>NC_143206.1:11637500-12837500 GCF_051530095.1 Phoenix dactylifera | reverse complement strand
AATTCTCTGGCGATAGGCTGGCGTCAGAGCTGTAAGTATTATTGTCAACCGACTAGTGTATAGGACAGAACCCAATCCAATGCATCTCTCAGAAACGAGAGCCGCCCTCTGACAAGGCCAGGAAAGTTTCATGGTCCAGAGCAAAATTCGTTCATAGAATGGTTAAAGAAAATAACTCCATGATAGCCTCAGAGAACAGCTCCCCCAGGTTTTGGCCAAATCCAAAATTATGGAAAATTTTGACCTCAAGCACGGCAGCTGACCCACTTCATTAGCAAGAAGAGTACACCTTGCGAGACCACAATTTCAACGTTTCCCATCAGAATGCTCAGTATTTAGAAACTGTCTTTGATTTTTTATATTACTGCTTTATTTTCAAAGAGGAAGAAGATTTTGAGATATATATATATATATATATATATATATATATATATATATATATATATATATATATATATATATATATATATATATATATATATATATAAGTATTTCTTTACCTACAACCATGCAGTCGATTCATTTGATTGTGTTAATTTGCTTTAAATTAATTAGAGCAAGCAAGATTGCTATAGTATTTTACTTCAAACAGCTTGGCATTTGGTATCTTCTGCATTTTTCATGGGACCATCTATGACTTTCAAGCAAATTATGATTTCTCTGTAAACAACGAAAAACAAACAAATATAATGATGCCTCATATTCCAGATAAATTCTTAAAGCAATTTCATAGTGATTTGTATCAATAAAATATTTGATGATTTTCTTCTACCTCTCACTTGAAACCTGCCCTAGTTCAATTTTTAATTTCCATTGTCTTGCTACCACATGCAAGAATTTGTCAGGTCGCCTTGTGCAACACATCCATCACCAGGGCCCTCAGATATGTCATATTATGTGAAAACTGCACTCGGTGCGTGCAGCTGAGGTGCAAATGAAAGAAAAGGTTAGATTATAGGCAGATCCCATGTGACATGGATAAAATCCAGTGCTGCACTAAGGAGCAACTTGCAGAACCGTTAATTGTGGGGCACATGCAGCATATTATGATGGGTTGCCTATTCTCATTTGCATAATTAAATGCAGCAACCATATCAGATAAGCTAACTTCCTTATACTCTTCAAGTTACTTTTCATTATTAAGAATGAACACACAATAGAAAATAACCATGAGAACCAACTAGCTTCCCGAAAATAGAGAAACTATCTCAAGATTCTTCTCCCCTAAACTTCTACAACTTACAATGAAATATTAGTCCACACAGGAAGCTAGACCTCCTTCTATCCTCGTAAGTCCTGCTAGAAGAACAGTAAGATAATTGTAATGTTCAAGTACAAGGAAAAAGGTTCCTGATGTTTGACCTATTCAATAAATCAAACTTATCTGATGTTTAACCAGCGATATTGATGGCTGATTACCTTTGACATTGTAATGAGCTCAATTTTGCTCATGTCGACTTAGACGGAATCTCTTCAGAAGGAATCTCTAGCATTGCTCCAGCATGTTCTTTACCAGGCTTCACAACTGCAATAGAAAATGTACACCGATTACCAAAACCAGAAATAATTTATAGCTGCAGATATCAGGCTACAGAAAACACTGTTACATATAGTTTCAATCAACGATGCATTAAAGTATGCATGGGACACAAAGAGAGACAGCGGATAGGTCGAAATGAATGCAAAGTTTAAAATGTTTTTCCTTTTACTGAATATTACATTTCTCTGAAGAATTTCAACACATTGCCATGGCCTGAAGCATGGCATGATGTCTTGGATGACACATCTCAATGTTCAGATAACTGGTATTATACATGGATATGCTCCATCCATACATGGATATAAGTTTTAGTTTTCAAATAGCGGACCATTTCAAACAAAGATGGACATTTACATCATCCACTTCAACAACCAGAATCAAGTATGGTATATGTATCTATACACAGAGGTCCTTGTTGCAACTTGTTTTCCTTGACTAGATAAAGGAGGAACCAGGATACATTAATGGCTTAACAGGAGTCAATGTTGTAATGGCAGTCATCAAGGATTCATTTCATCTCACATAAATAATTCTAAGAAAGAAAGAGATCAACGAGATCATACACCAGTGGCAATGCACGCATGGTTGATTATGCATATTTATAACACATCCTAATTTTTGAGGCCAAATATAGTATAAAATCCTTCTTTGGCATTCTTCATTTTTTTCCTTTTTAACTTAAAAAGGATGTTGTTTCTCTTAGTCTAAGCCTAACAGACAATGCTAGAGTTAATTCAAGTTGAGTCTCTTCACCTTTTTTTTTGAGATTATTTTTAACCAAAAAAATCCCATAATATAAAAGTAAAAATTTACAAATGTTAATAGATTAATCTCCTTGTATTCATGCACAACTAAAAGATTATGCATGTGAACAAACAACCCCTGAATCTGTTGTTCTTTATGGCGCACAGTATCTTTGAGCTTAATTATTATAAGATGACTACTTTTTAATTGCATCATCAAAATTGTGATAAAGAATATAAATAAGAAATGAAAGAGTGTGTTCCTGAACTCAATAACATGAGCTTGCTGGTAACTGCATATTAAGTTCTTGCATAATGATCCAATATCGCAGGAAATATATGTGACTGACTTATCATGCTTTTTAACTATATGATATTACAAATTATATTTTTATACCCAAAACATCTGCAGGAATATAAACCAAGATTTTCCTGAGCTACAATGAAAATCATGTAACTGTTTGCATCACAGTAAAAATTGCTTCTAGAGTAGCTATGGATACAATTAGTAATGTTGACATCCTTTGATTCAAGAATATTGCACGCTTATTGAACTGTGTAGGGAGTAATAACATGGTTGTACAGCCAGGAAATAGTGATCATTAAACTTCATGAAGAATGTGGCAGGGTATTGGTTGCCATAAAGGAGGACACAAGTGGGAGCAACACCAGTCTTGATAAGGTGAAAGCGTTAGAAAAATGGGGCAAACATGGAAGAAAGCAGGTGACAGAAAAAGGACAAGCCTGGAATGAGTTAATGAACTTCCCAAGATAGTCTATGAGAACTGAGTTTCACAAGGATAATGATGTGATGTAATCAACCTTTTCATGAGAAAAAGATGGTTGTTTTATGGGACAGATAAGGATGAAGCTTTCCTCTAGACATTTAATGCTTGACTCCCTCTACTCTCCAACTATCATGCTCCCAATTGCAACATTTGCAATTTGGCTCTTCTTGCGGTTTACATGGCTACTTGTGATGATTATGCAAAATAAAGCAAGTTTATACAGTATCTTACATGTGATAAAATAATGTTAACAAGGATACAGTGGCCCTTCAATACAATGGAAGAGGTTTAAGAATATCAAAAGGTTGAAAGACACTGCTAAAGGAAATGACAAAAGGATTCCATAGATCCTTTATTACAATGGAGGAGATTTAAAACATCAAAAGATCCCTTCATTACAATGGAAGAGATTTAAAACATCAAAAGATTGAAAACCACTACAGAAGGACATGATGAACTATATGGGAAGGGCAATTAAAAGCTCATCCAAAATCAAATTCTAGAAAGCATCGACATACTCCATACTTCAAAATAATGGTAGATGCTATACTTAATTTAGTGTAAAGATTCGATTTGCCGCTGTTCGCTCACAAGATCAATGATACCTACCTGACAATTGGAATGAGCACTTATAATGAGAGAATTTGAGCCCATATGTGATGGGTGGATTGTACTGACTATGAGAATTATCTTTAATTTCCTAAATAAATTGCAGCATGGCATGATTATTATCTTTTAAATACGTCGATACGTGTGACACATGCTGAACGAATATAATTATGAAGGAGAATAGAAAGCCCAAAGAGTAGGAAGATGACGGAACTAGCAAAACCACTCACAACGGGTTCTCTTAGTTGGTCATTGAAATAGTATCATGCAAAAAGATGATCAAAAGGATGGACATGAAAGCTGTTAAATTATCTGAGAAGATTTTTCCTTCTTAAGAAATAATCATGGATGGATGTTAAGTCCGATAAGGAGCATCATGAAAACTTTCATGATCCATAAGGTATGTATGTGTTACATCACAAACAACACTACCATCAAAAGCCTCAGTTAACACAAGGTCAGATTGAAAAGAAGACTAATGGTTAATTGTGTGCTTTCAGATCTTATACAATGCCAAAATCAACTTAGGAGTCACTCATTAAGCAAAAGCACATAACAAGGACAAGATGAAAAATTTCCTCAAAGATTTTAAGTGAGAACTTTAACATGTTCTGTTTTCTATATCTTATCTAAAATCAGGTTTAAAGAAAATCAAAAGATAGTCATTTTGAGAGTTTATAGTGTAAGTTTCACAAGACGCAAACTGCAGAGGTACTAAAGACTAGTAATGTCAAAAGCATTAAAATAAATGCATAGAAATTACAAAATGGAAACTGATCGGTCAAGACAGCAACCAATGATCCAGTGACATCATTTGCTTAAAAGAGTGAGGATCACCTTAAATAAAATCTAAGGAATATACGTCTTTGCCGATTGGCTTTCTCCAAAAGTTACCATCTAGAGTATGGCATCATCGCTAGTTAGGGCTAGCTAACGCACAAACAATAAAAAGAGACAAAATTGTCCTTCAAGTTCAAAAAATTCCAGATCAAATTCTTTTTTTAAAAAAAATGAAGTATCATAAAATCAAGACTACTTTAGACACCTCTGTTCTTGAAAAGAGGACCATCACATAATTCATACTATCCCATGACTCAACCCATGAGACTAACTAAACAGACATATGAAAACAGACGATGAGATCTCCTCCTATTGTCACACCTCTTGTTTTTCATAATTTATCGAACTACACCATCAATGGACTCCTTTCCCTTTATCTTCAGTTTGATGTCTCTACACATCTTTGACCTTTTCTCTTCCTCATATAATGACTAACAAACAAATTTAAGCAAAGTATAATTATTCACTACTATGGCAAATAACAATCATGATTTTGTCAATCCTATAACTGGAGACATGGATGAAGGATCGAAACACCATCTCGAGAATCATTTCATCCCAAAATGTTCAGCTATAACATTGAAAGCCCTTGCATCTTAAGGATCTTATTCACTTTTGCCAGCTGACAATTCCATGAAGCTCCAAAAACCTAAGCCTTGGGCCACTTTACCTCTTGAATAGTTTAATTCATCACAATTTCAGCAAACCATGAGAAGACAAATAATTGACTATCATATCCAGTATTAATACTAAAATTCCGTGGCATCATGTTCTTAAAACGTATACATGTATGGATAATTGATAAATAGTATGACCGTTGTCAAGCAAGTCGAACATTTCAATCGGCCACCAGGAAAATAAAATTTGAGAATTCTCTCCTAGACACATTTTCTCTTCAGCTTGAAATCCATCCAGGTCTAAAAATACAAATTTTTTTCTAATCAAAATGTCCAATTCGAACAAGACGGAAGAATTAATTGCAAACATTCAAACAAAGATAGCTGAAATCATAGGTAACAAATGCAAAGCAAGAGCAAGAAACAAGAACAAGAAATCTCGAAATTTTACCGAAACTGCCGGTAGTGGAGCTGCGCTTGGCTTGGACGATCATGTGGGTGATGAAGTGGGAGGCCTCACGGGCCTCGTCGAGGAGGCGCCCGACCTCAGCCTCCGCCGTCACGCCGCGGTTCTCCTCGAACCTCCGCCGAATCTCCACCGCGGACTCCGACAGCATCAGCGTGTCGCCGGCGAACGTCTTCCGCGTCGCCCGCAGCAGCGTCCTGTACGCCCCCAGCGCCTCCGCTCCTCCCATCTCCCTCTCGCTCGCTCGCCCGGCCGCCCGCCCACCGGCCCTCAATGGGCTTATATGCCCCGACAGACTCCGAGAATGTGTTTAGGAAAGCCGCCGTAGATTGGTGGACGATTGGGGCTGCTTTGAGAGCTTTGTGATATTTTATTTTTTAATTTTATTAAATGTATCCGTACATATGTTAGATAAATCATCCAATCTAGTAAAAAAAAAAAAAACTAGAGAATGAATGCGTCGAGTGATCACTAGACGCAGATCAGGCCCAACCCATTTAGCAATTATAAAAAAAAAAAAAAAAATACAAATTCCATTATATCCATTTCTACCTATTCTAATGCGTAACACAAAGCTCCTAAATATGGCAAGCTATACAACCTGATTTGGTGCTGATATTCAGTATGGATGACACGTACCAATACTCGTACATCAAAAATTTTTAAGTCTCATCCTACGTGCTTGTATGGCATTAGTATAGAATTCGGTACCAAGACGACAAATCTTGTTCTAAATATAAAGATCGATCAGCTTGTTATTACTATAACCCCATCAGGTAGATGAACAAGATTATATTATACAATATTAAAGTACCCATGGAGATCATTTACATAGCACCTGACAAACCTTTTGTAGTCCGACATCCCAGATATTTAACAAGGCAGTATTATCAAAGAATGGAGTTAACACTTCTGAGGTATGAAGGCCGGTAGACAAGTGAAAAGTAAGTATTGGGAGCACCATACTAAATTCCAGATGGCCTTTGAATGGTATGGGCAAATCTAAGCTCTTTCAAAGGGAAAAAAAATGGAGACCTCTGAACTTATTACAAAAAGAGATGTAAGCTCATTGGATTTGTCACATTGAGCTATTTAAACAAAAAGAAAGAAAGAAAGAAAGAGGGGGGACTTGTGAACTTATTGTAAGAGGGATAAGCTCATTGGATTAAGCTCAATAAAAATAGGTATATAAACTCACTGGATTAAACCCAAGGAAATAAGTGTGAAAGAGATGTGAGCTTATTGGATTAAGCTCAAACAATAGGGATGTCAATTAAGTGGATTAAACTTAAGAAAATAGGTAGTACAAAGAGAGTTAGGACTTAGGAGGGAAGAGAACTTAAATCATTGAGTATCATCGGGGAATGATTTTGCCAGCTTGATTGGTTAGCACACACAAGTTAGATTGCCCTTTTTTTCTCTTATAAAAACTAAAGCAAACAATGTTTGTAAAAATAAGGATATGACCCCCGGAAAGTGATTAACAGTCTACTAAGGCCCTGTTTGGGGGAGCTTTTGGAGGGCCAGAAAGCACTTTCTGGCCCTCCAAAAGTACTTTTAGATGAAAAACTGTGTTTGGTAAATTTTTCAAAAAGCTGTTTCAGCTTTTGCGGGAAGCTGAAAACAGCTTTTGGGAGGAAGTTGTTTCAGCTTTTTCGGAAAGCTGTATTTTTGACAAATATGTCCATATTAAAATAACATAATTACATAGTTTGTCCCTTTATAAACCTAAAAATCTGCTGGAGCCAAGAACCCTAGCCGTCAGACTCCTTTCCATAAGAAAATGTATTTTTCTTTTCAATTTTTGTATGCATCTCTTGAACCACATTTTAGAAGAAAAAAATTTTAATCCTTTTCCATACCTTCCAAAATCAATCTATTTTTTTTTTTTTATCATCAACCTCGCGGCCCACGCTGAGGTCCTCCTCGAGCGTGGACCACGAAGAAGAGCCCCTGGACCGCGAAAAATTATTTTATGAGAAATTATTATGAAAAATTATTTTATACTAATTTTATAATATTTTATACCTTTATTTTTGTGTTATACTATAAATATAATATCATATTATATTATATCATAATACATTAATATGTTATGTTAAATAATTTAATATTATGTTATATTATGAAAAATTAATTTATACTAATAATTATAATATCTTATACCTTTATTTTTGTATTATACTATAAATATAATATCATATTATATTATATATAATACATTAATATGTTATGTTAAATAATTTAATATTATGTTATATTATGAAAAATTAATTTATACTAATAATTATAATATTTTATAACTTTATTATTGTATTATACTATAAATATTATATTATATTACATTACATTATAATACATTAATATGTTATTTTAAATAATTTAATATTATGTTATATTATGAAAAATTAATTTATGATAATAATTATAATATTTTATACCTTTATTATTGTATTATACTATAAATATTGTATTATATTACATTACATTATAATATATTAATATGTTATTTTAAATAATTTAATATTATGTTATAATATGAGAAATTAATTTATACTAATAATTATAATAGTTTATACTTTTATTATTATATTATACTATAAATATAATATATATTACATTATATCAGAATACATTAATATGTTATGTTAAATAATTTAATATTATGTTATATTACCAAATATTAATTTACTCTAATAATTATATCACTATTATGCTATATCAACATAATATTATTTTATATTACAATAATATTATACTATATCGTATATTTATGTATTAATTTATGTTATGTTTTATTATGTTCTGTTGTATAATACTATGCAATGTCCTTTATGGTAATTTTGTCATACAAAAGTACTTCCTCAGTTTGTTTACCAAACACAAAACAAAGTACCACAGCACTTTACGAATGTAGTTACCAAACAGCAAATAGCTTTTTATAACAGCTCTACTTCAGACAGCTCTACTTCCAACAGCTCTACTTCTAACAGCTCTACTGCCAACAGCTCCCCAAACAGGGCCTAAGCTTAAAAAGTAGTGAAAATATAAAAGTTTTTCTCTAATGAAAGTGCTGAAACTATTTAAAAATTTACAATATTAAATAATTCATATTGGAATGCTTGTCCGATATTTGACATTCATGTGAAGATGTGGCATTAACTTTTGGAGGAAAAAAATGTCAGCCTTTGAAGAATGAAAATATATTAAAGATGTCAAAGAGCTTATACATTGCACCCATTTTCATGATTGTTTGCCTGGCATTAGTGCTCATAGAGAATAAGATAAAACATTTTTCTACTTCATTTTAGTTAGCAAGAATTACTCAGAGACTCTAAATGTTCTCCACACCAAACCTACAAAATGGTAATGCTCAAATATACAATCACCTGTTGAGGCATATGATCGAACAAGTTCACGACATATTCTTCTAACATCTAGCTACACACAAAAGCATATGTGAGACTTAGATTCCGCAATTTGATGGCCGCAAACGATTGAAGTTGACAATTGCAAGATTGGTTTCCCCATGACCAAAAAGATGATTTAAACGTCTGGCAGGGATTAGGAAAGAATAATTTGTGTTGCAATTGGTGAATAATTAGGGTTTTGTATGTTTATTTGGAGCCATGATTATCTAAGCAAAATCACAAGATTGGAATAGACCAAAAAAAATTGTGTAAAATCGGGAACGTTGTTGTATCTGCAATCCCTTGCACCTGCAAGTTTGAAACCAACGTTTTTCATGCCTGTTATAAAATATGGATTTGGAATTCAGATTTATAAGAATTCTAGTTAAGTTAGAATAATCTCAACTCGCGCGTAACCCACAAGAAAGGGGGAAAAAAAGAGAGGAAAAAAGGCAGATTACATACAATATGGAGGAGATAAAAATTTGCTTGAATAAAATTTTTAAGGTATACAATTAATGCAATAATGCCAACTTATATCAACTATTTCCAACTTTGAATAACCACTGTTACATCAATCATTATCAACAATGTCATGTAGCAATCTATAATTAAGGTGCTTTATTATTATCTCAATGGAGCCATTGTTCTTCTCCCATCATGCTTCTTCCGCCTGCCTCTGTGGTGAGTCTTCTGCTCTGAAAATTTATTCTCGCCTACAATTTCCATCTGACTGGTATCTGATGGTAGATATAAGCAACAGTAAAAATTGCAGGACAGCCCAACAAATAACAGAGCACTATATTGCATGATGAGAAAGGAAAGCTGAACTAGAATGCACTGTAAATGCAAAGAATCAATCACTGTTACTACGCATATACATGATTTTCTAAGCTTGACATCAAACCATTCCATTTATGTGGAAATAGTATCTTAAACTCCTCCTCCATTAAAGAATTATCATCATGTAGCCCTGTATTAAGGAAGGAACCAACTGGGAATAAAGAACCAACTAGGAATAAGGAACCAACTAGGAACAAGGAACCAACTAGGAACAAGGAACCAACCATCATGCGTTCAGGAATTCGTAAAAGATCATAGTTCATTTTTTGGGGGAAATAACAAATTGTTGGATGACAATTACAATACTTTACAAGCAGATCTGATAAATATCATTTTGCCTTTTGTGGTGAAAAAGGTTCACATGGCATTATTGCCTCTCTTTGTTCATGAATTCTAATTTTTTGATCCATCCAAACAGATTAGTACACACTACACACATATCCACAGAAGATGAAGTGCTCCCTATATGAAAAAATCCTGCTGCTCATAGACATTCTATATACAGTCGCCGTGGTTCCTCTATTCTGATAATGGCATCAAAATCACGACTTCCTATTTTCAGTATTTGTAAGGCAGTCCACAAGGCATATAGGGTAGCTTTACTGCCTAGGAAAAACCAATCAGTTATATTAATTGCCCTAAATTAGTATATAATTGATAATTATAGATTTGTATACTAAAATTATATTTATTAATTAATGTGTACGTGTATGTTAAACATTAAATTCTCTTATTATACATTTTAAGTGCAAAAAGTTAAATGAATTAAGTATATTTTTGCATGCTAGTAAGTACATAAACTCAAGACTCAAGTCTGTGTTGCAAGTAACCGAACACAACTTACACTACAAAGCTAAGGTGTTGAGTCTTGATGCAACAATGAGATGAGTCTTGATGCAACAATGAGATTTTTGTTATGTAAGTTATGAACAATGAGGGTTGTTTATGCTAGAAATAGCTTATGACATCTCCCAAATCTACTGAATTTTGGTAGATACATATTTTATAATATGTAGATCATGATCTGTATATTTCAAATTGGATGTCTTCATATAGTTTAGCATGCTAAAGTTATTACCACCGTCAACATAGATTGTTTATGCTTATCAAAGGCTAGGGTTAGAGTATATGTACAATTTTATTGGCATGGTTTCAAAGTTTCAGTGCCAAGGTATCGATGGATTATATAATGCAGGGATAGTGTCATGAGACCATCCCATGAGAAGTAGAATTGAATTAAAATGACCTAGCTGCTTTTCAGGAAAAAAAAATATTCAAGTTTCTTCTAATGATGGATTACACAAACCATATCCTCTCTTCTCTAGAACTATTGTTCTTTGGTAAGCACCAAACTGAGACTAGGACTTGGTTATCGGACTTCCTGTTAAGTATTAAACCTGAAGTTCTTGCAGAAGCTCATTTACCAAAACCAAGATCCTAGGCCTCATATCAGGATTCAGGTCACATGTGTTATTGAAGCTCATATTAAGTATCCTACCATTGATAAGCATATGTAATACTTTCCACAAGCCTTTTCTTACATAATCACAAGGCAAAGCAGGAAAATGCATGACCTTCTTTCTCTTCATCCAGTTTCTTAAAATATGTAAAACTTATCAACCAAATAATCTGAACCCCACTCCATTATTCTCTGGAAAGATGTCCAACAGGAACAAATGATAGGTGATAGGAAATCAATTGCTATATTGAACCATGATAATTTCCTTAACAAATATTTTAGTTAATACAATAGATGGAGATCGCAAACAGACCAACAAACTAATCCAAACTTTTGCCAAAGGCCATGAAGACTTTATGAAAGGTAAGGACATTCACACATAACAATAACAAAACTTTTATTGGGCTTGTGAACAATAAAAGCCAAACAGTCCAACATGTTCATGCGAGAAGACATAACAAAAAAGAGATTTTATGGCTAGTTCACTTTAACAGACACCATATGGAAGGCACAGAACAGATTATTTCGAGAATTTCCTCATCAGATCCGTCAATTAGGACACATACCACCAATTGCTCGAAACCATTCATGTCTATCCCGCACTAGGATGAAAGACTAAATCAACCAAGGCATAAATATAACATGTTGAGTCCCTGATTAAGTCTGAGTCAGCTCAAAATAATCAACAGTCAACAATTTGGTTCAAAATCAAATGTAAACATTTGTGTAAGACCCAGCCAGCATAAGCTGATGTTCGATAAACCATTTCCCTTTAGTCGAACAAGAATTTGTTTTGAAGCTGATTTTGGACCTAATAGATTTTCCATGTGGACTTTCATGGGATATATCGCTACAAACAACATAACTAGCCCTAAAGACAACTATGAAAGTAAATATGATATGCTGTTTTGAGCTTTAATAGGATCTCCTAGTATTAGCTCAAGCTTTGTATGTGCACACAACCCAAAGTAAGATCATGGATTTCCTTGCAATCACTTGAACTAGTAGCACGAAGCCCATCATTGTGATAATCAGAGACAGTTGACCATCCCCTTGTTTTAATCTTTTTATACTGTTATATTACAATATTATATCATTCTAATGTTATATTATTCAAATTAAATAATTTATAAATAAAAAATACTTTATAATAGGAGTTCTTGATAGTATATTTAAAAATTGAAAGCTATGCAATGTCCCTAATTTTCATATTCTTATACAAAAGTATTTTCTCGATTTGGCTACCAAATAAATATTAAAAATTTTACAGTATTTTAGAAATATAGTTACTAAATAGCAAACAATTTTTTATGCAGAATTCTTTTACTTTTAAAAACTCTACTACCAACAGCAATCCCAAATAGGGTCATAGATTTTTTTTTCAGCATTCTGAGGGACCATAAAGCTGTCTCAAAAAATTTTTACCGAATACCACAAAATCCACTAGATTTTTTTTTTCACCGTCCAAAAAATACTTTCTGGCCCTCTAAAGCAATCCCAAACAGAACCTAAGTACGCTATTATTTGCTTTAAAATCTATGCCAGATTCAAAATCAACCAAACCAATGCAACGATACAAAAAATGAAACTAAAAACTTCTGAGAAACCGAACAAAAGAAAAGATCTTTCCATCTTTATTGGTTAAATCTAACAAATTATTTAAATACTGTATCTATAAATGTGAGAGCATTAAAACATCATTCCTTCAAGGGTAAACTCTAATTTGTCGCAATTTAATCAAAGCAACAGAGAATTGACAAAAGAAAAGAGTCAAAAGGCCTTACCTCCAACCTGTTCGCCCCAAAACAACTGCCGCCCATCCTCATCATCCTCATCATCATACCCAAGCTCTACATCACCCCTATACCCCGGCTCGCTGCCGTACCCGGACTCATTCCCTTGCGATTCCAGAGCCCTAGAGCACCCTCCACCCTGAAACGACCCGAGTCCAGAGCTCTCCCTCTCCAACCCCACACCTCCCCCGACGTCCCTGCTCTCCTTCCTCAAGATCCGCGCCTCGCTGACGTCCCAACCCCACCTCGAATCCGCGTTCACGAACAGCTCCCCGCTCGAGTCCGTGCCCCCAGGCGCGAGGGGGAAATCCGAGCAGGTGGCATACGCCGCCGACGTTATGCCCCGCCGGCGGGTCTCGCTCCGCTCGCTGCTCCGGCCGGACACCGACCGGGACCCCCGGCGGCGGAGCTTCCCGGAGAACCACCAGAATCTCTCCTCCCGGTTTCGGGGAGGGGGATCGCCGAAGAGGCTGAGGCGCGAGAGGTCGAGGGCGTCGCCGGCGGCGTTGGGCGTGGGGGCGGTGGAGCGGTCGGAGCGGCAGGGCTTCTTAACGTGGAAGGCGTAGGGCTTGGAGGAGGAGGGCTCGACGCCGAGAGTTTGGATCTGGAAGGGCTTCCAGGCGTGGAGCTGGAGCGTGCACGACTCCACGGCGTGCCGGGAATTCACCACCCGGGGCGTCATCGGCTCCGATAAGCCGGCATCCTCTCTGTATCCTCCACCGATCTCGAAGAAGGAATTAGGCCTAGGGTTTGGGGGGAGGAGGAGAAGAGAAACTGAGGGAGATTTTGGAGAGGTTTGCAACGAATCCGGCGAAGAAAGAGTGGATGAGGGTTGGGCCCTTTGTTTTCGCCAAGGACTTTGGCGGCGAAAAGGACGGGTTTAGTTGATATGGGATTACCGCATATAGTTTTGTATGAGGTTGGAGAAGATCGGCCGTTGATGCATTTGCCTAAGCAAATCTCTACCGCATATGTTTTGTACGTATAGTCCATATTTGAGTATCGTAGCTCGTCAGAAGAAGCGCTGACAGGTCATTTCGGAGTACTGACGGCACCCTAAAACAAGCCTCGAGAAAGTGACTAGGGCATGAGAAGTGTGGGACCCGCCAGTGCTTGTGATGCTGGCTAAAATGGCATTCTTTTCTTTCGGTGGTTTTGCTCTATTCTTGGTGATGCTTGTGACCAGGGCATGGAGCATCACAGAAACTAAGATATCTAAGGACAAACTCAGTCACAATCTTTCTACAAATTACGATATAGTCTCATTCTTCGTAACCGTACGATCTTCATATGAGTGCAGATCGACGTGGGATAGGATGGGGATATGATTGACCAATTAGTTAATTGCAGGAGGTTTATGGTCTATTAGCTGGTGCAAACAATTTGGATTTCACGCTGTATTTCTAGCAGAAGGTTTTGACACGGCTTTGTGGCTTGCTTTGGTAACACGAGTTAAGTGGGCCCACAGCAAGACTTCTTGGTGGACGACAAGGGAATCATAGCCGCTGCCACCTTACGTACGCCTGTACACAGTCTTTTACGCGGCCCTCGCGTGTGTGTGTCTGTGATTTTTTTTTTTCTTTTTCTTTTTCTACAGCAGTCGCATGCGTAAGCTTATCCAACAAAATTCGAGGAAAGAAAAAAAAAAAAAAAAAAAAGAGAACACAGCAAAAGAAAGCAGGAGCCAATTTATGATCTATCCAAAAACAACTCCTCCGTTTGATATGCTGTATAAGAAACGACTCAGTTTGTTGCACTGTTCATCTCTTAATTGATATGAGCAGCTCGAAAAGTACCACACTCTCCTGCGAGCCTACGAACATCTCAAATGCTCATATGCTGATCGTTACAAGTGTCCTGCCCTCGAATCTACTCAACCACCATAGATAAATTCCTCTCTAAGTATATGCTATCCGTACCGAATACCATGCGGGCCCTCGCTTCGCCACCAATACATTGCAGGTAAAGTAGGATTTGGAAGCTCCTCAGTTATTATTTTATTTGTATGTAAAAGTTGTTTTTTAAGTAACAAGTATTATTATTTCATTATCGCAATCATTATATAACATAAACCAATAATTATTATTTACTACTTTACCGGTCATGTCAGAGTTATCAAATCTAGTATGCTCATGGACTCAGCAATTGATCCAGACAGAGAATTAACTGCTTCACCTGTTGATTGGGCATGAGGGGGAGGATTTAGAATTGGCAAAGAGGACACAGTAAGGAGAGGACTCTAATGAAGACAGAGTAAGGACTTCGAAAAAGTAGACTTAAAAACCAAATAATTTATTTTCCCTTTTCGTGTTCAATAGTAATTATTTTAATAATTTTTTTATTATGCTTTTAAATATCTTCAAATAAAATAAATTAAATGAATACCACGATTTCATGTAGAAGCTTGCAGAAGATGGCCATGTTGAAACAACACTCTTACACGAAGGCCTCACCCGATTACTTTCCATCTCACAGACATGAATACATAAATAATGTGTTGGGCAAACAGAGATCGTCACCGCGATTGATTGGGTTGCGTTCTTTGCTGTCCACTACTCTGAATACTATATAGAACAACTAAAGAACTCTATCGAAACCTTTTAGGGAGCTTCTATTTTCAAATTTTGTTAGCTGTATTCACACCACAGCTGTTACAAGTGAGCCATAGTTGTGCCGAAAAAAGAAAAAAATAGAGTTCATCATCATAATTAAGGGAGACAACGGGAGTCTGTTGACCATCCGTTTTGTTTTATATTTCCTTGATGATTGGTTGTGCGCTTGGCCAGATATTGTCCAAATATTTATTAAAGATAATGAAAACTAATTGTCGGCTTATTAAAGAAAAACATATTAATAATCTATGTATTAGTTTAGTGGTCATATCCCGCTGCTTATAAACAGATTTCGCTCTAAGTATTAAAAGACCGGTGTTTTAATAGGTTCCAAAGTTTGAGTTTGAAGTTATGCTAACCCTCTAAGATTTTATCTCAATATGGTCAAAAACGAAAAAAAAATCCGTCTTGAGTGATTGTTTGTGGATTCGAGGCGATCAGTTCAGATACATACATATGGATGAGTCCCCATGATTGAAACTTCAGCCTAGCTTTAAACAAGAATAAAAAAACAAAAAAATAATTTATTTTTAAATTAACATATATATATATATAATATTATATATATATATATATATATATATATATATATATATATATATATATAATATTATAAGCACTATAAAGCTGAAGGTTATATATGATGGAATAATTGACGTTTCCATTGTAGTGGCACGATTAAGTCTTTCATCAACAACAACTAGATTAGAGGGGGAAAAGAAAACTAAATCTCCCAATGCACCATCTGCTCGGAAACCCATGCTGAAGAGATGGTCTCAGAAAGGCAAGAGAACCAAACTCTGATTGAGCAGTGGACTAGGAAAGAGCAGCGATCCTCTGTTATATAATACTATACAATGTTCTTCATGATCATTTTATCATATTAAAAATACTTTCTTAGTTTATTTATCAAACACATATTAAAATGGCAAATCACTTTATAAATGTAGTTACCAAATAGCTTTTTATAAAAGCTTTACTTACAAAAATTCTACTAACAAAAACTCTCCCAAACATCGGGGAACTAGGCTCTTAGTGAGCAATGGACTAAGAAGGAGCAGCGATGCTCTTTTTCAAATGAAAGACCAAACAGTTGTTCCAAGAGCAAACTAATCCCCAGTATCTCCAGTGAAACTGCACCACGCCAAGTGCTCTCACACAATATGTGCAGAACTTTTATACCAGTTAAGACATTGGCAGAAATCTTGATCCATATCCATGATGGAAAATCATCCATAGGGCGTGCATATGATCTAGGTTTTTTTTTTAATTATTTTTTATTATATTTATATTACAGAATATCTTTAGCTATCTGTTACAATTTCCGCCCTTCTTAAAAAGAATTGTCCCCAAAATCTTGCAATATCATTATTTCCTCATTATAACAAAAAATAATAGCTAGTAGTTGTGCAGTCCAGAGCTTGACAGAAATTTTTTAAAAAATAATAGCAATTATAGTGGCCATATAGAAGAAACGACCTTATTTGATCGCCCTGTTTGCAAATATGATACTGCTTTTGAACGGAAGAAAATTTTGATGCGGACTAAATAATACTCGTTAGTGTTCTATACAACCCAGGTCTTCCAAAATTATTACAAAAGCCAGTATTATAAATCATGCTTCTCACTTTAGAAAACCTCAAAAATAAATTATAGGAAAAAACGACTGCAGCTTGATATTAATTATGGCACGGCGCACAAATCTTATGTAAACTTTATATAAACCCCCCAATCTTAGCATTCAAAGTGATATTACATAAAACTGAAAATTATTGCTTATAACAAATTGTTAATTAATGTTTCTTGCTTTAGTAGGTAACTCTAATAAAAACAATCTTCCAAGACTCCCACTGTTCTTCACCCCAGGTATGAAAAACACTAGACTCTTGTAAAAAGATCCATTCACGAGTTAAACAAAAAGGAAAGCGCGAAATTCAGACTCCGCTACTGGAGATATGCAATCTGTAAAGAAAAGGAAACCTATCTTTTCTATTATCACAATTTGTTTTTCAGATATTATATGGAAAAATTAAGGTAGCAAACCACAATTTTATGAAGAAAAAAATCAACAAGAAATCTTAAAAATCCATCCAACCCTTTTTTCCTGGCGATTCTCCACCAATAAAAAAGAAAAACCTTTATATTTTTACTTGATATTAGAATAAGAACCACAGTTAAATACTTATACCAAGGGCATTTTCATCAAACAAAACAGATATTCAAATTAATAACCAAAAGAATGGAACAGATATTTGTCACCAAGAAGCTGGAAATAATGACGGTCCATATATCATTCAAGACAACCAAGAACACCATCTATCCGTACAAAACTTACCCACAGACAAAAAGGCACTCCCTCATAAATTCACAACTATAGACTAGTTATAAAGTAGTTAGGAAGTCAGACCTCGTGTAATCACATAAATAAAAGGTTGCTATTACTAAAAAAATAAAACATTTCATAAGTTGTTATATAAGCCCCTGCGGAATGCTGCTGCATAGTCCCCAAATTGTATGTCGGTTGGGGGATGCATGGTAAACACATATGAGATAGGCTTAGATACCTGCATTGGCCTTGTGGGACCACTCAAATCTGAGAACTTCCCAAAACTTGATTCATCAAATGAAAATGACTGAATCAGATAGAAAAAGCACTCTCTTGCCAGTTTTTCCACCTGAAAAGGATAGTGAAGACATAACCAGAGCTGATTACAATTGGGAAATCACCGGCAAATGAGTTGTTAAACATAAACAAAACTTGTGAAAACATCCAGTACACTGAAGAATTAACTTGTAAAAAGCAACGAACAAAAAGTGCTAAACAAATGGCAGTATAACTATGATTAAAAATAATACAAGTTATTAAGTCCATTGAGTTCAAAAGATCTCAACCAATTCTTGATCATATACAGCTAATCCATTGACCATCACTTATATTATGCCAGTATCACTGCTCAAAGGCTGTTGGGAGAGTGAAAAGTTGCTCAGAAAAATTAAGCAAAAGTGCAGCATATTCCAATTTTTAGGGCAACAAATTGATTATGCTATACTTTAAAAAGAATATGGGATGTGTACAATGAGATGGTAGGCAAAACGATGAAGAAACTTCTGCCACCATTTTGCCTTTCATTTGTCTCACATCCAAATTAATTCACCTCTTACAGATCTATGGCTCTACTAACCACGGTTGTGCATTGCCCACTGGTTCACTCATACAAGAAGTGGAAAGAATAAGGATCTCAACTTATTGCTCCTTACCATCTCTTATATTTGTACAATACCTCAGAAAATATCTATGTACATATTGCACATGCAATTGTCTGTTGGATATGTAAGACAAGAATCTGCAAGATTTCTTCACATTACCTGTAGCTGGGCGAATCTGATGTTGTTCATCGTCACAATCACCCCAACATCATACAAGGTGTCAGCAAAAATTCTGATCGCTAGGTACTCAAAAAAATTCTTTAAAAGATTCTGTTGTATGCCTGCATCGCCAGCCATAACATCAGCAAACCATAGCACACATTTCACTTGTCTCCAAGGGATTGAAACTTTTCCTTGAGTTTCCATGATTAGCTGACAAGTCTGGGTCACATTCCACAGTATTGTCATACCATTCAACACAGAATCAGATTCAGAGGAACATGGATTAGGATTGGTGACAATTATCTTGCTTGGATCATAATGACATGAGAGATTAGATGAGAAATACAGGTCCTTATCATTCAATATAAGAACACGGCCATTGGCAGTACCAGGCAACAGCTGCAGAAAAAAATGAGATGATGCATTTTCATCTTCTTCAGAGCAGGAACTACATGAGGTAACTGGAGCAAAATGTGGATCATAGCCATGCGAAAAAAAACATGAATCTCCATTACGACAACCCTGCTCATCCACAGAAACACATGAGATATAATATACTCCAATATTTTGGCATAAACATAAAGTAGGCAACTTACTAATATGTGATGCAAATGAAGTTTTAAAGCTTCAAGGTGTGGAAACTTTTATCTTATTTTCAGTTCATTAGGTTTTTCAGAGTTTTTCTTTAGATGTTATTTTCTGTTTTAGTGGATCATTGTAGGGCACTTTTCATATGTGCTCCTCATGCCACTGTACATGAACGAAGCATTGATGCTTTTAGTTTTCTTTTCTTGTTCAGGAGTCCCATTTGCTTTCAAATTATTGGCCAGCTGGTGTTTATAAATTAGGGACCAGTTAATTATTTAGAATTAGTTTATTTCCTTTCAAAAGAGTCCAACTAGGGTTAGAAAATATGGTTGGCTGAGGCCGCCTTCTTTCTTGTCCACTATCTTTTTCTATTTTTTCTTCCTACTTCTCTGCCCATTATAACCATGTTACCAGTGGATTAACTATTGGCCAAAGGTGCAACTCTAACAAATGATAAGGGAATGGTACCCAAAATGATACAGATTCAATTTTATTCAACCATTAACACAAACCCAGAATTTCTGAAATGTAGGCTGTAGACAACGTATTCCAGGGACCTTAAAAAGTAGCTAGATGCTACTTGAATCCTTTTGGACTTTTCATGCAACTCATGAATGGGAAGGCAAATGCTCCACCTCATTGGGTGGGCATCAAAGCAAGGAATACGACAACTTATATATAAAAGTTTTTAGGGAGAAGATATTTTTTTTGATACCATCAAAATAGAGCTATAATCATATTGACACTTATAAAAGAAAACACTTTAAGGCTCCACAATCCAAAAAGCTGACAAATGCTTTTATGTTGGTAGCACGTGCCCCATGTTTAAGAGGCTATCCTCTAACAACTAATTAATATTGAACACCTAAAATATATAATAGTTTCCTAGACACCACCTTCCTCTTCTACATTAGAGACAAATGAGCTATACACTTGTGGAGCTCTCTTCCTAAGAAGCCGAATACTATTTACTTATAACATGCAGAGGCTAATATAAAGCTTAACAAGGTGGTTTGAAGCCCATGTAGCTCCCAGTAGTGTATTGTCTCCAAACATCAATTGCTCCAAATCAAGTGATTGAAACCGTGCTTAGAGCCATCACCATGCTAACCATAAACACGACGAGAGACACCAATCATATTATTCAGGATTTCTCTTCAAGAATTAGTTCCATGGCAACTCCATTTTCTGTAAACAGTACAAAAATGCTTGGCTTTCCAGGCCGCTCCTGCAACATTCTAGTTTTCTTTTATTTCAACATGTAATGTGAAACAATCTTGTAGGATCAGGAATCAACATGTTAGGAACTTAGAAGACTTAACCAGACTACCACATAAGCATATCAGGGAACTTAACCGGACTTGCTAATCTTATATAAATATAGGGCATTGTACACTTTTGATTAACAAGATCAATAGACTTTTATGTATTAAGCAACAAGCAGCATGTAGTCATCACGGAAGGAGAATGGGGGGTTCTTACAGTACTTGCAGAATAAGAACTTTTTTTTTGTTGCAAAGCATATTACGGAACCGAAGCTAAGTGGATACCTGAAATGTAAGGAAAAATTTGCATGCAGGTCTTTTGGCTTGAAGTGAATGAGAGAAATAACATTGATTCCCTTTGTTGCATAACCCACTCAAAAAGAATCGACATAGAGCGGCTTCTGTGGCCTGTGGAACAACATCATTTACAGTTTCACCCAGATTCAAAGAAGTATCTTCCACACATTGCAGCCGCATCTATTACATATAACCAGGGAAAAGACAATTAGAGGCAAGGTGGGGGGTAGAGAGAGAAGGGGGCATGCACTGCAAAATTAAACAATACCTCTTTAATGAGAGTGGTCAGCTTTTCAGCAACATAAGCAGCCTGGAAGTCATTTGGAGAAACATATGGTACAGAAACACAACTCTTCCTCTCAGTAATTAAATCAAGATTCTCATCTTCCAACGTAAGAGCATCCACATCTTCTGCAAGGTCAGATTGCAGAAGGCATGTATGCTTAAATGCATAAGGCTCAAAATAAGATGGAACTTCACTTTTCACAATAAAACCAGGCCGGAAACAGTGCATTACATTCATTATATCTTCATCTGCAGGAAACATAGAAATTGAAGGTAAAACTGCAATATTGGCCCTCGCATTTAGCACACTAAAGATTGATCATTACATACAAATTTCAGAGACATTATGTAGTGACATCTGCACAAGATTGTGAAATAAGCACCATTCCTCTTCAAGCTTAGGTATTAGTCCTTGTGGCACTTTCAGCTCATCAACTTTGATAACTTGTTTTAGTCGTTCGAGACGGTGTTTATCCTTCAACCAAAAAATGAGACAAATCAAAATAATTAAAACTTAGGTTAATGCCATAAGCATAGCAGCATTTCAAAGCTTATGTAGATTATGGACTCATTCTTCCTGTAGCACAGATCCTAAGCAGGGAGTGCATGATTGCAGGATCATGTTTCTTGCTTATGAGAAACACAAAAGCAAATCAATATGATTTTTAACTATTAGGATTCTCAACCTTTAGAGAAGCTAACCAGTCAGACAAATTAGATGGAGATTTTATTTCTTATTTGGTTGATTTCAGAATTTGGAAGGATGTGATCTCAGAAAAATGATTAAAAGAATTGTTATGCCAGATTTCTGCACATTAATCTCAACACAATGGGTACCATCTCAAGGCAATGATATTAAAGTGTTAACTATGTAATCCAATATATGCCATCATGGCATCACCTAGTCTTGAACAAGCCAACCAGATTTATGATACTAATAGAAGTTACATAAAAGGAAATAGGATATTTAGACTTGCAAGCATATAATGTGAATCCAGAGTTCATGATCATAGCTTTAAAAGAAACTGTGAAATCCAGGATTCTGTTTTTTAAACAATAGAAAACAAATGAAAGTTATAGAACTACTATTTAAGTAGTGAACACAAGTAGTCTAGTGCCAATTGACAGGAAAGAGAGTTGAGTTCGGAAGCGACCCTATCCCAGAAATTCCTGCTTTTAGTACATTCGAAAGTCGAGATCAGGCACTCCATCCTTGATCCCCCCACCCACCTTATTGTTTTGTGGGTGTATGTGTGTTTTCAATCTTTGTGTTTGGAGGCTGTGCTGGTATGCCAGCCCTTGGGCTCAAAGGCTTGATTCTTCCATCTCAAGCAAGGTTTGAGAATACCCAGGTTACCCTAATTACCAATGTTTTCTAAAATTATAATCAAACCTTGCAAGGTGACAAACAAACCCCACCATAAAATGAATCTGTTATATATCCAGCTTATCTCTGTCATATCTATCAAGCCTTTAAAGCAGATGAGTGTATAAATCACCTTAAAAGCACGCTGCCAAAATTGAAATGCACACAAGTTCCCCATGAAGATGGTTTCCTTCTTGCCAATGTGTAAAGCATCACTGCTCGCACCCTCAAAATAATTGTCTACATACTTTGTAAACTGTGAGAGAGGGGGAAAATGATAATCAGTTCAAAAATAGCACAAGGTCAGACACGATTCATAGCACACTGAAATATTACCAAAATTTGATGGCCAAACGGTTGAAGAATGGGAAGTGGTTGGACATCCATAAATATACTAATTAAAATTCCTTCGCGAAGCAACCCAATCTCACCAAACTTCAGAGTAAGCACTGAAGAATCAAAGGACAAGGGCAAACTGTCAAGCAAACGGCCATAAAATGTTGGCTCATACCGGCCCCTGTGATAAAGAGGCCTTCCCAGGGCCTTAATATGAACTAGCAAGCTCAAGGAATCTTCAACAATTTTTGGATCTGGTGGATCCATAACCTTCTGCAACAAGACTAGTCAAGATCAAAGATCAAAATGTTATGATCGTTATTTGAATGGAACTAAATGAAAAATTGAACTGCACACTAATATTGATGCAGGAGAAGCATTCCCTTTTAAAGGAAAGCATGAATATATTAAAAGTTAACAAGATGACAATTTCATGAACAAGTTGAAGTTAAAGAGAACTTTCTATGCAGTTAGTTCAGACTTTAGAGCATGCATATGTACAGCAGTTCTCATGTAACAAATATTCTTAGAACCAGATGATCAGAGGCTAACAAGAAGACCCCTCATTTATAAGTTAGCTACACGAATGAGGTATTGAACCATACCAGTTTGCAGCATACGCTACTGTCCCAATAAGGTAAACAGCAAAATAAATAGCTAGGTAGCAAGGTATCGTCCATGCCGATCCGTATCATCCATGCTGGTGCATGCAACACCGGAAAAGAGGCCCATTTTGGATGCCATGAGCCTTGGCAGGTGGTTGGGCATGTAACCAGCACAGAAAAATATACACTGTGCCAACACAAATATGGCATGAGGGCGACAATAGCATTTTAATCCATGGTTTGCAATTAATCCATAATAATATATCATAAGATCTCGTCCTTAGATAATATTTCAGAATAATTTCTTCCTCATCGAACTTTGGTTATTCTGTCAGTTCAAGTTATCTAGCAAGAAAGACAGGGGGAACTAATATCCATCCCTTAGTCCCTGTAATATAAAATTTCTTATCGTACCTCTGCCCCTAATTGAAAAAAAAAAAACTCTAAGATTCCAACATCTCAGATCTGTTTTAAATAGATTAGATCAGAAAGTAATATTCCACAATTATGATCCATCCTCCGATAACATCACTGAAAAGATTGGATTTTCTAACATGGTACCATCTTTAACAATTCCAGTTGTTGCATCTTATTTGGCTTTCAGATATAAAGGAGCTTGTCAATTTTCTTACAACTTATAATGCGGAAATTATAGTCTTGAAACAACAAGGTACATGAATAATTAATTGAACCTATATTGCAAATGGAGGCTTATCAACTACTACTGCAGCAAGTACTTCAAAAGAAGAAAATAATTCATATTTGACTAAAGATACTGTGAGGATACCATAATTTAAGCAAAGGGAACCTTTACACATCAACGCAAAGATACTGTTAGGACACCATAATTTAAGCAAAGGGAACCTTTGTGCATCAATGCAAAATGGAAAATTTAAAATTTTATAAGATAAGAGGACTTGATGAGGTTGAAAGGTAAGACTATGATGCAGTACCTATGAATTGATGGGAGTGACGGTAAATAACCCAGTCATCTTTACACAGGCAGTAGTACATGAAATGGCTTTAGTGTCTATATTGCTACTTCCAAATCAGGCATTATAATGTCTGTTGCAGATGAATTATTATTACTAGAAAGACTTGCCATCATGATTCTGAAGTGTTTACAGCACATGAAGCATTATAGCATATGTCTACCAAGACTATGCCCTCCCATGCATATTTTTAGAACTCCATTAATCAAATACTTTTTCCATTCATAAGATATCCATAAATGCAATATTTGCTTTCTCTGTTTGACAAGCATGTATTGATAAATGACTAATTACTAGCCAAAAATTAATACATATCATTCTAGCATGCATAGGTTGCTTATGGAATCAGTCATTCAGTTTCAATTAAATGGTTGCCAATATGTTAGCCAACAGAAAAAAAAGAATGGTTGGCAATCCATCACATTCATAGACCTTGAAAAACAGCTAAAAAATAACTACAATAAATATGAATGTTTTAAAATACTAGCATATGTCATCCGAGCCTGCCCAAGATTATCCCAGTTCAATTATACTAAGTAAATTCCATGCTCCAAAAGCAAGCAGGTTTGAAGTGAAAAAATTCGGAAGAAATGAAATCAGGTATTTCCGTTTATCATATATGGATTCCTAAAAGCAAGGCGGCAAACCTTTTTTATAGAAATTTCCATATGCAGTCAGTTAAGAAGGAAATGTACGATCATCATAGCCAACTTTATTTGCAATTTTGCATTATTTGCTGATACTTTTCATTTGCTGGCAGCAATTTTTGGCAACATTAATGTTGCCCATCGTTAAAATTTCACTATTTCTCATGACAATATTCTGCACCTATTAAATCTTCGACCACTAAACGTCACGCCCCGGATCGGATCCGCGACACGGCCGTGCTACTGCAAGCTATTGCCTGCAATAACACGAAGCCTCATTACTAATAATTCATAAACAAGAGAGTCATTTCACTCATAAAGTATTTCTCCAAAATGGAGCAGTACATAGCCCTAAATTTGTACATCCAAAATGAATTTTTCCACCCAAAAGTCTTCCAGCTCTCTGCTCCTAGCACCCTATATATCTGAAAGAATAACAACAGAGGATATATATGAGCTATGTGGCTCAGTAAGTGACCATGTACTATCTTACCGGATCAAGCATAAGAATTCATATGATTAGCATCATTTAAAAAAGATAGCAGTTATAGCAAAATACAACATTTCATAAAGGATATATTCAAAAATCCGTCATAAAACAGTGTATGCTCTGGCCAGGCAAGTTCATAAATGTCACGGCCCGCCTGCGCGGGGCACGTGGCCATCGGGCCCACATGAGGGGGAACACGGGGCTCCCCTGTCAGATGTTGTCTGGTTCCGGGATCCATACGCGCATGCATGCGCCGCACTTAACCCCTCACCGATTTTGTTTCTCCCCAAAACGCATCTGCATGATTTGGAAACACTCGTCTCATATGCTCAGGCTCTGGAACGAGCCTCATGATCATGTTTCAAATATCATTTCCATGCAATATATCATAATCATAATTCATACCCAATCATATATTCATGAAGAAATGCTATTTAACCAAATTCATGAATCACATGCAATCATATGCTTGATCCTAATTTTGAGAAAATACACCATATCAAATACTATTTCATCATTTCATACTTACAACTTAAACAGTGATTTGCAAATAAGATTTGTGCAAGGCCACTTACTGAGCCACATAGCTCATATATATTCATAAAATTCATAAAATTAATCAAGAAAGAGGGGCATGCCTGCCACTAACTTAGCATCCAATAAAATTCAACCCATTAGCCCAAGAAACATTTTTCATGTCATGCATAAGGTCAAATCCCAATAAGACCACTGAGTTGATGTGAGGACCCGTACGGGCGTGTGTTTAGTCCCACATTGGTTATTCGTTAGGTAGATCTTGGGTACTTATACAGGATCAAGGAACCCAAATAATAACTTCCGGCTAGCCATTTTGGGTGAGATCCTGGGTTGTTACAAATGGTATCAGAGCGGACCCGGCCCATAACCTATGTAGACTAAGGGACACTGCAGCACAGATCCATTGGAGCTGATCACGGGCCAACCGTGGTGTTTGTGATTAGATTTGAATAGATTTGAACCCTTAGCCTGACGAGGACATCAGGGCTTGAACGGGGGGAGTATGTGAAGATCCGTGCGGGCGTGTGTTTAGTCCCACATCGGTTATTCGCTGGATAGATCTTGGGTACTTATACAGGATCAAGGAACCCAAATAATAACTTTCGACTAGCCATTTTGGGTAAGATCCTAGGTTGTTACAGTTGAAAGCCTTGCCACATTGTGGGCATCTATGAACAAGTTTTGTAAGCCCATGAGTTTTAGTAACCTCCAAGAAGTCTATCCCAGAAAATAGTCCAAAAACTTGGATGAAAAAAGAAATGAACTGTTTAATAGGTTTCAAGTGATCATCCTTCAGAATGGCTAGGACTTAACAATCCACATGATTGAGCAGCCTATGCTTCCAACGTATGAGTCTTGTACTATACATTAAAAAAAGGAAAAATAATTGATTTTCTATGAAGTGAAAATGCAAATTGTAAATATCTCCATAGCCATTTGGATTGCATTCTCAATAAAATAAAGAGACGAGACCTTTTCTGGAGATACAGTACAACAACTACAAACATGAGTAAAAGAGTTCAAAGAAACCCATCAGTATTAATGAAATGCAAGCAATACCTTTGGGATCATTGATGGCTTTAGAATGTGCACAGCAGATCATGAGCACCTGCTGCCTTAATGATAGCCTTAATATTGCTGGATATTCATGATCTTCTAGACTATTATAAAATGTTTGCGTGACCAGCCTATAAATTTGACCATCACAGGTTCGACCCGTCCTGCCTTTGCGTTGCTCAGCCTATAAAATCTTTGTAAAAATCAATCAGGTCTTACAAGTGAAACCTCAAATTAGATAATTCATTGACTACCTGAGACTTGGACACCCAAACAAGCTCTGCAGATTCCTTTTTCCTGTTGAAGTCCCAAACAACTTGTAAAGACCTACATGAATCAATGACAAAGGCTACACCCGGAATTGTGACAGATGATTCTGCAATATTAGTCGCTAGTATCACCTGTAATGCAAAGCCAAGCATACTCAGAGAACAATGAAATTTATATTGAAACAGACTTATGCAGATGCAAAAACATAGAATTTGATATGTATTGAAAACCACAATGATTTATAATATTTAAGGTTATCAAAAGAGGAAAACAAAAGAGGGGAAAGGGATCATGAAGACAAAGAAGACAGCCATAACAAGTGAGCTAATCTTTTTTTCCTATAGTGTACACTGTAAATATGTATGTTCAGACACAGAAACATGTGCTTATGCATATCCATCATCAGTCCTCTTGATTGTATGCATTTATTTACACCAAATATGCTATAGTAACAATGTTGAAGGACTGCACCACGTCCTCCCCAGGTTTCATGGTATCGGACCATAGATCAGTGTCCCTAGACCTTCATGTGTCCTGATGGCATCAAAGACATCCCATGCCAAATCCAGCAATGATGGATGATTACTACAGATGAATTACTTAAATCAAAGCAAAGTGTCTCCTTCAAGGTTGCACCTTCACAAGTGTTTTTTTTTTCCCTTTTTGCTCAGGCGGTGGGGGATCAATAATCAAAATTTGACAACTACTTAACTGGAGGTTGTAGGATTATTTACCAATAACCAAACAACAGTGAAAGGGGTTTATTCATTCTTCATCTCAAATACCTTTCAACCATCTGATGCACCAGTGAACTAATCTCACAACAAATTATTCTTTTTCCCAGATTTTATTTTGATTGGTAACAATATCCAGAAAATGTCTTTAAAGTCATTCTTCCTCCATATAAAACTATAGTAGCTCTCCCTCAGTTTGTTTCATCACCCAATCTGAGTTCACTTTCTCCTATATAAGCTTTGACACTGATCACCAATATACAAGAGGATGCTCTTCTGCTTTTAAAAAATTTTTTATGGCACCATCATCCAAGCCTTTTTCCATCAACTTTGAATCAACTATGAATCAAAAGTCCAAGTTGAGAAAGATGCCTGCAAGTATTTTCTCTCGTGACTGCTACAAATCTGATGGAAATCCTCTAAGAAATTGTGCAATACCTAGACAAGGAAACTTTACACAATACAATGGTCTGGCATGAAGCCTAAAATGCCAGCTGATGGAAACAAAGGCCTGCCTATTATGGCAATTTAGGCTCATGAAACCAAGGTGCAAGCTTTTGCAATTCCTGTATACTTGGGAAGAGTTTAGACAGAAAATATGACAAGATTTAACATGTGGAACCATTAAGGCAACAAGTTAACTTCACACAAAAATTAGATATGCATACAAATTATTCTCTAAAATTTATCATACCTATTTTTGAATACATAGATGCTCCTTACTCTTATTTCCCAAAATGCATGCGAGTATTAAAGCATTCATATGCTGCTATTAACATGTACAATACTAGGAAAAGTGAGTGCCTTATAAAAGTAACTCTAGAAGTACATAGTACAAGGTATACGAAAGAAATGGTGTAAATTAAAGTTATTTGAGCCATTATTGGTGATAGGATTTAAAATTGTTGAAAGAGGATTTTTTTCCCAAAAAAAATATATGTATGCTAGTGTAGTACAAGAAATATGAGCTTTACTCACTGAACCTTAATTATCCACCCCCCCCAAAAAAAAAACAAAAGGGCACCTTTGCATCATGAACAATTACAGAATGGACAACTTTAGCTACTAATCTAATAACTATATGTTAACATTGGCTACTAATTTTAAAATCTACAAATTAATGCTATATCAAAATAATGAAGGGTCAAATATTAACCCTTTTTCATGGTAACTATACAAGTTTTGTTTTTACAGAATGTTGAGGCTTTCTTTATCATTTTTGGTACATGAGGCTTTCATAATTTAAAAACGGAGCATCACTAACCTATATCAAAAATTTTGGCCAGCACTTTTTTAGATTCCGTGCTTTCTTGTCGATTCATTGGGCTTTTGTATTATTTATGAGTGATAGATGTTAATAAAACTAGAAAACAAAATCTTTCCTAATCCAAACAGATCTTTTTGTCACTTTCACATTCCCAAATTTCTGTATTAAAAAATAATAGTACTCATCCTCATCATAACATTCAATTGCTTGTTCAAGTTCAGAAGGTTTAAAATGACCAAAAGAATTATGTCAAAGAAAATAAAACTCACTCGGTGTGAATTATAGTATTCGGACCTACTAGGTATTGTTTTTATTTCTTTTTCTATAATCAGATCACAGAACAAAAAACATGGTTGATACTATTATTTTTATTTTCTATTTTCAAAATTTATTTTTGTTATTCTATAAAAATGAAAGTAAGAAATTCATATTTTCACTATTTCCAAAAACAAGAAACTCATAAGTCATATCTTTTACCACCATCTCTGACCGCCGCCACCATCACCACTAAAGCCAGCATCACTGCCACTGCCGTCTTCACTGCCACCATCACTACTATGACACCATTACTGTCATCTCCACTACCACCATCACTCTCACCACCACCACCATCATTTGCACAGCCATCATCGCCGCCACCACTACCATTGTTGTCTCCACCACCCCCCTACCGCCTCAGTCGTCAACATTACCATAACCGCTACCATCACCAAAATTGTTGCCTCCAAGGCAACAGTGCCACTACCACAATCTCTGCCATACAACCACCATTATCATTGTCACCACCACCACATCATCAATGCCCCCCACCATCACTGCCGCCGTCTCGGCCACCATCATCATGTTTATATTTTTAAAAGTAGTTGACTCACCACACATGTTTATATTTTTAAAATTTAGAAATCAAATTTCTAGCTTTCTATTTTCCAAAAAATAAGAAAAATGAATGTGATGCCAAACGGAACCTTAGTATATTACTTTCTTTATGGCATTTTTATCCTTTATGCTCCATAAAGTGCATTGCATGAGCTTTGAGGTCGTATTTTGCATAAAAAACTAGAAAGAAAACATAATATGGACATACATAAACATAACAGCATTATCAAAAAATTGCATGTGACACAAATGCAATAGAAAGAAGCCACTAAAATATGGTAGAGTACCTTTCGGTGAGATCTCAACACTCTCATAGCCAAGAGTGCTTGATCAGTGTCAATGCTACGATGAAGAATGTATACTTTGAAGAATGAACTAAGGGGCCTTAAGAGAATCCATTGCTGCTCCAATGCGTAGTATGTTGGAAGGAAAACTAATATACTCTTCTCAATATCTGGTTCATTTTCATGTAGGTGCAATATCATCTTATGAATAAGCATGTGTACTTCAGGTTTCATATCAGCTTTTGCAGCAGCAGGATTCGGCCCAGAACAGTATCTATCTGATAATGATTCTGAACTTATCTCCAGAAGCTCTGCAACCTGGTCAGCATTAATGATTTGAAATAATCATTCACTCCTCAAGGCTACGAAAAACAGCATGGATGCTCAGATGTATGCCATAAACAGAAATTCAGATACATGCAGTCATAAGAATATACTTTGAACATCTGAGAATATGAGCATGAGAGACTGGTCATGAGAACCTCCTGCCTAGCAATCAGGAGATTAAAACAGGCTCCTGTTATCCAACAGGTAGAGGTGATTAAATGGTCAAATGCGCAATTGACCCAGATGGCCTACATGCATTCAAGCTTAAATATTAGTGTGCACCTGCAAAATGTGATGCAAATTTATGTGAAAAACTCTCCAGCAGAAGAAAAGTATAAACCATGGTGTAAAAGAGATTTGAATTGGATGGTGGCACTTGTAGTACGGAAATAGGCCACAATACATGAAGCTCAAAAGTTTGGGGCTTCATTGGATACAAAGAAGCAGCACAAAGGAAAACAAATCAATCTAACAAGTAATTTCTTATTACATAAAAAAGAATGATGCACAATCAGAAAAAAAACAGATAGGAAAGGGGCAAATTAGGATCTTATCATTGATGATGACCTACAGAAAATTAACCATCCATAAAAGAGCCAAACATATACTCCAATCGAGGGAAAAAAATTCCCATGATGCTAAGGGAAATCCAAATTGTTCACCATCGGTCGAAATTTGTTTCAGTCCTTTTAATCTCCTTGCAAGTAGATATATTGTGGCATATAAATGCACAGCGAGTATTCACCATATGTCTGCTTCTTTGTGCGGCAGTTCTTTGGCCATCTACACAGTTTTCTCTTTTCTAAAACCTAAAAACTGAAAATATGTTTCTGTTTTTTTTTCATTTTAAAGACAAACTTGTTTGGTATAATAAATTGTTTTTAAAAATATAAACATAAATTATATAAGCAGTTGTGGTGGTGATGGTGGCAGCATCAGTGCTGGTAGCGAGGTGGTGGCGGCGGCAGTGACAACACAGCAGGGTTAGTGATTGTGCAGGCAAAAAAGGAAGGGAGGAGTGAGGGGCGACGGTGGTGGCATTAGTGGCTGTTGCAGCAGTGGCAAGATGGCAAGGTTGGTGATTGTGGCAGCAAAAAAGGAAGAGTGGAAGTGAGGAGTGTTTCTCTTTTCAAAGAAAAAATGAAAGTCATTTTTGATAGCTTTCATTTTTTTTCAAAAACCAGACTAGAGTTTTTGAAGAAAACTGCCCTACTAAACAGGTTTCTTGCGTCAGTTTTTGTGTGTAGGTTTTTTTATTGAAAATCAAGGGCCGAAGACCAAACAGAGCCATAGTCATTCAGGTAAATGTGAAGATTTTACCAAAGGATGCAATAGTGAAGAATCTAATAGGCAGAGGCATCAATTATGCAGTTATTTCTTTCACAAAAAACTGCCCTTAATGTAGAGAAAAGCAGAATAATCAAAAAAGAAACCAAGAGATGAAGCTAAAACCCACTAATAATATCAGGATAAAGTACAAGAAAATGTATGATCAAGATTTGCTGTATCGGTCCATACCGGTACATACTGACCGTACCGTATCATACTTAGCCCCCATATCGAGCATACCGACATAGTAACAGAATGGTACCGGTATGGAATTCGGTACCGAGATGGCAAACCATGTGTATGATGCTTTTACCATTTTTATTTACATATAGCCCATGAGAGTGCAAATTACAGAGACAAAAGTTCTAACATTACAAAAGAAATTCAAATTGCAAGCTACAGTCACTCCAGTATGCCAAGCACATGGTTCTGTCCATTGAAATACTAGGTGTAATCATGTGCAAGTATACTGGTTACATATTTTACTATATTAGTTAATGCATGTAGGCTTTGGGGTTATCTCTACAATACAAAACCCCCTGCATCTGTGATGTCCCATTAAGGTGCACATCATTCTACCAGTGCAATATCAGTATTGACTGGCACAGTGAAAGATTGTGCAAACAAAGAACGAGGAAAAAATCCTAAAAGAACTCTAATAACCAATCAGCATATTGACCAGTCATCAGAATATCTTTTCAATTGACCCACTTCACATAAGTAAGACGACGCAACCATGGAGAAGTCAAGATGTTAATCTACTAGACCAGAGGATACCAAGGTTCGCCATTTCGGTATCGGATCCCGTACTGATGTCACACTAGCACTATGCCGATATGGTACGGTATGGGATTTTTTCAACGTACCGAGTGTCGGTACGCCATCCATACCGGATACTGGTACCGAATCAATATGGTATGGTACGGCCTGTACCGCTTAGTTTGGGATAGTATGGCGAACTATGGAGGGTACCAATCTAAATGTTCCAACAAGCCAACCTTGAGACTAGAGTGAAACAATGCATTCCCGGCCAAAGCAAATAATAGGTAGGTCCAGCAAACAAGCAAGCTGTCCGTAGGCCAACTCATGTTTGCCTCAAAATTCAGATCAAAATTGGCTGACCTTTTTAGTAAACTAGCTAAGCCTGAATTTCTGAGCTTGAAACATAAACGAGCCAAGCTCAAGCTAGGTTTGGTTCACTTGGTTTCAGCTCGATATGCCTCAATTTATATGTTTTTAGTATATATAGATAGTTAACTGTTAGATTCCAATCCAATAGCTGATTCCCTTAGTCTGATTCAGTCGTTGGACCAAGAACCGACAGTTGATTGTATATACACACACAAACACATATACATATACATATATGTATGTATGTATGAATGTATAGCAGAAATATGGATAGATAGATAGATATAGGCATATAGATATATAGATCTTAGTAGGAGAAGCCCTCGAGCTCCCCTCTCCCAATCTCATACCACCTCACCTTCCCTTTGGAGCTGAATCATCTTCCTTCTCCCCCCTCTGTGGCACCACCTTCTCCTCCAGCTCCAATCCTTTCCCTCTCCTCCTCTGCCACCGCCACCATGCCACCACGAGCTTCCTCCCCTTCTCCTCCTCTGTCGCCACCATTGATCTGAAGATCCTCTCAGAACTCCATCACCTTCTCCTCCACTGTCCCTAAGGGCAAACCTCCCTTCCTTTCTCCACCTCTGCCACCACTCACCTGTCATTGTTCTATTGCCATCATCTCTCTCCCTCTCCTACCCCCTCCCCTCCACCCCCCCCCCCCCCAAAAAAAAAAAAAAACTGAGCTAAAATGAGACATGGGTGCTTGAGCTCCAACTGATTTGCTGTTCGAGCTTGAGCGACCCGGCTGGCTTGATTCTGTACAAGCAAAGCTCGAACTGCACTGTCACAACTCAACTCGAGCACAAGCTAACTCGCTTAAGTCCCAAGCCAAGCTTGATCAAAACCCAGCTCGCACATGTTCAGCTAGTTTCCTCTCTAATCTCAGGTTGATCCAATGGCATAATATGCATAACCAGCAAGTACTCCTTAAACACTAAAACTGTGGTAGAACTTCTGATTTTCCAGAATGAGGTTGCTGACTTGACAAGTACTCTTCACAGTTCACATGCAAATTAATGCCACTGTCCAACTATCAACCTGAAAAATACACTCAACAAGTCATCATAAAAATAGACTATGAGACTACACTAACTACCTGCTCAAGATATAGAACTTGTCGCTGGAATATACTGTGCTGAGAGGCACTTGGAATTGCAATCACTTCAACTCTTTCACCTCTACCAAGATCTTTAAAGTACTCCTTGTATCTTGTAATATCAGCCGTAGCAGACATCAAAACAACCCTAGTTGACAAATGATAATTTATAACATCAGTCACCAAGCGTATACAGAAAATTTAAGTTTTCTTCAACAGTATAGGAAAAATTAATCTAATCCTGATTAAAAGTTATGGCAAGAGGTTTTAGCCGACAATTTTAACCAAGAAAAGAAAGCTGATAATCAAGATTAGACTTGCATTAAGCCATAAAATCAAGTGCTTTTATAACAATATGACTAGGAAAAAAGTAAGCACATACCTCAATTCATTGTTTTTCATCATAAATTGCTTCACACATGCCAGAACAAGATCAGATTCCACAGATCGTTCATGTATTTCATCCAGTATTATAACCTTATATCTAAGTGCAGCCAACCCCATATCACGCATTTGCTCCAATAAAATGCCAGCAGTTTTGAAAACAATTCTGTCACATATTAGGCAACCTTAGAACTTGCAGAAACTTTAACAACCAGTATAGCAAATATACACCAGTCAGGAAGAATGTGTGAAAGCACTGCAGAAAAAGGACAAGACCAAGATGCAGGGGATGTACATTGTTGATACTTCGTAGTTCACAAGGGAAAGGAGAAAAGCTGTAAAGGTGACGAAATTCCATGCATGTCATATTCTTTTTAAGAGTTCCACTTCCACCCAATATTACCAATTACAGTCAACAGTAAATTAAAGAAAAAAAAATCCTTTTGCTGAATAAGAGCTACAGAATTATGTATTATACACTCAGACTCAGTGCAATAACCAACATACAGGGTAAAGCACATTTTACAGATGTACATACTTCCCTTCATAAGGGCAACATTATGGTGGCTATGTGACAAGAAAGAACTGCCAGTTAGGAACGTTCAATTTAGAAATACTTATTGTAAGAACTAGGTACCTTGTCGAGTTGATATCTGAGAAATTTGAATGACCAATATGATATCCAATCTCCCCTCCAACCTCACAATTGCGAGCTTTAGCCACCATCCTTGCTATCGCCACAACTGCAAATCTTCTAGGTTGTGTACACAATATGGGTTCTATATTTTCTTCTAGAAGGAACTGTGGAACTTGGGAGCTCTTACCTTTAACACAGAAAAAAAAAACCATTCACCACTAAGAAAGCATAGGAGTCGCACTATTGCACCAAAATAAAAAAGGTGAAGATAAGCATATCACTTTCCATTTCAAAAGAGAGGAGCTCGCTTAGAATCTTCACATGTTCTTATGCAATGCAATGAAAGATAAATCACCAGATGGGTATAAACAAAAACAGGACATCTGTAACATTTTCTTGGTGCATAATCCTCTGTGAACTTTCAATTATCACAATCTTCTAAATTGTGGACAATCCTAGATCCAAAATCAAGATCTATAGCATTTAAGGAAGTTAAAGAAGACCTCATGATACAAAATCCTCAGCACATGTCCTGCATGTCATAGCTAGGATGGCTTCTGTCTCCAATCTGATTAAAGTATTCTTTTAAAAAAAATCATTAACTTGATATACGCACTGGCAATCTTGGAAGGTGCACTTTTCTTGTTCCTCTCCATAAGAGTATGAAGTACGAACTGAAATCTGTGGGGAATATACATTAACTACTGAAGTAATTTATAGAGGGGTGGAGCCACGCGGACTGAGAGGACGTCCGGTGTTTTGGTTGTATATTAAGATAGATAACCATATGATGCAAGCAATCCAAAGTTTACCTCTATGGGACTAAGGTTTCAAATATCAACCATATCGTACCATATTGATCCCGCATCATGCATGTATCGACCCAGATCAAATCATGCGGTTCAAAAATAAGATTGAGTTTTGGTAGTGGTCATAACATAATGGCCTTATGCAGTAACTAGTGTACATCTCAGACATGCTAATCACCATGAGTGGTTTAACTATGATTCGATTGTTCGATCGTTTGATCATTTAGAAAAAACAAAGAACAGAAAGAGGTAAAACAAACAAATAATGTCTCAGTAATCAAATCTTTGATCTGGTAGTCCTTACAATGCACGAGCTAGATGAGCTAAAAATTTGCTATCTCTATCATTTCGGGGACTACATCTGACCATCTTTTAGATCCAATGGTGATGTTAAAACCACGGAGATATAATATCATGAACTCGATTCCAACAATTGTTTGCCTTTTTGAATCCTTCTTGCACATTCACTAACAATGTCTAATGTAGCTTTGACAAAAACTAGATCATGACTTATATCATCATTTGAGCCTGTTTTTCCTTTTTTTCCAGCTGGCTGCCAACCTGACATCAACCTCTGCAATTCTATTACTTAGCAAGAGACCGGCATTCATTGCAGTTAGCATAACACAATAACTGGGAAGTGAGAAAATTATATAATGATATGCAGCCTTAAGATTTGGCATTTGGAATCACGTTCTTTGTGTTTTTTTTCTGACCAACTGCGAACTTCTTTAACCACCATCATCCTGGACTGCTATAACACTTACAAGCCATATTGCGGATGTGAAATGAGTGCAGTATAACAGCTGAAACGTGAACCATAACTAGAAAAACTTAAACACAGCTATTCATCATCAGTATAACAGAACGTGTTCGCCAGTCTTTTGTGAACGTACGCCCCAAAACATCAGTTGCACAAGATCTTCTCGGGCAGAGATTACCTGGGGATCCATAAAACAGTTCCAATCTTTCCCTTTTTTTAACTTCATTTTCTACATTGACTTCCATGGACCCCAATGCCACCTATCGAAACATTGAAGAAACAGGGGAAATGGGGGAAAAGCCAATTTTCGCCGACATGCAAACCCAATATAACTGAACAGTCTCGATGAGGGGAAAAAGAGAACATCAAATGCCAAAAATAAAGCAGGCTAGCAAACAACATCAACCATTCCACAAAAGAAAAAACCCTAAAAAACGGAAACAATAGCAAGCATCCACACAAACACAAAAAATAATTCTGCGATAAAAACTAGAGATGGAAGACCCCCGCAAGAAACCCATCAAGAAATCGAAGGAGTGCTGTACCGCATCCAGTGTCGCCGACGATGAGCGTTACGCGATTTTCCTGGATCTTTTCGACGATCTTCCTCCGGAGGGCCATCACGGGGAGCGGCGGCCGGGGGGCGGAGGAGGAGGAGGAGGGGGAGGCGGCGGAGAAGGTGGAGGAAGCGACGGAGGAGTACTCCCAGTCCTTCCCCATCTTGGAAGCAGCGGAGAGAGGAGGGAAAGAGCGAGAGAAAGAAGCCTGCGACGCTCTAGCGAAAAAAAAGAAGCCTGTGACCGCTTTAATAGTGCTCCATCTCGAACAAAAATCTATTATAAGGCGGGCACCGCGGCAAAGAAGACGGGCGGGCTCGACATTCTCACTGTTGGAATCATTGCCATGCATGTGCCAAACAAACATAGTCCGCTTCGATGAAGGCTAATTGCGTCAATTTTAGTCCACCCTACCAAATTTCATCTTAACTAATTTATAATTAATTGCGCCCCGTCTTTCTAAATTTCGTTAGTCTTTTATTTTTTAAATTAGTACTATATAAAAACTACTCCTGCATTTGAGGCAAAAAAATATAATTTTTTATTTTTTTAAAATATTTCAACATAGTATAAAAGCTTAAAAGAAAATTTTATTTTTTTAACGGATTCCTTATCTTCTCTTGAGGCGGCCCCGCCTAGGAGAAGCACGTCTCCTCTTCATCTTAATTAATTTAGAATTAATTGTATCAAACATTATCAGTCTTTCTAATTTTCGTCAATCTATTAGTACTATATAAATACTGCTCCTACATTATAAAATGGGATAGAAATATAATTTTTTTATTTTTTATTTTTTAAAATATTTCAACGTGATATCAAAGGAAAAAAAAACTCTATTTTTTATTTTTTTTTAAAATATACTTGCTGATGTACTTCTGTTCCTTACTTTCTCTAGAGATGAGAGAGTTAAGCTTATCGAGCACTCGCTTTCACTACTTTTGTTCCTCCGAAAATAATAGAGCACCCGCTTCCGGTGCTCTTATTCCTCCAGAGATGATGGAGTTAAGCTCCCGGAGCACCCGCTTATAGTGCTCCTGTTCCTCCGAAGAAGATGAGGAAGTTAAGCTCCTCCAACATCCGCTTCCGGTGCTCTTTGTTCTTCCAAAGATGAGGGAGTCAAGCTCCTCGAGCATCCGCTTCCAATGCTCCTGTTCCTCCATAGAGGCAGCGGCGATGCGCGGTACACTCTCGATCACGCAGGAGCAGCGCGTCACATCGTACTGTCATAAGCTTGGCAAAGATAAATTTGGCAGGCGTGATCCCGTTCTCAATCATGGAGGCGTACATATGCATGGCACCGCCCCAGTCTTCAATCTCCGATTTTATTTGCTGCCCCGACTTCTTCATTATCTAGTTCGAGGTCACTTGCTCTCCTTCATCATCTAATGCCCATCTTAAATAAAAAATATTATATTTTTTAAATTAGAAAAAGAAGTTTATGACTTTTAAGCTTCTTTTGGGAAGCCCACCCGTGATATCTGCCCCATATGATTTTTATGGAAGCTTGGGGGCTAAGTTACTTCCATGATTGGATATCTTCGCTTGGCCTTTTTTTCCGAGTGCAAAATGTTTAGGGCCCAACTATGCTACCAAAATGACGCTTGGAGGCTTGTGACGGCGAACGTGTGTCACATCGATTCGTGAATTGAACCAATTATCTCATGCCGCATGGCATGTGACCTTTTGGTATTGTGGTTAGTCTCCATAAAATTATGACAATAGCTTTTCCCATAATTAATACCTCCTCTCCCGCCTTTCCATTTAAAACCATCGGCCCCCCATTGGGCTGAAGTATTCCGCCGTGCCTCTCTGTTTTTTTTTTCAAATACAAACAGGGCTGAAAGCCTGATTAAAAAGAAAAGCTACAAAGTTACATCCTCATATCTTTGCCTCGTGCCTGTTTGGTAGGCACAACAGAGACGAAATAAAGCCTTATTTCCTCATTTTATGCCTCTAAACATCATTTTTCTTTGACAAAATAGGGTGATACTTTGAAAGAAATGAGTAGGAGAAAATGTACAATTCTATTCCATCATTTTAGTAGAATAACTTACACCATAAAACCAGAGGTATCCTCTCCAATTACTTTATTACCCTTATCCACTACTATGTAGATGTATAAAAAATAAAGAAGCAATTTCATCTCTGTCATAAAAAAATCTAAATTATTGTGAAATTTAATAGACAATAAATGCTTGCACGTATCCTTTGCACCTACTCGTCCAACCACATACATAAAACTTTATTCTGCAGAATAAATTTTCTTTCTCTCTAAACTTATTCGGATAAGTTTTTTTTTTGTTCCTTTGAAATATAGTTTGCAATCAAATATTATCTTAAGCTTCGTGGGTAAGACTACAAGTGAATTAGATTGAGTCACTTCTGATTTAACTGAACTATTTCAAACAAAAAAGAAAAATTGTTGAATTGAAGCTTTCGGCATTTCTTTTCATACGCTACATTTGTAACTTCTTATCTATTGATCACCTCTTATGTAAATACTCTTTGATTTCTAATAAAGACTAGGTGGCTCTTTTTGCCTTCCTTATCATTATATATACATTTGTGTGTGTAATCTGATAGAAGATATTGATGCTTTACTGTTTTCATGACACTTGTAATTGCAACTCTTTTCATGGTGGGATGAGATACAACATTCATTGTTGATGATACATTACAGTGCAATCATACATCGAGATGTATGGAAAAAATAAAAGCTTTTTAGTCATGCTTATGTGTATTGCACATTAGAGAGAGAGAGAGAGAGCATTGGATGGAGATGACAAAAAGGTTAAATCTTTCCTTTCTTCTCCTTTTCTAAGACCAAATCTTGTACTTTTCCTCCATTATAAATATTACAATATTCTATCAATTTCGTATGCCAAACAAATGGAAAATCTCTCTTGCTTGTGTTCTCATCGTTATTATAATATTTTAATAAAATTTTATAGCTTTTTGGGGCAAATATGGTACCCAATATCCATTTAATCATTATCATCATATTTGTTGCTCTACGGATCAAGGCATGATCCCAGTATACATAGATGCGCATTAAGTAGATCGGTATGCTCTCTCTACAAGCAAGTGCTATGAAAATTAGATCAACCCACTATAATGTTCTCGAATGATCTCGGCCAAGAATAACAAATGTTTGGCCAATCGTGCAAGAACTACAGTCTTTAAACTTGCAAATTATGAGTCAAGGTTAGGCCTTCATGCCACTTATCTTTCTCCTAATTTTTTGAATTTTCTGGTTCTAAAGGGCATTATAAGGATAAATGAGTACATATACGATAGAATTACATCAATCAGATAAAGTGTAGAGATGCTTTCTTAGTTGCCAAAGAAAAGAAGTAATCACATAAAAACGAGACCTACGATGTTGTTTGATTCAGAGTGTTGGATTCAGAATGTTGTTTTATTCTTGAGAATTGAATCCTAGGATCCAAGACACATGCTTTTATATTAATTGATGTGTATGGGTTTTTGTCGAGTGGCAAAATTAGTGACCTTGTATTGTAATTTATTTATTAAAAAATAAAGATAAATAGGAAAGACAAGCGGAAGTTGAACCCCTTGTTCTTCATATTTCCTTCCTGTTGATCATGAGCTTCTATCTTTTTCACATGGGAGTTTTATGAAGCCTTGTTGCTCCATGTAACTTGGCTCGTGCCCTAACGAAACTTTGACTCACACTCAATGTGGAGTTCTAAAATAATCAATTTCTGCAGAACCTAAAATAATCAATTTCTGTAATGGCAGCCTCCCCTCAACCCTCTCCAGGTTCCAATGAGTGCAGTCCAATTAATTCTGTATGCACAACTAATTCCTACTGACATCATACAGAGTTTGAGCCTGAAGAGAGTGAGTTTACTGAAATGAAATTCAAGAAAGATGAATATACTGAAAATGGTTCTTGTAGAACCCTAAACGATGGAGTGCTCAGCTGCTGCCTTTCCAAGCTAGTCAGGCAGGGATGGGATCAAATCATCCTGAATTCCTCAGCTTAGAACCGTTTAGGTTTAACAGTTAATGGTTCCTTTATAAGCTCTCCACGAGCCAACTTAAAATTCATTTCTTGAGATGCGAGCATGTATGAACATTGATTTAGTTCCTAAGTCACAATGATGATATCCAACACAAAGGAATTTCTAGATGAACTAACTAATTGAGTGGGTTCTACCAGGATAGTATTGTTGAATCTGATAAAAACCCTGAAAGCACATCAAGTAGGATTGCCGTCTACATTTTCTTCCAAGAAATTAAATGAAGGTCTGACATCATGCAATTTAACAATCACTTCTCAATATCAGGATGATCAAGATCCATTTTTTCATTAATATTTCCTTCTGTTTTCCAGCTCTAGACAAAGCACAAATACACAAATCTGCTTACATGATAATATTTTTCCCGACTCATACCTCTTGAAAATTCTATAGGCAATTGTTGCAGACAATCTAAGATGCAGAGGCTAAAGAATCAATTGAAAGACCACATAACCTAGATTTTTCAAAAGTTTCATATACGGATCATGCACATACAAGCAAATCAATTGAAATATCAAATCCTTAGCTGCTGGCATGCATCACTCGTAAGTTCACAACAAAAAGCTTTCCACCTAATGATGGTTCATATGATAAAATATTATAGAAAAAGAACAGAAACAAAGTCATGTAGTTGGCCACTGTCTGAAGAATGAATGGTTTGCATCAAACACTCCAGATGGAGGAAGACGGTCATCCTAGCTTTTGATGTATCAATATGCTTGGCTGCTTGCTGATTTTAGTTTTTAGCAGTAAAGGCTTCCACAATGCAAAGATCGCGGCAACAGATGTCCTAATCTGAAAAATAAGGGGGGAAAAAACACCCACAGCAGCACAATTTAGACAATCGCTTTCACTGATCAAAAACTCAAGCCTGTCAATCATCTAAGGAACTAAGCTGCATCAACTCTATTGAAAAGTTTCTAGATTCGTAGTATGAATGCCAATGTTTTACTTGATGGTGCTTCCGGTGACTTGTTAAACCCACATCAGATGGAGTTAATAATTTTTTCCTCTGCTGTCCTGAGCTTCTTGAGATTGATCCTAATTCCAAGTATTCCTGTCATTAACAAAACAGATAACAAGTAACTAATTGCTGCAAAATTTTAGGAGAAAATAACTCAGAAATAAAACATGTAAAAAAAAGAGTTGGGCATGATTATGAGAAAAGGCGTATTAATATGAACTTAACAAATGAAAGAAATTTTACTCGGAGCGTGCTAATATCAAAGTATTTGTTCATTTGCAATCATGAAGTTGATCTTTGCTTCACCACAAGATCATCAGCAGAGTAATAATCTGCAATAAGCCGATACATATAAGATGGATTATGCCCTCCCCTGTAAAAATAAGGGACAAAAAGTCAGGAATGTCAACCTGATGAACCACAACGCCTTAATAAAATTTAGGATGTTTTATGTTAAACAAATGAAATAAAAAGGAAATGTAGTCACCAGCAGTTATTATTTTAACCAAAAAACACCTATCCTTCTTCCTTTGATTTTAGTTGAAAATATTTAAAAATATCAACTCAGACTGCCTGTAAACAGTATGACAATAATCAACCCCTTTAATAGAAATAAATAGGATGGAATAGATGACAATGAGGAGCACAAAATAAGGTGAGATGCAAACAACAGCCAAAGAGAGGTCCTTACAGAAGGACTTTATAGTAAAAATGATTCTACTGAGAGAAAAAGAAAAAGAAAGGGACAAACTCAAGGATCCGTATGGTGCAACACAAAACCTTCTTCAATGATGGAAGTATCTGAGATCTCAGAAAAAAGACAAAATATCTGATAGGAATTTCAAACCATACCAAGACACCATGTTGTCCGGTTACAGAAAACAAGGCAGAAAAGGTGGTGCTAGGAATTATAAAAATTATGATGGCTAAGAATTTCTGATTTAGGCATTTAGAAGAGGTATGATCCCAACAACTAGTTTCTTCAAGGTAATTTATCCCTTGGCAGTGGTCCATAGTGGTGCTATAACAAAAGCACAGATCACAAAAATCATACTTAAGCAGAAGATAATATTAATAGAAATCCGAGCTAAGAGAATAGCCTTTTCACGACGTGTTTAAAAGTGACCTAGGTTTCTTAATAACCCAAGCAATGAATCTCAAAATGGACATTCAAAATCTTTCCTAATACACAAAATTAAATCAAACTGCCCCTGTCCAAAATTAATTTTTAATGACTTTAAAGACTCCAAACCATATATACGCCTAAAGTAGGACTTTGCACAACAATCATGCTAAAATAGGACTCCAAAACCAGAAATAAACACTACCTAAATAAAAGATTCCAAAGTACAATGCAATCAGAAGTAGACTAATTTATGCCATGATTAAATGATAGAAATCCAACCAAGATCATAAAACTCTGTGCAATGTTTTGTTCGAATTTGCCATGATAGGATAGCATATACATCTGTGGAGCAGAGATCAGAGACCTAAAAATATGGATTAGAGTTGGGTCCACAATATCGTACAGAGGTTTAAGCTTGACATGACTCACGAGTGGATGGGGAAAATAACTCATATAACCAATCCCAAATGGATATTTCTCGTTTGTTAGGTAACTATACACATGATAACAGTGGTCACTAGCTATAAATTAGTTTATCTGTCATGTAATTATGGTCATTATAACCTCTTATCCTTTGGGAGGATGTACCCTTCATTCTCTTAATGAATTTGGGCTGTGGCTGATTTCCTCTCAAAAAAAAAAAAGAAAGAAAGAAATATAGTCATTATAATAGTAACCTTGCCTTGTTGTATGAAACCAGTATATTATTATTAGTTAAGGGAATTTAATGACACCTCAATGATATGCTATTTTGGTATTGACATTTGATAGAGTTGTGCATACAGGATAAAAGATGCTCTGGGAATTTATAGAACAAGTTAACATGCTTTACAGTTCTCGTTTATAAAAATTTACAAAGTTGAGAAAAAAAGGGGATCATATTTCCTAGTTTTCTCCACCAGCATGCAAAATTAGAAAAAAGAAAAAAGAAAAAAGTACAGGAAAAGAGCTTACGTATCAGTAATGAAAAGGCTGACAAGCTTTGGAGGCACATAGTCAAATGCTGGATTAACAACATGAAGAAGAGGTGACCCACCATGACTACCAAAATCCATACAATCTGAAAACTCCCCAAAATCCACCAAATCAGATGGAGATTTGAGATCATTCAGCAGAACCTCTGGATTATGTGGGTATAAGGGACACAACTGCCATGAAGACAATGGACAAATAAATAACAAAAGGATGTAACTCTGGCACAACATATCTAATGTGCTGGAAAAGCATAGATGTCACGAATAATAACTTTCCAGGAAAAAGGCAAAAATTAAAACAGTTCCAGCAAGAAGGAAACAAAAGAAATGATGATCTAGTCATATAACATGTGTAATTTTTACTTGGTAATTATATAATTATGTAATTGAACATATGTAATTGAAGTGAATGAATTAGTCACAAAATTGTAGCTCTGATTTACTTTCATCAGGAAATTTTCTCTAAAATTCAAGAAGCTTTCTGTAGTCGACTCCAAACTTCAAGAAAGAGTAGTTAGATGTGCTCCGCGAGGTTCATGTTGTGTGGTGTAATCCACTTCCTACAGAATTGAGATTTTAAGAATCTCAAGTGTGGTTGTTCTCTTTTAATAAGAGTGTCTGCCCGAGGATGTATGAAAGGACTTCTCAAAGTGCATTTACTACATGAAATATTTCAGAGTAAAATTTATCGAACTGTTTCCATACTTTTCTTTCCTTTTTTCTTGTAAAATCAATGTCTGCAGTACTTAAGTTACCACTCACAATTTACCAACCAGATATCAATATAATGTAACACCAGATACTGGCTTATTCCACCTATTACAGAAAGTTCATGTGAATAATAATAAAAGCGGCTGCAGTAGAAATGACACCAACTCTAGCAGTAGTATAGTCTGATCAGAAAAAGGACAAAGAAACCTATTACAGAGGATACCTACTACATTATATTCCACCTTTGATGACTTACCATAAAGTACTATACATGAACTCAATATAAAAATTTTGACCAGCAACGTATAATGTTGAAATGTTTTGATATAGCACAACACATTGCAAATGCTGTCCAAAGCAGGTGCAATTACTGAGCCAGAACAATCATTACATTGCATAAAGTACCAAATGAAGATAACTAACCTTGTGACTACCAGCAACCACAACAAATGGGACAGCATGCCTTTGCGCAGCAAGTGCAACCATATTTATGCCTACTGGTGCAACAACTCCGCCATTTGCCATGATTGCATGAGCTCCGACTATCACCTATATATTGAAGTATTCGAGCTATGTAAGAAAATAAATGAGTTTCCACATTAACAAGAAAAGGGTTGTCCAATCTACCATGTTCACTCGGGAAATCATGGCAAAAACTGCAGAATCAGTTATAACAGTGGTTTGTATGCCTTTTCCAACCAGCTCTTTTGCAAGAACATGCCCCTGATACCTGATTTGCAACCATGATATCAATGGAGCCATAACAGAATATTTCAGGAAAAAATCATAATGATTCACAAACTAAACTACTCAAGGCAATTGGCTTGCTGTCTAAAATCATATAGGAAAGACGTTCCCTTGTGTATTAAAATAGAATGATCAAGGTGTGGTGTACAAACCTTGGAGCACCCTCAGCAACAAATACCCGAAAAGATCGATTTTTCTCTTTTGCTGCACAAAGGAATTCCTTGACTGTTCTTGAACGGCCCAAAGTTAAAATGACCTCACTAACAGGAAGAAAAAAAATCATGGTCACACAAATTAACTCAAGCACCAATATTCCGGGGCAATATGGGGGCATCTGGACACATACAGCTGTTGAAAAAAATTCAATCACTAAAAAATAAGCATATAAGAATGCAAGTGTAAGATAAAGGCAGGGTAGCACCAACCAGTCTGGTACACCAAGGCCAACTTGAGATAACACAATGCGAATGTAACAAGAACAATACACAATAACATACTTAAAAATAATCACCATTTTAGATTTTACTGCCAAACTTCAAGTTCCATAGGTTTAAAAAACAACTATCATTTTTCTTCATAACATGAATCAAAAAATATTCATTATATATTTTCAATAACTCACTTCATGTAGTTATTATATTTCAAGTGTGTGAAGAAGGTCCATGATGTCTAACGAACAAAATTATTTATTTCGAAACAATGTCACAACAAAAAATCTAATAGATGGTAAAATGTTGTTGTTAGTGATTTTATTATCACACTAGATGACTTGAACTTTGCACATTTAACAAAATGCAGTCCCTAAAAAATTAGTGTTTGAAATCTTCCAACCACACACAAATCAAATACAAAGCATAAAGTTGTTTGGTCAGTGCATCACTAAAAATGACAACAAAATGATGCACTCATTTTTTACCAAATTAATTTAATTTAATTTTCAGGGACTGATTGTGACTGCAAAGCTTCAAACCATGGTGAAGCTATAACATGGACCTCAATATTCTTCCATGTATTCACTGCTATTGAAAGGAGTAAGTAAAATGTTTGCACAATAATTCTGTTAACCTTCAGAATTCTTACTGATTTATATAAAATATACATGCTTACATATCACAGTAATGGAGATATGGATGCACGGCAATGTCCCCATTCTGTTATGCCACACACACACACAGAGACATACATATATATATGTACATACATATGTACATATGACAAGGAATAGAACTTGTTATATTTTAATATAAATTACCAACACTTAAGCATGTGACAACATATACCAAAACAATAAACAAAATTAAATCAAAATGTCCATCGCAATAATAAAACCTGGTTCCCTAATCACTGAAATAGGTATACTTGTAAATTCATGATTTACCGCCAGAGAGGGGGGCAACACACACACACACACACACACACACACACACACAGAGAGAGAGAGAGAGAGAGAGAGAGAGAGAGAGAGAGATGATACTTTTGGTGAATATGCTCCACTGCTTGTTCAGAAACTTGTTCATGGCAGGTATCGATGTCTTGAATCAGTTCGTTGATAGCTTCAATGACATCATGCTTTAGCTTCCGGCTCCTCAAGTTCTTATCTGCTGCTGTGGGAGAAATAGATCATACAGAATTCAAAATCTGAAGTATGTTCATATTTTTATAACCTATCATTATCAAATTTTAGACAGCTAACTTCTTGACAACCAAAACCTCATGCACAGAGGTGACTAGTTAACATTTAAGAAAACAAGTCTATTGAAGGAAAATCAATTCAAAGGTAATGAATTAAAGCCTAAAAAATAGATTAGAGAGATACATTTGCTTTTTCCTTCAGAATCGCCCCATGAAGAAGGAGGCTGAGGAGTAACAGCAGACCCAGGTATGTCTCCAAGAAGGGTTTGCAAAGAAGGGGCACGAAGGGTGCTTCTGGCAGCAGCAGCAAGAGCTGCAGCAGATAATGCTGGGCGATCTTCATATTGACCCTCATCATCATCATCACTACCAGCAGATAGGCCCAGTCCCTCAATTGCAGTTGCAGTTGAAGAAAGATCTTCCTCTCTGATGATATGCAAAACACGCCTCACAATGTTCCCCACAGCAAGCTCTATGAAACCCATTCAAATGCAAGTGCATCATTATTCCTCGGAAGCTTTAGATAATGATTGTCTGTCAGTTTAAGTAAAGACACAACTAAAGAAGACTACACAAACTATTTCATATAAGAGAATGGGTGGGAGCCTGCCCATTGATCCCACAACATATTTTCTAGGAGTGTGAAGGAAGCATGCTAAATTGCATAGTGGGCTTTGTTGAGACCCAAACCATGGCACTGTAATCACAAAATATACCTACATACTGATTTCAGATCATGCCTCTTATGTTTTTGACTATCAGATATTTTGATTGTCAGATATGAAATACAAATTGTGTATTTCAAGTGCATCATTCGAATTATGAAATTCTTTCCCCTCACAAATGGGTTCTTCAGTGCATGAATGATAGCATAGGTTGTTCTAACAAAAATGTTGTTTTAAGGAGAAGGCTCATCAGTAGAAAAGATTAACTAAAAGGAGACAAGGGCAGTACTCTATGTCATGAGACTCCAATGTTGAGCACAAATTCTTGACCTCCAAACTAAGTCAATTGATCTTTGTGTTTGTCATCTTTTCTCCCCTCAATATAAAATTCAGATAAATATGAGTTACTTTCCCACTTCAAACCTATAATTTTCAGTTTTTTTTTTGAGAAAAAGAATTCTCAACATGACTCAAGCCTTTATGTATGAAAAATCTGAAGTTCGATAATTAGGAATTAGTACAAATGAAGAAATAGAAGAGAATAGGAAGACATGAGAAGGCATGGAAGTTCCACCCCAAAATAACTTACAAAAAACACCCTAAAAATCTCATCTTATAATAATCAACATTTTTTAACCCAAAAAATGATGTATAAGATATGTGCTGCAAAACTTCTAATCCTAAAAAGGATCCTCAAGGCTTCAGCCAAAAAAAACAAGGACTCAGAATCGATCTAAAGCGACACTATGTTTAAAATACAGATTTTCCTATATATTACCTTGACTACTTAGGTTGTACATAACCAATCTAGAAATGTTTAAAATCCTCAAAAACACAAAATGAAGCCCAAAATTTTAAAAGATAAACAAAAAAACTAAAACTGCTGACTCCATTCAGCCTGTGGTTTAATAGATATAATCTCAAGTGGTACCATTGACTATTTGCAGATGTGATAAAGATTTCTTTTATATTTTCAGATCAATCTATTTCCTTATAGGCTTCACATTCTGAGGACCAACCTCCTTCAACTAAGACAAATGACAGCGGACTAAGCTCATATTCCCAAAGTCCAAGAACTAAACACTAGAAGCATCGCTCAACCCATCCACTTCCTAGATGCCAACACCACAAAGTGTGTCTTTTCATCTCAAGAAAAAGCTAATTTTCCCCTTCTCATTTCTTGTCTATTCCTTCTTCTTTTTTCGGGATACAAATACATCATCCTTATCACTGTTCATATCATCAGTTATATATCACCTGCAATAACTTAGTTAAAGAATAATTTCTAATGCCAATAGAATATTGAAATAATGTATTGCACTAAATGGTTAGCATATTAAATGGAAGTTGATTCCATTAGAACAGAATATTTTACAACTAACTCTTATACCTTACAAGTTAGCAACCAAACCATGTGATTGCTAGGAATTTTTTCAGTGAAGATCGACAGAAATAACGAAAATATCGTAAACAATCAACTGCTTTCAACTATCTGCGTTGAATTAAAAGAAAAACAAGCAAGCTCCTTAATTTATAGCGGTAGGTACACTTGGTCCCCCAGTTCTACATCGATATGCAAAAAAGAAAGGATTTTGATAGAGCGGAAAAATATCTAAGGAAGGAAGGCCCACCGACAGGGTTTGCGGCGATAAGCTGCTCGCCGACGGCCTTAACGGCATCGATCAGCGCCCCCGCCTGGTTCGTTTGTCGCATCCTCTGATGCGAGATCACCGACCGGAGCAGCTCCGCCGTATGCCGCGCGCTCGCGTGCGACCCCTCGATCTTCCTGCATCCCAAACAACACCAGATCAAATAACTGAAATAAGAAAGCCACGGAGTAGAATTAGGAGTGGGAGAGGGGGAGATTACCGTCTCTTGAGCTTGAGAACGAAATCATTGACGAGGGCCTGGACGTCCGGCATGGCTCCGGGAATTGATCACCGAGTATCACAAACTGATCGAGAGAAGATCGAGAACTCCAAACCTAGCTAGGGTTTTGAGATTTTTTGAGAAACGGAGAAGAGAGGAGAGAGAGGGGACAATAGAGCCAACAAAGGGGCCGGCCAAGGGTGAAAGTATATCTGGAAACGGATCCCACCGATTCAAACAGCTGCTTCAACACGAACAAGAGGGGCAATTAAGAAGAGCCTCGATCGAGCGAGATCATCGGAACTTCTCAAACCGTCCGATTCAAAATACACCGAGCCATATCGAGAGCAGGCCGGCACAATTCCACCTCTCTGTTGGAAAAATTGGTACGAGCAAAAGAGAGAGATAGACGGAGAGAAAGAGGAAGGAAGAAACAGGGAGAGGGAAGAGGTTGGCTGAAGGAGGTCGGAGGAGGGCAGCAGAGAGTCAGAAACGGGCGCAGAGGAGCGGAGGAATGGCTCACTCCTTCGGTTCCCCTGTTTGAGTCCCGAATTAAAAATAATTTAAAAAAAAAACCTGGATGCTTATATATTTTAAAACTTTTAAATGAAGCCGATGAAAATTATATCAAATGCCCAAATCATATTGTTGCCTTGTTGGACAACAGATATGAATTCCGATGCCAGCACAACAATCCTAGTCAGACCTACTATTTCGAGTAGAAAGGGACAGGATCAGAAAGCAAGATGTACCACATCTTAAAATCAATCAAAAATTAAAACTTCGGAAAGTTTTTTTTAAGTAATTTAGAAAAAAAATTGATAATATGAGAAGTCCAGATAAAATATCTACCCGAATTTGAATATATTTATAATTTTTTATTTTGGAAAATTTGACGCCAATTAGGAGAGGCCTCCAATTTGTATTTTGATGAACAGATCTAAACTAATATAAATAGAAACCTTGTGCCATAATTTTATATATATTATTGGAAACAAGTAAATAAAAAGAAAAAAAGTTTAACTATGCTTTCCACCTAATTTCTTTTGTAACTAGATGAGAAATTTAAACTGGATTTGAAGATTCAAATATTGCTGATATAAACCAAGGATCTGTATAACCATTTATAATTGAATTAGTGAAGGCAAAAAAAATCTAAAACCTTACCTTTGCATTTTATCTTTTTAATAACAAGCAGACCAAAAAAATTGCTTCCAAAAAAATGCTATTAGATCATGCGAGTCATGTCGTCGTGCCAATAACTTCTCATATGGATAGTAACAAGAAATTAATTAAGATCGACCGTAATCTTTCATTTTTGGGGGTAATAAAACCTTTACAACACAAAATTTACTCTTCGATCAAATTGGGTTAACTTCAAACCAAAATAATGCAATTGTGCAAAAGTTTCTGCACTTAATGATTTATAACATTTACATATGAATTATTTATCTTAATTAATGCATGGTTTCCAATGACAACACTGGGGTAATCAAGTCACAGAGCAGTTTTAGGGCAGATGGGAGAAGAAAAGACACATTCAGCAAATTGGTTCATTTTAACCAGCTCGCTTGGCGATCATACCATGCACCTGGCATCTATTACTTTGCATGCATATAAAAATTTTCGTAAAATCGAGAATGAAGTTTTCATTCTGTACATGCCAGATCACGAATTAGTAACTGCATCCAATCTTTGAAAAAGTCTAGAGTCCCAGATTGTAATGTTGCAGTAGAACCCCCTTTGCAAGCATGCTGCACCCGAACAAGCATCTACAGCTCACTCTCAATAGCCAGCAAAGAATGATTCATACCAGCTTTACAAGATCTATAGATTCTGTTTATTAAAATAGCTGTTGATAGGAACTCTCAACTCTCAAGCCATCCAGAGTTTGACATCTAGGTAAGTCACTGGTCGGCTAAGGGCACTAAAAGTTCTTCACAAGCCATTGTAGGTCATCACACACAGTTAATCTGGTTCTTGCCTGTGAATGTTATAACAGCAGTAGATCAGTAGTAGATAACACCACAGTAATATATAATGGACCAAGCAAAGCAGAGCTGTAGTAGTAATTCTGTGAAAACAAAGGCATGAAAATAGGAATTCAAAATAATACTTGGCTGGGTAAAAGACTCTTGAGGTTAATTTAAATTTGCATCTATCACTAAACTGAAATGCTGCAGCCTTTATCCAATCAAAAGAAACATCCTGATGGTAAGCACCATCCTAAAACCATGCGTTCACTATGCACCACTCCACAGCTTTGATAAGTTACACTACGAAAAGCAACGGTACACACCATTTTGGCAAATATTGCAGCAAACAAGGGGAAAGGGGCCAAGAAAAGCTTTAGGTGGCATCCCTGAACCAAACCGCGAAAAAAATTGCAGGTGAGATGACAAAACCACTCAACAAAACGGCATGTAGTGTGTGAGCATGAGCAAATAACTTCGCTATCAATCTTTTTATTCTTACAGAAAAAAAGAAATCTCATTCGTACTCATAACTCAAGTTGGGTATTTTTGACAGAGTTCGAAGGAAAACCCTTAGACATTTATTGAGCCGTCCCTAACCCCTTTTGTTTGTCTCATCTCGAATCTATTTTTATTCCTCATTCTGATTCAATTGTTGAGACAACTGAAAATAGTGTTTAGATCCAGGAACTCCATTCTCTTTCTCATGGAACCTTTCAGATCTGTAGCATCTCTTTCTGCTTTCCGAGCCTGCAGATGAAACGCAACAACTTCATTACTCCAGAAAGGATTGAACAGTTTCAGAACTGATGAAGAAAATGGTTGGGGTACTAACAACAGGTAGATGCATGACATATCTATTTTCAAGATGAGATACAGAGGAAGAACTAATAGCTGACCAAGTGCATCTGAATATAACTGGTTCTACTAGACCCAAGGGGCACTTGTAAAAGAAAAACTAAAATTAAAAAAACAAATAGAAGCAAGTGGACTTGATAGATTAGCGCCTTTCTTTAGAAAAGTCACTGGAAAACAAGCCAAAAGTTCATGAAGGTCAAGATTTTGAATTCAGTTTTTGGGCAAATCAGTTACTTGTTGTACTTCAGAATTTAGGCATCAACTCGGGCGCAGAGAATACATAAAAGGAGCAAAGAACCAGGTGCACAATATGCTTGCAGATTGTCATGATCATAAAAATAGAGCCACGTAACAACCATGACTTTTACGTTCACTAGATACCATGCGTATATGGGCACTTTGATTTTTAGGAACTCTGTATGCTGGCACTTTTTAACATAAAGTCAGCTAAGAAATGGAGAGTCCTCAAGTCAGCTACAAAAGATGGCCCTTAATGATCAACCATTACAAGCACTAGAAAATATTAGCTCAAAATGTTTAGACTCCAGTAAAGCTTCTCCTATATGTCTATCCTTTCAAAAATATGATTTACAATATAAACATAATTTCTGTTTAATGTAAAGTTCAGCTGCATGGTCAACTTAGTCTAGTAGTTAACATGTATCCCTGATATGTTTATGTAGTTTCAAAAGTAAGAAGATGAACATAAAGCAAAACACAAAGTACAAAGGCACCACATATGTAAATTGACAGGCACTGAAAGAAACAGAGATTATGTCTAACAAGCATATGTAGCTATACCCTTCTTATCTCTGCAGCTGAAACACAAATCATATGGGGAGGAAGCTCCTCTCGCTCTCAAGTCCTACAAGATAAGAAACCCAAATGAGGCAATACCCATATTCCCAAGAACACATGAATAGTCAATTAAGCAAGAGAAAATAATACCAGCTCTCCAATTAACACAACATTCTTTCCACAAATCATATATAGACCTAATGGGATATCGCAATACAAATCTCCCACAATTACTCGCTCGCAAGCACCTGTTGAAATCACCAATTGTCCCAAAAACTTCAGCCGATAGGATGAGGTAGATTTATTTATATATTTTATATTTTCTTGCACTTCTTTTTATATGTGAGCCAGATTTTTCTTTAATAGGTGAGCCCAACATGTGAAATTTTTAATAATGGAGTTAAAAAATATGGAGACCGGGTTCGAACTCATGACCCCTGCTTTGATACCATGTTAAAATCACCATTTGTCCCAAGGTGATTTTAACAACACCTTCAAAAATAGCATTTGTTGTAAGAAGATGGTAGTTCCAAAATAAGCATCTGAGCTTGGAAGCACAAATACACCACCATTTGTAAAACAAAGCCATGAAAGATGTATACCAAATTGGTCGAAAGAGCGAAGAATTCTCAGAAGCTTTTTTCCATCACATAGCAAGACAAGAAGCTTTTCTGTCAAATGAAGTAAATTACATGAGAAAATGGACGAGTTGCATGTGTCCAATCCAATCCAATACAGTATAACAAAATGTTTAAAACAGATTGAGACCTTGGTACTATGCATGTCACTAACCAATATAAATAACATACTGCCGTTGGATATGTTAAAAATATATATATAATATATTATACTTATATTATATTAGTATGACATCAGTACAGAGTCAGATACCAAGATGATGAATTTTGATATAATACTTTTTTTCTCTCAAAAAGGATTAGGTATGGTTAAAAAATAGTTTTTTTTTATTACTTACATATAGTTGTTGCCTGACAGTGTTATTCTACTCATAGAGTATAAAATCTGATATGTAGCGCCCTTGGATGGATGTGGACTGGAGCCTCATCGTTCTTAGCTGTAGATAAAAATGTGCTGCGAATAATGTAGATTATAAAAGATAAGGTGGTACACTTGGATGGAGTAGCCTAAAAGTTGACCTTCCAACCTCCTATATTCAAATCCAAAGCAACGGAAATAATTTTCTTTCTTTTTTTAAAAAAAACTGTTCCCAAGAAACAAACGGCAGAAAAAGTTCTTAAAAAAACGGACCTGTTCCCATCAGAGATTCTGAGAAGGCTGCTATTCTCAAAATTGGTGCCGAATTGATTCATTGAGGTCCGCTACTTGCTTCATCTTTACTGAAAAAAAATAAGAACATTTGACTGGCTCAGATTATTTCATATCTCTATGCCCACATGGGAGAGCATGATCTCTCCATGTTATCTTTAAATTTTGCCTTCTGCCATTTGCTTCTGCTCTTGTCCGCTGGTATGAACCAGTCTGCCATCCTCAATTTCTCGAGAAGCACAAGGTGCATTAAAAGATTTCTTGGGAAATCATTTACTGACATTTAAAATAGCAACCATTATCCTTGTTTTTCCTGTAATTTAATCCAAACCTTAATGCCTAAAACCGAACATTTTGTAGTAGCGCAGAATAAATTTTTCTTGAGTAGACTACAAAAATCCGTTCATACGCACCCAATAATTTAAAAAGCTTATTTTTATCTAATACTTTAACCCATAGCTCAACATAACATTAGTTAAACCATCAATATTAAATAGGACTTAAATACCATGTCAATTTTTTTAAAAATATCCAAAATGACCTTAAGTAACTAACATCTACCTTAAGGTAAATGATTTTACTGACGTCGTTAATTTAGCTGGATGTAAGTATAGATTTTATAAATTATTGGGTGCAAGTATAATAAATAAAATTTTTAGAAATATTTTTATAATTTATTCTAGATTTTTTGATGCCGGGTATTGTGGAACCAATATCAGAAAATACGCGTATAGTAACGGAAAACTAGTGACGGACCGTTATCGGTCACTAGTTGTGACGGATTAGTGACAGACAGAAATTTGGTCACCGTGGTGCGAACGTAGTGACAGATTAGTGACAGACCGATCATAGAATACGCGGGTAGGATGGGCGCCAAAACTTAGTGACCACTGTAGTGACGGGATATCTATCATAAAACTGGTAACCGAAATTGCAACCAGACAGTAACAAATTCAGCCGTCACAAATATCGTAACCCAAATGTTTATAATTTTTTAAAAAATTATTTTAGCAGTGACGGATTATTGACAGAAATTTCCGTCACTAAATTTAATTTTTAATTTCAAAAATATTAAAAATATTATTTTTGAGTAATTATAAATTAAAAAAATAAAAAGAGGGAAATCATTTAATGGAATTAAACGATCTAATGGATCCCTTAATTACATCATTTGCTTTTGTTGAAATATTATATATAGTTTATTTTGGCAAGACAAAACATGAGTGAAAGGGAGAGCAATCTTTGGAAAGACAGTCCTAATGGGAGAACTTATGATCATATATTGCCTCGGTCAAATCTGACAATGGGAAGCTAGAAAATTCTTGGACACTATGTAAACATGAGAATTAGAGGTCAGCAATGGGGGATTCTCTAACACCAGTTCCCAACAACCAACAATGCCCATCTTTGGACACCCTTGGCCCCTTCTTAATTATGCTGCAACCAAGCTTCATGATCATCCCTTTCTTTTTTCTTTTTTTTTTTCTTTTTTTTTTGCAGGGTCCGACATCTCTGATGTTCAAACCTCCCTTCCGAGAATGATTGCGAGAGGAGTGCTCGAGATGGTTCGCATGGCGAGCCTGGACGCTGCTCTTGTGACCTTCTCTTATGTCACCAAGCCACCATTCTCCGCCTTCTGGAAGCCTGCTCCCAAAGCTTTCCACTCCGATCGGAAGTAGGCGTCAAGTTGGCTACCACCCGGCCGGGATTTCTTTCACTGGAGATTTCTTCTTCGGGTGCATGCATGCATGGGACTCATCTCATGCAATCCAATTTTTGGAAGTGGCATTGGTCATGGTTAGGAAAGGGATGTTATATTCATTTTGTACTATCGATATATATTTCTCTTTTATACGTGCTCTTGCATGGCATTATAATTTTCTAAGTATATTCTTCTGTTCACAAAGGGTCATAATTTTTCTCCTTCTATTTATATTTGAGGAATCTTTGCTCATATAATAACGGGATACAATTAAAGAAGGCATCTGGATGCTCGATGTTGAGGTCAAGGTGAGGTCGGCCTCCGGCCCGCGCGTCCAGCGTTACGGAAAAATTTTCTGCCCTCCGACCTCATCATTGATGAGGTCAGAAGAGGTCGGCCTCCGGCTCGCGCGTCCAGCGCTACGGAGGAATATTCTGCCCTCCAACCTCACCATTGATGAGGTCAAGGGAGGTCGGCCTCCGGCCCGCGCGTCCAGCGCTATGGGGGATCTGCCGCCCTCGTTCCCATCGGTCTCAGACAGTGGAGGCGACTGCTTCTCCTCATAGGTATTGTCCGCTTTGGGAAAGTGCATCCGTATCGCGTGACGTCTATCGTGTGCAGCTTATTCCCTCACGGCTTTGTCCTTCTTAAAAGGGCCCTCTCAAGAGAAAGAGGTTGCCCCCCTCTATTTAAGGAACAGAACTCTCTACTATCTAGTCGATGTGGGACTAAGTTCGAAACCCCTTACTCCCACAACATAGCCTCCCAGCGAAGGGGTCTGTGCCGGGGTCAAGGGATCTCAATGAAAGCACCATTGTTGAGGTCACAGTGAGGTCGGGCTCCGGCCCATGCGTCCAGCGCTACGGAAGGATTTCCCACCCTCCAACCTCATCATTGATGAGGTCAAGGAAGGTCGGGCTTCAGCCCGTGCATCCAGCGCTGCGGAGGGATTTCCCACCCTCCAACCTCACCATTGATAAAGTCAGAGAAGGTCGGCCTCCGGCCCGCGCGTCCAGCACTACGGGGGGAACTGCCAACCTCGTCTCCATCGGTCTCAGACAACAGAGGCAACTGCTTCTCCTCAGAGATATTGTCCGCTTTAGGGAAATGCGTACGTATCACGCGATGTGTATCGTGTGCAGCTTATTCTCCTCATGGCTTTATACTTCTTAAAAGGGCTCTCTAAAAAAAAGGGGTTACCCTCCTCCATTTAAGGAACAGACCTCTCTCCTATCTAGTCGATATGGAACTAAGTTCGGAATCTCTTATTCCCACAACACTCGATATCCATTTTAATAATCTAATCCTACATAATACGTTGCCTTGCTTGAAGTGCTTATTGTTTGTTCCATAGATGTAAGAAGCAGTATGCATTGGGCTATATATGTTCTCTACTTATGGTGACTCTACCTAAATCAACTTACTTATTTTTCATCTTTGTATTCATTGTCTTGTTAGCCTGCATGCCTATCATGTTACGTCATGGAAAATCTCATTACGAAGCTTCCTAGGTGCAAAGCGTGTCTTAAAATCATAGCGCACAAATTTAGAAACTTATAAGTAGATGCATAGGAGTGTGCAGGTGGAATACAAAGTAGACCCCACAAATGCCGCTGTACAAGTCCGAGCCAAATTAAGGTCGAACAAGGCTAGCTCGCTCATCACCTTCGGCAAAAGTTGGATCACTAACATGCTGTTGTGGCAGTATGGATGCAAGGTAGAAGTATTTCATACAAATAATTTTTGGATTATGAAAGCTGCTTTCAATTGTCTCCTGCCTCGCCAGCGCATGAAACCGTGTCTAGAAATTATGCACAACCTGGGACGATACTACGACCAATTTGCATGCTGATTTTGATGCATCATGAATAAAAACTACCAATATTATTTCATACAAATAATTTCCAGGCTGCTTTCAAGGATTTCTGGTCTCATCAGCACGTAAGGAGTCTCTCGAAGTTGTACGTGACTGACTCTACTATTTGTTGGAAAAAAGTTGGCTGGTCCTCCCCGGCAGCCAGCTCCCACTCATTTACGTCCCTGCTTCCCAAGTTCCAAGTCTCCACCCACCGAGGGGCAGGAACTTGGCGTGTTATCTCCCTACCTCAACAACCCAATTGATTCCTTGAACCACCTTGCGTGCCTTTCTTGAAGAAATCTTATTTATTTATATGTTTTAGATTTTTTTATACTTTTTTCCGGCCTGACTCCACTTTAATAAATGAAACCAATATGTAAAATTTTTAATTATTTTTTTTTATACTCCTTCTTCACATATGAATCAGACTTTTTTTAATAAGTGATCCTAATATGTAAAATTTTTAATAATAAAATTAAAGAATACGGAGATTTCTGTTTTAATACTATATTAAAATTATCACTTATCCCAAAAATTTAAAATAATAGGATAAGATGAATTTATTTATATATTTTATATTTGTTTAATACTCTTCCTCACGTATGTTAGTGGCCTAACTTGTAAAATTTTTAATAATTATTTTCTTCCCCGGCTAGTCGCCCTTTATATTACTAAACAACTCCTGCACCTATCCTATATAAATTGAAATACCCATCAAGGCTAGGGTTGCCAAAAAAAAAAAAAAAAAAAAACAAGGGCCCACACTCCACAGCCAACCTCCCCCCCTCATCTCTTATATACTTCTGTTCCCATCTCTTTTTCGTTCTCATTCAAAAAGAAAGCTGAAGAGAAGTCAGGAGGAGAATGATGGTGGAAGAAGGGCCTGGAGCGCCACATGGTGTGCTGTTAGCAGTGGTGGTGGCAGTGGTGGTGGCGGTGCCCTTCCTCCTTGGCGACGGTGGCGAAGCGCTGACGGAAGCTATCTCCGAAGTTGTAAGCCCTGCAGGGCTTCTCCTCCTCCCAGTTACTCTCATACTTTTGATCAGGTTCTTGTCGTCGGACCGCGGCACCGCCTTCTCCGGCATCTTCTCCTCCGGCTCCCCGGACTCCATCCACCGCGTCGGTGGGTCTCCTATCGGCGTCGCGCTCGTGTTGATCCTCCTCCTCTTCCTCCTCTACAACCGCTTCTCCCTCTTCGGCGGCGACGACGACTCCGGCGAGTAGGCTTGGTTATAAAATTACCATATTGCCCATGGTCCAACCCGTTTGGCTTATGGGCATTCTTGTCATTTTCCGTGTGGTTTCCTGCGTAACTCTTCTGTGCCATGATGTAAAATTGTAAATTTACTGCGTTACCGAAGTTTTATCGTTTCCCGCTGGTCTTTTACAGCGTTTCCCGGATCGTTTCCAATACGCGTTTTTTTTTTTTTTTTAATGCCAGCGGGACTGTGGGTTGGTCAGATCGGCCGGTTTTACTCATATCCTTCCCACCTATGGGCTTCGCTTATTATTCCTCTGGGCTCCGGCATAGTTACCTTCCGCATGACGTAAATTCTTCATATTGAACACTATCGAGGCTATGTGGACCAATAAATTCTTCCAAATCATGCAAGGTCCAGTTTTATCGTGCTATTACCTTATGGCTCGTTTGGTTCGCGGGAAAAGAAGGGGAGAAAGTGTGGTCAACGGAAAAGTAATGAGATGCCTCTTGTTTGGTTGGAGTTTTCAAAAGAGAGAGAAGGGAAAGTTGTATTCCCATGGGAATGTGATTCCCACATTTCATGGGAAAGTCTTTCCCATGAGAAACATGGGAAAGTTACTTTCCCATGAGGCGGAAATCACTCCATTTTTACTTTTTTCTAAAAAGCCCCTTCCGCATTAAAGAAGCATTAAAGAGGTATTAAAAATTTAATTTTTATTAAGGGCATAATAGGAATTATATATAACTTTCCTAGGAAAGTAGATGGCCAACCAAACATAAGCACCTTGGAAATTTGTCACTTTTCCATGGTCAACCAAACATGCCAAAAGTACTTTCCTAGGCATCCTCTTTCTAGGAATTTGTTTTTCAGGAATCATATTCCTAGGAAGGAAAATGCTTCCCGCGAACCAAACGAGCCCTTAGTGTCCGATAGGGCGTTTTTTTTAATCCCTCTTTTTTTTGTCGTTTTGTGAGGGGAGGAGACGCGCTTTTGGGACCACAACCGAGACTGCTTTTGGTCATCATCGGTACTGGATGGTGGGGCCGAGTTAAATTTAGCGGGGTCCTTTACTTTTTGTCTCGGGTGGTGGGTAAGTGTCTCCGTCGGAGATCTGATCGGACGGTCTGCGGGGCTCGCTCACCAGATAGTGCGTCAGGGAATGGGGCCCGCAATCTGCAATGGGTTGGTGGGTCGTCTCAGCGCGGCAGGCGCGTCAATGGCATGAGGTGCGCCATCGGACAGAGAGAGGGTACGACCGTGGGTCCCTATTGATGGTGGCATTTAACCTTTTTTAATACAATCGAAGACGTGGGGAGTGGAAAACAGTACTTCTTTTTTTTTTCAGTAAAAAAAATAGCGCCGAGAGGTACAGGCCTAAAAGATGATCAAGCACTGGTGTGAAAACACGTACCTATAAGTAAACACATGCACACGTATACGTGTACACATGCATGTGAAAGCATATCTTCAGTTTTTTTTTTTCTGATATTGGTTATAATGATAAATAAAATGTTTTTAATGTTGTATTTGACGATCGTAATATGCCCATGCGTACCAACGGAACTTATTCTTACAACCCAGAAGCATACAGATTAAAACATCAATGCTGGTTATTTTTAACAGTATTCATGATATCTGGAAACCAAAAATCAAATGTTATATAGACCATTACAGAGCATTAGACAAGAGAGCGGGGTCTTTATTCCGAGTAATGACGTCCATCATTTCAACTTCTATGTAGAAATCCTAGTTCCACGAGCTTTGGTCTACCTGAAAGCCTGGATTCCGACTCAGGGGAGGGTGGATAAGGGTTTAAATCCCCTTTCTTGGCAGGTGGGGGCTTAGGGTCTTTTATGGCTATACGCACAGAAGATGAAGAAAAGAAGTTTCGCTGTGCATCATGTGGTCATGGTAGCTATACGAAACAAGCAAGTTAAAACCCAGCAATCTGGGTCATTTTGACATCAAGTTCGTCTGAAAACGGTAACAAAGCCAACGTTTGGGCTGCAAGCGAAAAAAACCGAAGCCCTCGCAGCCTGCTGTTATATTCAAGCTCAGCTTAAGTGAGTCTCCAAAGATGATAAAAGTCTTCAGCAGATTTTAGCCAATAAAACTCGCAGATTGCAAATTTCTCTGGTTTATTTTTAATTCATTTTAGCTAATAAGTTCTTCTCAGAGCTTAGCCATCAACAACGGTCGATGTGACATGACTGGACAAAAAAATAAGCAAGGAACAAATAGTTTCAACATAGGGTCCAATACATTCCTATTCAAAAGAAGGGTTCTTGACTTCTGGCACCGGGAACTGCTAGAAAAACTCTTAAAACATTTTGATTTGTTACACTGTTGTACTTGGCTTTGCTTGCCACTCTGTTGTAAATCAGAGGATATTACGTTGGCTCTCTCCCTCTTGGGAACTAAGCAGGACATGAAAATTGTGAAAGCTAGATTTGTTACATTTATTTATAAATTCCCTCCCTTATTTAATCTCATGTCCCTTCACCTTGACATTACATTGATGTCCGTTTACAAATAAAAAGTCTAGCGTGAAGTTCAAGATAAATGAATCACCATGAAAGTACATGCATTCCACAGGACCAAAATAAATAGACAACCATCATTTAACTAATCGAGTTCGCTAATTGGATCTAAAACTATATCATAATGGATTTCGATTTAAATAAAATTCATATATAGTCCTTGTGAAATCGAAACCTTGTATTAATCCTACATGGTATCATTTCACGCCCAAGAAAGTGTGCGCGCAGAGGCATAAAGTTTATAGCCACATGCAAATGTTATCATGGATCAAAACTGGATTCAATTCTAAAGTGCTTGTCGGGTAAGCTTCATATCCATGTAGTAAGGGTTTAGCAACATTTATACAAACGAAAGCCCTCTAACACTTACGATAATGGAATGCTGATATGGATCTAACAGGATATAAACCTGACAATTTCTCACTCAGATTCAGCAGTGCTTCAATGACAACAGATCAGTTCTATGTCGGATCCATGGATAGAGAGAGAGAAGGGGGGAGGAATGGTAGGTAAATTTACATTGTTGTATGGGTCAAAACTATTGGCATGCATTATGGAAACACACGCTACCTTGCAGCATTACAAGCTGAATAGATGGAGAATAGAAAACGCCATACAACTGAAAGACTTTCAAAGAGTATATGTTTTATGATGCACAAACTTACAACCAGGATTCCTCGATAACATTCATAATTCACAAAGGACTGTCCCATAGAACTTGAGGAGCATAAAACACCAAATTACTCTGAAATTGTAATCAAGCTACTTAGATAGAGGTTGTGTCATAACAAGAGCAGCAAATGGATTAGAAGACATGATAGCATATGCAGTACAAGTCGAAGCTGGTCTTCTAATAACAGCTTAATCAATCACAAATTGAAGAACTAAATCTATCATTTGCCAAAAAAGTTACTATATCTCTACTGTCAAGTAAAATATGCTGGGTTCCACGAAAAGTATTCTATGATAGCTAAACTGAATTTGTTGTGCCTGTATGTTTAAAAGCCATTTTTAAGTCCCAATCAGATAATAGTGAACAAATCAGGAGTGTAAGAATTCAAACTACAAAAATGGAAAAGTAGCTAGTAATCATTATGGTGTCCCCGAAAAATACTAGGAAAAGATTATTTCAGAAGCTCTGAAGCAAGGCATCTGCATTTACATATGCCTCTGTTATACGAAATCGCAATGAGGTGGATTCTTGACATTGGTGTGGATACATGTTTATCAAAACTTACACTGAAAAGTGTACATCAGATGAAAGAGGGTAGTGCTGCTGAAGCAAACAACCTCTTCCTCACCTAGTGAAATTCAACAAATAACTATTCAATTTAAGCCAATTCAAATACAGCATGCAAAAAGTTGCCAGCAGCAGACAAGTTCCAGTGCATTTGGATGATGATGGTCATTGCCCCCATCTTAATCGAAGCTTAAAATAAAAATCATTCACTGACATAGAACAAAAGAAAGGATCAAAAGTTTCCATATTGATGACAATGTAATGAAAGCTTACAACTCAACTCAACTAAACCTTAATCACATGCTGGTTGGGGTCGGAAACATGAATCCTTTTCCCACATGAATCCCAAACTAGTGAAGGATTAGACAGACTGCTCAAGAGAGTGAGAAGCAAGGTCTCCTGTCATACACATAAAACTGTTGAAATGATATATGCTGTTGAAAAAGAAAGATCCCAACTTTGAGACAACAACTACAGATACAGCAGCTCCAGTTAATTATCATGGACCACAGAAAATTCACATAGATAACATTCAAAACGTAATTGGCTTTGCAGACAATTTGATCTTTAGTAGCAAGCATCTAGATCTCTAAAGATCTTCCCGTCATGTAGAAAACTACTCTTTTTAAGTACCTACAGTCTTATTCTGGGAGGCATATCTCATTAACTATGAAGGTCTGACACCTAGAATGTATCGATACAGTTCCCATGTCAAAAAACCAGCTTTTCCTCAAGCATTACAAGAATTCTAAGCCATTGATTACCTTACCTGTAATTTTGCCTTGCGATAACCTCTGGAAAATAATGAAACGCGATACTTCTAAACTGTCTTCAATATCAGCTGCATGATGCATCTCTTACATTTAGAGTAGAACTGAAAGTATGGAAGCTTTTGTTATTTCCAAGTTGACAACACCTAGGCTGTCCTTTCCGAACCTGCAGAAGCACCAAAATGCTTGAAAGTTCTTCTAGAAGTCGAACAGGGATAGAACCCCAAGTATAATAGGAGAAGAATTCAGATTGTCCCCAAGATATAAGAGGTGAAGGGAAAGGGGGGACAAAAAACCTTCATAGACAGAATTTCATAACAATATGCGGTGTCTGCAATAGTTAAGTTGCGTGAACACAACTGCTGCAACAAGGTGCAATTTTTATTTCCTTTTAATTGTTCGTAAGAGTGGGGAACGAGCATGCAAGGAGTAATGGGATGTAGAGGAAATTATTTCAAGAATCAAAGTAACATGATCGGTTATATCTTGACACCCACTTGAAAAGGGCATGCATGTGTGCTCACATGTGTGCTGATGAGTGTCCTTATGGTACCAGGTATTGTAAAGCACCATGGATCCCAGTATATACACACTACTCAAAGATTTAAAGCAAAATAAACAGAACATTGTAGTTTTCAGAACACTGCACCATGCATCTATACCTTCATCTGTAAAAAGACGGGCTTGCATGCATCTGAGGGAAAAAAATCAAAAACAACGGAAAGCAAATTAATCTCCTCCTCTGTTGCTGGATTATGTTGGAGAAGGAAACTATGGAGACGAAATGCATTAGTGTCTTGCCTGTGCTTGAGACAGATAAGTTCAAAGCAGTACTAAAACAACCATTAAACTCTATCCTGATACTTAGGCCTTGTTTGCGATTGTTGTTGGCAGTAGAGCTTTTAGAAGTAGAGCTTTTGGTAGTAGAGTTTTTATAAAATGCTATTTGATGTTTGGTAATTATATTTCTAAAGTGTTGTAAAGCTTTAACATATATTTGGTAACCAAAATGAGAAAGTGCTTTTGGTATGATAAAATGACAATAAAGGATATTGCATAGTATTGCATAGTGGTGTATAATATTTGTATAATATTATTATAATATATAGTATAATATAATATTGAATACTATAGCATAATAATATAACATACTATGATATGATATGATATAATAATATATTATTACGAGTACAATATTACTACAATATAATATAATATTATAAATAAAATATAACAATATAATTTATTATAATAGATTAGAATCTAATATAATATTAGATTATTTTACATTATAGTATGGTAATATTATATTATTATTAAATATTCTATTAGATTGTATTATTGTAATATAGTTATATTATATTATATGTTTATATTATAATAGTATAATCATAAATATAATATAATATAATGTAATATAATCTAATATATTATCTTGTTATATTATTAATAGTATATTATAATAATATTATAATAAGAATATATATAAATTATAATTATGTATTACTACAATAATATAATAATACTATACTATAATATAATATAATACCTTATTACTTTATTATTATATTATAATATATTATATTTATAATATAATATTATACTATGATATGATATGATATAATATGAGATGTAATCGTGAGATTTGTTGGTGGACATTTTGCTCATCAAAAAAAATTTATTAAAACCAAAACAACTTTCCGATATTGGCCAGAAAGTATTTTTGGAGAGAAGCTCCAAAATAGAGCTATTACCAAATAGACGTTTTTAGCTTTCTAACAAAGACAAAACAATTTTCTGATTTTTTACCAAAAGTACTAACATTCAAAAGTGTTTTTAGAGGGCCAGAAAGTACTTTCTAGCTCACCAAAAGCTTTGCCAAATGTGGCCTTACACCGCCTCCAAAAATCAACAGTACTAGTTCATTTATCACCAGCTAATCTCCAATCCCTATAATTGGCGAAGCAAGCAGAGTCACAGGCAGATGTAAGAGAATAATGAACTATAAAAGTCAACATTACTAATTGTCAGATAATCATTGCAGGGATAAAATATGTAGTGAATATCAGGAGTTCCCACCATCAAATTGAAAGCCAGCCAACTCCTTCAATTACTATGTAACCATGCAACATGTTGACTGTCAGTAACTAGATTATGACGAACTAGTGTCAGGTGCCAAGTTGTTTACCGGTGCTAGCATTCAAGTTACCTTCACATGCACATGCAAGATTCTCTTTATTTTCAAAGTGTTTATATCTGTACCACCATATCTTCGGCATAACTATGAACCAACCTCGCAAATATCGCACCTGTCTCAAGTTGTCCCAATTCTAATTGGCAACAGATTTTAAAAATCAATGACGCATGAATATAGTCAAGAGTCTGATGAGTAAGCACACATAATGTAACCACAATCAAAGTGTAATTTCTATAAAGTGTAAAAGTATATTGTTGCATCACTAGGTGCCTGTAATATTTCAAGCTGAAGAAGACAAGTAAAAGATGAAGTGATGAAATTCACCTCAATAACATTTTCAGGACACTCCAAGACTCCGTAGCTTATCACAATGAGGTGTCGGATAAGTTCTCACCCAGGTTCGCCTCTGCAGTTCCACGTGACAGAGTCGCCCAAGTACACTTTTATAGTCCCTCAAAACATTATGTTCAAGATCTTCTCTAGCAGGACTTCCTTCTGGGAACCTCTGATCAAAATCTTCCGACTTGACAAAATACTCCACTCCATGTTTGTTTGTAACCTTAGGGATCTGATAGGTATAATTCTTCTGTAGTGAGAATTGCGGGTCTGGAAAAGGAAAGAATGCAAGCAAGAAGAAAAGCAAGATGGGAGATAACTGAAGTAAAAATATGAAATTATTCCCTCCTCCCTGAACATCCCTTTGTTGCCTGCCCCTCGGTCCCATCTCTCTTGTCCTATAAACTCGTTGGGCACGGAATACATCACCCTGAGAGCCAAAGAAGGACCTGAAGATTTCGTCGGGATCAAAATTCTCATCAAAGAAGTCATTTCTGCTTGCCCTTCTCCTCCTCCTCCTCATATTACTATATTGCTGGTTGAAATCAGATCCTTCAACAATCCCCGTTTGATCATAGTGCCGCCTCGACTCTTTGTCACTCAAGCACTTGAAAGCTTTGCAAACAGCCTTGAACGCCTCCTCTGCTCCTGGGGCCTTGTTCTTGTCAGGATGAACCTTGAGAGACAGCTTCCTATAGGCCTTCCTAATTTCCTCGACCGAGCAACTCTTCTCCACCCCAAGAATTGCATAATAATCCTTGTTCCTCTTGATCTCTCTGATCACTGTAACATGCTCTTCAGTGTAATTTCGATCTCCATTTGAAGCCTCTGATGCATTAGAGGAATTCCGATCATTGTGGGCTTGATCCACAGCTATTTCCTCTTCACGGGCAGTGGAATTAGAGCTGTCCAGCTTCTCACAAGCAGCCAAGAGGTCATCGAGAACCAGATTATGGTCTAACCTCCGAGCAATTCTGATAAATTTAAACGCCTGCTGCTTATCACCGGATGCCAGAGCCGATTCGGCTAGTTTGACGCATCTCACAGCCTCATCCTTGTTACCATCCATGATCAGCCTCCCTACTTAGTACCGGAGAAATCCGAAAGAAACCCAAATCACAGAAATGAGTAAAACTCAACTCCCAGATTCTGAAATGAGATTAAAAGCCCATCGATCACATAAACTTATAGCGGTCCAGGTTTAAAAAAACTTCCTTTGGATCAGGCATGAATGCAGAGAACTATTCTAGCCAGACAGCACTTCTCAGATCGGATCCAAACAACTACAGAAGCTCGGTAGAATCTAATGCGAATACAGTCCCATTTCAGAGATACTCAAGAACTGCGCTTTCGGATTATTATGATGGATCATGCACTCAAGAACTCTCCAATAAGGAAAAATACATCGGATCACGATTCGCGGATATCGAAATGAGAGAAACGATGTTAAAGAGCTGGAAACTAGGGTTAGAAGGATTTGCGTAATAAGGTTTGCTACCAGCTGAGATCGAATCCCCCGACAAGGATCAGGAGAAGAGGGGAAATAAGGAGGGTTCGAGTAATCATCTAGCGGAAGCTAACAAGGACGGACCGCGGCTTACCGGAGACGGAGGTAAATATGGAGACAGCAGCCGTCCGATGGCTTCTTCCGATATCTAACGCCAAATTCTTCGCGTGCCGCTGATGCACGCGTCGACGTCCAAGATATATCGGAAAGTTTCCTGCGATATTTAGGAGCATGCTTTTAGCTTGTCGACTAATGCTTGAACACCTGAAAAAAAAAACCAGTCTATTTTTCTAAGACAGCCCGCGGGCCGAGAAAAATTTGGCCACGGTGGTTGAGAAGATACGATGCATGAGAAAGACGAAGAAAATTGCTGACTGAGTTGCTTTCTTTATAAATTCAACACTCTAATAACCTTATTTGATTGGACAGCCAGACTATATCAAAGTTTTTATTTAATTTTTTATTTCTGACTTTGTTAACTACATCCACAACCGTTGTTGTTAAAAAAATATTTTAAAATTATTTTTAAAACATAATGTAATAATATAAAAATTAAAATTTTATGTATATTTGTGAAAATTATTATGGTCCCATTACAAAATTGGAATAGGTGTTCCTTGAAATCATGGACTGAATTACATTCGTGTAGAACAGAGGACAGATTAGGCTAAACCATGGATTTTTTTTCCCACTTTAAAGTAGCAGACTACAAAATTTTATTTAACAAAAATAATGTGAAACTGGATAGACGATTATTTTTTCATCATTTATCATGGAGCCCAAGTTTGAAAATCAGGTTTTATTTTTAACATGAGGTTTGGTTGAAAAAATTAGACTTTCCAATACAACCCATTGACTCATAATGCTAGCCCATAGATAATCTAATTAATGAAGAATACGATGAAATCTAGTTTTGCAAGCAAGACTTCAACGTCTAATTTTGCAAAATAGACTTTCAGGCATTTGTGATTGGACAAGGTACTTATTTATTCTATTAGCCTTTTTTATGAAAAAAAAGTAGTAATCACCTACTAGCTTACTACTTAGTTAACCAGTGTGATGTAAAAGTTAGTGATTAGTTGAGCGGTGGATGGGCCTGACTGACTCCGCAAACCTTCTTATTGCACCAATTACTGGGTGAACTTTATGGTGATTTAATTAGTGATCATATTAGTAGTTTTTTTTATTGATCTTTTTGTTAATTAAAACTTTATACTCTGCTACTTTACAAACAAAAAAAAAAAAATCTCTCTGAAGTTTAATAAAAAAAGAATGACTAAAGTGCAGTAGAGGATGATTTTTTAAGAGAAGAAAAAGAAAACTTCCATACCTTGCCGAAATATAAGCAAATAAAAGAATCAGGCCCTGATCAAACAAATGAATGAAGGATAGCATTATAGGGTCGCCCGGTAGTTGGCCAATTTCCTAATTGCTTTGTTTTGGAAATATGTTAGCTGCTTTAAAGGATATCAAGTTCTCAAAGAGGGCTTAGCTAAACATAACAGTGCACACACACGCACACACGCACATATATGTATATATATATATTTACTCTATAGTTTTAAGATTGTTTCAAACTGAAAGCAAAGGCGTAGAAAAAAACAACAACAACAACAAAACTAATAAAATTTGCTTGCATCCTAGATATGTGAAAATGTTTTAATTACAAATTAGAACCCAAATTGAATCTAATAAGTACAATTTCTACTTAGATCAAATCGGCTTATTTACGTTTATTTGCTAGGTTCAAATCATTGACATCTCATACGTCAATAACTATAATTTCTCCAAGCAGCTGCAGCGCATTACTAATATTTGAATTATTATAACAGACCTATGTTTGATTAAATATTAAAATTTAATCAATTATATAATATGATAACCTTTCTCTCTGGACGAGTTTTCCAACGTTGTATTTTTTTATTTTTTAACATGAAACTTAGATTTTTCTCTTTTTGGTAAAGAAAAGAGGATCTTACGGATGAAATTAAGAGAGACCGTATTCCTACCGCTCTCATTGCCTTCAATTACTACTTTTATTTTCATCTCACTTCAACTCTTATTTACTCTATCAAGTGAAAAAACAACCGTTATCGCAAAGTTGTAAACTATTAAGTTACTGGAGGCATCAGGATCGCTCCGAGCTGCTCGTGGTGTCCAGATAGGGAGGAGTCTGCTAGCCATTCTCTTCTTGAATGCCCACGGGCAGCACACATATGGAGGAGGGCCTACTTCCTACCTTAGTCTATCCGCTCGGCCAATGACTTGTTATGCCAGCTGAGGGTTATCGTGCAGAACTCCAAGTCAGTATTGTGGGGCATCACCTGGGCCTACTTGGTATATCACATTTGGTTAGATAGGAACACTTGGATCTTTGAGGACAAGTAGGTGCCCTTGAGGAGCATAGTGGAGAGAGCCTCTTTCTAGGCCGCTGAGTTCACCAGGGCTGTCTTGGAGACTTCATCTGGGATGGCCAGGGATATCTGAGATCCTGACTTTGCTATTACAGCACCCAGGTTCATCCTTGTATCTTGGAGGCTCTCAGCCATATCGAGGTGAACTTCGATGGTAGCGTTTGTAATGACGGTGTCAGAGTAGGAGTGTGATTTGTGATCAGGAGTCGCGATGCTAGACTGATTGTGGCTGGAGGTCGAAGCATTAGAGAATTGTTAGCCATACGAGCGAAGCTCAGGGCAGCTTGGGAAGGAATCACTTATACCAGACAAGTTCTAGGGGCAGAGCGAAGCATCCTTGAGGGTGACTTCACCCTGGTGATCGAGAGGCTACGAGGTGGGGGGCGATAGAGGATGAGCACTCTTTGTTGTGTGACCTACTTCGACTGGTAGTGGAGTGCAAAGCTTTTCAGGTGGTACATGTATATCGGAAGGCAAATAGGGCAGCTGACCGGGTGGCCTTCTTTGTTGCTCAGCATTCAAAAGAGGTCCTATGGTCTTGTTAGGAGGAACATTTCTGCACCACTTTCTTATTTTCTTTTACTTGACTCTACTGGCTGTACTCATGCCAGATCGGTATGAGCAGCCCTTGTACCAAAAAAAATAAAAAAAAAAAAGAAAAAGAAAAAACCCTCTATTTGTTTGGTTTTTCTTAACCCTTATATGGTCAGCATGTTACATTTAATATTTGTATACGATCAGGCTTGTCTCGTGCACGGTTTGCTAGCGTATAGGACTTAAACATAAAATGACGGAGGATTAGAATAATAGTTCAGTGAACAGGGCTTAAATGTAAAATGGCAATCGAAGTAAAAGTTCTAATCAGACGGGACATCACGGCCGTCCATATATCCTCTCACGTGCCCCGCACGCGCTCAAAACTGGCCGCCGTGCCGTCGTCCAAATATTAGCATCCGAATCTCGAAGCCGCATCTCTACTTATTTCGTCACCGCGCCCTCATCCGATTCCTCCAACAAAAGCCCCGGTCCCTGGAGAGCCCAGACCAAGGCAGCCGCCCTTCGTCTCTTCTCCGACGCCAGGTGAGGGCTTATCTCAGAGCCCCCCGCGATCCAAATCCTATCGCCCTATGAAGCCCTAATTTTTTGATTTTCTACCATTTCTTTCTGGGTTTTCGCTTTGTTGGGTTCTTTTTCTCTACCCGTTTCATCCGTGGGATGCTTTGTGTTTTGATTCTAGGGTTTTATTCGATTTCTTTAAGCTAAATCTTTTCGCGATTGCATTTTTTTTTATGGTACGCTAGGTTTGATCTGCGTTTTTTTCTTGAAAATCGAGATGAAAAAAAAGAGATCTGTCTTCCCTAGCGGCGATTTATTGATTCGAGGTTTTTACTTGTAGGATTTAGTCTCTTTCATTCGTATTGTTTTCTTGGGACTGCAGGAAATATGAGCAGGCGTTCGAGCCGAACCCTTTATGTCGGCAATCTCCCCGGAGACATCCGCGAGAGGGAGGTCGAAGATTTATTTTACAAGGTTTGTGAGTTTTGAGAGCAAGAAGTAGTTATTCTTTGGATCTTTTATAGTAAAAATATAAAAAATTCTGATCTTCCCATTAAATGTTGGCATGGGGTCTGCACAAGATGCAGAATGCCATCCTATAGAAAAAAATTGTTGACAGCGGATTATGTATAGTTTATGCTATTGGAAAAAATTAATCCCACTTTATATGCCTCCTTCATTTTTTAGGATAAGATTGTTTTAACAGAAATCCTTTATTCCGTCTTATGGAGATTTGTTTCAACTCTTATTGTGGGGATGCTGCACTTAAATATTTTGAAACTTAATTGCAGAAAGAGGTGAAAGTTGTTCATTCAGCTTGCTTCTCAGGGTAATTTGATGTGATACTTGTTTTGCAAAACAGTGTGGAAGGCTGTGTAACTTGTATCCACATTGTGGTTCTCTGATTATAAATTGCAAAGTTAATAACTTGTAGTATTTATTTTTTGGGGGTGGGGGTGGGGGTGGGGGTGGGGGTGGGGGGGCCATGATCGGTATTTGAAATGATAGTTAATGCCTATTTGGAAGAAAAAGCTACAAGAATTTTTAGAGTGAATTAGCAGCATGAACTGTAAGTTATGTTATTGACATGTGATGATGTAGGTGATATACATACTAACCTAAGATTGTGTAAGATCTATTTTTGACAGATCCTATCTAATTCCTGATGTAGTTTATAATGGGGCTATTGCTATTGAAATTTGGGGTGTGAGGTGTCTCTCGATTGTGTGTGTTTGTGTATATACACTCCATGTTTAAATAAATACTTTTCTTGTTTTAGTCACAACAAAATCTCAACTCAAGGGTTCAGGTCAAATTTAAGAGATACAAGTAATAAATGATACTTAGAAACTTTAAATTCGCAGATGAAAAAGACATGATGGACAGCGCATGTGTTGCTATATGTTTGTTTATAGTAGTAAACAAAAAGCAAGAATGCATTGAATTTGGAGATGTCATGGACATCATAGAATGCATTGAATTTGGAGATGTCATGGACATCATAGTATTATTAAGTGCCACTCCTGATTAGAGGCACATTATTGTGGTTGTTACTTAATAGTTTGAATTTCTAAGACTTCAATTTCTTAATGAAAAGGACATGATGAAAAGTTCATGTGTTGTCATATGTTTATATTAGCAAACAAGAAGCAAGAATGCATTGAATTTGGGGATATCATGGATATCATAGTATTATTAAGTGCTACTCCCGAGTAGTTGTTATGTTATTTTTTGAATTTCTAAAATCAGTAAGTATGAAGATGCTGAATGCAGAATGTATTCAGGTAGTCAACTTCAGAAAGTTGAAATTTTGAACAGGTTCAATTGCTCAACATGGAGGAGCAAACTCTATTCATGGCTGGTATCTTATGATTTTGATATGACCATGAAGCACCTTTGCCCTATAGGTTCTAAACCATGTGAAATTTCTTCCTTCGACAAATTGCATGGGGCCTATGAGATGGCATAGCTGGTGATTGGGACTATCAGTGGGCCACTCACTCTAAGTCTTTGAAACATCATTACTACCAAGGAGTTTTTATAATGCTTCCATGAGAGGTTATCGACATGTCTGAATTTTGGAACTTTTTCCCCTTTCATCAAAGTTCTGTATTACTAAGTTGTTAAGGGGCGTAATGAGGCATTATAGCATTAAAGTTTTTTTTTGGTGGAAAATGAAGTTAAGAATATGTGGTTAATGTGATGTCTGGATTGCGCCCTGCATGATGTGTATTATGCCAGCGCTTTTATGAACTTTTTGGTCAAATATAGCATACATTATCTCAATAAACTTTGGAGGTTGGAATTGTTATTGAATAAATGAGTTTTAGAAGGTTGGAGGAAGAATTACTCAAGTTCAGCTGGCTTATATGTTGGAGGTGAAGTTGAAAATGAATCACTATTCTTAGAATCTTTCTAATAGATAACTTAGGCCATAATTGATGTAACAAAAGGAAAAACTCCTTTATGAATTAAGAGAAGGTGTTGTTTGTGCAGTAAGATTAGATCATCTCAGGGTAGATTTTAACTGACTAAACCTTTTGAATGATGAAAAGATTTGTTTGAAACTTCTTTATGTTATGAATTAGATGTTTCTATTCTTCCAATCTAACACGTGACAGTGGGTCTTGGGTCTATAATTCTAGAATGATGAAAAACATTAAAGTAGCCAAGATACTCAATTGAACATGAGTACTTGGTGTTCTATGACACGTGGATATTTTTTTTTTCAAAATGTTGAGGATTCGATGTTTTGCTATCATGTCAAAAGGTTATCATCCTTTATATTATTTTAGTTACTATGCTGGATAAAGATAGTTACAACTTACAAGTATAATGTCTTCTTGATGATTGCACATGCAAAATGGATAAGTAATTGCTAATCTATTGTGGAAACAAACGATTTGTATAGAATCCAATCATGGTTGGATTGTTGAAACTGATGATTTATATGAAACAAAGTAGTGATGGGGATTAAAAATTTGAATTTTGATGACCTGAGAACAAGGACAGTGGAATCATCTTGAATTGCCTGGTTCGAGGTGTAGTGAACTAAAATGGCGTAGAATCAAGGCCGTTCTTGGTTTTGATTTGAGACAGGCTAGGAATCAATTTGAATCGAGCATAACTGCCTAGTTCTACTTGGTTTGGATCAGTTCTTGTTGGTTCCGGGCTTATCATGGGTTAAAATAGAAGAGAAAGGCCGTTTGGTGCCTTTCTCCTCTCGTTTCTCATCGACTCATACTTATTGGTATGGTACAGTGCTGAGCCGTACCAACTTGGTTCTTGACTGGTATAACACTTGGTACCGGTAATAAACCTTGCTTGAGAATATGTGTTAACTTGAGAAAAGGTAACAACGTGGTTACCGGTCCAAACAATTTCAGGATACGATAATTTGTTGGATGTGATTCACTTAGTTATTTACACACATAAAGTTATTGTGCCTATGTTCAAAAATGTTTTGGTAGCGATATGTTCCTAGTTAGGGTTTGATGTCTATGCAAAATGTTCAAATGACTTTGGATCGTTTAAAGGATGCAGTTTTTGAGATTGAAATTTGAAAATTAATCAGGAAGAAACATTTAAATGTTGCAAAAAGATTTACTCAACCATGTTCAAGAAGTTATCAATTATTCCATAGAATCTAGAACACATTCGAAAATGGATTGTTGTAGAAGATTCTTACCAAGTTATTGTTGAATGCTTAACATGGTATATTTTACATTGTGAATTTTATGAATTTATTTAGAACTAATCTTCTTAAGAAGGCAATATGCATTCTCGACTAAGTACTTTCTCATGTAATTTATATAAATGCCTTAAAATCACCGACTAGAATAAAGTCGTGTACTCCATTTGCAAGTTTAGAGTTGTGACACAAAGGTGGGGTTGCTGAATCTAGAATGTGGAAGACTGAAATCGATAGCTTGGGCTATGTATTTTGACAGTTTTAAACTGTTTGAATAATTTGATATGTTCATTTTGATATTAGAGATGTTAAACTTATTGGACAAATAGTTTTAATTGTTGATGGCAAAAGAAGTGGCAATTTTGAGGCATAATTTTCAAAGGAAAATCTGGTATGCTATAATAAAACTAAAATCAAGGGAATTATTTGGTTAAAACAAATAGGTTACTGCAATTATCTTGATGAGATTAGAGCTATGAAAATTGACAACCTCAAAGATGGAAGCCTGACCATAGATAGGCACCATGCGTTGTTTGTCTTCTATATTTGAACTCAGTTGTGGGAGAGGTTGTTGCTTACATTTGAGTTGGAGATGTTTGATAACATTTCTGATAAAAGAGCTTACTGTTAATGTTCCATTGAACATATACAGTTATATATTATCATGAACTTGTAATTGGGGTTTCTAATCAAATTCTTTAGGTTTTAATAGAGGCTTTAGTGAAGGGCGGCAGTTTTTGAAGAAGCATTAGCATTAACAACTACACCATCTATTAGTGTTTTAATGAATGGCTTGGGTTTGTGGGCAGTCAAGGGACTACCTAGTGCATATGAGGGTTGCATATGCGATTAGTTTTTTTTTAGCTATATAAAAATAATCAAAATACGTTTAAGTACAATAGGAATAACAATGATAGTAATAAATTTTTGATAAATAATACTAATAGTAGTAACAATAATGACTAATGTGTCAGTGCTTATTACTTAGTACTTAATATTTAATACTAATAGCAGTAGTTATAAGATAATTGAAACCGACATCAAACCTAACTATTAGTTTGAACATGTTCCTTCTATATAGATCCATAAAAGCGTGGATCATATGTCTGGTTCCATAATGTTAAGTGGGCCACATATGCAGCCATCAAGTTGTAAATGTGCTATATATTGCTTCATAATGCTAACTGGACTAATTTTTTGGCCCACAAGCAGTATGACCGCATATAGTTGCCGCATATAGGCAATGAGGTGCGGTCAAGGGGCCGCATCCATGTATGCAGCCCCATGCATGCATTTTAAAACACCACCACCAGTAATTATGAACAATTTTAAGGTACTGTATATATTAATAGTTTCTTTTGCAGTTGGCAATAGCTGTTAAAGAATAATTTTGAAAGCCAAGAAGGTTTTTATTGAATTCCAGGAACAATTGGGGTGGTTCAAAAGTGCACTTCTGCTTTATATTTCTGAATGACATTCAGTTATCTGATTAAATGTGTTTGTGCAGTATGGGCCCATTGTTGATGTTGATACTGTATATATTATTAGTTTCTTTTGCAGTTGTCAATAGCTGTTAAAGAATAATTTTGAAAGCCAAGAAGGTTTTTATTGAATTCCAGGAAGAATTGGGGTGGTTCAAAAGTGCACTTCTGCTTTATATTTCTGAATGACATTCAGTTATCTGATTAAATGTGTTTGTGCAGTATGGGCCCATTGTTGATGTTGATCTGAAGATTCCTCCAAGGCCTCCAGGTTATGCTTTTGTCGAGGTAATGTTTCCACATGTTATGTGAAATTCGACCCTCTAGAAACAATCCATGATACTATTTCTAATTATTGTTCACTTATTTTTGTTGCCAAATAAAATAAAACAAAATAATGTTAGTGCATCTTGTGGTTGTGAGCATTCACAGTGATGCTATTTCTTGCAGTTTGAAGATCCCCGTGATGCTGAAGATGCAATTCGTGGTCGTGATGGATATAATTTTGACGGTCACAGATTAAGAGTAGGCATTTCTTTCAACAAGGCTGTTGGTATTTGTACTGGTCTCTTGCTATTTAAAATTAAGTTCTCTGTACATACAGGTGGAACTTGCACATGGTGGACGAGGTCAGTCTTCATCATTTGACCGCCATAGCAGTCATAGCAGTGGTGGACGCCGTGGTGGTGTCTCCAGGCGTTCAGAGTATCGTGGTGCGTTCTTGGCTGATGTTGTACCGTTGTAATTCTATATGTGAATTTCTGGATCTATAAATTTTGATTTTTAGATTTGTCATATGTTATTTCATGCAGTTCTTGTCACTGGTTTACCTTCATCTGCATCTTGGCAAGATCTAAAGGTTTGAATCATGATAGCGTTTTTCAATTTAAAATTTTCACTTCTTTCTGTATACTGCGATTTTGAAATTCTCCAAGTCCAGGACCACATGCGCCGAGCTGGTGATGTTTGTTTCTCTGAAGTGTTCCGTGATGGTGGAGGTAAGCTGCTCTAGATCTCTATTTGAAAAAAAATAGAGGATTGCATTTTCACTTAAAATGCTGCGATGAGGTAGCTCTGAAAAACTGTCCATTCTTTGGAGGACTGTGTCTGAAGACTCTGAACTATGCATGCATGAGCTAGTTTGCATGTTGGTTTCTGTATGTGTTGGTTCCTGTATGTAAAAAAATTCTGCTTAATGATATTGGTGATAAGAAGCAAGTTTTAGAATTTTAGTTTACATAGAACATTTGATTAAATGAAAAAAGGGAAACTAGTTAAATGGAAGAAAAGAAGATTGAGAGTTTTCTCTTCTTTGGTTGACGCAACGAAAATGTGTAGAAAATTGCAGGAAAAAGTGCTTGGGGCATAGGTAGGTTAGCACGATCTGCTTGCCATTTTGCCTTTTCCTTCAGAATTTATTTTCCTCAAAATTGCCATGCAGATTGGAGGAAGTATTTTAGGCCTCATAGATAATTTGAGCATGTTCTCAAGTGTTTTCACTATATTTTCTTTTCATTGCTAAACATCAGAAGAGAAGATTTTCTAAGTAGTTTTCCCTCTGTCTTTATGAGCAATTAATGGATTTTTGAGAAATTCATTTGGTGCGATGGATCATGAATTTTCATATGCATACTTTCATAAATGGACATATATTTACATACATACATAGACTTGCATACAGATACTAACATATATATATATATATATTTATGTATTTGTATGTATGTATCAATATTAATGCTTCGACTTGTTCTAGTCCTTCCACAAGTTTCATTCTAACCTAGTATAAGTATCCTTTTTTTTAATTTGAAATTGACTGACATAATATAGTGACATACCCTACCCAACATTATAGTTCTTGCATTCTCTCTGAAGTGATTATGGCCTGGGTGTACCTTGCCTTATCTTTTTCTGCGGGTTCCAGCTTGACAATTGGAACTTAGCTGACTAGTTACTTGACTTGTTAGAACATTTTATTTGATTTATGTTAGTAGTTAGCAATAGTTGACTTATGTGACAAGTTTGTACATTGTATTGCTTGAACTGTATTTAAATTCTGGCAACATTCTTGAATAAAACTCTGGTAGTTGGGTTGTATTTTCTTGTGTAGTTGTTGGCCTTGCACCATTATGACTTTGCACTCATGCACAATCTCAACCGGATGGACTTTGGCCATGTGCATCTCCATAAACAAAGCATGGTGGTGGCAGTGGCAATAATGTTGTTGTGGTGGCAGTGGCAATTTTTGTTTTGTCCCTTTTGGCTAAAAGTTTTCATTTTCTCTTGTTTGAGTAGTTTTGATAAAGCTACATTAGGAATGATTTTTTCATTCTATTCACCAATTGTGGTTTTTTCTTCACCATTTGTGTGCATCTGCTCTCTCTCTCACTCGACCGATTTCATATTTGGCCTGTTTTATAGATGAAGATGTGCATACTAAATTCATCTTGTAATCAAGAATTACGAGTTAAATAATTGATATTTTTTTTGTGTGTTTGCAGGTACTACAGGAATTGTGGATTATACAAACTATGAAGATATGAAATATGCGGTAGGTTGAATAGCTCTTCCTGTCTGTGATCTGCTTGCTAACTTGCAGACTGAACTGTAAGGGAATCGGCACTGGCCATTTATGGTAATTTGATACTCCCACCAATGTGGGAAAAAGACTTCACCAGAAATCTTTCTCCATGGAGAGCCTCCTCCAGTTGGAGTTATGCTCTGTAGCCGACATCATATTGATGGGGAAAGGCTTTTGGGTAAAGAATGATGATGTTTTACCATACCTCCTGTTAGGAAAACCATTCTTTCTTATTTTTAAAGATTTTTTAGTATTTAATTTTGTTTTGATTTAAAAAATCTTTTGATTGCATTTTTCTCCATTGGCAGATCAAGAAGCTTGATGATTCTGAGTTTCGGAATGCATTTTCTCGGGCATATGTAAGGGTATGACCTTTTACACATCATTGGCATCTTCTTCTATCCTTATTTCTGCCACTTGTATGCACGGTGAACTTTCTCATCCAATTTTCCGTTAAATGTCTGTAGGTAAAGGAGTATGACTCTAGGAGAAGCTTATCTAGGAGCCGAAGCCGTAGCCATTCCTACTCAAGAAGCCGGAGTCCCAGTCGCAGTAGAAGTTACAGCCGGAGCCAGAGGTTTGGTGTAAATTAGTTGGCATTATCATGATAAAATGTGATGCCTTTTAACATGGATTGAGTATTTGCAGCAAGTCTCCAAAGGCAAAATCATCACACCATTCATTGTCAAGATCAAGATCAGTATCTTCTCGTTCACGCTCAGGATCAAGGGGACGCTCTTTGTCAAGGTATATCTTTGTCTTTCACATGTTTTCCAGGGTTTTTTTTACCTAGAATAAATATGTATGTAACTTTTAATTTTTTTGTGCTTGGGACACTTCAGATTGCAGGATACTGAAATATGTTGTTCCTTCAAAGTTGTAACTCATAAATATGCTTCTATGGATTAGACATTCTCTTCCTTTCCAAGTTCCAGTGACCTGTATAGTAAATGAGAGTACACTGTTCCTTCACATCATGCTGATGCATTTATTCTACTTTCCAAATGGACATATTTATGATTCATAATTATACCATAATGCTTCTTGTAAGGGGACTGAAATTGCTGTCCAAAAATAATATTTGGTTGAGGAATTCGGGGATATCATACTCTTTTACATGGTTCTGTTGGATTGATTAGGAAAGTGCATCAATCTTAATTATGAGTCCATTTTACATATCTGAGAAATTACAGAAACTGCAACAGTCTCGCTATACTGAATGATAAATGGGGGATGATGTGCAATGCTTACTGATAAGTTTGTATGAGGGATGATATGCGCTTTCTAAAGCTTTACATGTGAGCATTCAGATATGCTATTGCATGCTATATTGAAGTAGTGTTTACTAGTCATCTTAAATCTGCCTTTTCTTTTAGCTGCTTGTTTTTTGAGGAATTAATTATTTAGAGTTTCTGCTACTGTTATTAGCATGTGTGTGCTCGCACACTCTCCCCCCTCCTCCCCCCTTCACACAGCAGGTGTTGTTATTAGACAGGATTTGATAGGTCTAGCTCTTGGTGGATTAATCTTCTAAATGGGAACTTGTCTTGGATGTTATTGTGAGTGGACCGATTGGTGCTATTAGTAGGCCAACATCTTGACTTTCTTTTTGGCTTGATTGGTTCATTGTTAGGTGTGCCGATTAGTTGGTGATTTTCTGTTGGTCTACGTCTAAACAAGGATGGTTTATGATTTACGTCCTTTGATGATTTCTTATAACTAAGTTTCTGAGTAATTCAGTTTTTAGGATTCTGAGGTGCTCACACTTGTAGACACTTGGATATGATGAGGCACAACAAGATACTCCTTAACACTCTGAAATTGGAATATCCTGCTTAAGTTGGCTTAATGTTCTGATACTTTTCAGAGCTTACTGTTTGAAGGACACACTTTTGCAAGTAATGGTGCTTGCATTCTTAACTTTTGAAGTGCCAAAAAATCGACCTCTAGTGTCTGGATATCTACTATATCACCATAACAAGTCTTCCCATGTTGGGCTTTATGGAAGTTTAAAGTGTCGGACAGCTTTTGCCAAGTGCCTGGTTAAGACTGGGAGCCTGTAATATGCATTTTGGTTCCTATTTTAGCTCCATGTGTGATGTAGTTTGCTGATTGGGCGCTGAATTGACTCAGGACAGAGCATTATGTTAGTCACTGTCACTAAGCTAGTGGGTGTATACTTTTTGGGGCTTGGTTTGTTGTTAGCATTTTTTTCTTTCCTTTCTCTTAGATTTTATTGATGCTCAGTTGTTCAGTTTTGGTGCCTTTATTGTGGCTTGCTTATTTTAACATGAGTTGTGCTGTCGTAAAAAATATTTGTTCATAAAGCTTAATTGGCATAATTGGACAAAGTTTAGGGGTGCATGCTTGAGGTTGGGACTTAAGCTGGTTGAGGGGTATTGGAGCAGAGAGGGTGCATTTCTCACAAAGATGCTAGTTAGTTGGCGGGAGCTATTGTATGCTTGCAAAATAATGTCTCAGCTGAAGTGGAGTGCTGTGAGGTATTGTGGGGCCATGTTGCTTTAGTAAGAATGCCTGTTGTTGGGAGCTTGGAGTGAAGTGGAGAGTGGAAGAGAAATAGAGTTGTTTAAGGTAAAGCAGAAGAGTCAAAGTACATTCATTGGTTAAGTGAGCAAGTACAGAGGGTTTCTGAGAGTCTTCTGGGCTTGCTGAACATTGCTGTAGGGAAGCTAGGAGGTAGAGCACAGGTACGGAATAGATGGAGCTTTGTGCTACTGAGACACTTGGCACGAGGTGTTGTGAATTGTTTGACACTTACGGAGAAAAAAAGAAAATAGTATAGAGATGCTGTTGCAAATTACAAGAAAAATAAAATATATAAATATGTTGAAATACTTGACTACTGTACAATTTTGTATTTAACAGTATCCTTTTAATAAAATAAATTTGTACTTCTGCCAGAATATGTTAGTAAAAGTAGTAGGCAGAATGTGATGCTTCACTGGACAATGTCCTAGCACTATAGGCTATCTTTATTTAGTGCCTGAAATGGTTATGAAGAAAGTGTGCAAGAAGCCTTAGGCCATGTTTATGTAGCGCCTGAAATGGTTAAGAAAGTTTGGTTACTTGCAGTAAAGTGTGTATTAACATGACATTCCCAAAAGCTTATGCGAAATTCTGATATTTCTGGCTAAGGACTTCCCATTTTTGGTCTGCCAAAGGGTGTCACCTGTCATGCTGTGCCATGTTGTGTCCAAGTGTAGAAGTATTGGTACTCCAGAATTTGTGAATGTTGGAGTATTCAGGTAGCATGCAGAAAAGACAAGTTAGTCACTGGGAGGTTGGAATGGAGGATAGTGACAGAGAGTAGTTGCAGCAGTTTGAAATTAGGAACATCAGGCTCCAAGAGAGTTGAGGTGGGGGGGGGGGGAGTGATGCAGCTGACAAGTTGAAATTAGGATTTAATTCGTTAACATATTTAGGTTTTATTGGATTCGGATGTTGGATTTTTAGCAGTTGTGTTCTCTTGGTGTATAAGTCCTTAATGAAGGTTTTGACTATAAAACAAAGTTTTTTGACCTGTCCTGACTTAATTTTGTGCCTGTATAAATAAATCTTATGTTGCATCTGTCTGCACGATTCTTATCTGGTCAATCCTCTTATTTAAATTTATGCATACTTAACCACCCATTGGCAAATTATCTTCTTTACCTTGTGGTGGAACTATAACCTTTACCATTTGTCCATTATAATGGAGTCGGCTGGTTCAATTTCCAGCTGTTATTTCCTTGCAGTTTGGAAGATTGTTTACATGTCTATAATTTATTGTACTTTTTGTCATGCTCCAAATCACTTCGTACTTTATTTTTGATATCATGCTCCAAGTAACTTTGTACGTTATTTTAGATATGAGTACTTATGGAATTAAATTTTACTTCTCAAGCAGCAGCTTTGCATTCATGATTTTTTTCTAGGTTTTAATTGAGTGCTTTATAATTTATATATGTAGTTGAACATGAAAAATAGTTAAATCTAGCATCCCTGCCATTTGGCTTGGTTTTTTCCTTGTTTTGTGAGCTTTCCTCCGATTGAAACTTTTCTTTAAGCGGGTTGCCCATGATTAAGAACATTCAACACTGTCCAGTTATCATTGTGTTTTTGAAAGTTGCCTTGTCTGTTTTTTAGATCTGGGCTTATGCGGCGATCTGGGGATTGCATATTAGGATCTTGATGGGATTTGGTGCAAATGCCTGCAACTCTTTTGGTTGTGTGAGGTATGCTGTTTCATCAGTGAACAGCTTCAGAAATCCAGAAAACATATTAACTTTTATGCCTTATGGCCTTTAGCTAATACCCATTGGAGTTCGATGGGGAAGAAAGGATGGGTTGCAACCATAGAGCTGGCTTTCCATGAGCTATGTGGAACTGGGACTCACCAAAGTGGTAGAAACAAGTTTCGCGTTCAGTCTCCAATATTGTCAGAATTATAGGACCTGCCGTTGGATTCTGGATGTGGATTCTGGATGTGGATTTTGTTGGTACAATGAAATAGATACATCTCCACTTCATTATTCATTAAAGATTATTTTTTGCTCTTTAGGTTCTAAAGTGTATCCTGTCCTTGGTAGTTCTGAATATAGTTGACTTTTGACTATGGCTTAAGTATCACCAATCCTTTTGATGATACTTCTTATACGTCATATTTTTGGATCGTTATGCATGTGTTAAATTTCCTTTGAGAATTGAATGCTTTCAAAGCTTTTTTAAGCACCTTATCCTCCTTTCTATATGGTAACTCTGACATGGAAGAGGCGTTGAAGCTTTTGGATCAAGCTGTTAAAGCAGCGATATGGATATTGAATTCAGTTGTTTCTGGAACTTTTTGCAGATCACAATCAAGATCCAGATCACCCTTGGCTTCTGTAAGTTGCACCCTGAAATGTATTTTATTACTTTTCCATATCTGTTGAACTGAAACTGTGTTTGTGCAGCCACTGCCTAGTAAACCTGCAAGCAGAAGTCCTAGGAAGAAGTGTCCTAGCAGGAGCAGGAGCAGGAGCAGGAGCAGGGTTTCATCGAGATCTCCATCCCCTGCTGTATGAGCCACTAAATTTTTGCGTTAGTTTCTGTTTTTGTGATAATATTTACTTCTCTGGTTTGATACCGATTTTGCTTTATTTTACGTGAGGACAGGCCAAATCTGATTAAAGCTGATATGTTCCAAGGATGGCCAGATAAGAATAAACATATTAAGTGGATTTGGAAGGTCATGGATTATGAGAGAAGTCTACCGCTTGGTCATCTAGGGCACCAAGATTCTTGGTTGTGCTGTTAAGGTTTGATTTAGAATGCTGAATGTTTATGGAACTATGCTGAACTTATGTCAGGAGAACAAAATTGTATGCGAGAATTGCTGTTTATTTATCCTATCTGCAATGACAATGGTACTGTTGTTGTAGTTGATTAATTAATACTGATAATTAGACCTTTGCTTATTGCACTCTGAATAGAGCTGGTTTTGTTGACCCGTTGGAATTTTTCTCATTCTGTGGCATTGATTGGTGAAGCATGTCATCATGGGTTTTCTTTATGGTGCACGGGGATTGTCTCTCTGTGTCCCTTCGTGCGTTCATGCACCAGGGTGCATGCTATTGTTTTCGGAGGCCTTTACCTTTCAGAGGGAATTTCTTGATTTCATGCTCCAAACTTTATTTAACCTCTTTGCTTTTATTTAGACTGGCAGCAAAACTGGTACTCAACCCAGACCAGATGCTCTGCTGTTAAATAGTAGTATTTTGTTTTCCAAAACAGGCATGCTATAGTTTATTTTCGAATCAAACGTTGCTGTTAAAGCTGAAGAATCCATTCGTCTACCGTCTTTTGAAGCTTCCCGAGTTCAAAGTCCAGGATGGTAAGAATTCCCACTGGTACCGCTGGTCCTTTCAGTGTAGCTGAAAGATTCCTGTCTGTGGTGTGATGATGACATTCTTGTGGGACATTCTTTTTTTGTTTTTAATGAAAAGAAATCTTTTCCCTATCTCGAGCGTAGTGTTTCGTTGTTGTGGGGACTTGGGTTACTGCTCATTTTAGGCATCCAAAAGTACATATGGGCCATTGCCACTTTTCACGGGCCGCTAACTACTTGGAGGCTGAAGTAGCTTTCCTAATTTACCCAAAAAAAAAAGATGTTTACGCTGCATGGCACTTGCCCAATCTCTAATTTTCCCGATCAGAGATCCGAAAGTGCCCATCTGCCTTTAAGACGGTCAACCTCCTCCTCAGCAACCTACGAAGGATTATAATTTTTCGAAGAGTTTGCACGTACCATCAGAACACGGGCATAAACGCTAGATCCTGTGATGAAAGAACTGATCCCATGTCTTTTCATACCAAGGTATACACTTTTGGTGCCACTCAGATGCTCGACCTAGGCTAGCCCAACAACGAATGCAACTATTCCACCAATCATGTGTGGATTCTATTTGTGAGAATTTGCTTTTAGGATCCCAGCAGTCAGCACTCTCAAAATATGGCCCACGAGCCACGATTGTTGCTTGCTTTGATGATGTTGGATACCTACCCTACGTGGCTGCATCCCACATCCCATCGCCAGCCCTCCTCCCTTCCACGAGCGAAGGAAAGCGTGCCCCCGTGACATCCAATTTCACTGTAACGCCTGCCAAGACTCTGGTGGCCGGAAAGGAGAAGCATCAGAATCCGCCCACAACCACCCTCGTTCCAAAGCCAGATGAGGTGCCTCACCATACAATTTCGTCTCCTCCACCGCTTTTGTCCCAAACCAACTCACGTCAAGAGAAACATACACCGCTTTCTTTGGACGATACTCTGAGAGAGGGAGAGAGAGAGAGAGAGAGAGAGAGCTCTATGACTGTCCATCATGGTGGATTTTCCTTTTAACGAAGATTTTTGCATTCCTTTGCCCATCAACAGTTAGTTGATCCTGACCTCTTTCATTGAAATTTGTATCTTTCTGCACCTCCAAATTAACTGTCCAAAGAATCTGAAGGTTGGGCCTGCCATTCAAATTCAGATGCGATATCAAAGATGCCAAAAATTTCTTGTGAACGGGCGCTTAACGGATAGATGGTTTGTCATCTCCGCCATTGTTTCACAGTGAAGAGATTGCATGATCAAAATTTCTCGGTAGAATTGGTTGGCTCCTGGATTTATTTGGGCAGTCAAGAGGGATTCATCAATTAAACACTCGCGTTTGCTGCGAACCAGACCAGCACAACTCTGGCCGGGTTGTGATTCACACCCCTCATTAGGATATGCATGCAATATTTATCCCGTTCCCAATACAATTGGGACCTGAAGTTTTTGCTTTCTCGAGACCTGAATTGGGTTCAATTTGTGGCTTAGCCGGAGCCCTGTCTGATGTTGTTCACACTACGTACGTGAAGTTAGATTAAACTTGTTGACAAGTACGCCAATTCACACGAGCCGTTTTCTTCATCTTATGCTTAGTTCCCTTCATTGCAGCACTTTCTTGATACCACTGTAATGTGGCTTAAGGTGACCAAGAATGCTGACTGCCTCACAGTGGGAATTGAGCCATATTCTCTTATATCACATAAAAAATGTGATCGGTTTGCACCCTCCTTCAAACTGATATATTGCTTACCTTTTATTATTATTTTTTTTTTAGAAATGAAAAAATCTACTCAAAATAAATTATTCATGACTAAATACCCCAACCTTAAAAAAGAAAATTACAAAAACTCTCTTAACATTTGCGTTTATTATGCTTATACTCAATTGCTTGTAAAACCTATACTCATATCCGATTAAAGTAGTAGTATTAGTAAAATTGTTTATCCCATATAAAAAATTAAAATTATTTTTAAATAGAAAGAAGAATGCATACTTTTTTTTTATGACTGTTATATCACTTAAGATTATCTTAATTATTTTTGAAATTTTTTCTGACATAATAGTTTGATCTTATTTAAGATTAATGGTCTAACTAACGTCCTATTAAATTGTAGATTGAAATAATTAAAATATTAGATTAGAATAAACCGAATAAATATAAATTTATTAAATTATTAGATGTAAGTGTAATTATTTTTATTTTTAATTTACTTAAAAAAAAATATGGAGGTGGTCTGGATTACACGTATATGCACCATCCAAATCGAGAAGGTGAAATGTTGTCCGAAAATAGCAGCATGACACGGGCGTTGGGGGCATTGCGCAATTCACACGTTACTTCACTTTTTCATGATTCTTCTTAATGGTAAATACCGACTTTTCAATTCAATTCACAACCTTGCTCGCCACAAATGTCACCAAACACCATTTGTCGTTGCCGCATCTAAGTCGAAAAGTCGTAAGATATTGCTTTCAAAATCTGGAGATTACCTCGAGTGAGATTGGAGCCGTTGTTCTGACAAATTAGTTTTCCTATTCTTGTGAAGGCGATTGCAGAGCTTGTTTCCTTTCTCTCTCTTTTTTTTTATCTTTTTTTTTTCTGGTTCATGGAGATTGCAGAGTTGCTTCTTTCTTCTTCTTCTACATAGAGGGAACGACCGTTGCTTCGTCTGTTTCTTTATGTCCTCATCTCCTTGAAGTGCCTCTTCTCCAATCCATCAAAACAGTACATGTAGATTTCTTAGAGGAGACTGCTGCACAGAGGAAGGGAGCGGGTGGGGGACTCCCAGAAGAGCCTGAAGAGGCCACTAGTTTAAGAAAAAGAAAGAGATGAGGAGGGGAGGATTCATTTCTACTTTATTCCTGGTTCTTCTGCTATCTGTAGGAGAGGGTAGTTCAGGCCAAACTGCCACCAAATTTAACAGGAATGATTTCCCACCGGACTTCGTCTTTGGAGCTGGAACCTCGGCTTACCAGGTTTGTTAGCTCTCTGTCCTTGGTTTCCTTCCTTCAGATGACAAGAAAAACACGGAGAAACGGTGGGCTGCAACTGGAGCTAAAACCATGTTTGGACACCAATTTGCAGGTGGAGGGAGCAGCAGCTGAGGATGGAAGGACTCCAAGCATTTGGGATACTTTCACTCATGCAGGTAAACTTTTTATTTTTTTTCCTCCAAAGTTAAGACTTAGGGGGTGGGATCAAGACTTTTATAATTCACCTTTGCTTGGATCAACACCACCTCGATGTCTGAAGCAAGCAAGATATCACACAAATTCAAAGCTATGCTTATTTATTTTGTGACACACCAACATGAGACATTTGTCTGTGTTCTTGTTAAATGATTATAGCCTTTTTCCAAATTATGGCATCATACTCAGAAGAAAATACATCTTTAAAGAAGCTCTTGTGCAGTGAAGATACATCTTATTGCGATCAAACAAAATCAAAAGGTTTGAGTTTGTAATGATCTTGACAGGGGGGATGGCAGACAAGAGCACAGGTGATGTAGCTTCAGATGGGTACCACAAATACAAGGTATAATCCTACCTTTATTTAGAACATTATCTTATATTATTAATTCTTGAATTATAAAAACAAAATAGCCATATGCTTTTCAATGTAATATGATCTGCATGCAAATATAACCATGTTGTATCAGAAAAAGATATATGTACAATAATTATGTTTTTTTTAAAAAAAAATACTGCAGTGACACGGTTAGAAAATAACCATTATGAAAATTGTTTAATGACCATGATGTATCAAAAACAACCCTTTTGTTTTGGGGTCATTATATACAGTATACCATAGAAATATATGTTTAAAAATGGTTTTAATCACTCCATTCTCACTCTTATAACTAGCTTGTCCAAAAGAATGAGGAGGGATTGAGATAAGAAACTTGGGTCACACCTGCCCCCCACCATGATAAGAAAGCAAATCTTTTATAAATCCCGCAAGTATGCAACTCCTCCAAATTTCTTTCTTTCTTTTTTTTTGTTTGTGTGTCTACGCGACAATAAAGAAAGAAGTTAGCCAATCAGGAAAGAAAGTCCATTATTTGATTACTTATATAAAAATTGAACAAATAAATTATGATCATCTATAGATGCCGACTTCTGCACTTGATAAAAACTATTATATGATGGTATCAAATAATCTGGGTTTAAATCTTGCCTAAACCAAGGAATAGCCCTCTTCTTTTTTATAGCACGTCATTTTCAGTGGACCTTTTGTTTGAATATCGTCATTGCTGACGACCATGTAGTAATATTCAGGAACAACTTGGAATATTCTGGCCATAAAGATCCAAATAGAAACTCTGCCTCAATTATACTTAAAGACTAGGTCACCTAAAAGACAAAAGCTCCGGCCATATACGGTGATGAGTCTCTAATTTTGAAGGAAAAAACAAATGAATAAATAATAATAATAAAAATGACTGGCTTAGAATAATAAAAGAATCTAAAATAATAATAATAATTTTATTTATAATAAAAGAGTATAATAATAATTTTATTTCCTTCATTCCATTTTCCCTATCTTTATGCACTGGTCTAGTTTGTGATGGCCGGATTCAGAATATAAAACAATCTTTATCTTCCTGTAAATGTGATATTTGATAATTAACATGATAAAAAGAAATGACATTGGTTTTCACAAATTAAGAGATCCTTTCATATCTTGTGTTATGCTGATGAAACGTGATCAACCTAAAATGTAACCTTTGAGTTACATGTGATCAAAATCTAAAATTTTATTCTTTGGAAGTAGATGTTTATAATTTCAAGAACTAAAAGGGTCTAATAAGCTGCCATCATTCACCGGTATCTGAAATAAATGCACTTTATATCATGCAGGAAGATGTCAAGCTAATGACTGACACAGGTCTGGAGGCCTACAGATTCTCCATCTCTTGGTCAAGGCTTCTTCCATGTATGATAACCAGATGGTTATTATCCCTTGTGTACACTTTGCCTGCTTTACTAAAGTTTCCTCGCTAATTACGACTTTAATTTCTCTCTAGATGGGAGAGGATATGTCAATCCAAAAGGCCTGGAGTTCTACAACAACCTCATCAACGAGCTGATAGAAAATGGTCAGATTTGATTACCATTCCGCTTATGGAACTTAGTTATGTTATATGTGATCATATCATTGTAATCAGTCCTTTAACTTGATAAGCCTCAGGAAAATTGTGTTCTTAATAATAAGCTGAATTATTTTACACTCTTATGCTTGAAATCTTTTTTCTCATTACCGTAAACATCTTATAGCCAACAAGAGGCCCACCAGAAAATCTCTTCTACATAAGAATGCAGATCTTTCTCAGTTTTATGCATAAATAATAAACGTAAAGATCGGCATTTCTATGTTTCAGAAGAAAAGATCTTCATTTACTAATGTCTTTGTAATATATTCGTCAGGAGAGTTCTTTTCTTCATTGCTCAAAAAGAATTTCTTTATGATCTTCTTCCTCCATTGCCTTTTGAATGCAATAGGAATTCAGCTGCATGTTACACTCTACCATCTTGATCTTCCCCAAGTACTCGAAGACGAGTACGGAGGATGGCTGAGCCCCAAGATCGTGTAATTTTTTGAACTCCTAATGTATTTTCATGCTAAACTTCTCTTATCAAACATGAAGTGAGTGAAAATTTTCTTGAACTATGTATATATCCTTCAGGGATGATTTCACAGCATATGCAGACGTGTGCTTTAGGCAATTTGGCGATAGAGTTTCGCATTGGACTACCATTGTCGAGCCCGATGTTATAGGGATGGCATCCTATGACACCGGAATATGGCCACCTAGCCGGTGCTCTGATCCATTTGGCATCAATTGCATGGCCGGCAATTCCACCACAGAGCCATACATTGCAGTTCACAACATTCTACTAGCGCATGCATCGGCTGTCACACTATATAAGAATAAATATCAAGTGAGTAATTTCATTCAGATCATTTCTTAACTTTGCCAAGTTGAGCGTTGCTTGCATTTTTTTTAAGGATTTTGAGATAGATGGAGCTGGGCATACATCTTTTTCCTGAAACTAGAGGAGTCTGTCTTTATGCGAATGTTTTATTACTTTCAGCATAATTCCAATACATAGCTGTAATCGGATTACACCCTATTAGGGATGCATGTACAGAGCAATGGGCACATTCCATTTACACGGTCCATCTACTACATGCTCATGTTGGAGTAAAAGAATTTGAAAATAGCAGTCCATGGCACAAACTTTCAAGCCTTTTCTCCCCCCCAACAAAACGGCGAACACCATCTAAGGCATAGTGAATGGCAAATAGCTTCTCTTTTTCCATTTTTTTTTTCTTTTCAGAGAAAACCACAACAAATAGACCAATAATTAATAATGAGCAAATAACAAGAAGGATGGGCTTGAACTGCAAGATAGATCAAAACTTTCATTGGTAAACTTCAAGCCTACCTACATAAGAAACATCAATCCAAAAAATTTGGCCAGCTTTGTCTGCCATTTTAACCTTTCAAATGAAGGTAACATCTTTGATCATCATCACCTTCAGCAAAATTCTTTCATACAACCACCCATATTATCTAAATAATCTTCCACTCTTCTTGCTACGTCCTTTGAATCATCACTTAAATCTCCTGTAGAGAATATATATATATTATGGAAAAGATTAGCTTGTGTTCTTATTACAAGAAATGGATATTGGAAACTTTCTAGCTCTGTAAATTCCTGCTGCTTTTTGGATGCAGGCTGTGCAAAAGGGATGGATAGGCATAAATGTCTACTCCTACTGGTGTTACCCATTTTCAAACTCCACAGCAGATGTTGAAGCAGCCCAAAGAGCATTAGACTTCACAGTTGGCTGGTAAGCGTATGGCTTGTATACTACTTTCATAACTTCGAAGGTAGGTATACTTACATTACCATGAATGCAAGCATTTGACCTCATGGCGCTGTACGTTATCGATGTGTACGCATGAAGTATAGTGCTTTTCTATGAAATAACGAGATATGCAACTTCAGGATCTTAAATCCCCTGGTGGCCGGAGACTATCCTAAGGTAATGAAGCAGAATGCAGGCTCGAGGCTCCCGTCCTTCAACAAACACCAGTCCAAACAAGTAAAGGGTTCTTTTGACTTCATCGGTCTGAACCACTACGTTTCAGTGTATGTCAAAGACAACTCTAATGGTCCGAAGCCAAGTCTCCGTGACTTCAATGCAGATGTCTTCGCCCTATTTACAGGTTTGGTTCTCTAGCATCAACTAATTGAAATGGATAAAATTTTTGGCGTGGTGCCTAACTGATGGCTAATGCTGTATTGCAGTTTCTAGGAATGAAACACCAGCTGGTCAGGTAAGAGTGCTGCCTTTTATCGCAAGCAGGCTTGGTTTCATAGCTTCAGTTGGCTAACATGTTTAGTATTCTCTGAACCAGTTTATTCCAAGCCACATTCCAGTTGATCCAGCTGGGCTACAGTATATGTTGGAGTATATTAAAGAAGTCTATGGAAATCCTCCTATTTATATCCAAGAAAATGGTCAGTCCAGCTTCACTATAGCGACTTCAATCTTGTTAGTTAGAAGGAATGTTACAGTCCTTTGCAACATTCCTCACAAATTCTGAAGTCCCTTCTGTAACTTATGTGAGAGATAAAGGAACAGAGAGCTAGCTATTCTACTGTATTCTCCTATCTTGATCTGTTTGAGATAAGGCAAAAACAAAAAGACAAGTACTTCCAAATGCTCCTCTGCTTCCAAGGCCATGGGGTGCGATATCCATCCGAGACCTTTAGAAATCAACCAGTTCTAGAATATATATACCATGGTCAATCAAAATTTACAAAAGGGTTGTTAGACACTTAATAATGCTAAATTTGGAAATGGAAACAAGGCTTGCTGTTTGATGTGTGTGTTACATTTATGTCATCAGGCTTTGGACTGGGAGTTAATGACACTTTCAACGATACTGCAAGGATCGATTTCTTGAATGGTTTCATGGGAAGCACACTTCAAGCTTTCAGGTAATATTACTTCTGTCGTTCTTATGTGCACCAAGTTAATTAAACAAAGTTTCTGCTAGAAACTTTTTGACAAATAAATTCTTCATTTCTGAGCACCTGCTCTTATTTCCCTCCCTTTTTTCTCGTCTGCAGGAATGGATCAAACGTGAGAGGATACTTTGTGTGGGCATTCTTAGATGTCTTTGAGTTTTTGGCTGGGTATAGCGCGCGCTTTGGGCTACATTATGTGGACTTTGAGGGGGAGGAGCACAGAAGGCAACCGAGGCTCTCTGCATTTTGGTACTCTGAGTTCCTGAAGAAGAAAAGCAGCAGGAACGTTAGGATGACCGGCCTAAATCCAGCATCCCATGCTCAACAATGATATCCTTGTTGTCCAGTAACAGGAGAAACGAAATGCAGTGTTATATATCGGCATGTCCTCCTAAATAGGATTCCAAGCAATATGCATGCTCTTGACATCTCAAACTATATCAACTAGCTATGGGATTAATGAAGAGTCATCATAATTGGCTGCCTACCCCCGGACTACTGTGCTGAAGAACTAGAAAATCTGGATTATTTTTCTTGAAACTATTTATGTAATTCTCATCAAGAAGAAACTATTTATCGAATAACAAGTATCATGATCTTTCTCAGGTGTATTAGAAAATGTTATATCCAAGGGAATGACCATATATAGCTATGTGAAGGCTTGCAAAAGATCGGGAATGACATTCTTAGAGTGCATGAAAAAGATACTGCTAGTTCAGCAAGAGAGAAAAAGAAAACAACAATGATGACTGAAAATAATACTAGGATCTACATTTCAGTTATATGACAATACCTTCGTGTGTAATTTTTATTTTTATTCTTTTCTTTTCTTTCCAGAACAAGTTGAAGAAGCAAGCAAATCAAGGCAGGTTTTAGCTGGCTCTTTAGACCCATCTCCAACGCAAGCTGCCTTTCGCTCCAAGATTTAGACCAAGATGAACCGATCAATCAAGTGGTCCAGGTCTGGTGGGCACTAAGTTACAAAAGCTGGATCCAATTTTTTAGCTTATTTTTTCACGTCAAGTGGTGCTTTCAGGTTTTATCGAGTTGTTTCCTAATTTTATAGCAATTGCACCTCTGCTGAATGGGATGGTGATTTGATTTTTTTTTTTTAATGCATGGATGGGATTGAATAGGAGAGGGAAGGAGTTAAAAAAACAAGGAGAGAGAGATCGGGTGGAGCCCAAATATCTGATAGTTTGATGCTAGAGGATTCGGACGCCAAAAGCACTAGTGTTTGATTATCTGAGATGCCTAGGAAAATAGATTCATGAAGTACATTTTTTAGAGCCACCAAGATGGTAGCACAGTTAGAATGGGGCTAAAATTTCACCGGAGTGACCCAGCTTCGAAATGCACGGGCGTCGATTAAACGGGGGATCGAATGCCCCCTGCCTGCTTTGCCCGGTGGATTCGCCATCTGGTCTGCTGGTACTGAGGTGGCGCTGAGGTGACGTACTCACACATAGTTAATAAAATCCAGTGGGAGGAACCCACGGGTCGAGAAGGGTATGCGGAAACTTGCGGTCTGCATCGAATATTTTCTGGTAGAAGGGGGCCAGTGAGGGCTGCTACGCGGGTGAGGTTTCCTCTTCCCCCTATTTTTTGAATTAAAAAAAGAGTACATTTTTTTTAGATGATGATTAGGGCTCTAGGATACAGAAATTCTAGATTTAGGAGCATCTCATTAGACGATACACCGCACAGCGGGCCAAATGCATATATGTGCCAATGTACTAGTGCTCTAAACTAGGATCACGAGTGCAAGATCTAAGGTGGGATATCCAAATAAAGCGAGTGGGAGATGGAGAAAATAAAATGGAGAAGAAAATTATGAGAGGAATTCTATAGATTCTATTTATATTGTCAGCTCTAACTTAACTCTCTAAAATTTTTTCTAATTCTTTTTCACGGCCTCTCCATTAGCCCGCATAAACATCCGAGTACCCTGCATAGAGTTGGAAGTGGGCCGGGCTATACCCCTACCTGCCCCAATTTTGTTTTCAGGCTTCGGGCCGAGACTAGGCCCAAATGTTTTTGGATTGTCCACACCCAACTTTGGGCTGGCCCGAATTACCCATTTGAGCCAAAATAGGTATGGCCCAAACTCGATTGATGTTTAATGTTTCATAAAATTGTTTCACAAATAAATGAGCTAACTAAAAATTGGGCTCAAATGATATATATACAGTATTCTCAGCTAAATCTATTTTAATTTGTTCTTTACTTCTTCATTATTCTCTCTTGATGTGCATTAGGACCGATCATAACTCACCATAAGAGTCGTCCAACCAGAATTTGCCACGAAGCCAGCGCACCATCGGTCATGAGCAGCCACTTGGCATGCCCTAAAGTGCATATGCAAGTTTGAATTTCGATCCTAAGTGATCTCCGAAATCTCGCCGAATTAACATATAGGGCGTAATCCGCGTGCAAAGCGTTCGCGCCTGATATTCAGGACGTGCAGAGGCTAGCCAATCCCTAGCTGACCCATGTGATTGAATTTCATGGCGACAAGTACTCTCCTTCGCGTATGCAACCAACTCTTTGGGGGACCACTTAAGTAAGCGCTTCGATGCCCTGACAGACTGTCGAGAATCTCCTTCTGTCCCTGAGCATCGTTCTGACTTAGGCACCGGAAGGTCCTTTCCAGACACACTACGACAAGAGGACTTCTTCATTTTTGTTGATTCAGGTTGGAGCGCGGTCACCAAACCAGACCCCCGGCAACAACCATCCACCACAAGTCTCAGCCAAACACAACGATTGTCAAATCCCCTAGCACTATCGCATTGTGCTCTCCGCACCTAGGACAGGTCGGTGCCCAACGACAACATCTCTAAATAATAACATGCAAATATTAATTGGTTCGGGCGTAAATTCGGGCTCTATTTTGAGCCTTGTTTGGGTTTGGGTTCGGGTCGGTCCTAGACCGCGCCAATGACATACTCGCGCTTAGGACAAGCCAGTTCCCAACGACAACATCTCTAAATAACAACATACAAATATAAATTGGTCTGGGCTTAAATTTGGACTCTATTTTGGGCTTTGTTCGGGCTCCTGTTCGAGCCGGTCCTGAGCCGCGCTAATGACAAACCGAGCCCAGTCCGAAAAATAAATGGGTTTTACATTTAAACTCAAACCCAGTCCTAACCTTAGAACTTACCCTTATTCTAGTGTCCTTGGATTGGGCTCAAGAGGCATGTCTAACCCCCTCCATCCCCTCTGGACAGCGAACTCGAACCAGACTAGTTACAATTGGATTGATTTCGGATTGGATCTAAAAGTGCGCCAATCATAAGATTCCGATTAGAATTTGGTCAGCCGGATTTCCAGTGTGAACATCTTTGAGATGAGAATTAATCTCGCCGATCGGACGGACCAGCAAGAGAGAAAAAGAGCCCGTGATAAACTCGAACACCCGCAATGGTCTCAATTATAGCCAGCGAAACCCTGCTCAAATTGTACCAAAAAAAAAAAACCTGCTCTAAACCCCAAATACTCTCGCCGATATGTAATCCCTTCGGCCATCTTTTGGACCCCCTCTACTCCTTCGCCCTTCCGCTCCTTCGTCTATTCGGTCACCTAGGGTTAGGGTTTGCTCTTCGGAGGAATCATGCTCGTCTACCAGGATCTTCTCACAGGTAGTTCGCCGATCCGCCTGTCATCTTTTGTCTCCGTTGACCCTCTTTCGATTAAGCCCCGGATCCTAGGGAAAGATGCGACCTTGCAGGCTGTAGCATTAAATCAAACAATTTTATTAGTTATTCTGTGTTCTTTTTTTTGATCTGCTGTAAAGCTGTCATATTTTGGTGATTATCTGTATTTGGTCATCTTTCCTTTTTTAATTTTGGGATTTAATCTGTTTAACTGACCCCTTTTCAATTGGGGATTTTGCGATAATGAAGGTTCCTTGTGAGATGGGCTATTTTAGATGGTATGTGACCAATGATAGGGACTTTTTGCCTGCTTTGTGGCTATTTTAATTCATACTTTGAGCTGTTTTTGCTGCTGTTGTATATGGATTTGGTTTTTTGGCATAAAAATTTATCGTCTCTTAAAAGGAATAGAATGTTTTGCAAGAGTATGATTTTTCTGATAATTATGCGATGTTCATGCAGCTAGGGGTTATTTCTCCTCTTGTTCTGATTAAGGTGGAGCTGACATGAGGATAGGAGATGGATGAAGTAAATATTAGAATAAAATACTAAAACTATTTATCTTTATGGGAGCATCAGGTCCTCCAATTAAAAAAGTGGCTATTTACAACATTGATAGAGTTGAGAGAAGGCAGGGAGGGTAGGACTGGAATGAGAGATCAAGGTGGAAAGTGATTACTTTGTGATCTACTTCCAATCCGCTATCAGGGGATTGCAGGTCGACGGTTATTTCATCTTTCTGTAAGCCATGATTTGGACCCCTGCCCTGGAGATTTAGTGCTTCAATTTGTTGCCATTAAACCAGGCCATCTAGATGCGCTGTAATAATTTTCAGAACAACATGTCAAAGTATGGAATTATGCTTTATAAAGTACTAAAGTTCTTGGATGGATTTGGACTTGTTAGTCAACAAAAATAGGCAGAGCCATACTGGAGTATCATCCATATAAAGGGGGTTGAACAGTAGTTTGACAGGATTATAGATGCTAACTTGCTTGTTCTTCTGCCTTCTTCCACCTTCCATCTCTATCCTTACAAACACCATTACAGCTGCTAGTTTTTTCCTCCTCCTAGTTAAACTGCTAATACCTTACATCACATAATATGGCATATATGAAGATCCATGTTTATATGGATAGTGTATGAAGCTGTTGGTACTAAGTGACTAGGGCATTGTAGTCTAAATTCTTTCCACCAGAACTTTTTATTTCCTTTAACTAGCTATGTAGGATGCCTGTGTGAAAGAAGATACTTTTTTTATGAGGCTGAAGATTGATCTATTGACTTACACCATTTAATACTCAAAGATGATAAAAATATACTGATTGAAAATTGAACTTAGAGAGCCATGAGATTATAGTGCGAAAAGACTATGCTGTATTCCAACATTTCAGAGGATCCACAACAACAATGAAGGAGAATTTTGTAGATGCTTGCTTAGATTTACGGGGACCCAACTTGGAAAGGTGAATCTAACAGAAGTTGAGGAAGATATGTTGGAAATAATTTTTGCATCTGTAACTGGTGATCTCTTTTTCGAGTGAAAGAAATTGGTCAGTGTGGACTGTCTTGTTCCAAAAAATCCAATTGTTGCTCTGTGCTTAACTATCTGAAATTGTCTCACGTATAAATCTTGATTACATACTGTAGGGACATTCGTTCCCTCTGTTGGTATGAGGGATGCCGGTGTAAGGGATCCTAAGGGCAATCAACTAACTTAACATGTTCTTATTTGAGAAAGTTTGCTTTATTGATGCACAGTTTTGTACACACTGTCACCATGTGGTTGTCTTTAAACAATATTGTGGTATTTTCACATCTGGATAGCTTGAATAAGCAATTTCGCTTGAACTTTCATTTTTGCATCTTGGACTTGGAGGTACTGAAGGATGCATTATGGAAGTATTCATTGAAAAAAACTATTTTTTTCATTTTTTCTGTTTGTTTTTCAATTTTGCGGAGCCATTAGTTCATAATACCAAAGTGTTAATATTGACTCTGGGAAGTCATGTCTTCCCCTTGGCTTTATATATGCCTTTAAGAATGAACAAGTCCCTAATATTAAATTATCATGAGTGACACTCTGCAGCTACTCAAATGACGTGATTTTAGCTGATTGCTGTAAATGGAACATTTTGATACATTATAAATTACAAAGCTGCCTTTCTAAAAGGCTGAATTCTTGTTTAGTTAAAGTTCTAAATGCCGACGTCTCTAAATGCTCTCCATTTGTCTTGTGTGTTCCTAAAAATCGCTCCTGGTTTTTTGGTGTAAGCCTTGCTGAGTTTCAGCAAGACCCTTAAATGACTTCCATCTATGTGCACACGAAAATTAAGAATGCCTTTTAATTGAGTCAACCAAACAAATATCAACATGCTTGACATTCATCCATGGATGCCTTTGATACAAAGGAAAGAATCTAAGATAAAATGCATGCAAACATTGTTGAAGATCTCTGGACAGTTAGGTAACACTAAGGGGCAAGCACATGGGTTCAACATATATGGAGGCATTAATGGGCATGACATAAAAATTCATAAGCATTTTAAAATATAGAAGAGCTAGGATGTCAGAATCTCATGGTTGTACTAAATTTTAATTTGTTAAGCTCTTGTTTGTCTAGTTTGGAGTCCAGGGTTACTGAATAGTTAAATGATGAGCACCTTCTCCATACTTATCTCGCATGCCTATTGATCTTGGACCTGTATAGGTCATTAACTTTCAAAAAGACAAAAAAGTATCACTTTTCAGTTCCCACTGCACCTCAATATTCACTGACATAAAGTATGAAAGGTATTGATTAGAAACGGTAATGTGTATGGCCCGTGAGTTTTTCTTTGTTCGTCAGGGATCAACTGATTCTGAAACTTTGACATCCTGGCTCTCCTATCAGCAGAATGTTTCTCTTTTCTCATCCAACTACCATAGTCATATCTCGATAACTCCTGTTAGTTGTTGTTTGTCGAGAACCTTGATGTTGGTATGGATTCTCTGTAGCTAAATGAATAACTGTATATTTGAGCTTGACCATTTTCTTCCTAATGCCTGTCCTAAGGATACTGCTGAGGTCTATTTTGAGGCTTAGGCCATGTAAAATTACTTTTCTATGTAAATAATGGTATATTTGTTTTATAGATTCATATCTGTGTTTTTAAGATTATGATTTCCCAGTTTTGATCCCCATGTCACCTGTTAATAGAAATAATTGTGTTTAATGCAATTCAGGCGATGAGCTTTTGTCGGACTCATTTCCCTACCAGGAAATAGAGAATGGTATGCTGTGGGAAGTTGAAGGAAAGGTCAGTGTTGTTGGCCATATATTTGCCAGTATAAGTTTTTTAATTATCCATATTGTGAAATTTAATTGTTTGTCATGTGTTCTTTGTTTTCCTTGTGCGTGTATTTGTCTCCATAAGTACTCTGCATTTATGCATGATACATTGTGGATGTGTGTGATTCATGGATTTTTGATGTCTGAAGTTTTTCAAAACCCTATATATTGGTGGGTGCTATTTGCAGGATAAAAATTAATATCTAAATTGTTGCTGATCCTCCAACTCTGTTGAAGAAGTTTTAATATCTTTTTTCTGAGCAAGAAGAAATTTTAATATCAAATATGAAACTTTCTGAAGTTGAAAACTGTCATTGCATTTGATAACCTAGAAATAAAATTCATCTGGCATTACTTGACAGTGGGTTGTTCAAGGAGCAGTTTCTGTCAACATTGGTGCAAACCCTTCTGCCGAAGGTGGTGAAGACGACGAAGGAGTTGATGACCAGGCTGTTAAGGTGGTCGATATTGTGGACACTTTTAGGCTTCAGGTCAGTGCTCCTCTTTTTGGTTGAAATTATTTGTTCAGTTTTAGTCTTGAGATATGTATGTCAAATATATTATATTGTCTCATTTAATTTTACAGGAGCAACCGGCATTCGATAAGAAACAATTTGTGACCTTCATGAAGCGATATATCAAAAATTTGACTCCTAAATTGGATGCCGAGAAGCAGGAGCTATTTAAGAAACACATTGAGGGAGCTACCAAGTTCTTACTTTCAAAGCTTCGTGACCTGCAATTGTAAGTGTTTTGATGAACAAGTGGTTGACATTTTTTTTAAAGAATTTACTCATATATTATATATGGAAAAAGCTTCACTGGTCCACTCCCTTTTCCTGCTCAGAATTCCAGCGCGTGGTGATTGGACTGGTACATGGGGCCTACTGTCACCCGCATGACCCCTGTGTACGGCACCAATTCCCAGCTGCCCTAAGAGACTGGTCCACTGAGCTGAGAAGGGAGTGTGTTGGGAAGCAGCAATCATTATACATTTATATATAGGGATCTATCAGTTATTTTATTTAGTAATTATTTACTGTCTTATTACTATTGAACTGGGTACGATAAAGCTATATTTTGTTTGCTTTTTTCGGTTCTGTTCTATGAACTACTGTTACCAACTTACCATAACTATCTGGCCTTTTCCCTACTATTTGGGGGTCGGCCTTCTATGCAATAAAGTGCTATTTAGTATAGTTCTGCCATGATAGCATACGTTGTTTTCCTTGCAAATTGAATCTATGTTTCTTTACCGCATTCTATTCATCATAGTTTAAATTTAAAATGATATTTCCCAATGCACTGTAGCTAGATGGGTACTCAGAAATATTCATTTAAAATGCCATGGGATGACACCATCCTGGTTTTTTCGAAGCGTTCCAAGCCCTGGGACGGTGGATATCTCGTTCCATCTGAGTCCATTTCCCGACTCATCCCGCTCCTGACACTCATGATAGTGCCCTTTGCTGGGATGGTGGAATGCACCCCATTCCTCCAGTTGGCGCCGGGTAAATCCTGGTTGAAGAGCTCAAGATCCATGTGGATTTATCATTATGCACTATTTCTAGGTTCCATCATCTTGCACTAGTTAGATGACTACAAAGGTTTGGTAACCTCTCCCTTGGGTTCTGTCATCTGCAGGCGCTACGAAACTTTGATTGATTGACTAAATTACACGTGAAAATTTAGGGCATCTTACTATTTATTGATGTTGTTATTGTAGCTCAACTTGCTATATTGTGTTCATCTGGCTGTCTTCTCACATGGATTGTTATTTTGGCAGTTATGTAGGTGAGAGCATGCACGATGATGGCTGCTTGGTCTTTGCATACTACAAAGATGGTGCCACTGATCCAACATTCTTATATTTTGCCTATGGGTTGAAGGAGGTCAAATGCTAAGACTTACCCAACTCCTGATGAGGATTTACTGTAACTTCAGCTTATTTATCATTTACCTGTTTTGTTTTGAGTGAGACCTAGAAGCAATGCCTTTCCTTTTAATATGATTAGAGTATTTGGATTTTGCTTTGGGATATTTAGTTGGAACATTTGGTGATATTGATTTGATTGAGAAATAATTACTATTTAGTTTATTAATTTCTTTCCTGTCAGAATTTTTTTGTTGAATTGCCCAGATTCAACAAACCACAAATGGCCTGGTCTTGTATCTCATGTCTGAGACATGAGATTATAGGGATATGCAGTTAAAGTTTGGATGGTCGAAAGCATGTGATCGTGTAGGGGCAGTGATGCATCAATATCTGCTACAGTGACAGTAAATAGATTCAAGTTATCAGTGACTAAGCAGCTACTTATGCTTTTTTTAAATCATTTTTTATTTTTTTTAATACTCCTCTGCTTGCTGACCTTTAACTTTTAGCTGAAGTGAAGCATGATGATGCTTGACCATTGGATCCATTAGTAATATATTGGTTTGGACTGGAACGGTGAAGGCTTTCCTGATATTTATCCCGTGCTCAATTTATCAGGACCTGCAATTGGGATTGATATGAGTTAATTGCTGTGTCCATTGTGGTTTACAAAAATATTAAAGTATCAGTTGGATTGCTTTGTTTACGGGGCATAAGAATGCTCGAGGCCCTGTGCACACGAACAGTTTCTCCTGCTTCAAGGAACCTTCTTCCAAACATTGGGGCAACCAACAAGAACATTTTTCCAACATAGCACCAGAGTTCCCCAGCAAGTATGATGTTACAGTTTCTCCTGCTGCAGGGAATCTTTTTCAGCACCAGAGTTCGGGAAAGATTAAGAACAAAAGATAAAGCTAGATATTGCTATATTCAGTTCATAAACACTGCTCAATACACAACAAAGAACAGAAGCAACTATAAGATATATGGACTGGTAGTACGAAAGTAACTTGCTATTATGCAAGAATTTTATTGGATATATACACTGATGGAGACTGCATCTCCTGCTTGTCAACTAAATCATTTAACCCTTTGACTTGGGTTTCTTCACTATCATCACAGTGCAAGGAGCATGATGAGTGCAGTAATCACTCACGCTACCCAAAACTGCCCTGCAAAAGTTCAAGGGCAATCCGACGTTAGCTGCTGTGTAAAACAGACTGAAAAGAATAGGCATGCATGGATCATTTTCTACTTTGTCTCCTTTTAACTTGATCTACCACAAAAATGTAGTTAATAGAATCTTGTATTGAGGATATTTTGTTTAGGTATGAGGTAACAATCAAGGTGTTTGTTGTTAGAGTGATGCTACAATCTTTTCAGATAAATCTGAGCAGCCAGAAGTGTCGATCGCCAAATCTTCTCTCTTCCAAAAGATTGGACTTCACATGTTTATCAGAAAATCAATTGGTTCCTATTTTCTCAAAGCTGGAGCTCTAGCAATTCTCTTGAGGCACTTTTGGTGCCTTTCTTTTTACCTGTTTTGATCTTCTCTCTTTCTGGGATGTTGTGATCTTCATTCTCTTAAGGAATTTCGGCTTCAGCTCATTTCCTCTCAGAAAGAATATTTTGCTCAGATAGGTCCATGATCATTCGCTTGTTGATACCACATTATATATAGAACTGTCAAGTATGATCAGCTTTTGTCATTTGCAGTTTAAAGCACTTCATAAAAATTAACATTTTTGTTCTCCTGAATCAAAATTTCATATTTTACACTTGCTGAATTTTATTAAGGTTTGACACAATTATTAAAAGATAACAATAATATAGTTTGCCAGTCCTAATAATAAAGGTTGTCAACATGAAGTCAAACAATACAAACCAGAGTCATTTCAGGACTTTGAGTAAACAAAATGGGAGACCCTCTATCCTTTTGCCCTGTCAATCTGGGCAAGTTTCTGAAATTCCATCACTCTTCACCCAATTGGCAGTATACTTCCAACTCCTGGAAAAACCATCATTTCTGTACTCTGTACCACCAAAATCAACCATCAAACAGTAAGTGATAGTGGTGTCTGTTTTCTGGTATCTTTGCCTAAACCCCAACACACAGAAAAAAAATCCTATCCATAGCATATCCACTTTGTAATTCAGTGTTGTTTAGGATTTCAAAAATTAGACCCTCCTTACATCACACGGCTCGCCTCTTTCACCTGATACCTATCCTCAGTTGTTGAAGGTTTGTCACATGCAAGGATGGACCTCAAATTAACCAGCAAGACAGGATTTAGGCTAGCAGGGGACTTGAAACTTATACCGAGTCTGAACCAAGCTGAGGTCATTGTTAGTTTTGGAAGTATGAAAGGAAAAGGTCGTCAAAGCCTCCTCACCCTGCCATCTCCAGATCTCTAACATTCCTGTACCTATATCTCTTTATATAAGTCACAGTATGTCAGATTTGTAAATGATATAGGTGCTGATTGATGAAAAAAGGACACAGTTATATGTTAAAAAATGTGCAAGGAGAGGCTTAGAATAAAAGCCTAAAAATCACCAGGGTGGAAACACATCTATGTAAATGAAATTGCAAATGAGAACCAACATAGATTGCTGGCCAAGAGACAGCACAGAGAACCAATTTCGTTATTTGGATACAATGTACAAAAGGGTAAAATGGTAGACAAAATCATAGTTAAAAGATCTAAAGGTATATGGATAAGAAGAGATGCATCTTGTATATTATATGACTAGCACATGCCTTGGTTCAAATTCTATGGAATAGAATAGCACCAGCACTGCTGAATATTTGAATGCGGGACAATGAAAACGATACAAGCTGATAAAAAATGCAGCAAAAATTGTAGATATTAATGATAGTTACTAAGATTTGCAAACTTGGTATTGGGTACCATACCGGTATGTTACCAGGTAGTTCTAAAATAGCGAAATTTGGGCATCCTTATACATCACATGTATATTAAACAATCAAAAAATGCTCATGTTCATTGAAGTTCTGAAATAGTGAAATTGCTTGGTTGTCTCACATAATAAGTGGTTATTATAATTTTCTTTGTACAAAAGTTATGCCCACTTAGATATGTCGCTGGCATTGCCATAAATTTGTTCACATATCCTGCCAAGTAACACAGGATACAGAGTACAAGTTCCCCCATGATTTGTTGTAGATGGTGATATAGCTTTAATTTTTTATTTTTGAATTGTCAACATAATTCTTTGCTTCTCATGGTGATTTAATAACTACTTGTGCGAATACAAGACAACTAAATGAAACGATGCAGATTAAAAAGTAATAATACTACTTGGCCAGGTTGACATTTCGCGACCTACTGAGTTGCACAAGTAATATTGATACCTATTGAGCTCATAAAAGTCATAACAAAAGCAAAGAAATTATAAACAAAGTCGAAAGATGATATCTAGACCATCAATCGGAGAAATGATCAAACAATATCCGGTCTCCTTTCCAGTTGCCACACATCTCCCATCTACTTTTTTTAGGATTATGAAGTCCAGCCTTATTTGAAACTCTTCTGACTTGATACACTTAGACATCAGCCAAACATTCATAGAAATGAATATATCAAATTGATTTAAGAACATTTAGATTTAGAAGATCCCTATTTATCAAGTTAAACTAAATCCTAGTGCTAAAGTGTTGTTAGATCCTGAAAAATTAAAACTACCTTGGAATTTAAGTTATTAAGTTTAATAAATAGCCGATTAATTAGAGAACACTCTAAATAAATGCTGTTATTGTAAAATCTTAATCTTAGAATGCATCCCACACAGAATGCAATTATTAGTGTCATGACATGGTCAGAACTCAAGAAACCAGAAACAGCTAGATACTTCTGCTTTTCCCAAGTAGCTCATCTATCATAACAATCATATAACACTTCAGGAATTTCAATAAGTAGACTTCTAGGATCCTTGCATCATGAACTTCGAATTGGCAAATGAATGGCACTGAAAAAATATGACATTTCTGAGACTTTCCGCAAAATCTACATAAAAGAATTTAATGAAAGAATCCTACCTTTTTATTGCTCCATAACCATGGCTGCCCAGAACCAACATATCAGCATGGTGCTTTTCTACTGCCTCACAGAGAACATACCTTGCATCTCCTTCGACCACCTCAACCAGTGGGCTCAGCTGCAGTCAGGGCATACAAATATGGAAACTCCAAGATTTCTCAATATACAAAACAAGAACATGTCACTTTAGGGGAATAAATAATTTTATGTTCTTTAAGACAAGGGTTTACGGCCCCTTTAATTTTATTGTTAACATTCAGATAAAGCTCTAGGCACAGGACAGCAAATGTTGGGCTTTATTCTTTGAATATTTCATGCATTTTATTGCTTACTCAGTGTCATAGTTGACAACAATTAAGTTTATCTAAATTTGGAGGGGAAGAAAGGTACACATACACCACAACAGCCCATGCTAAACCTGAAGTAGCACTTAATAACTTTCATACAAGGGGGTCCATGTGGAAATAGTCATAAAATGTCTGTACATGTGCTGATTTGTGCCAAAGCCAAGTCAAGCCACATTAAGTTCTGCTTCAATTGGGTCCTTGTGTATTAGCTCGGGCTTAGTGTGGAGCCTATACTTTAAAGCCTACTTCTACATTTGAATTTTGTTTTCTGTGTTGTCCCTACTTAAAATGAATGGAGCTTCATGTTAAAAAAGGTTATGTAAAGAAGATGAAGAACAAGAAGAAGATAAAGAGTATGATGCTCCCCTAAAAGAAACTAGAAAGTAGGTTCCGCTATAAACTTCAAGTTCATGGAAACTGAATATTCTTTGGTTTTTTGACAAAGATAAGGCTAGCCTATTCACTTTCATCGATTCATTGAGAGAATGAATAAAATACATTAGGAAATTAAGAATGAGGATCGAAAACTGGAAGAATAAAGTAAATAAATAAGAAGGAAAATTGGAACGACAACTCAGAGAACTGAGCATTGTCTTATGTGAATTAAAGAGCTTCCATAACTAGGATTTACAACAGGTGTATAGAACTAAAGAGTTTATTTCCCCATAGCTAACTTTCTCCAACTTCCCCCTCTTATTTCGAGAGGCAAGAAGTCGAGATCATGCAGTGGGGCGCGACGCATGCATCAAGAGGGTTTATCTCTGTCATATTCCCTGCTTAGAACTCTAGCATACTAGATTTCAGCTCAAGATGTTTAGGGAAAAACTTGACCAAAATCACCTCAGTTCGAGTGCCAGCAGCTAAGGCCTCGACCTATATAATCTAAACATGTGACAAATGGATGTTTGAATACTGTCCTAAAAGAACTTATTGTTCAAGGAAAATATATTACTTATTCATTGAGCAATGAAACTAAAAACTTGAGAGTACCAACTAGTACAGTTGGTATAGTCTTTAGGGGCAATCACTTCGATTCATTAATGAAGGCGTATGAACAGAGGTTTCAACTCTCAAGTCTCGACGATAATTACGGCAACATGCAACATCAAGTTGCTCAATGCGGAGAAATGTTATATTCCAGTATTTAGTTTTCTAGGATTACTTTGGTGCATTGATATTCTCCATACCGCCCCTGTCAGTACCTGTTCATTTCTATATGATCATTTTGGACTACATGCTTGCATTGGTTGGTAGTTCAAAAAATTTTACGGGGGAACACAATCGCCAACATTGAAAATGAAGCACAAACTATCTCAAGAAACCCCTTCCCCAGTTTCTAATTCAATATAATTTGTCTTCAAGACTCAAGCCTCTTAGATAAATCAAATCCCCAGGAGGAGGATGAACAAAAAAATTAAGCAATCAAATTGCAAATCATTTGCTCCAAGAAAATCTAGTACTCAAACATCAAGCTCTAAAGATTACCGATTTGGCCTCGCAGACCTCCCTAGCCTTCTCCACGACCCTCGCCGCGCTCTTCCTCAGGTCGGCATCCACAAACGGCAGTACATCCACAGCCCCTGCACACCAAAGAAACGATTTTTTATCGAAGATTAATAACAACCCCCACCGCCAGAGCAACAAAACCCGAAACCCTAGCAAAGAATAAGGTTCGGGGAGGAGTACCGGGCGCCCCGACGGCGAGGACGGAGGAGGGGGTGGGCTTGGTGTGGACGATAACGAGCCTAAAGGGCGCGCTCGGGCCGCGAAGCTTGGCGGAAAAGAAGTGCTCAAGGGTCCACTCCAGAGCGTAGTAGCTGTGCTCGCTATCGTCGATCCCCATCACCATGACCATCTTTTCCTCCGCCGCCTCCTCATTCGCCGCCGCTGCCATCTCTCCGAGAGGAAAGCCCGGGAATAATCCGACACGCCCCGCGGTCGGATAGCGTCACGACGCCGCTTAAAGAAAATGACCGTACAGATCTTTGCATAAAATTTCTCGATCTGCCGTTCGTGTTTAAAATATTTCTATTTATTTGATGGTAGATTTGAGTAGTCGCTTAGAGATTTTTATGAGGATGTCAGGATGTTGGAATATATAGGCTTTCGTATGGGAGGCGGTGATACGGATAACGAGCAGCACGGAACGATGATTGCTAAGACGTGGGATCGGAGGTTGACATCATCAGCTGTCCAGTTCAAACAGCGTATCTGCATAGCAACTATTCAGCACGTGTGTCACCATGTGGGCCTATTTAAAATATATTTTTTTCCTGAATTTTTTTCTAAAAATTTAAATTTATGTAAATATTTTCTTAAGATTTATATTTATTTCTGCATCCTTATAAAATACTATTTTTGCACAAATACTTCTAATATAATGGTTTTTCTAACACCATTAATAAAAAAAATAAATATTTTTCCACATGGTGCACATCATACAGATTCGTGTTTAGAGTCCTGCCTGTAAAATTTGTTTCTTTCCAAATATCTAAAAAAAAATATATTTTTACATGAATATCCCTCTTAAATACCAAATTTTGTATGAATACTTACATATATACCCTCGCAAAACACTTGTTTTGCTATTCTATTTTTTTTTAATCCTTATTTTTGCCTGTATACCCGCACTAATGCCGTTAAAAAATTAATGATTTCAAATTAAAATAACAAAAATACTCCTAATGAACAGATGTGCAAAAAGAAATATTTATATAACGATCATGATGGGGAATAAAAAATAGTTTCAAATTTTTATTTTATTTTTAATTAATCATTGATTATAATTCAGCTAAAACTTTGTGATTCCTATATATCCTGGAATCATTATGGAGTTGCAATATGAAACATAGGAAACAAAAATCTAATGATGAAAGTCTCTATGATTCATTCCTTGTACTACAACCTCGTTTTTGTATTTTCATATAGTCACCACAAAGCCATTATGTGGTCTCTTTATGAAATAAAGGAAAGGAAATTTTAGATGAGTCTATGTTCACTTCATTACTACAACAAAACTCAAAACTCATGCATGTTTACCATAGGACCATTTGGCGACCATTGCATAGAACATAACAATTGAAATTTTATATTTGGTCTCTCTATAGTTCATAAATTATACAAAAAAAATATGTTTCTATACGGTGAACACAAAAAAGAAATATGGGATTACTATATGAAATAAAATAATAAAATTTAATGATAGGTTCCTCTGCAATTCAATAATTACATTAAAATCTATGAAATAGGGAAAATGAAAAATGGTAGCTGATGACTTGGTTAGTTGGTTATAATAAAACCTAGATTTTGTACTTTCATATAGAGTGACCAGTATTCTGTCGCCACTACACAAAACATGGAAAACTAGGTCGGATAATTGGTCACTTTGTACTTTATTAATTATAATAAAATCTAGATTTCTTATTTTCATATAATAACCAAAAAAACATTATATGCTCACCATATCAAACTAGGGGTAGGATGGCTTGGCTCGAATTTCAAATAGGGTTGGGCATGCCTGAGATCTCGAACTTGAGATCAGGTTCAGATTATAAAGCCTAAATAAATTTGGCCCAGACCAAATTTTCGATTTAAATCCTGACTCGGCCCAGCCTGGCCCTAAACCGCGCAAAATCCAACCTACTTGGACTCATAGATGCAATTTCAAAAATTAGAAATATAAATTATAAGAATCATATATGGCATGATAAGCTAATAAAACCGAATTTCGAGAATGAGAGTAACACTAGGATGCACCCATTGGACCATACACAAAATTTCTCCTCCCACTTTCCACAAGATGATGGGTCTACTTAGCCAGCAACATTTGAAAAATAAAAAAATAAAAACTTTTTGCGTGACTAGATATTTTTCTATGGCATTTTGACTTAAAATTGAAATCAAAGAGCAAAGACTAAGTTAAAGCAAGAATGCTGGCCATATTTAGTTGTACACAATTGGATTGAAAGTTTCCCGTTTTCAACATTATTATTATGATACAATGTATCGTTCCTAGGGGTGGCAATTAGGTCGGGTCAGGCATAAACAGGTCGGGTCAAATACAGGCCGGGCCAGAAAACTATAAATCTGAATCCGACCTGTTTATTAAACGGGTCAGGAATTACAAACCTGAACCTGACCTGTTTATTAAACAGGTAACCCGACCCGACCCGTTTAACCTGTTTAATAAACATGTAACCTGTTTACCCAATCCGACCCGACCTGTTTAACCTGTTTGCCCAACCTGACCCGTTTAACCTGTTTAAACCTGTTTAATCTGTCCAACCCAACCTGTTTAACCTGCCCAACTCGACCTGTTTAGACCTGTTTAGACCCGTTTAACCTGTTTAGACCCGTTTAACCTGTTTAACCCGTTTAACCCGTTTAACCTGTTTAACCCGTTTAACCTGCCCAACAGTTAAATGGGTTAAACGGTTTAAACGGGTCAGACATCTAAAATCCGTATCCGACCCAATTAATAAACAGGTTAAACGGGTCGACCTGTTTACGATCCGAATCTGTTTAGGCCAAATCCAAATCTGTTTATGGCAGGTCGAACACGGATCGAATTGACGGGTCGGGTCATATTTTGCCACCCCTAATCGTTCCTTCAGTAACGCATCAGCCCTGCAAGAGCATCAAAGAAGTTCTGATATTCTTTCTAGCAAAATGTTTTCCCACTGAGACCCAAGACCCCTGAGTGCTAATGGATTTGTCAAGCCATCAAATCGCAATTATGCGCTTGGCTGTTCTTTGGACGTGACAGGTGCATGAGACCAAATTGTAAAGGCTTCCACCCGGGGACTAAATTTAAAGCATTCTACCGTCCATTATATAGGATTTGCCTCCAAGTTATCCCACTTGCCAGCAGACCTGGTCACGATTCGGTTTTAACTAAAAAATCGGATCGAAATCAAACCGAAAAAAATCGGATCGAAACCGAAACCGAAACAGTATCTTACGGTTCTTAGCCGAATCGGAACCTTGAAGAATACGGTTCGGTTAAGATTTCAGATTTGATGGAACCGAAACCGGAACCGAAACCGAACCGGAGCCGGAACCGAAACCGGAACCGACGGTTCGGTTCCGGTTCTAACTGAAAAAAAGACTATGTTACCCATCCTAACAACTAAAAAACGGCTAATTTGAGGAGTATTTTGGGAAACGACTATTTTACCCCTCCTAACAATTAAAAAATGGCTAGTTTGAGGGGCATTTGGGAAAACAAAAATTATCCCCAACACTATATATACATCTCCAAATCAATTTTTTCACCACACCACTCAATCTTCTAATCTCTCTCTCAATTTTCGACTCTCTCAATTATTCAATCTATTCCAATTCTCTACACATTTCATAACCTTCCCATATTTTAATTTTTCCCAATCCAATTATCAAAAATGTCTTCCTCCCGCTTAAATAAAGGCAAGGAAATATATGTTCCAAACCCAAATTCTTGGGATCCAAATTACCGACCATCTTCTATTGATGAGTAAATAATAAAATGAGGTACAAATTATCATTTTTTATTAATTACACAATCTATTTGTATTTAAATTTTTTTTCAAATTAATTATACAATCTATTTTTTTTCAAAATTTTATAACCGGAACCGTCTAGAATCGGAATCGGAACCGGCGGTTCTAGAGCCGGAACCGAACCGACTATTTTCGGTTCCGGTTAAGGTTTTAGGTTTTTGTGGAACCGGAACTGGCGGTTCTATAACCGGAATCGGCGGTTCCGAAACCGTGGTCAGATCTACTTGCCAATGGATTCGGTCACAACTTTTGATGTTACCCGTTCAACGGACATGATGCATTCCACCAAAAAAAATTCATCCTTAATTTGCAGCCTTTCTTTAATAAAGAAGCACACGCGATTTTTCTGATACCTTTACTTACGTAGATAGAGGCTGGTGGCAGACCAAAGTTAGTGGATGCTCGTGATGGACGGCCCATGCCATTTGGCTTTCCAAAAGAGCCACCTTTTTCCACGGAATTGGAACCACAGATCCTAAGAAACTACTTCCACTGCATTATTTTTCTAATCAAAATTCCAGCTAATAAGACTTTTTTGCTTTTTTTTCAAATTATTTAAATATTTTTATAGTGTTAGACTAAAAATTCCGTAGAAATTGGATCAGTTGGTTCATCCATCTTCTAAACCTACGTCAGATCCTAACCTTTAGATTGTAGAAAGAAAATAAAGATCTGTATGATTTTTTTCTGCAAAATTTGAGCTGGGTGGTATTTAATTTATATAGGGCCATATTTAAATGAAAAGTTCAATCCGTAAATTATATAAAAATTTCTATCTAATTTTATAGAATATTAAAACAAATTTTTAGTTTAACTTTATCTAACCTTAGATGCTCACATTACTAGCCAATGATACCACCATAGAACAAGAGAAAGGCAAAGATCATATTCACCGCCTTGAATTCAGATTTCGAGGAGAGTGGCTTAGCTGCGATAAATAATTAAGTGATGATTACGAGCTAGCTCAGTCATCCTGGAGGGTGACTCGACCACAGTCATCAGTTAAATCCAGAAGGGTCCGAGAGGTGCTGGCGGCGACTATCTATTGCTTCGAGACATCTGGATAATGATGAAGGATGATGAGGCCTTTCAAATGAAGCATGTATTCTGTGAAACCAATGAAACTTCAGATTGGATAGCCGCCCATGTGACCAACCATTCGGATAATATCTTATGAGCTGAAAATGGAAAGCTGCCTCGAGCACTCCGAGATATTTTGTTTTCTGATTTTATTGGATGTATTCGTATTCGTCGGGTACGGATTACCAATTCTAGTAAAAAAAAAAAATTATGCGGTGATGGCAGAAATTGTTTAGAACGGAAAATGATGACAAATCCATTCAAGAAATGTGGTTGGTTCTGATTGGGTAAGTCAAAAAAAAATACAAAGTAAGATTTATATATATATATATAATTAAAAAAGAAAGCAAGAGAAAAACCTTCCATGCATAGAAATTTAGTTGTGGGGTGGAGATTCTGCTGCCCCGAACCTGGGGGCAGGGCATCCATGCAGAACCTTCATGCACTCGTTTCTTGGGAGACCTCAGCCCGCACCCTGCAAGCATCGCACTGCATTGCATGTGCAGCCCACACACTGTGTGCCCAAGGAGTGTGTGGCGTTGGGTGCACGCAAAAGTTGGTGCATGGACAATTTACCCAAAAAAAAAGGTTGGTGCATGGGTACGATCACAAGCCACAGGTCACGACAGTGCCTGATCCGAGACAGCTGAATCAAACGGAGTTGGATGGCTTGATTTGAAAGGCGTGCCGCGTGAAGGACACGGCTTGACCTGTGACGTCGGTCGGTGGAGACCACTCGACGAGTTTTCGGGAAAACTATCGCAAAGCGCGAAGCTTGCAGTGACGGCTTCCACACGTGATCTCGTGATTCTTTTCGTGTTTGGTGGTGGTTACGTTCACGAGATACTTTAAATATGGTTGGGCCCTTTTTAACGGTGCACACGGAGATGGCACGGCAGCCGTCCGATGAGATAAAGATGGGCACTCCGTCCGTCCACCTTCGTGGATTGGAGACCATGAATGCTCCTCCTATACGTCTACCATTTGAAGATAAAAGCTTGTGATTGGTTAGGTACTCATTGGACAATCTATTAAACGAAATTGAAATATAGTAGTATTCAATGTTAGATATTGCCATAGAGTCAATAACCAGAAGCATGCAACCAACCAGTTTCTGGCATTCACATGTAGCTCTGTAATCAAGGATGTAATAGCTTGCAACCCTCTAACATCTGATTCCTTGCCTTCTTAAGAGACACACACACACACACACACACACACACACACACACACACACATATATATATATATATGCACACACATGCAAATACGTGTGCGCGAGCACGCATATATATATATATATATATATATATATATATATATGTAGAGAGAGAGAGAAAGAAAGAAAGAGTATATCTAGAAATCTAGATTCTCTAAATTCAATTTGAGAAAAGAAACAAGTGTTATTCACTACTTGGATAATGTCTAATTAAGTTGCGTCCTGAAAATATGTTCAATAGAAAGTACATCACTAAAAAATATAATTGCAAAAATATTGCTAGTCATCTATCATCAGCCATCATCAATAGAATTGGAAAATTTTCTTAAAATATTAAATTTAATTAATATGGTTAAATTATTCATCAAATTCGAGAATAACACTTATGATATTTATAAATCAATAGCTATGAGCAAAATCTTCTCCAACCTAGAGTATGTGTTGACACCCATTTATAGCAGACTTGAAGCCATTGTTCTAGTGTTGATAAAATTAGTACTAGTTAATGATTTTATGATCTTGAGTTGGAATTCCTAGAAGAGGTTGATTATGAAATTTATAATATCTTGGATGCTTGAAGCCTTAAAAATTTTCAATAAGAGCACGAGCTATAACGATTAAGGCCCTGTTTGGGGGAGCTTTTGGAGGGCCAAAAAGCACTTTCTGGTCCTCCAAAAGTACTTTTGGGGGGGAAGTGATGCAGCACCAGTGTGGGGAAAGAGGAGAAGAAGGAAGAACAAGAGAGGGAAAAGGAAGAAGAGGTTGTAGAGACGCAGGAAGAATAGAGGAGGAGAGGAGAAAAAGAGAAAAAAGAACGTAGGGGGAAAGAAATTCCAAATCACTTCATTAAACCCTAATCATGAAAATAGTTCCCTATATATAGGGCCCAAATACACAACTTGCATAAACCCCCTTACACAACAATAAATCCTAATAAGCCCACAAATAACACAAATAAACCACAAATAAGCCCTAAAATGCAAATAAACTCAGAAATAAAATAAACCACAAATAAATCCCTAAATGCAAATAAATGCGTCTGGCTCAATCCGGAGGCTCAGGATCATCTGGATGAAGGGCTCTGATGTCCCCATCAACTCCTCCCGGGTGAAAAAAACTCGACCCCGTCGAGTACAAGTCTGGCCGGCTGTCGTACTGCTCCAGAAGATCGGGGTCAAGGCGCTGCAACTGTGCTCTGGAAATCCACGTCACATCAGACTTTGGTCGACCTTTCCACCGAACAAGGTAACGTTGGTAACTACCATTCCTGGTTGAAATAACCTGCTCATCCAATATATGTTCTATTTGTTCTCTGCGTGCATGAGATTTGGAAGGTGGTGGCTCAACAGCAGGTAAGAGGTCAGGGTGTCCAACATGGGTAGGTATATCAATAAAGGGGTCAGAAGGCATGAATATTAACTTTTTGTATGGGATTAAATCTTCAATATTAAATGTCGCACTAATCCCATAGTCATCAGGAAGATCCACAACATATGCATTCGAACTGGTTTTCTTTAAGATTTTGAACTGTTCTGCACTACAAATTTGCAATTTCTTAAACGTTTCCGAAGAAAGTCGTTCAAACCTAATTCTTATCATGACGTAATCTCTTTCACTTAACTCATTATAACGTCTAGTTAAATCAGCAAGGGATTTATATTTTAAGTTATTAAAGTGACTACAGTTGCTGATTTCTTGATGCAATGAATGTGGATGTGATGCAATTGATTGTGCAGACTCAACGACTCTATACTGATAAGACATGAAAAACAGGTCTATGGGTTGCTTAGGTTTGTAATCAAGCACCACTTCGAATGGATTCATGCCTATGGACTTATGAACCGAACTATTATATGCAAACTCAACTGTTGGTAACATTAAATTCCAGGTCCTAGCATATGCATTCGGTCTGAGCCTATGATGTGGAAGGTTGGACAGGGATGCTCCGGAAACTAGATCGATTGCGCGTTGGATATCACGCATTGGAGAAAGTGCATCCGGAAGATCATCAGGGAGTGCATCATGAAACTCCTCTAGAAGAGAAACTACTACTGGGGAATGTTCAAGGTTGGACTCTGCATGGGTATCTTTAGCTACAAGTGCCAATTCAGGTGACTTGCTCTCAATATCTGTCACTACCTCTTCCACAATAGTGATGTGAAGTGGCTTGGTTGTACTTAGATCAATAGTCTTCCTTTGGGAATCATTTTGGACAAAGTCTAATTCTGTAGGTTCGTCTTCAAAGTCTTCTTCATAGTCTTCTATATTTGGTTCATAGACTTCTTTGACATATTCGGCCTCTTGGTTCCTAACTTCTGGTTCAGTAATCGGGTAGGTCTTAGTGGAACATTGGGGCGCTATATGGCCGAATTGTTGACACCTAGAGTATTGGGTTTGGTGCCTAGGAGAGTGGGGAAGGACTACAGGTGGTACGACCAAACCGATTTTAGTTTGGGCTGTAACAGGGGTTGGCGATTTAGGGGTCCTAGAATTTTGCACGAGCTCACGGATCTCTTGTTGGAATTTCTTGTTTCCAGCCCGCATGGCAACGATCTGTTCTAAGAGAGACCTCAAAATGTCGGAATTCATGGTAGCTACAGGGGTTTTAGATTGATTGAGATAGTGCTCCATATCACTACAGGTTGGCTTGCACTGATGACACTGGGTGATGATGTGAAATGTAGTGTCACTAATGAAACCCTTATAAGTATGATGCAGGACCAGATTTGATGCAGGACAACCTACTAATGCAATCTATTATGATTTCAGAAATCAGCAAGTCTTCACAATAATAGCTTAAATTTAAATGTTGCTGATTTTTACTTCGGTTATTCAGAATTAAGGATTAAGATTATTCAATTTAAGAAATTAGATTGCAATCAAGTAGTACAGTTGTTCTGATCCTAAATCAATATGATCGAATAATGTTGAGAAACGTCCTGTTACTAGGGTGTGCTAATTTAATGTCAAGATTTAAAGGGTAATAGGACGGGTTCGGAAGTGAGAGGTTCAATGTTCTGAATTATAACAGCAATATAAGTTTTCAAAATGTGGCTATCATGCAAGAGAACTAGAACATAATTAAATGAACAAGCCAGAAAAAGTAGAAACCTATCACCTGTGGCGGATGCAGTCAACCAGAATCGTCTGCTCGTGGAGTCTCGGACACGAAGTTGGCGCCGGGCAGAGCTAGCTGGAGTTATGGACCTGCATCTACAGCACAAGGCTTCCGGGGCTGTTGAAATGGGCTGAAGAACAATCTGGTTTGGGCCTGAGATCGGACTTGCAGCCGCTTGGGCTTGGGCCGCGCTCAATTGATGGCGCACGGGCTTGGGCCAGTACAGAAGCAAGAGCGGCTGGGGCCTTGGTTCGTGCGGGAAAGATGGATGGCCAGGGGGGAGAGCAGATGAGGGAGGCGATGGTGATGGCCAAGGGGGAGAGCAGATGAGGGAGGCGACGGTTGGGATGGCAGCCGAAGTCGGGGAGGTGCTGTGGTGGTGCTCGGGGTGGCGGTGGCGAGGATGGCGTGGGTCCGGTGTCGTTCACGGGAGACGTCCTCGGGTCGCAGTGAAAGCGGACACGGCGGCGGCGGCGGACGAGGCTCGGTGGAGACGGAGCCCGGCGGAGGTGGCGCAACAGAGATGGAGCGGCAGAGAGAAGGCTGCCGCGAAAGATGAGCGGCGGCAGACTCGGCGAGGCGGCGGAAATGGGGTTGGCACGACGGCGGCGAGGAGGAAAGGCGGAGCGGCTGGTGGTGGCGCTGCAGGCGGAGCTCGGCGACGACGGCGAAGGGGTGGCACGACGGCGGCGAGGAGGAAAGGCGGAGCGGCCAGAGGCGGCGCTGCAGGCGGAGCTCAGCGACGGCGGCGAAGGGGACGGTGGAAACCCTAGGGTTTCCTTTTCGGCAGAACAGAGGTTGGTATTTTTTTTTTTTTTTTGAGGGGAAACACGTGCAGGTCACGTGATCCGACTTCTTTTTTTTTTTTTTTTTTTTTTTTGAGACACGTGAGATCACGTGTGTTGTTATAACCTTGGATCCGGTCGGATTCGGGTTGTCGGGCGTGAACCGCTCCGATAACCCGTTAGTTCCTCACGTGCAAGGCACGTGTATTTTTTTTTTTTTGGAATGGATCCGGGCTAGCAGAGAAACGGGTAACGGGTTTGGATCTTACCCGTTAGGTTTGTTTTCTTCAACCTCCCGATGGTTTCGGGAGAAGGCTCCGATCTTCACGGCGATGGCGGTGGCCGGGGCTCTGGGACCTATGGCGGAGGGCGGGGCCGGTCACGGGCTCCGGCCGGCGGCGCTTCCGGTGACGCGTCGGCAGTCACGGCTGCGGCTCCGTGACCTGCAGCGGGGGATGGCTGGCGTTCCCGGGTTTGCCACGGGTCGGCCGTGGGCGGCGCGGGCGAGCTGGTGGCGCTGCTGACGTTGTGCGCGGGGTGAAGGCGGCCGTGGGCGCGACGGGTGGTGGGATTTGGCTCCTCCGACGGTGGGCTCGGGCCTTCACTGGGCAGCGGCGGCGACTGATGGATCAAGTCAGAGAGACGCGAAGGAGAGTCTGGTGCAGGGGCTGTGGCTCTTTCTTCTCTCTCGGCTGCAGAACTTTTTTTTTTTTTTTTTGCTCTGGTGAAGACACAGACCGAGAGAGAGGGGGGGTCGGATGCGGATGGCTGTCGATCTGGGCCTTCACAGACTCGGCAGTGATCCTTTTTTTTTTTTTTTTCTTTGGTGAGCGGACTGACAGAGGGAAGGGGTCTGTTCTTGTTGTTGATGGTAACCGAGGGAAAGAAAAACTGTTGACGGATCGGGGCTTTGGCAATAGAAGCAAAACCGGTTGCTCTGATACCAAGTTGATGCAGCACCAGTGTGGGGAAAGAGGAGAAGAAGGAAGAACAAGAGAGGGAAAAGGAAGAAGAGGTTGTAGAGACGCAGGAAGAATAGAGGAGGAGAGGAGAAAAAGAGAAAAAAGAACGTAGGGGGAAAGAAATTCCAAATCACTTCATTAAACCCTAATCATGAAAATAGTTTCCTATATATAGGGCCCAAATACACAACTTGCATAAACCCCCTTACACAACAATAAATCCTAATAAGCCCACAAATAACACAAATAAACCACAAATAAGCCCTAAAATGCAAATAAACTCAGAAATAAAATAAACCACAAATAAATCCCTAAATGCAAATAAATGCGTCTGGCTCAATCCGGAGGCTCAGGATCATCTGGATGAAGGGCTCTGATGTCCCCATCAGGAAGCTCCAATTTGGAGTTTTCCGAAAATGCTGTTTTCAGCTTTTTCGGAAAGCTGTATTTTTGACCAAAATACTCCCATTTAAAAAAAAAAATTTCCTCCCAAAAACCTCTCTCTCACCGTCTCTTTCTCTCCCACCTAACCCCACTCCCTCTCCCCCGCCGCCGCACCCTCTCCCTCTGCCCCGCCGTCGCACCCCCTCCCTCTCCCCTGCCCCCATGGTGGGGAGGTGCCGAAGAAGAGGAAGACGGGTGGTCTTCCCCTTCCCGCGGCCGCCGTCGGCGACGATGTCCCCGTCACGAAAAGGAGCGGTGCCGAAGAAGAAGGAGGTCCCACGGTGGGGAGGGGCCGAAGAACAGGAAGAAGAAGGGGGCGCCCTCCCCCTTCCTGCGGCCGCCGGCGATCACGACCCGCCCCCCTCCCGCGTCCGCCACGGCCCGGCCCGGCGCTGTCGGCCTCGCGGGAGGAGAGCACTTCCCAGGGGGCTAGCCGCGGCCACCGCCGGCCACGACCCGGCCCCCTCCTGCGGCCGCCGCCGGCCACGGCCCGGCCCCCTCCCACGGCCGCGGCGGCCTAGCCCCCTTTCGGCGCTGCCGGCCGCACGGGAGGAGAAGAAAGGAGAACGGGGGAGAGGAAGGAAGGAGAAGAAGAGAAGAAAAAAAGAAAAGAAAAAGAAAAGGAAAAAAAGAAGAAAAGGAAAGAAAAAAAGAGAAGAAATTGTTTTTTTAAAAAATAAAAATAAATAAATAAATAAATATTTATATAAATGAATGAATGAATGAATAAATAAGATAATAAATAAATATATTTCAACATTATTAATTGTTTACACTAATAATTATAATATTTTATACCTTTATTATTGTATTATACTATAAATATTATATTATATTACATTACATTATAATACATTAATATGTTATTTTAAATAATTTAATATTATGTTATATTATGAGAAATTAATTTATACTAATAATTATAATATTTTATACCTTTATTATTGTATTATACTATAAATATAATATATATTACATTATATCATAATACATTAATATTTTATGTTAAATAATTTAATATTATGTTATATTACCAAATATTAATTTACTCTAATAATTATATTACTATTATGCTATATTATAATAATATTATTTTATATTATAAAAATATTATACTATATCGTATATTTATGTATTAATATATGTTATGTTTTATTATGTTCTGTTGTATAATACTATGCAATGTCCTTTATGGTAATTTTGTCATACAAAAGTACTTTCACAGTTTGTTTACCAAACACAAAACAAAGTACCACAGCACTTTACGAATGTAGTTACCAAACAGCAAACAGCTTTTTATAACAGCTCTACTTCAGACAGCTCTACTTCCAACAACTCTTCCGGGGCCTAATTCTATTTTACAACATTATGATGTCATGGCAATAGCTTTCCTTTTTTAAAAAAATCTACTTCATTAATTATAAAAAAATAATTTTATAATTTATAATTTTCATGGACCAAAAGTTCATTATATGTTAAGACATTGAAATCATTAGGGTTAGCTCAAAACCACCCTTTCTCCTATAAAAAAATCCGTTGCAATCAAATATCATGACCGCACTTTTCTCCTTCTTTTTCCGCCAAACGAGCCCTAGGATTCATGAACGTACCTTTAATGTCTAGCTATGTACATTGTTCCCGATAGCACACCACTTCCGGTTCATCCCACCGCAAACGGTGATATCGGAGATATCCTCACCGTGTGTCTCTTAACCTGGATTTATTAAATTAAATGCTTTCCCGTTTTAGCAAGGCCGAATCGCCGAATCCCGCCGAGTTATCGGGTATTATCTCATCGCATCTCTCTTCTGCTCTCTTTCCTTCTTTCCACTTCCACCCGTGGCTTTCGTGTCGTTTTCGTCAGGTAACAGAAGCGAAAACCAAATAGCGTCCAAAAGAAAAGAATTTAGAACAAGAAGACGGCGACGGCAAGCCTCTCTCTCTCGTCTATCTATATTTATCGATTACAAGGTAGCGATCTCGTTGTCCTTCGCTTCCAAATTGAGGATATTCTGTAATTCTCGCTATATGTTTATTGATCTTTGTGTCGTCTTGGGTGTTATCTAATTGTTTAAAGGTGGAATCTTAGGTGGTTTGGATGGTGGGGGGAGGAGATGAAGTTCTGCAAGAGGTACGAGGAGTACATGCAGGGGAGGAGGGAGAAGGAGCTCCCCGTAGTCGGATTGAAGAAGCTCAAGAAGATCTTGAAACGGTGCCGAAGGGATTTCCAATCCCAGAACCAGCATGGAGAGGAGGAAGGAGGAAGCCCGCACGGGGGCAACAGATGCCCTGATCGTTGCCCAGGTATTTATTCACCTTTTGAATGAAAAAGGCGTGATTTTTACTTGGACTTCGATTTAGTTCTCTTCGATTGCCCTTAAATTCAGTGGAAAAAAAGGTTTTTTTCTGTTTGTTTTCTTGTTTGATTTGTGTCATCTAATCGTAGAATGCTGGAATGGGTGCAATAAATTTTCTGATCGTTGCCCAGGTATATTTAGTGAAAGGCCCCTCTTTTTGAATTAATTATTGTCATGTAATGGTGAAATTGGAAGAAATGAGGAATGGGTGCCAAAGTATATCCTGGCACCTCTTGGTTTCTCTTTATCTGATGTACTTTTCTTCTTTTTTTTTGGGTATTTTTGGATTTTTATTCTCATAGTAATGCTGGTTTTTGCTGGTATCGAATGAAAACAAGTATTTTCATATTTTATAGGCTAATGTTATAAGATGGTAATATTAGAAGAGAAGCTGGGTTCAGTGGGAATTCTTATCCTATCATCTATCCGAAACCCACTTCCTGTTTTTTAGTTGATGATTTTATTTGATTTATTTTTTCATTCATTTTGATTTTTTTTATATATACTTTTTTTCTGTTGGATTTTCTTTGCGCTGAATGAAAAGCCTTCTTCTAAATGGAAGAGAGGGTGTAATGGATGAAAGTAGACATCCATTTGTTTATTTGCCTGGATTGATCTGTTCTGTGGTTCTTCTTGTTTTGCAGATTATTTAATTATTTACTCATTTTGTTTGGTTTTGTTTATATTGAATGAAGTAGCCGTATTTTTGTGACAGTTAATTAATATGATGAGATGGTGGAATTTGAAGAGAAGCTTGAATGGGTGGAAATGCATATTTTAGTTTTACATATTCCATGATTTGGAGCCAATAGGTCTCAGTATTTTTTACTTTGAATATTGTTATTTATCAGCAATCTTTTCAAGATGTATTGGTTCTAATATTTTATTTTTGTTTCTGTTGGATCATACTCATAAATCAGTTTCATGGCATGGTTATCAGCAATCTTGAAATCATAGGAAGCCACTTAAACTACCATCAGTAATGTTTCTTGTTTTTCCTCCTCTCAGTTCGTGCATGTTGGAAAGCTTTTAGATCTGATGAATCATGCTTAGAGAAGAAAAGATTTTTCACAAACTATGCTTCCATTGGCCTTATTATCTTGTTTGGCAGATTTTGAATTTTCATGTTGAAGAGACATGTAAAGGACAGAAATTGCCAGTTGATGGTTGTTTTTGATTGGTCTTGCTTTCTTTGTTTGTTATTACATCAGTATTGGGTTCGTTCTTTCATTTTTATCTTTTCTTTTAGTTCAATGCTGAGTCACTCTGCTGGTGCTGAAAATTCAAGTGAATAGAGGAACTGCCGACCATGTAAGGTCTGGTATTTGATCAAGTACAGGGAAACCATCAAATTATCTTTCTTTTATCTTGGCAGAACTTGGTAGTTTCTCATCACACATCGATTTTAATAGACAATCAGATGTTATATACTTTCTTTTGATACTTTTGGGGACTTGAGATTGGTAGTGTCCTGTTTGCTGGCTAATTATAACATCTCTAAGCTTGGGATTTTCCCAAAATTTATAATTTGTAATAAATTTACATTTTGTTCTCCTTTCTATGCTTGTAAGTCCCCTAAGTGGTAGTAATTTTTTGTGATGCTTTGAAAGACCAACAGCTTATCTGCAGCTGATCATCTCTTTATCAGGAATAATCCTTTTTGGCCTATAAACTAGTGTTATAGTTTGTATGGGTGTTCTACTAACTGAACTTGCATTTCCAGTAGTCTTATATTTCTTGTACCCAATCTACAGCCAGAAGGGGGAGTTGTTAGGTTCATTTTACCACCCTATATGTTCATGGACTAATAATGCGTTTCCTCTAGTTTAAATTGACTTGTTTTTTTGATTCACATGTAGTGTGTGATGGCACTTTCTTCCCCTCCCTTCTCAAGGAGATGTCAGCTGTTGTTGGCTGCTTTAATGAACGAGCTCAGAAGTTGCTTGAATTGCATTTAGCTTCAGGCTTTGGTAAGTATTTGATGTGTTTTGGAAGCAAGTCTCAACGAAATCATGGAGCTCTGATACAAGAAGGCAAAGACCTGGTTACATATGCTATTATAAACTCCATCGCCATGAGAAAAATTTTAAAGAAATATGACAAGGTATGCCACTTAATCTGAGGTAACTTGTTCAGGTGGCAATACACAGTGGGCGGTTAACCTTTTTCCTTTCTTTCTTCCTTTGGTGGAATATTGATTCCACTCCACGACCTCGAATTTGGAATGGTTTTATCATAATACTTTTAGTTTAACACCAACATCTGGTTAACATGGACCCTTCATGTGCAGGTTCATTACTCAAAGCAAGGGCAGGCATTCAGATCACAGGCCCAGAGTATGCATATTGAGATCCTGCAGTCTCCATGGCTCTGCGAGCTCATGGCCTTCTACGTCAACTTGAGGCAAAGCAAGGTCAACAATAAGGCTTTCGTGGGGCTATTTGAGGACTGCTCACTCACATTCGATGATGACAAGCCAATGCTCTCATGTGGCCTATTCGACTCTACGAAAGTTGACATCGATTTGACATGTTCCATCTGTTTGGTGAGTTTGTGATTCTGCTCTATAAATTTTGTTGTCTCGTCACTATTTTCCAAAGATTTAGCTAGTCTTTATACTTGAGAAAGAAATCTCTTGCTTTGAATTGTGAGAGTTGTGCAGCCTAGTCTAAATTGTGCCTTTTCTTACCAATTTTAAGATTAACAGAAATGAAACAATAGTGAGACAGTGTCTGGGTTTTGTGATCATCTGGGTGGTATTTTGATGAAAGCTGCAAGCTTGTCCTTATTCAAGGAATTGAAGTAATTGTAACATGCTATTTGGCATGGATTGTTCTCTATTGATGCCATGTTACTCTGCTTGGTAGGTGTTTTGGGACACTGGGACCTAGGAAATTTGTTTGCTTTCTGAGTTAGTTTGAGTGTCGGTTACTTTATTATTCTTAATGCTTACATGTTTGCAGTCCAATTGCCTCTTATTAAAGTTCATATTGGCATTTTGCAGGACACTGTGTTCGATCCCGTTTCTCTCGCTTGTGGCCATATATTCTGTTTTATGTGCTGCTGTTCTGCTGGATCTGTGTCGATTGTTGATGGGTTAAAGGCTGTGGATCCTAAAGCAAAATGTCCTTTATGTCGACAGGTGCATTTCTTTCTTATTTTCTTCTCTCTATGATTGAATATATGCAATGTCTCAATATATCTGCCTACGTGTCGCATTAGAGTGGAATAATGTTCCTTAGATCATTCAGAAAATTTAAAAAATCTAGAAATATCTACCTGATATGATGTTTTTCCTTGACTTGTAACTTCAGGCAGGAGTATATGCAGGTGCTGTACATTTAGATGAGCTAAACATCTTGTTAAGCCGAAGGTATAGTTTTATTCAAATGCTCTATGTCACATTTTCTTTAGTGGTAAAGAATGTTTTCTCACTGCATGCCCTCAAACAGCTGTCCTGATTACTGGGAGGAGCGACTTCAATCTGAAAGAGTGGAGCGTGTTCGCCGGACCAAGGAGCATTGGCAGTCCCAGTGCCAAGCATTCTTGGGTGTCTGAGAGTAGGTCAGCTCATTGTTTGTCTTTTGCATTGCATGAACTGCTCTTTTGCCAGTTTGACCATCACTTCCTGTTGCTATCTGTAAACAAATGTGCAATTATGGTCAGTTGGATCGAGCCTTTGTAGCCTTCTGGGAGTTCAAACGTGGTCTGCTCAGGTTTCATGAAGTCATCAAAACTAATGCATGCCATGTTTTAGTAGTAAATAGATTCTCTAATAAATGTTTGGTGGCCATCATTGAGAAGAGATTATATGATTGATGATTCAAGAATGTTTCATTCCTCAAAATATAGAAGTATGAGCTTCTTCATGTGTTAGGTAATGGAAGTTCACCTATAGCACAATCTTGAACACTTTCTCAGTCCTGGCATGAGATTGGATAAGGTCTGATATGATTATTACCCAGCATTAGTTTTTGAAGCTTTTTTTGGTATCATATACATTCAAATGGCTGCCGGGATGCGACGAGGCATTGGAGTAGCCCAGCTGAGTGAGCTATATATAGTGGGCACACAAGGTGGATGACAGCTACAGTTTTTATGGGGCTGGGACCCAGTCCAGATTTCAGACCAATTTGGAATGGAAGAGGGTCTGACTTACTAGAGAAACAGGATTTAGGGGCCCAGAAACCAACCAGGTACTGGTGCTCTCATGCAACAACAGGGTGGCTGTAGGTTAAAATTCTGATGGAGATAACCAGGTGCAACATGATCGTGTCAAGTTTTTATAATAAACCCAAAGCCATTTAATCTTTAAACTTAGAAAAAAAAAGGCCATGAGTGTAAAGCTTAAATAACCAACAAGAAAAACAAAACCCAGTCAAACCAAACACATAAGCATGGCCCAAAAGGCAAATCCTGAGCTTTTTTTGTGGCTGTGTGCAGTGCATTGTAAAGGCTTTCTTTGTGCAAATATGGACAAATAAATGCGGAAGTGATACTGAGTGTTCCTTCAAGATATTGCCAGTTTAGGAAAAAAGCAAAGATGAAAGATAATAATAGGGATCTTCGGATGAAATTCTTGACGCAGAAGTTGAAAGCTTTGTCACTCACAATGTTTATATTTACAATGCACTCCTTCATGTAAAACATCTATCCATGCTTAGGACTGGGGGAAAACAACATAGTATACAGCTCAGTTCTATTAATGATAGAAACTTATAGCCAATGGGAATGATGTTATTTACAGGCACCACTTCGATGCATTACAATTTCCAATAAATGCCCAGATGGTGCAGAACACCTGCAACAAGTGCCCAAAACAAGATCTGAGCAAATATTACATAGAGGAGAATGCCCACCCTTTGTGAGTGCCACACTTTGATGAATATGTGCTTTTGAATCCAGTAAACCTGTCAGTGGATTGTTTAACATTACGGGGGTGAAATATATGTACGATATGAATTTAACTTGCCAATATATCCAAAAATATAAAATAAACAAAGAAAGGCCTAAGCATATACCAGTGTATTATTAGGGCTCTCATAATACCACCCATTGAGGAAACCTTCAAATATGCCTTCTGCAGCCATTACAAACACAAGCATTGCATTCATACCAATCCACTCTAGTGGCAGAAAGAGAGTGCGCAAACCCAAAATGTCAACCTGGAGGAAATTGGCACAAGTGGCTTTATAAATTGCATAGCGAAAAAAGAGAAGGGCAGGAGGGACTAGAAACATAAACCAACTCCTTTGAATTGGTCCAAGCTAGTGCTTAGTGGACAGATTATAGTATCTTTGAATTTTAAAAGCCACTTGGTTAGCAAGCTTAGTCATAACGGATAACTGACTTGAGCTCTTCTAACAGAACATATTGATTCTGAAAATACATGAACAACGGCAAATGAATGTTGTTGAAGATGCATTTCTGTTGAGCAAAAGCCAAAAAAAAAGAGAAGAAAAGAACATCTGCCCTGAACAAGGAGTGGGTGGCCATGACACACGAAGCACAACATACTTTCATGTACATCAATGAGGATGCATAACTGACATGAAACTGCAGAATGACAACACCCATCAATTCCACTGCAGACATTAGACTAAACATAAAGGACTTTTTTCTGACATAAGTATTATAAATAGCATCTGCCAGTATTTAATTACATTGCATTGAGTTCAAAACTTGAATAACAGTTGGCCGTCCAAACTATAGAACCAAATACTTGGAATTTTAATGCAATTTACATGCAATAGATAGTTACAAAAATGGATATATTACACGTCTGAATAACATCCTGGACTTGCTTATGTTGTAAAAGAATAGTTTACTAGGACAAGCACATCTTTTGTTCACTTTTTAATTAAAATATAAGAACACTGATGATGCAGAAATCATGGCATACCAGGAAATAAAAAATGGAGAAAACTATTGCGGCTGCTCCAGCTGTAACACAAACATAGCTAAAACTGTATAATTGCTTGTTTAGGGGAATTGCTGCATTCAAATGACACAACATTGGTAAATCCTGGTGAAAATACAAGCAACTAATAGCATAACCAATATAAATAGAAGAAGAAAAGTGATAGGTGACAACAGGAAGCTTATAGATATAAAGTTCAACCAACACTAGTACTCTTACCGTGTGAAAAATGCAGAATAATTCCAAAAATGAGGAGGGCCAGGCCCATCGGAACCCACAGCTTTAGTCTATTTAGATGACTCTGGATCAGGGGAAAAAAGAGGTCATATCAAACAAATCATTACCATCTTTCATTTATTCTCTTTTTTTCTACTAAGCAAATCAAAGCAAATTTAGAAACTGAAGTCAACCTTCATATGCACAAGCACATGTCCATAATGCACTCCAATGATTGTTGTCAAAATAGAAGACATTGAGCTGCATAAGATAAAGCTTGAGCATAGGACCAAAAGAAAAATAGCATAGACACTTTGAGGTAGAGATCGGAAATTAATTTTTCCAGCGACTGTGATACTGATGAGGAATGAGAAGTCCATAATGCCATATTCTGAGTAAAATCATAAATTATAGCTGCACAAGCAGGCATAAACAGACAAGCACATACATCAGTATTATAATTCATTTTGTTTGTTGAATTGTAAAAAAAACGAAAATAACTGCCAAGCAAAGTCAGGATCTAAGTTGTGGCCAAGAGCCAGAAGGGGTAAATAACCAAGATCAATCTTCTCCTTCAATCAGAAACCAAATTGGCCAAAAAATAATCAAAATTAATCTAATAATGTTATTGGCATTTCTAATCTAGTAAACGATAATCGGCTAGTTATCATGCTTCTTGCCCAAATTGCAAAGAATAGATGAACTTGTGTGAACAAGAGCAGGTGCACTAGTAAATTCATTCAATAAATCACTCAATACATTAAAATCAACACATGCAGTATTATAAACTTTTCTCTTTCTTATTTTCCACTCTAACTTATTCATTGTATCCGAATCTAATGCCAGTGCTCATGCACCTGATAGGGATGCAAACACAATAAAGACTAAAATGATGTAGGGAAGGGAAATAAAACATTACAGTAAGCATGTCATTCTCTGTTAAAGTAGAAAACAGAGTTTCTTGGTTGAATAAGCATCTTAAAGAAGCAGCATAGGATATAATTGTACCACCAAGATGGCAGAAGATATTAAGAATGATACCAGATACTTCAGATTAAAATATAAACAATTCTTCTACTTATTTCTAGTTGGACCAACCTTAGGATTCCTTCAGGGTCAAATGGGGCTTGGCACCATGCAGGAGCATTCTTACGGAAAGGTCCCTCATGAGGAGAATTATTAGTGCATGCCTGCATTACTTTGGAAGATATAACATTCACAACTATGTATAAAAAAAGTTCTGCGTGGGATTGCCCTCCTTTTCCATATTAAAAAAAAAAAGATTTTGAAAAACTCATTGATAAGTAAACAAGAGTGAAGAAGACAAGTAAATGGTCTGATCTGATAAAAGAGCACCTTAGATCTCTTCCAAGCTGGATGCTGATACATGTGGTTGATGCCCAGCACTTGTCGGTCAATATAACCAACAGCATTACAAGGAGGATCCAATTTCCCCCTTGTACCGCATGCCACCTAAAAGTTGAGAACCATATAATTGTGTTAATAATGGGTTAAAGGACACAAAAAGGTCTATATTGTGAGAAACCAATGCTTTTTGCAATTAAATAGCAATGTGGGATAACAATTTTTAATGCTAATGAGAATAAATGGAATAATGTTCAAAAAATCATCACATTTCCTGCATTAAACAGGGGTCTTAACATGGGAGCAGGTATCGATACACATGCATGTCCGAGCATCGCACCAGGGGCTTTTCGCCCATCTAAGAAAAGGAGTTCTCATTCTCACACAAGGAACTGAGAGGCAGTTGGAAGTTAGATGGGCACATGAACTACAAATCAAGTGGGTCTAAAGCTCACTAAGGTGATAGTTGTTCCAGATATATTTCTCCAACCCATTTTGTTGGTGGAAAGACCACAAAGTTAATGGTTTGGTTAAGGCCTGAAAGCTGTGCCTGCACTAAATAGAAGGCTTGGAAACAGTTCTTCATTAAGAAAGTAAAGGACAAAAACAAACGACCCCCATCCTTCAGAAAAATAGCTGGTTCCCAGCAGAGAAACTAACAAAGGATCACTAAGGGCAATTATTGTTTGTACAGACACATAACAGCTGCATTATTTCAAGAAGATGACACGATTCTCTGCCTTTTCACCTCCTTCCTTTTCTCAGAGTCACCTCTTAACTGGAGTTGTCCTTGGGGCCACTCCTTTGTCTATCTTGGCACTCACGATCTCATATAACTAAGAGCTTTAATCTCAGGAAGGTTAAGTTTTTAAAAGGAAAATTTTGCTAAAACTGATTCGGTTGTCTGAAAACTGCTTCAGCTATCTGACTTAATTTCAAGCCATACAAGGGACCTCATAGATCCATTTGACAAAAAATGCTTCTGGAAGCTTCGACCCACTTTTTCATGTCGATAAAGTGAGCTGAGCATATGGCAAGATTTGTGCACCAACTAAAGGTTATCAGACCTGATTCAATTGGGTAAAAAAGCTTGACTTCTACAAATATTATTAGTGGAAATTATGTATCTCCAAAAATTATCATTGTTGTGGGCTACAAACTGAAGACAGTGTAAGGAGTTGCAAAAGGAAGTGCACATTGAAGGGTGGACTCATAATAGCCACAAAGTAAACTCTCACCCGGAGCTAGTCTGTTGTCATGAAGAATGGCAATTACTCATACCCTGCAACTATTAATGCAGAAAAGATAACATTAAATTAGTTCACTTGCCTGATTTGGACATCTGTGCATTCAAGTGCTCCATCAACACAACAAACGAGAACAACAGTACCACTTCAGATGAAATGATGCTTCTACAAAAGCCTAACTGGCCCTTAAAACAAAATGTTTGTGTGGACTGGCCCAATGCTTGATTCCACAAAAGCAAAACTCATCTTTTAGTGTCCTTCTTATCAGCTTTTTAATTAAAAAATACTTTATGATGTACTTTAAATTCTTATTGTTTTAAATTGCATCTTAAGCATCTTAAAGATTTAAATGTCATGTAATTTATAAAGTATCTCAATGCATTTGGATTACTAAAATTTCATACTCCCATCGTAGTTGTTTACGCTCATGCTCGAGATCGTCATGAGCATGTGAGGGCCTTGTCCATTGACCGGCCCGCACTCGGTTGGGCCAGTGGGCCGGCCCAAAGTGGCCAGCCCAAGGCCACCGTGCCATGGCGCGATACAACAGAGAAGAAGACTCCGAATCCTTCTCCAAATCCGGCTGAGACTTCGCCTATTTAACTTCCTTCTTCCTCCTTGGATTTCCTCGAAACGCCAAAGATCGCCGCCGATTTCAAGCTTCTTCTCTGAGCCTTCTTCCTCGTTTCCTCGCCGAAAAGAGCCACCGGAGGCTTTGCCGGACCAAAGTAACTACCCAACGTCTCCTCTTTCTTTTCCTGGTTTTAGAGATGATTCCATGATGAGTTCGGTTAAAGAATCATCGGATTACCTTCTGAAACAGAGGTGCCCTATTTTGGCTTCTTCCTCCTGTGCTCGCCGCCGCCGACTGCTGGGATTAGCTAAGCTCTGCCACCTTCCGAGAGCTCTGAGAGCATGTGGCTGCCCATTAGAGAGTTAGCCATAGTTCATGCTGAGTTTGATCATTTTTTTTATCGTCTTCTTCCTTTCTTGTGCCAGCCGGCGACCGTCGCCGGTGGTGCCACGGCCGAAGGGCCACCAAGGCCGTCGTCGCCGAGGATTGGGCCATAATCCTAACTAATGTTGGCTTTGAAAGCTAATGTAATGTTGGCTTCGTGTTATCGTGGATTGTACCCCTTGGTAGCACGACTATGTCATGCTTTAAATCTGAGGCGTGACAAATATGGTTCAGAGCTTCAAATTTGTGAGCTAGCTCATTCCCTCTCTCGTCCTCTCCTTATATCCCCTACACCACTGCTTTGAGGCTAATACCAATATGTTGACCCCCAACCATCGAATCGCTTTGAGATCCGTGTCAGTATAAGTTAAAATTTGTAAGCTCTTTGGAATTCAGCTCATTCTCTCTCTCTACTCCTCTCCTCATCTCCCTCCTCTAACCCTTACCCTTGCTACCGTACCCCCCACTTCCATCTTCTGACACTGCTCCAGTTCATTCCCTCTCTCGTTCTCTTCTCATTTTCCTCCCCCAAACCTTACCCCTTGCTACCGTACCCCCACTTCCATCTCCTGACGCTGCCCTCCTCTTTCCTCCCCTTCCTCTATTGCGCCCGCAGCATGGGAAGAGGATGGTCGTCTTCTCTTTCTGGCACCCCCCAATGTTCCATCCTAGGAAAGGAAGAAGGAGAGGAAAAAAACTTACATTTTAGGTCAGCGGCGTCCTCCCTTTCTTAGATAATGACACGGAAGAGGATGGTTGCAGGTCTCCTACAGCAACCCTCCAATATTCTGATGAGAAACGGACACGGGAGGGAAGAAACATCCTATGGTCATGTGGTCACAATGCTTTTCGGGCAACCACATATAACAGAGCAGTGATCTCTGCACCTTGCCACAGCTGGAATGACGAAGTGACCGTACCTGCAGCAGATATGGTGACGCGACCGCAGACATCCTTCTGCGAGCGGGATGGCACGGTCACGCGTGCCTGCAGACTGATCTCCTTTATTTTTTTCTCTGTTTTTTTTTCTTGCTTCATCAAGACAGCTACTGCTGTCATCTGCCCCAGCTACGGTGAGGCGGCCACACACATCCACCTGGCTGCATGATGGCACAGTCAGGCCTGCCTTCAGAGTTTTTTTCTTGTTTCAGTGGGCTACATTTCATGGTTCATTCATTAAGACATGTATTGTTTTCTTTTTTTCTTTTTTTTCCTCTACCTTTTGGTTCAGAGGGAAGCCATTTCACGGTTTATTTATTAAGACAGGTACTGTTGGGCTATGTTTTACGATTCATTCATTAATGCAGGTACTATTTGCTCTATTTTTTTTCATGTATGCCTTTTGTTTTTTTCTTGTTTCAGTGGGCTATGCACTCTAGAGGTAATGCAGACCGTTCACGTTTTATTAAGGCAGGTACGGAGGAGGGAAGCCGTTTCATGGTTCATTAATTAAAACAAGCACTGTTCTCTTTTTTTTCAGCTTATGCTGCAGAGCGATCTCCCCAAACCTTTCAAACTGGCTGGACCGCGCTGCGTGGAGGTCTCCGATGCCGACATCTGGGTGAACTTTACTGCGACACTTGTCATTCTGGGAGACCACCAGGTTCTCCTTTAATGTATTGTATAGATTTGTCTCTTGCACTACATATGCTAGGATGCATCTCCTAACAGACGCCATTCTCTAAAACTATAGAACACTTTCGTTCCAGATATGTCAAGTTATGGGACAGTATCGGTTGAGAAAGATAAACGTTCACTGAAAAATGAAGTACAATTGGCTGAAAAAACAAGTGTCAAATTCCTTATGAGGTATTTGTTAACAAATCCAACAAGTTTAGTTGATTCATGCAAACTCATTATTGAGAATATCTAATTGACATATATAAACCAAGTTCAGTCACAATCAGGCTTATTCAGATAACACATTTGAACTTTTCCAATCTTATAACAGCAATATCAATTCTGATCTCTGATTATGAAAACACTAGTAGTAGCTGTTGATGTTGTCTAACACATACAAAATACATCATTCTAGAGAAACGATTTACAGATCAATTTCATGAGATTAGTGAAGAACTACTTACAGTGAAGACCTTCCCATAGTCCTGGCTATCGGTATTGTGCACTGTAAACTCCCAGTCAGGAACATATGTCTCATAAATTACTAGCAGGTAGGTCACAAGAATACATGCAGCAAGAATCCTGATAAATTTAGAGAGGACAAGAAAATACTCGAATGTCACTTTCAAATGCATAAGTAAACATATGCATCAATATTCTTGTGATAAATACGCAATAATGTAGAGTTGGATGTCTCCAAACATGCAAAACTGTGAGCATCTTATCATACATGATGTATACTATGGTCACCTAAATGTAACTGCAAAAAGAAACAGGCAGAGGTTGTATGCCCACCAATGTGTTTAAAGAGAGCAGTATCTGACTTAAGTTAAAGGAGAGAACAATCGTCAGAGACAGAATCAAAATAAATGTGGGAAGTTGCAGCAGTGAAACTGCATATGGAAAAAGCATGGGATGCAAGTACGAAATGCCTGGAAAAAGAACATACCGATAAGGAGTATCTGTGGAATCACGAAAAATGCATAGGTAAAAGGATAAAAAATATATGACAGTAACATATTAAGAATCTAGTTTTTCATTCCATATTGTGCTCCTTTGTTTTGAAATAGATTTCTACCAAAATCACTTTTAAAAATTTTTCTAATTCCCTGTCTGATACAACACTCTTCAATTCAGAAACTTAGTCTGCGCTGGAATATATGCCTCTCCAACATGTCATATCTTTTCTGTTTACATGAGTTTCCCAGATCTAAAAACAAAATTGTTTAGGTTTCCCAATAAGTTCTTAGAAATTATACAGATTAGAGTGTAAGATATGAGCTTCACTGCATCTTTGAGAAACATTTCGCGCGCGCGCACAGTGAGAACTACCATACCATTGCCAGCAGCATAACTTAAATATTGAGCATGGTGTAGATGGTTGATCCCCAACTTTTGCATCCTTTGTTAAAATTTCCAACAATGCTACTACCAAGTATGCAAGAGCAATTCGCTAGAGATGCAAAAACAACAGCACCACTCAGATTTTCCTCAGTTATAATAAACAGTGAATTTAAGTAAACCAAGATAAGGTTCATGCTTCACCTGGAGGATGCCACACCACCTTATGTGCTTCATATCAACTCCATATGATAGTTTGTCAGGAGCATGGGAGTATCCACCTAACAAATTATCAAATAGTATTAAGTAAAATCAAATAAAGAAAAAAAATATCGATACAACTTCAAATAACTCAAGAAACTATATATGATATGATTATACTAATTCTGTGTAACCAAAGATTACCTACCACCATCTTATTACAGCAGAACCAATACCTATAAGATGCTTCACAAATCACAATACATCATCATCATCAACATCATCCAAGCTATTTCCTATTAAAACTCTGTCCATGTGGAGCACAAACTAGGTTGAGAAGGCTCTAATGCAGGATTGAGCACATCTTCATTCTTCACTATTTGTAAAATAAGTTATGAAGCTCTGTAACTTTGTTGCAGTAAAGAGGCCTCCGTAAACTCATATTCATTTGGGCTCTCTTTATTGTGCAATATTCTGAACCATACTAACTTGACAACCTTATTACCATATTATGCAAATTTTCCTAAAGTTGCTCAGAAAACAAGGAAAAGTTAGCTTGACCTCAACGAGGTGAACTGCTAAACTCATCCTGGCAAAAGATATCAAGCTGATTTTGGTTGCCATAATATCTCCATGAAGCAAAATGTTGTAATTGCAAAGACATGAGGTTGAAACTGAGCTTCAAGACTAGTATTTACATTAGGCTGCAAAAGATTCACTACATTACATCGTAGGAAGTTAAAAAGAAGAAGAAGAAGAATATCGTGCAAAAAGTAGACTCTATATCAGCTTCTAATTCCAAACTTCTTAAAATTCTCTATATGGACTATATTACTAGTACTTATAACTAACTATTAATTGACTCACACAAATCTCTTTGCAGGAGAAAGTCGCCCTCCAGAACCTGAACTTTGTCTTGCTAAAACCTTAGACTCTACCATAATAATACTATTTACATAAAGGATATGCTTACTTGAAGATGCATTGATGAACCTTGAACTGCATATGGGGAAAATCTAGCCTAAAAGAACCAGCTTGTTAAGGGCCTGTTTCGGTAACCAAGCAAGAGTGGACTGGATTTCCTGCTGATTTGTGGATTGTACAACCCATTTGGGCATGGCGGCCCAAATACTATAGGAGAAAAAAAAAAGATCTCTGTGGATCCTTTCTGTTCCTTCCGGTGAAGGATGCTGATCAGATAGCATCGGGCTTGATAAGACCGCGACGTAGTTTTTCAGTTAGAATAGGAGCCGGAACTTAGATGGGTTAACAGGACCGATTCGCACAGGATATTACTGCAGGAATACCCAAACAGACCCTTAGTCACTTTGGAAGAAAAGAATCCCAAGTGGCAAGAGAGATAGCTGAGCAACTTTGGTCCAAGAAGACAAGGATAGCCATGAAAATGTATTGCACTGAATACAGAACAGATATGGATAACATATTTAATATATCCATATCCATGTCCATTTTTATTCAGCTTGTGCAAGAGCAATATGTATAACATCCATACTTTTTTTTTCTATAACGGATATTGGCAAAGGTCGGGCACCAGTATATATGTATTTCCTTAAAATGTTTATAGATATGGATCATATATGAGTATTTCTATATTTGTTTCAAAGCTTAAACAAATGTTCATAAGAATTATATTTTCAGTAAATCCATATTTTCTTGAAGTTGGTATGGATAAAAACCGGATGTTCATTATCTAAATTTCCGACAAAACATAACATAATTGATCATCTATGATAAATATGATAGGAAATCAAGAAAATATATCGAACATGTTAGTCTTCAAAAAATAAACTACACAAAAACTAATCGGATGCATAGAACTAAAACCTAAATAATCCATCAACATTATAAAATGAAACATTGTTACAATTAGTGCAATAATGTACAATTCTAAATTGTGATCAGTGCAACAGATGTCACTATAACAGCAAAAGTACAAGCTTTCCCATTCAAAGACAAACTTTTACCCACCTTGCAAGATGATGCCCCAAAACAGCAGCTTGAGCGTCCTGACCACCACCCTCCTCACAGCAAGAAGTCGGTTCGGTATCCTCTGCACCCAAAACAGAAAAGAGTTTTAAGATTACCTCCACACCGGCGGCGATGGAAATGATTCGAAAAAGAAACCCCAGACCTTGAGAGAGAGGGGAATGGCCATCCCCACGATGAAGAGAAAGAAGGGCATCACGAAATCGGCGAGGTTGCAGCCATTCCACGGCGCATGTCCGATCACCGGCCACTCGCCCCCCGCTCCGTCCACCAAGATCATCATCTGCGGAAAATACCAGATCAGAAGGCTGTGCGTCAACCAGAAAGGAATGAAAGGATTCTCTACCGTCCGATTTTTTTCGCAGGATCATCTTCGAATTCGGGAAGCGGGAGGGGTGAAGGAGAGGGAGTACCGCGACGGTGAGGCCTCGGAAGATGTCGAGCGAGGCGACGCGCTTCGCCCGGCGGGGCTTCTCGGCCTCGCCGGCGGCGACGAGGAGGCGGTCGGGGTCCTCGTCAGCGGCGGGGTGGGATCGACGGAGGAGATCTTGGCCGGTGGCCATTTCTTGTTTGGGGCTTGGAGAGGAGTTCTTCGGAGAGGAGGAGAAGTTTGGCGTGGGAGAGTGAGCAAGTGTGATCTGGCAGGCGGCGGGGTGTTCGAACGAGGGATGCTCAGTTGGCGGGCCATAGCGAAGATTCCTCCTTGCATGATTAGTTTTGTTTTGACGCGGAACCTTGCTGTTAACGTATGCGCTACGTTTGTCCGGCGAGGGATAATTTTCATTTGAAATTGCGTATGGATATTTTTTCGTTTTTAATCTAAGAATTGGTTTACGTTGGTAGTCCAAGCAATCGTGTCATGCAATGTGTGATTGGTTGAGGAAGATGGTTCATTCAAATGTGATTGGGTGAGGGAGATGGTTAATTCAAAAGAAAGAAATAGGATATTTGATGACCAATTATATGTCTATAATATATATATATATATATATATATATATATATATGTTTGATGAAGGCGGCGATTTACATTAAATAATAAAAAAATCACATCTATGACTCAAATTATTAAATGTGATTTATTATGTTAAATTACTTATACACCAAAATTTATATGATTGGAAGACTCCCAGCATGTGCATCACATGATCAAAAAAATAATTATAATTTAATGTTATTTAGTTTTGACTACTTTATGTATTAGATAGAGAGCTACAAATCATATGATTTTTGGTATCGCAAAAATTTAGAAGTAGTAAATTATATCCAATAACTTAAATTATCAATATAGGATCTCTATCATCCAATCTAGAACTGATCGGATTTAAGTAAAAATTCACTTAAATATAGCCAAACTTAGCTCCACACATACGTGTGTACGTACATACATGTATGCATACATGTATACATACATGTATATATATATAAAGAAAGAGAGCTAAGCTCGATTACACACGAGTAAATTCCTACTTAGCTAAGCTAATGAAAGTTCCATGCTGATAATTCGAATAATTGAAATCTCTAAACTGCTTACAAACCAAAAATCATGTAGTTTGAAAATCTCTAACTTAGACATCTAGATTTAGAAATTATGCAAAATCCTAACTCATTAGAAATATGTATCATCAGGCTTCTTTTCGGCCAAATCAGCAACAACGAGTTTCTTATCATTAGCTTGGACTAATTTCCAAGCTAGGGTAGCATCATCTGGTGATTAGCAAACAGCAAACACAACATCATCATGTTAGCATCATCCTCCTCAGTCATTCATGCAGAAGGGATAGGCCATTGCTCTTAACCTCGATATCCCCTAACAAACAGATGGATTAACCTAATTTTGATTGTGGATTGCACATATGGATGGTGTTGAGGTTGGATGCCGGAACACTCCCTGAACGAACCTGTAAGCATTTAGCCATTTACACTCTTTTCAGCTGTCGCAACATAAAATCACAAACTTTGCGGCCACCGAGTACAAATACATAAAACCTCTCGGCAACCAACAGAGAGTTTATAATCTAGAAATAGGAAGATCAGACCACAACCGCTTATGGACTCCGCTGAAGTATACTGTATGTTAACGACCACCCTGATTAGATTGCCTCTGGGTGTTGCCTTCCTCATAGCCAGGTAATCCTGAACGTACACAATGAAGGGGGAAAGGAAGGCACTGAATTGCAATAGATCCCAGCTGATCCTTATGTCTATAGAAAAGCAAATCAGAAACAATCGAGAACATTAAAATAATTTCACTCAAAGCTTCCTCACACATCGAATCATATCATGCAGCAGAAATTCGCTAGGCCCAGAACAAAAGCGAAGCGATCTTATAAGTTGCATCTATTGATTCATTCTTCACATTGAGGTTAACTATGCAAACATAAAGAAAAGCCTTTAAAAGTGGCATTTTCTTGATCTGTATCAACCACGGCCACGCCCTCCGCCTGTTAATATTTATTCCATAAAGAGAAAATCATGAATCAGTTTTTATGCAGAATGAAAGCTAATATTCTCCCACAAGCTAATGAGAAACACCGATGATACATACAAAGAGGGGAAACCATACCTCTGCCGCCGCCACCTTTACCACCAGCTCCACCCTTGCCACGACCACCTTTGCCACCGTCTTCCTGACGTCCAATGCCTTTGGCTGACCTACCGCTGCCGCCATCCTCTCTACCTCTTCCCCTTCCACGGCCAACACCAGGTGGTTTCCTGTCTGCAGAGAGAACATACGAAAAATAAAAATGATTCAGGATGGTGCCAAAGATGTGAGCCACTAATAGCAATGTGCACAAGGATGAATATGAGCCTATGTGCGACGGCTCATACTCTAAAATATTCAAAAGGACAAATACTCTTTTGGGACGGGTTTTTAACAGATTCCAAGTTTGTTCGACCACAGAATGAGTGGTCATCCAACAGTACACAAATATTCAAAAGAACCTAATGAGCTCACAGGCTTTAGTTGTAGTATGTCTTGAATATTGTTCAATAATTTATTCCATATATTGGAAAGGGACAAAAATGTTTCATCTTTGTGAGTGATGAACATTGTTCTATTACCTCATGATGTAACAAAATATTCCAGTATCTTAAGGTTTAAGTTCTCTATAATATCAAAAGTATAATAGGTTTGTGGAAGTTACCTGAACGGCTCTTGGTGGTTTCTTCTTGAACTTTGTCAATGACCTGGAATAACAACCCAGAATTAGAACTTCTTTTTGGAAATTAAATCAAATCAAGGAATTGGAAGCTTATGAACTGCACGTCCAGATAGTTATATAATCCCAAGTTCATTAGTAGGAGGTTTAACTAGTACAGGTTAAGGGCATAATACGTGTAACAAAGGAGCAAAATGACCTGCCACCCCTAATAATTCCCAAGACTTAAAAGAGTCTAGGGAAAGAAGGAAGGTTTGACATGGGGATTGCATTCATCTCTACGGCAAAATCTACATAGATACAAGCCAATCTGAAAGACAACAGCCAACCGAACTCCATAACTAGGCCATTTATGTAATGATGCATGAAACCTGACCAAAATAATGTATCATGAATACCTCTCATAACATATAAGCATGAACTTCAGCTAGCAACAAGGTGTACTTTTACCCTAAACTTATGTTATCTGGGCACTTGCATGGTTGCCAAGTTTCAGGGTCCTCGAGTGCTAGACATGGCAGCCTCAAAAAATCTAGGCACAGGGATAGAGTATATATGCATGTCTGTACGTGCACACACATACGTCACATGTATAAGTGTCCTCAAGCCATTGTTTTCATGCTTATCAAAAATAAAGAAACAGAAAAGAGAAGTAGAGAGAGACTGTCCAAAAAATAAAATAATAGAACAGCCATGAGTATGCAAGTTGTTTAAGTTATTCCTTAGACACATTTAAGTTATTTAACATGTGTTAAGATACTTAAGATGATAGATAACCGTGAAACTCTACTAAAAATATAATATCATTGCAAAAAGTGGTTAGCTCTTAGAAAATAAGTCTCCTGCGTGATATTCCAAAAAATGAGTGCCAGGATTTTGTTGATGTCAGCAAAGCACTTCAAAGTGGATTGTCCAGCTATGTCATGTCACGTCCTATTATGTCCAAATGTCCAAAAAAGCCGAGATATCTAGAAACCTTTATATATATATATATATATATATATATAAAGAGTGTTAACCTTAATGCACCTGAGCGATACTTTGTTCAACTTGTTGGGTTGCCAGCACTGCTGCTATTGCTATACTGAACACTGACCCCCCTCAAGCAGGAAATTAAGCAGGAGTTGTTACCATAATTGCTCTGGTAATGTTGGTACCTCATGCCTTGCAGTATATACATACCAAGATCTCTATTAAACAGATGATAAACCTTAAAACATTACTTAACTGAATGAGAAGCACTAATAACTTCTTTGCAGAACAAATCATCGGATAATCATACACCTTCTTACAGTTTGAAGGAGTCGCACACTCTTGGTGTATCAAATACAGGGATCAATTTTAGACATGCACAGACCAAGGTTACCACAATAAATGATACGAGAAATCTACTTAAGGATACTAGACATCCATTATCTACATTGGGAAAAAAACTGTGGATAAAAACAGCTATATTTCACAGGCAACACAAGACTGGGGACAGGTAAGGCAATGTATTTGCTGGCTGCGAAGTACAAAGGAGATAGTTCCTACCTGTTCTTTTTACAGCTGTACATATGCTTTGGGCAATTGGATGACTCCATCAAGTAATTTTAATGATTTAAATGAAATTAAGTCACCAAGCTATTTTTTGCAAACATTTGGTAAAAGTGATAACTATTCCAAGCTACTCGAATTGCAAGCAAAAAAGTTTGTGGAGGGGTCAATATTTCCTGGGGTTCCCAACCTTCAAGTCTATGTATGCAAAAATCTCCATTGTGGCATTGATGTGGAGGTGCAAATTGCTGTAGATATCCAAAATAAAAGGTTCACATTGCTATGGACAAGGCTAAATTATGGTATACAGTTATAAATAAGAAATCAATGAATGCTCAGACCAATGACTTTGAAAGATGATAGCATGCTGTGCCTTCTTCAAAAAAAATAAGTGTGACGCACCATCTTAGGAAACGATTACTTTCCAACTTTTTACAAGAATAAACAAGCAGCAAGTTCTGCGTATATAGCTTTCTGTTCTATTGTTTATTAAATTTTTGTTTATATAAATAATGGCAACATTAGGTTATGCTTTGAACTTTTAAAGATTTTGCAGTCATTCAAATTGTCATGCAAACCGTGGTCATGTTGCTCATTGTCTGAGTCATGTGCTAATTCACATAAGCCACATATCAAAGGTTCTAGCAATTCAATTCCTTTTCGTTATTTTTCTAAACAAGGTTTAAAATATTTTTTTGCAACCATTGAATCCACCTTCCCAGCATCATTATGTAGATGGGGAATATGTTCTCTAGGGCCCTTTTATATTTACACAATGAACTACATTGATCAGGCACAAACTAAAGTTGTGGAACCCACAAAAACAAAATTAGAAAGCAATATGTAAAGAAACTATTGAAAATTTTAGAAATGTTCATCTAATATAAATGATGCCTATCAATAAGGCACACTAAAAGCAAAGAGAAAAGGGAAAAGTGGCTAGATGAGTGCGAATGGCTCCCCCACCCACCCACCCCTTCTTTTGTAGGGAAAAATATTGTCGGAAGGGGGTGCTGGGTTTAGTAAAGGATTTTGAATACACCTTTTGTCCTGGGTTTTAATGTCAGAATACCCACCTGGAAGCTGGAAATCTCAAACTAAGCCTCCTGTTTGACTTGAACATCAGGAAAGTAAAAAAGAAATCTAAAAACTTAACATTATAATAGGACTACTGGATCATTAGAACCAAAAAAAAATAATGATACAAGTTTTCTTTAAAATCAAGCCTTTATATAGTACTTGCACATGAACCAACCTACCGCACTCAATGTACAATAACATGTCCATAAATTTGATAGTCCGTGGTAATTTCATACCTTTGACTAATTTAAGCATGTAAGTACCATTCCACCAAATCCGATAAACAATCAAAAATAATCAAAGACATATGCTCTGGTTTATGCCGCATTGTTGAGACTAAAGTATTCCAATGCAGATTTCTCTAATTGTATAGGAATACTAGAAACATTCTGAAGGCTAAACTGCATGGATACCATTCTAAATGACATTGAAACATAAGGCTCTCTATGTTCCAAGCACAGGATTCATATTTCTAACTTGTCTGCTGAAGCAGTAAAAAACCAAAATCCAAGTTGAATAAGACATCAAGTACAGCTATTAAAACTAATACTTAATACCACACACATATTAAACCCTCTACAATATATTGATGTGTAACCACACACTCAAAAATGGACAACAATTTGCAGAAATGTTAAAATAAACAGCAAATCTTCTCAGTGATGAAGTGGCCATCTGTTGAACATCAAACAACAGATCACACACTGCTGGACAATATGACCTCAAAAGAGTCCTCTAACTAGGAGACAAGAGCAACAAATAAGTTCATCATTGACACTATCATGCATGAATTGTGAGATCCACCCCTTTAAATTCAGCTAGATTTTATGAATTCAACTTTGCTATTGGTCCTCGTCTAAGCCCAAGTCACCATTTTGATAATATTCTTGAGTTATTTGTGCATAATTCTCAATGGTTCTTCTTTTTCTTTTTTTTTTTTTTTTTTTTGCTGAAAACGGGTGCTTCATACAGTGCGGGTACGAATACACCCAATAAAGTCAAAATACAAGACCTCACGGAGTGCCAATGGCAACTCCGCCTCCCCTGCCCAGAGGGCATACCCCGAGTGGTGGGCCACATGGCCAGCCACCCAATCGGCTGCCCCATTGGCCTCCCTGAATACATGTTTGGCCAAAGTGGCCCCTCCCTGACTCATCATCACAATATCGCGAATCAAGGGGTGGTCTATGGTCTCACCCCCCAATCCCCTCTGTATCCATCGGACAACAGTGACCGAGTCCCCCTCCAAAATAATCGAGCTGGCCCGCAGTACTGCCCTCGCATGTCGAAGGCCTGCCCAGGCGGCGTGTAACTCTGCTCCAGGCACCGATGTATCGAACAACTGACACCCACCTGCGGCCAGTACCCTGGAGTGTGGGCCCCATATGACAAAGCCTGCACCGCCCCGCGTGCCGCCATCCAGAACCGACCCATCGAAGTTGACCTTGAGGAAGCTCAGGGGTGGGGGCTCCCAGGTGAAAAACACCAACTGGGAAGCTGCCGAGGCAGGGAGGAACCCCAGGTGTCCCGAGCTGTCAAAGGTCTATCTGTAGAGAGGCCAGGTCTGATCTCCAAGGCCTGTGCTCTAGCAAGCTCTGCCACAAACCTCGGTGACACCCTGCGCTCACCGAGAGTGCGGGCATTCCTTGCCAGCCAGATCTGAAGCGCTGTGCAAGTAGCTCTAATGCCCTCCTCACGGGTCCGTGAACTGGCTAACCACTGCCGTGTCACCCTGAGAAACTGTAGCCGCTCACTCCGGGCCCCCCACGGGGTCCCAGCCCACTGCCATGTCGTCCGCGCCCATGTGCACTGGAAGAGCACATGGTCCGCTGACTCCTCAACTCCGCACGTCCCGCACTCAGCAGGGACCCCCCAACCTCGCCTGCTCAGCTCTGCTCTCGTAGGAAGTCGGTTCCAGAACACCTTCCATAGAAAGAGAGCAACCCTCGGATGAAGTCCGGACCTCCAAATCCAGGTGCAGTCCGGCCCCGGCTCATACCCTGACTGAATGGCGCGCGTGATGTCTCTCAACCTGACACTGGCCTGGCTCGAGGTGCCCCACACCCTGATCAGCACATATGAACTTTCAATAAATATCCCAAACACGTATTCATTTAGCCATCTAAGGTCAATCATCTCAAACAACTTTCCTTCATGGATCTGCCTCAAACTCTGCGCTCCCTAATTCAACTTTAGGCAGTCCTTCCATATTGACATTAACTCCTATAACTGCTACTGTATTCATTTTTTGTGTACGTAAGTGCAGCATAGATCTTTAGTTCCTCCATCATCTTTCCTAGTATTTGCTTGCCTTTTTTTGGTGTTCAGAAGGTCATTAGAAGTTGCACATGTCATTAAATTTACGAAAATCTGCTCTTTCTTTCGAATCAATATAGCATTTTATGTCTTATACACACTTTTTTTCAACTTTTTTTCTAATTGACAAGCTTACTCAATAGCTGCATTCTGAACATCCACTTTCAACCACCAATTTCCCTTGCCAGAAATTTTTATCTGAACAAATTTAGACACTACAGCATCTCAGAGGCTACTCCATTAATGCAAACTACCAAGGAACATTACTTAATCTTTGGGCATCTTCTTAACCTCCGATTGTAGTTCAGCTCATGCTAAGTATATCTATAAACAACTTGCACATGTTGAGTGGCTAACTCTCTCCAACATATAATTGTGATGCTTATTTTTCATGTCTCTGTAGAAAACATAGGAATACTTCATTTTGATGATCATCAAAAAGAAAAAAAAAAACTGAGATTGTTGATTTTTCTATCTTAAGACACATGTTTATACAATCTTTAAATTAGCTATTTTATGTAATAACGGATTTATAGGCATCAGCCAATTACCTTCCTCAAAGTATCCATCTCTTTTGTAACTGAAGATGGTAATGGTACCAGTGGCTTGCTGTATTAGCATCAATTAGTTGCATAATGTATGTAAGTGTAATGTACAAATAAGTATATAACGTCTGCAAGTAGAGACACACAGACAGAAACATAAACAAATTTATCTGTGTATAAATCCCATTTTATCCAAAACACACTGGTCTATCAGCACAATATTAATAAGAATGGATTGCACATGTTCAGTGATGAGGAAGATCAACATGGTCCTACATATTATGTATTTTGACCAAGAGGCATGAGAAAGAACAACAGGAATGTATAGGAGGATTATTTTAATAACATCTTCCACTTAGTTACTTGAAGGGGGTTTAACAAGCAAAAGAACCTCATTTTTGAGTTTGTGTATGTTTTAATAAATCCCACATAATCTTCTCCACATAGAGGTTTTTGCTCAATCATATTATTTTTGAATAAGCATGCAAAAAATTCTGTCCAAAAAAGAAAAAAGAACAAAAATTTTAAGCTCTTCCAATTAGCAAGTGACAAATTGGAACACAGAGATAAAGGATAAGTACCGCAAGAGTAAAGTGAGAGGGTAAAAGAAAAAAGACACTCTTCTGCAAAGGTTCTCTTATATACCTCATCAGGAACTCGAAGATATTTAATGGTATTCCCTCGAATATAGCATTCAGGCATCCTCCAAAACCTGTCTCCATCCTACATCACAATGACATCCTATAAGAAACACGAAACAAAACCAATCTAATTCCACCAGAACAAACCAAACATCAATACATAAAACCAAACAACAAAACAGTCACCTTTGAGGTACAAATGACCTCACGGAGGTGAATGTTCATCCAGGTATCACAGTTCACCAAGTGTCCATTGTACGTCTCCCCGTTCTTCAGCTCCACCAGCTGTCACCACACAATAACGTCATCAATCAACACACTAAATAACTACCAGTATCAAGAAAAACGGATCCAAAAACAAAGCCCCAGCATCATGAATCCAAGAAAGCACAAAAACGTGAACCCTATGTAATAAAGCGACAGTCCAAAGTAAAGGGCAAAAGTATCTCACCATGGGATGCCCTTGGGCCGTCTTCAGGAGTGATAGCGGAAGCTGGAAAGTCGCACCAAAAGTACAAGTTCAAAATCATAACACCCCAAGGAAATAATACAGAAAATTCAAAAAAATTGAACACTTCGAAACCCTAACCACATCCAAACCCTAATAGAACCCACAAAAATAACAAAAAAAATCCTCAATAATAATAATAAAAAAAAACTCGTCAGAAAAAAACGCACCATCTTCCCGAGTCCGGAGACCGAATAGGCCAAGGGAAATAAACCTGCAATCAAGAACAAGGATGAGAAGAGAAACAAAGGAATCATCCATAGCCCAAAAAAACAAACAAAAAAAAAAAATCCAGCTCCTGGGAAGCAGAGATCGATGGGATCGATCCCTGTGGCTTAGAACCCTAGAATCGAAGAAAAAGATTGGATACGAACCGTAAACTTATTGTTTTGGGAACGAAAATTCTCGAGCCCTAATTATAACATGAGAAGAAAGCGAAGAAAAATTACTCTCGCGAGGTTTTGGAGGAAGGATTAACCAGGAGAGCCTCCTATTCTGACTCTCCATGGAAGTGAAGTACATATTTATACTGGAACATGGGGGTGGTCGGCGACGGGTCTGACAAAGTCGGGTCTGATAATTTTGGATCTGAATGAACCCGATCCGAAACAACGTAGCGAGCCGGATCTAGTTATGATTGAAATTTTGATTAGGTGCAATCCCATGACCTTAGCGGAAACAACATAGGATTGGACTTGCAGTTCGAATGATGACATCCCAATCCCATACTTAGCTTGGTTGACTGCCTCCAAGCCTAAGATTGATCAATTGTTGCTCTTGGAGGGTGACTCAGTAGAGGTGATTGAGCGGATTCTACAGAAAAGGCCGGGGGTGTCCAATCACCTGATGTTAGATAATATCCAGATGCTGCTGAGGAAGTGCGATACCTATCAAGTTATGCATGTGTTCCAGAAGGCGAATCGAGCTGCTAATTGAGTTGCCTCCTTTACTGCTCACCATTCTGGAAAGATTTTCTGGACTCATTTTGTATCTGTTCGTCCACTTCTGTGGAGTATTTTGTCCATTGATTCTGATGGCAATGCTCACGCGAGACTAGTATGAGCTGCTGATGTACAAAAAAAAAAAAAATCCCAAAACTAGTGTGCCATGTATTGCATACAATGTACTATATATAAGATGCACATCGTGCCTTGCTCGATATCTATTTGTTTCTATGATGGGATGATATGACGATCATTGTACAACTCTTTACGATGCAAAATATGCAGGAGATTTGAACCTTGGCTTTTTATGGAAGCTGAAAATTGGTGGTGCCATGTGGGTCGCCAAATATCGTTCGGCAACTTCCAACTGGCGAGCTCGGTGGCGACGAATTGGCTTGTGGCTAAATTTTTAGTAGATTTTTTTTGTTTCAAAATAAAATAGTGACTTGTAATAGATATCATTAGCTGATATAATGCAAAGGGATGGAGCAAAATCATTATTGGTCTTTAAAACATTATAACAACTGTTATTGAAAACCACTCTGTTATTTTTGCTTTAAAAAAGGAAAATAAAAAATGATGATGAAATTTTTGAAAATATTTACCTTTTATTGTCCTCTATTTGTTTTCCTATATTGGTTATCCTGTGATACTGTCATTGCCCTATCATTTCTTCACCTTAGCATTGATTGAGTTATCTCTAATCATACCACGGCATTAATTTGCATTAGAATTATCTAACTTCAAACTTTTGGCATATAAAAACAATTCCTAGGAAAGTGTTAACTGTGAGTTGCAGAAAACCAAAAACCAAGTGCATGAGGAAATCATCAAACGTCTCACCCAGCAGCCAACACTCTCCCCTGCCGATGCAGTTTAGCTATATTTGACAGTGGAAAAATTTATAGATTTAATGGATATCTGGTATAGCAAATCTCTCATAATCTAATTAATTAGAAATTTAACGTGCGACGCCCGCGCTGAAAAATTGGTTCCAACTCTCACCAATCTCCTTAATTTCCTTAACAGAATGGATAGAATTTCCTGACTCCACAAAGCAAGTGGTCAAATTTTATGGTTCACTGAGATATCTGGTATAAGTTTCACACGCTGATAATGAACAAAAGGCCTAAATTTGGTGTAAAAAGTAAATAAATAAATAAAACCTGAGGGTGTATAGTTCATCAAGGATGACTAAATGAGAGGAGGGGAAAACTTGTTTAACTTCTGAGATGGCTAACTTCTGCACTATGATTTGGTGATATTAGATCTTCTGATTGGCTTTCTTCAGCAAGTGCTTGAGCAATTGCATTGCTTCAATCTGTTTGGACTCACCATCACCAGATCTCACATTCAAAAAGGAATGCCCGCAAGACGCAGAAATCAAGCATTGAGAAGTACATAATCATTAAACCTGTTGCAATACTTCCAGATCCAATAAATCTGGATACATAAGGCTTAATTAACCATGCTAATATAGACAAAAGAACTAAATATAAACAATTCATTTGGCTCATCTTCAGAAAAAAAACTAAATATAAACAATTCATTTGGCTCATCCTCAGAAACATTAGCACCCTTAATTATTTATTGTGCATCATTAATTGCGAAGAGATCATATAACATTATTATTAAATTATTTTAGATTTGCCATTCAAAATTATCTTCTACTATCATAATAGGAAATCTGGGGAGTGACCCCCCCTCTCGTCCCCCACAATATATATATATATATATATATATATATATATATATATATATATAACTTTCATTCCATCGACTCCTTCATGCACATTGCACATGCAAAATACAAATTATGGTTTAATACAAGCACAAAACGTTCAGCTTTTTTTTGATGGAAAGTGGAGGAAATGAGAAACTTCTACTCGGATTTTTTTTAAAAAAAGGAAAAGAAAATCCTTATTCGACTCATCATTAAATTAAACATAATGCATTTCAACTGTAAGCACTTGAATTATTTGCAATTATTGACGAGAATAAAGTTTTATCTGATTTTGATCTGATAACAATCATTGAGTTAAATTTAGCAACCAGCATTTCCTTCTGGTTGTCACAAGGTCTATTTGTAAGTTACTACTACATATGATTGAAAATAGTACCATAATAGGAGACAAGAATCTTCGCTCAAGCTGATCCGTCACCAGAGCAGATGATTGAAAATACTACATAAGTATGCTGCTGCCTCTGCGCATCTTGGCTAGCGCTGTGTCCCTGTGGATGTACAACATAATAGGAGACAAGAATCCGTCGACAGGCATACCAAATTGCAATGTAACATTGAAAAGAAGATTAGAGCAGATATGGTGGAAACACCATAGATAGCACATGATCCAGACCTTTCCTACAAGGAAAATTTTTAAACAAGCGACCCATTTTTCAGGCTCAAGCTTACCAGGTTTTTGCAAAATTGAGAACCAACAATCACATGTTATTCCATTGCTGGAATATATTTCCTTCAAGGAACTGTTTCCCGGCTTCAAGACCCACTTCTTGAACACTTTGACAGCTTTCACCCAGTGCCCTGCCGTTTATAAACAAGCCTCTAGCAGCAAACCCCATGAGATCGGTTGGGTTCATAAACTCACGAATTCTGGAGACAATATCACCTTCATACAAGAATCCCACCCTAACAGTTCGAGGAGCAAGGTTGAGCTTCATTCTGCACTGTTTGGTAGGGACTTACTCGCTCAACAAACTTAAGAGTCTTCCTCTGATAACACGAAGTTTTCCATGCCAAAAGATCAACCTGCTGCCAAATTCCATATCTGCATTCGCTATTATGTATATAATATTCTTGAACTTCTAATGGCTGTTCCAGAGATAATCTGTCGACCTGGCCTTTCAGCTCTTGGAGCCGATGACCAATCCTAGATGACACAGCATCATATAGAATTCCTCTAGAATCATGCTGAGTATCATCCTTATCAATGATGCAATTGGATCACCAATCAGCACTGTCAACTGCAGGTAATTAAATTGAGAACAAGGTCACAAATCCGAGTTAGGAGTGACATGCAAGGGAGGCAGAACGATACTTGAAAAAAATGGATAACCTGTTGAAAAAGTATATGTTAACTTGGCACCAGCAACAAACTGGGCAAGCACAACAATACAAGTGTTACCTTCTTGCCAATCTTCGGAAGTTCCTAATAGGCATGATTTCTTGCATCCTAGTGTATACAAAGGGAATAACCATAGGAGTACTATCTGCATCCATCACCAACCTGCAAAGTGGTTTTTTTTTTTGTGTTTTTTTCTTTTTTTTGAGGTGAGGGTGGGGGGCAACAAATACATTAGGATACCAGTCAGAAAAGATAAAAATAAGAACAGGAAAATGACATCAATTAATGGAAATGAGAAAAATTCCAGGAATGCAGCTGAGATTACACTAACAAACTACGTGTTGACTATATGAGCAATGTGACATGCATTATTAAAGAAATCAATCTGTTGCCTCCACCTCAAAGCATCATGAGCATAGTAAGACAAAGACAAGGCAGGATATCTGCATATAGTTGATTTAAATATGATATGTGTATATGCACCTGATTTGAGCAAGCTTCTTCATACACCTTTCAAGAAGTACATCAGAATTTAACTACTTTGGCAAGATTTTTTAAAATAAGAGTGCATCCTGAGCTTGAAATGATGCAATATTGATTTAGGTAAATCAATGACGAATCTACAAATAAGTGTTTTTTTACCACCAAATGCCAGGAGACATAAGAAAAGTAAAAGATCAGAAAAAGTTGTTAACAAGTGTTATTTTGTGAAGATTAGCATAAAACTGATGCAAAATTGATCACTATTTGGTTAATGAACTTAAAACAACAGTTTAGTCATGATTTGGTTGTTCATCTCCTGCAACATCATTAGCAACGATCTGCATCCTACCATGGATTGGTCTTAAAGGCAGGAAAAAAGAAAAATCAGTACATCTCAAAATTTAATAATCTGTATGCTGCAACATTTTAGTACTTATCAGAAACCACCACATTAAGAAAGGATCTTATTAACATGTATCCTTTAAATGCCCTAGTTCCAGTAATTCATAAATGTTAAAATGTTCTCTTTTTATCCCCTGTTCCAAAAATTGGAGAGCATTCCTACAACTGTTCCAGATAATTTTGTTAAAAGGTATCTTTTACAGAACAAACACTACAGCTGGAACGCAGTTTACCGTCCAGTCATATTAACTTAATGCCGTTTTGATGTAAGTTTTGCTTGATGAAAAAGATATGAGAAACAAACTCATACTTACTGCCTCGACTTGCTTTGCTGGATATCCAGGGGTCCATCTGTTCCAAATTTCTTCTTATTTTGTGCTTGTTGCATCTTTGTGACCCTGACTGCATGAACTACCTTGACCTACGGTTCCAAGTCATAGAATACAAGCCTCTTATCTGGCAGATGCTCTTGATCTTTGATATGACCAACCAACTCGTCCAATACCTTATAAATAATCTCAGCTTCAGGATGAACCCTGTCCTCCACAACGAAGATGTGAACTTCCTTCTGAACCTCAATCCAACTCATTCCTGTATCCTTCTTCACTCCTCTCTCCTTCATCTCCTTTATAATTCTACCTCTCTCCTCCCATCTTCCTTCTGACGACAATATGTTAGCCAGAAGCACATAGGCTGCCGAGCATTCTGGTTCTACAAGAAGCAAGCGTTGGGCTGCATATTTTCCCATCTCCAAATTACCATGAATGCTACATGCCCCAAGTAACGACTGCCAAAGAAGAGGACTAGGCTCTACAGGCAACTCTTCTATGAATCTTCTTGCATCATTCAAAAGTCCTGCACGACCCAACATGTCTACCACACATGCATAGTGCTCCATCCTGGGGGTGATCCCATGATCCACCGACATCAAGCGCAGGAACCCCATACCCTTTTCAATAGAACCCACATGGCTGCAAGCATGAAGCAATGATAAAAATGTAACATCTGTTGGCTCCATGCCTTCCAATTTCATATCTTCATAGAGTTGAAGTGCTTCTAATCCATGACCATGACGAGCAAAAGCTCCAATCACAGAGTTCCATGACACTGAATTCTGATGAACCATTTGACTGAAGATTTTAACAGAGTCCATCAGTTCGCCGCACTTTGAGTACATGTTAACGAGACCATTGCTCACAAAAACATTTGATCCCAAAGACTTCTTAACAACCATAGAGTGGATTTGCTTCCCAAGGGAAAATGGTGCTGAGGCACCAAATGCCCCCAAAACAGCCGAGATCATATTTGCATCGATCTCAATCCCTGCTCCCACCATGTCAGCAAAAAGCTTAAAAGCTCTCTCTTCCATTCCATTCTGAGCAAAACCTACTAGAATCACAGTCAAAGAAACCTCGTCGGGTTCTTCTTGAGATATAAAGATCAGAAGCGCATCTTCCATTATGCCACACTTTGAGTACATATCCATTAGAGCACTCTCAACACACAAGTCCAAGTGAAGCCCGGATTTGATGACAAGCCCATGAACCTGTTGCCCTTCTTTAAGGGCTCGTAATCCACAACAAGCTAGCAGGGAGCTTGAGTAGGTCAAGGAGTTAGCTTCCACTGCATGCCGCATCTCTTTAAATAAAATCAAGCTCTCCTTGCATAACTGGCTCTGAGCAAGGCCTGAGACCATCGCAGTCCATGTAACTATATTTCTTTCCTGCATCCCATCAAACACCTTATGTGCTGACGTTGGGCACCCACATTTAAAGTAAGCAGTCAGCAGGGCATTCCCCACTGGAATTTCCTGCTCATAGCCATTCAAAATTATCACTGCATGCATCATTGCGCTCGCAGACAGTAGCTCAGGTTCTGCACAAGCTGATAAAATAGTCGTCAAAGTTGCACGATCAAATCGACAAATTTCATATCCGTACATTTGTTTGAAGCATTCAAATCCCATCTCCAACTCATCCTTCATCAAACAACCTGAAATCATCGAGTTCCAGGATACAGGATCTTTCATTTGCATTCGATCAAAAACCTTCATTGCATCGAATAATTGGCCGCATTTCGCGTACATGGAAAGGAGAGCATTCCAGACAACCATGATATCACGAGGACTGCACCTATGGCTATTGAAGCTAAAATGATTGGAATTCTTAATGATAGCAGCATGGATCGAAGAACCGAGTTGGTAGTTCCTCTCTCTACCACAGAGCGAAAGGAGGGTACTGAGGTGCGCATAATTGAGAGGTAGAGTAACATATCTCATCTCCTTCTCATAGAGCTTGCAGATTGCTTTACTCACTGAAACATGAACTGCCAATTCCAACAAACTGGTTGAAGAGTGCAATGGATTTTTTTTATGCTCTCCACTTCTCTCTTCCTTTCTTCTACCAATTGACCATAGAGTTGAGATATGAGAATATATCTTGGCCCATAGGCTTTTAAATTGTGTACATTTCTATATTGATTCATGACACTTTTCATGTCATTTTGTATTTGTAGATGAAAACTGCCAAATATCATCTCTCCATTCTCTACTGCTGATGTGGTGGTCAACAAATAGATTTGAGAACTGAGTAGGGAATGAAGAGGTGACCAGGAGCAATACTAGCAATACTAGGCACCAACTTGACCTATTACATCCTCTTTACAATTTTACCAGATTTGGGTTTGAATTACACCTTCAAACCTGATACTACAAAAATAGACAGAATGAACATATGCCAAATTTCAAAGAATACTTCAAATGAATGATATACTTGATAAAGTAAATTGAATGCCATTAACAATTTAAACTTCTTCCTTAGTGGTTAAAAGAAATGTTGTTCAAGACTTCTGTAAAACAATATCAATTTAACTGAAGATGGTCTCATTCTTTCTGACCTACCAATAAATAAATTTAGGGGGGAAAAGAAGATGATGATATTAAGATAGGGGATCAAACTATAGGTTATGAGCAATAATAGCATGCACCATATATTGTGCAATAATTGCATTTGTTCATATGGGATTTGAATGCTGCTTTGTCGATAAGAGCAGTGATGCTTAACTATTTAATATGCTTAGCTTTTCTCAACCCAATGTACATCATCTCAGTGCTAAACTCTGTATCTGTACCACCTTATTACTACGTCGGTATGCCTGGTATGGAGGCCGGTTCGGCATACCGAGTGTCGGTATGTCTCCTATACTGTATACTGATAAAGAACCAGTATTGTGCGGTACGTTTCATACTGTCCAATTTGGTATAGTATGGCATACCTTGTTTCAACCCATTGTAGATTGGGTTAGATTGCCTTGTTTCAAGCTTGGGTCTGGATTTTTGATCCATTCAATAAACAAGTTGGGTTCAGATTGATATATTTTTAATCTATCTTATATCAGATCTGACCCATAACAAGTCCAACTTGACCAGATTGCCATCTCTATTTGTCAATCTAAGCATCGACCCAAGAGCAACAATTGATAGACAGACTGTAGTGTCTTGGAAGCAGTAAACCAAGCTAACAAGTATGGGATTGGGATCTCATACTTGTTAGCTTGGTTCACTACCTCCGAGTCTAAGATCTATCAATTGTGCTCTTGGGTCGCTGCTTAGATCAACAAACAAGGGTGTTAACCCGGTCCGATTGGACATGTCATGGGTCAGATCTAATATAAGATACATTAAAAATCTATCAATCTGAATCCAAGTTGTTTATCAAATAGATAGAAAATTCAGATCCTAACATGATCATCTTATTAAATAGATAATCTAATCCGATCTACAACGGATTGAAAAAGATTGAACAGATTGAACAGTTAAGCATTACCATCCTCATCAACAAGGCAGCATCCAAATTGCATATGAACAAATGCAATTATTGCATAGTGTCATCTTCTTCTTTCTCCCCCTAAATTATCTCATTGGCAAGTCACAAAGAGTGAGGCGATCTAAGGTTGGATTCATATTGTTTTAGAAAAGTCTTGAACAACATTTTTTTTTTACCCACTTGGAAAGAAGTTTAAATTGTTAATGACATTCGATGTGCTTTATCTTATCATGTATCCCATGCATTGGTAGTCCTCTTTGAAATTTGGCATATGTTTGTGCTATCTATTTTTGTCGTATCAGGTTCGAGGGATTGAGGACAAAGATCAAGAAAACGAAGGTGTAATTCAAACCCAAATCTGGTAGAATCGTAAAGAGGATTTAGTTGGCCAAGTTGGTGCCTAGTATTGCTAGGATTGTTTGTTGTCACCACTCCATTTCCTACCCAGTTCCCAAATCTATCTGTTGACCACCACATCAGCAGTAGAGAATAAAGAGATGATGATTAGATATTTTCATCTACAAATACAAAAATGACACATGAAAAGTTTCATGGATCGATATAGAAATGCACACAATTTAGAAGCCTTATCGGCCAAGATATATTCTCATAATTCTTATGGTCCATTGAGACTTGAAAGGTAACAAATACAACATTGCTGAGTAATGAAAGTGTAGCATAATGGAAGATGGGCTTTTCTGATCTTCATGTCTCATGATGCGCTTCTGATCTTAAGGTCTCATGAAGAACCCGACGAGATTTCTTTGACTGTGATTCGAGTACGTTTTGCGCAGAATGGAATGGAAGAGGGAGCTTTTAAGCTTTTTGTTGAAATGGTGGCAGCAGGGATTGAGATCGATGCAAATATGATCTCGGCTGTTTTGGGGACATTTTGGGAAGCAAATCCATCCTATGGTTGTTTTTTGTGAACAATAAGCTCATTAGCATGTACTCAAAACTGCGGTGAACCGCTGGATTCTGTTCAAATCTTCAGTCAGATGATTTGTCAAAAATTCAGTGTCATGGAACTCTGTGATGGCAGAGCCTTCTGCTCGCCATGGCCATGGATTTGAAGCACTTCAGCTCTACGAAGATATGAAATTGGAAGGCATGGAGCCAACAGATGTCATGTGGATTCTACTGAAAAATATTTGGACTTATTTATTAATTTACTATTTTAATAATAGATTTATCTGGACCAATACATGATATTCTTGTAGTAGATCGCACCAATATAAAGATTCAATCACTTACCCAACATCAAGGAACTATTGGTATTAATTGAGAATGTTTCTTTCATAAAGAAATTCTGATTTGATTGATATACAATGCTTGAATTATCAATATAGATGCTATATAGTTAGGTCTCAACCTTCAGAGACTACGCGTATAATAACAGCATCCGTTGACAAAAAGTGGATTAGGGGATCACCCCCAGGATGGAACACCATGCATGTGGGGGCGACATGCTGGGTTCCAGCGTGCAGGACTCTTGGAAGGACACAAGAAGATTCATAGAGGACTTGCCTGTAGAGCCTAGTCTTCTTCTTTGGCAACCATTACTTGGGGCATGTAGCATTCATGGTAATTTGGAGATGAGAAAATTTGCAGCCAAAAATGATAGTGATGAGTTGGATTGAGGCTGAGAAGGAAGTTCACATTTTGGTTGAGGAGGACAAGGTCGATCCTGAAGCTGAGAGCTAATCTGTCACTAGAGCATAGGATTGAAAATACAAAACAAGTTATTAGAGGAGATATGGTGGAAACTAACACATGACACAGGCCTTCCCCGCAAGAAAATATTATCAAACAAGCGACCCATTTTTTCAGGCTCAAGTTTACCAGCTTTTTGCAAAATTGAGAACCTACAATCACATGCTATTCCATTGCTGGAATATATGTCCTTCAAGGAAGTGTTTCCAGGCCTTAAGACCCACTTCTTGGACGCTTAGACAGCTTTCATCCAGTGTCCTGCCGTTCATAAACAAGCCTCTAGCAGCAAACCCCATGAGATCAGTTGGGTTCATAAACCCACGAATTCTGGAGACGATACCACCTTCATACGAGAATCCCACCCTGACGGTTCGAGGAGAAAGGTCGAGCTTCTGGGGCTGATCAACATTCTGCACTGTTTGTTCGGGACTTGGTCGCTTAACAAACTTAGTCTCTTCCTCTGATAGCATGAAGTTTCCCATGCCAAAAGCTTCCCAATCAACCTGCTGCCAAATTCCATATCCGCGTTCGCTATTATGTATATAATATTCTTGAACTTCTAATGGCTGTTCCAGAGATAATCTGTCGACCAGGACTTTGAGCTCTTGGAGTCTTTGACCAATCCTTGATGACACAGCATCATATAGAATTCCTCTGGAGTCATGCTGAGCATCATCCTTATCAAGGACCAAATCATCAAAAGCAATTGGATCACCGATCAGCACTGTCACCTGCAGATAATTAAATTGAGAACAAGGTAACCAATCCAAGTTAGAAGTGATATGCAGAGGAGACAGAACGATACTTGTAAAAAAGGATAACCTGCTGCAAAAGCATATGTTAACTTGGCACCAGCAACAAACTGGGCAAGTGTGTACCAAAAAAAAAAAACAAACTGGGCAAGCACAGAAATACAAGTGTTACCTTCTTGCCGATCTTTGGAAAGTGCACTCCTATAGGCATGATTTCTTGCATCCCAGTGTGGACAAAGGGAACAACCATAGGAGTACTATCTGCATCCATCACCAACCTGCAGTGTGTTTTTTTAAAAGATACCGGTCAGAAAAGATAAAAATATGAACAGGAAATTGACATTAATTAACCAAACGAGAAAAATTCCAGGAATGCAGCTGAGATTCCACTACCTACATGTTGAATACATGAGCTAAGTGACATGCATTATTAGAGAAATCAATCTGTTGTCTCAACCTCAAAGCATCATGAGCATAGTAAGACAAAGACAAGGCAGGATATTTGCATATAGTTGGCTTAAACATGTATCTGTTTATATGCATCTGATTAAAGCAAGCTTCTTCAAACACCTTTCAAGAAAAGAATATCAGAATTTCACTGTTTTGGCAGGATTCTTGTAAATAAGGGTGCATACTGAGCTTGAAATGATGCAAGATTGATTTTGGTAAATAAATGAGTAATCTATAACAAAAAGCCGGTAGACAAATAACCGCTTTTCACCACCAAATGCCAGGAGACACAGGAAAAGGAAAAGTTACAAAAAAGCTGTAAACAAGTGTTATGTTGTGAAGATTAGCATAAAACTGATGCAAGATTGATCACTGTTAATTAATGAACTTAAAACAACAATTTAGTCATGATTTGGTTGACCATGATCTTGGAACCTAAAAAGGATGCATACATCACTTATAATCATATGATTTGTTACAAGTGCTGCTAGCTGGCTGGTTAGTGTTTAGACACTTCATTAGCAAGGATCTGCATCCTACCATGGATCAGTCTTAAAAACCAAAAAAAGATATAACTAATCAGTAAGTCTCAAAATTTAATATTTTATATGTTGCAACATTTTATAACTTATCAGAAACCACCACATAAAGAAAAGATCTTATTAACATGTATCCTTTAAATGCACTAGTTCCGGCAATCCATAAATGTTAAGATGTCATTTGCACTATCTACATGGATCAGCATTCTCAAATACCAGAATCTTTTTCTTCATCAAACAGAAAGATGACATACAAGTAATCGCGCATTTTATCTCACCTTGCAACCCCTCTCTTGGCAGAACCGATGGTTCTTCCACCATCCCTAGAGCGACTGCCTTCTGGAAATATATGAACCCACCCACCATTGTTTAGCTTGGACAGAGCCATATCCATTCCCTAAGACAAAAATCAACAGATGTAACACGCATAGAACTTCATTGGCAGCAAACATTTGCATGATGAAGCTTGAGCCATCGTTGTGTTTGGCTAAAATATTCTTTCTAGTTTCCACAGAAGATCTAAAAACAAAAAGGCCTCTTAATTCCTTCTCTGTTTTCAAATAAGATTCTCTCAAGAATCCACTAATGACATAGAAATAATATTTAATAGGGATGTCAGAAAAAAAAAAACAGGATGTCACTTATTTGTTAGAGTGGAAGCGGGTAGGCATGCAGCAGTAGATTCAAGTGCTGCACTAACGAATCATAACTTTCAGAAAATCAGGATATAGAAATGTCTAGAAAGTGTTTTTATAAAATATTAAAGAGATGTTAGAAAGAAAAAAAAGAATCCAATCTCAGCTGAACTAGATTAATTATGATAAGCACGCCTCAACAGAAACAAGTTTCAAGGAATTCGGAAGCCGAGACAGTTGTGAGAGCACGATCACATAGCAAGTTTAACAATCTATGTAGAAGATCCTAGCTACTGCAACAATTTATATGTTCAATGGAAAACACCCACAACAGGAATGTGCATGCAGCAAACTGATTAGCAAAAATCAGCATGATAGACCATGAATGCATAATGAATAACCCAAGAACAGTTTGTGGTCTACTCATCTTAATGCAAACTTTACAAGGCTCTTCACACACACACACAATAAGCATGTGCAACTAGACCACAATAATTTCTTTCTCCCCTTTTTTGGTGTCGTACTGGTGTGAATGACCGGTAAACCATAAGAAGGAAATGTTAAGATGTTCAGATATAGGACAAAAATGATAGGCTGCGTTATCAAGGTAAATAAGATAAAAATGTGCAACTTTCCTAAATAAAAACAGGATATGAAAATTCGTTGCCAACTTTTCCAATAGCGAGCCAGCAAAAGAAAATGTTCTGTTTTTTTTTAGGCAAAGAATTTTTTTTCCAATAACACAGGATTTACATCCAGTTATAGTTGACAAGCACCAGATATATACCCTTTAAGAAGAATTAGTGATAAATATCCTATCATATGTAACAGAAATACTAAACAAACTGAATGGCATTTATATGGGATTATAAAATACCTTTTGGTAAATACCTTCACCACGTGAAACAGGTAAAACTTTGACACACCGGAAGAATGCTGACAACACTGGATTCGTAAAACAACGGTCGGTTGCACATAGCGTCCATCTTAAATTGCGGGCATCTAACATAACACTTGGTGGAAGTAGAGATGCAATCACAAGTGGGTCATCAACAGAGGCCACATGATTGCTAACCTGCAAAATATCACATGTTAATAATAGCAACTAAGTGTAATAATGCACTTCAAAGATGGCAAATAGGTGACAGAAGAAAAACAAATCAAGAAAACAAACACATTAGCAAGGTTTTCATGTTGGCCAAGATATCATTTCGTGTTGGTATCAGGCAGTCGCCAATACAATAAAATCTATACCTCACGATACGATAAAATCTATACATCAGCCCCTATTATATTGTCAATATGAATCGAGATATCCTGATAAATCAACCGATATGATATGAAAATATTGGCCGAGATTTCCTACTGTGCTTTTTAAGATTTTAAGTTGATATTTTAGTTATTAAAATCCTAAATCATTTGATTAATTTGGAAATTAATCCAGGATTTCTGTTTTAACCAATATATCAGAAATCTCTGTTTTCATAATATCGGCCAAGATCTCAATACACTCTATTTTTTGTCAAACTTCCCATTTCACGTAAAAACTGAGATCTCGATCCGTCTTGGTATTGGGCACCCTCCAAGATGGCCAAGATGCTACAGATTAAAAACTTTGCAGATTAGAGATGAAAGCCACAACAAACTATTTATATGCTCCTAATTTGTTTAATAAGTGAACATAAAAAAACTACCGTAGGTGGTTCTTACTTATTAAAGTAAGCCCTTATTCTCTAAATAGGCTTCTAAATTTTACTCTTGCTTCTCAAACAGGAAGGGCTTATGATCAACAATCAAACGCTAAAATCAGGTTTTTCTCTTGCCATATCCATTGCCCATGTATAAGTCAGGAAGTTTCCGAGACAGAAATGCTAAGACATAACACAACTTGACCGTAAGAATGAAGTACAACCAAATAGTTTGACAAAATTCATTATGCAGTTAAAAGTCATGTTCTTCGCATGGAGTCTTAATAGTTTGCCTATACTTCAAAAACATCATTTGGTCAAATGTACCTGGTAGAAAAAAAAAATAAAGATGTAAAAAAAAAAGAAAGATGAGAGCATATAAACATACTAAGGCAGACACAATGACATCTTGCAGCTTCTGGAGACAAAACACACTTGCTTTAGAACTAAACACTAGTCTACATGTGAGTTAGGAGAGACCTCCAAATCTTTTTCTTTTCATTTCTTCAAAGGATATATACAGCTCAATGTGTTTTGAGATCAAGACAGACAACATATTTACTCATAATTTACATCAAGATATTTTGATTTCTTAGAGGTATGTCCAGTGGCTAAAATATTGGGTTTATGAGATTCATGATGTGCTTGACAATCTAGTTTATCTTTTAGTAATTTATATACTATTTTGAGTCTTATTAGGACATTTTAGGTATGAGATTATAGTCATAGTTTATGCAGAAAAAAGAAAGTAGATATAGGATTTGTTTTTAAAATGTAAAGCAATTCTTTGAAGCATGGGTGCTCTAAGTTAATAATACTAATAAGTTGACAAGAGGAATCCAAGTGTAAAAAGTTCACCAAAGAAGAGACTAAATTGATACTGTTATTATGCTTTCATTATTTGTTTGCCCTATCCTAAATGGTTTTTATTTGGTCTAATATTAGAATTTTGTTCTAAAACCAAATAACAGCATATTCTGGAATTATTTTATATAAAAAAAGCATTTGGTCCATCAAAATTGTTCTACCTGTGAGTTCTCTCTAAGTGTAATGATAATTCAAGGACAATGTGTGTTCTGCTCAATTACGCAATTGATTTGTTAATAAGTAAGGAATAAAATACTTTAAATGTTCTCTACATTCAATGTTGATCAGAATTTTCAAAACTTGCAGAGCATAAATCTTGGTCCCATATATATATATTTTATTAATGATTCAGGAAAAAGGCTTGTATTAGTAGCATACTGCAAAGAACAAAAAGTGATAAATTCACTAATATGAGAAGATGGTAGGAGAGCAAGAATGAAGCAAAAAAATATCTCATGGAATCAGACCCTAATAAATAAAATCAAGAATCAATTTTCACCTACGAAATCTTGGTATAGGTTTGGGTTTGTTTCAAACTCTGGACATGTTATTTTTCTCCTTCTGCATAATAAAATATATTAAAAAATAACCATATGCAAAATGCATGCTCATGGTTATATAATCAGCATCTTGGGAAGAAGCATATATAGTCTCAGTAACAGATTTACTACAACATACCGTTATAAGGGGTTTGCCTTCAGGTCTTCCTAGTAATGCCTGGTGTAATTTTTCTGCACCATATATCTGCACCACTTGAACAAAAACAACAATGTTACACCAGGTGAAGTTCAAATGACAAAAATTTTAGCCTGGTGAACTCAAATACCTGAACACAGTTCAGCCCATGCATAAAGACATGACAAGCATTCCCAATAACAGGAACTGCCAAAGCTTGAAATAAGCGAACAATAATTGAATCATCAACTTCATCAACATTCTTGTCCACTGCAATGACAAGTCAAGTTAGCCAAAATACCCTACTAAACAGCTTTGCTCACAGTACTTCACAAGATATGACAACACAAGTTTTTCAGTGGCCCCGAAGTCCTCAGGTTATTCATGAAAGGTTATGCAATCCCAATCTATCCAACAAATCAAAATTTGTTCATATTTTTTTTTAATAAAACATTCAAGTACTCATATTGGTGCTCTTCGCTCTAGATGTCGGCCATAGACTCTCGGTAATTGCAATGTATACAAGCCCTTGCCTATGGTATATTAAATTTTAATTGAGTTCTATAATATTCTCAAATTCTATCAAAGCTTCTGGCAAATATTCACCCCTACCTTGTTTTTGCAATCATGCTATGCTAAACTGCCAATCTGCATGCTTCCTTGATCTACCACACGCCCGCTTTAGCATTCTAAATTTCTAACCCTTTCATGATTGCATTGCTTTCTTGTCTAGGCCCTGAATACTACCCATGAATGGAGAATTACTGGCAAGTCAATATCTTCACTTTCTAGAAACTAGCAGGAGGAATCAATCCCAGATCCCTAAATGATGTTTTAAAAATAACAAGAAGGAGATCTCCACTTTTAACTCCGAACTTCCTCACTTCTACCTTTAACATTAATTCATCCTTTGTCCTAGATTAACATACTATATTATCTGAGGATCATTATCCTTCCTTGTGTTCTCAAAAACAGAATATACTTCCTATATAGTCGCAGTGGAATACCTTCGTGCAGAAGAAATGAGCAATAGTCTTCAGAAACTGAAAGAATCTATTTATATCATCTGAAAAGAATACCCAAAACCAAATATTAACTATCAAGAGTGGCCAAATGTGCTATATCCATTCACAGAGCTCTTTAACTTTTAGCCCACCTGTTTTCCTTGTGCCACTTGGTTAATCTAGACACAACATCTGCACCATGGAATTGCGTGAAGTTTCAACAAAAAATTTTGAAAGGAAAAAGATCTAGAAAAATACCATCACTTCCGATTCAAAGGCGAATCCTTTCCCCTTTCCCCAAGAAAACAGACATCTTATTAATTTCTGTTTAGTTTCTTAAATATGCTCGATATAAAGAAGCTTATAAAAGAAGAAAATCGGATGCTGATGTAATGGAAACACCAATTTGAGTAACCAGAAGGCATATGCGATCCCAATAACATTCATCAGGAGTCAGTTCTGAATCTGCTCCAAAATACAGAATAATCACACTATCAAGAATGGAAAAAGCAACAACTTTTTCGCCAAGCTAAAAACTTTCTTGCATCAAAGCTAGCTACCAGACGATTGCTCGTGATCTCATGAACAGAGAAGATAATCTAAATGCGATGGAGAAGAGAAGCCGACCTCTTTTGCGATAGAATCTCGAAGAAGAAGAAGAAGAAGAACGAGCGGGAGCGGAGGGATACCTCCAGACGCTCCGGACCAGGAGGATCCAGCGCCGGAGCGTCAAGGAGCAGTCCGTCTCCACTCGCCAGTTTCGGTGGCGATCCACCGCCACCCGGAACCGGTCCCGGATCCGGAGCTGCAGCTCCCGTGCCCGGTCCTTCCACAGACTTCCCCGGCGCTCGACCCACTCTCCCGCCATCGACGGCGATGGGGACGGATAAGACCTCCGCCAAGATATCACGAAGCGAGGAGGAGGAGAGAGATTAGGGTCTGCTAGGGTTGAGAAGAGAGAGGAGATGAAAGGAGAGGAGAAACCGGGGGCGCGGCCCGCCCGGAGGTGGCGGTGAAATACTTGGGGCAGAATCCACGGTCCCTTTTTTCATCGGTCAGCGACGAAGAAAACAGACCGAATGTAGAGAGACGGTGAGATAAGGCGGCTAACATCTAGAAACCAAAAGAGAGTGAAGGTGGGATCCGCACAAAGTAGTCTCAGGGTTTTAAATTTGGGTAACTTTGTAGGTGTCCGTAAGTTATAATGATTAACAGAATATCGGGCCGGGCTCTTTCACGGGGCCCACCAGCAGCAGTGGCTAAGGAGCCGTCGCACAGGGACAGCAACGTGATGACGTTTACCTGGTCGGGCCCAACGGAGACAGGATATTTCATGGCTTGATCAAGACCGTTGGTTCTTGATCGGGTGATTTTTTTTAATACTCTAGACCGTGCTACTAGATCATACAGGAGGAAGAACTTTCCACCTCATCCATTTTGCACTTGGAGCTGGCATCAAAAAATTAGGCTGCAATTGGATAAAAATTAGGATGATATGAATATGCTTGGATTGAGATGATGCTCCATTTGATTGATATAAACTCACTGTTTATATCATGACATGTCCTGTTTATCTTCCTCCCTTGGTCTAAGCACCAGGATTGCTTCCAAAATTCTCACAAACCTAAAGAGCAAATCCAATTACCCTTTATCTCCAGAGATCCTAGATTCTGAGGATTTTGTCTTTCTTTACTAGATAGATTCATGACATAGCTTTTGATGATCTTGGTAACATGCCTGCTTGAAACCCGAATCATTAATTAGCCTGAGAACATTAACATACCACACAAAATGAATTAAAACATAAAAGCTTGAAAACTTTACAACCTGGGCAGATGCATCGACTGCAATATGGGAAGGAAGATCGAGTCACATCCGTCATAGAATGCAAACAAGCACCTCATTCATCATACAATAAGCTCGAAGTGTTGGGAGTTCTTGTTTGACAGTTCCCACTAAAAGTTGCTATCTCAGCAATTACAACCATTTGCTGTTTACAAGAACGAACTCGCAGCGAATATGTTAAATAGTTCGACATAAAAAGACCCCAAAGTGGAACTTAATGATAAAATTTACAGGTTAAATAAGATGAACTAGTAGGAAAAAAATGGAAAGAGCATGATGGTTCCAACATAGCAATTTTCAGGAAGATGGTTGCTCCAGGAGAAAGCTAGCAAATGAAAATCCTGTCCCCAGGAACTACATTTCCCATATTTAAGTAATTGACATCAGCCACAAGCTCTCCGAAATCATCTGATCAACACCGACAAACTCAGGTTAGCCACTTGAAATCTTTCCTGAACTAGCAACACCAAACTCATTATTTGCAAGGAATGCTGTACTGACCTTCATAAATTGTCCTCACAAAATCCACATATTCTGGCACTAGTTTCTCATATATGATTCCTTCAGGATGAGCATCCAGGACTACAAGGACCCCTGAAACAATGTCATATTTGTTTAGGGATGAGTAGAATAATTACAAATACTAAAATAAGATATAAACATTAAATATTGGAATCTGTCATTGCTATTACAAGAGTTGAGATGATCGACCATCCCTAATATTAGGAATTATATACAAAATTAAGTACATGAATTAGTAAGAAGAACGGTCGAGAATAATATTGAACAGCATGCATGAAGAGGCTTATATCTTGCATTTCTACATGAGATAACTTGCCGCCGCATGGTTATGCTTCTATCTAGTAACCTCCCATTTGGTGAAGAAGTTGTTTATTTGGTGACTTGTACAGAAAAGATTGGAGAATTAGCAGTGACAAAGTAACCAGCATTCATATAGATGAATGAGATAGAAGAATTCAGTAAGCTGTTCACAAATAGGTGAATAAAAGTGCTGGTCATAATTTAGTATAGACTAGTATCATAGTGGTACCCCCAGGAGCTATAGCGATCATAAAAGACTAATAGCAACACATGCTTCGACTTTGCCTTCTGCTCTTATTGGTTCTGGGACAGACCGTCCTTCCCGACGAAAGTCGTCCCCATGGCCTGCTTCCCATAACTGGCCTTACTCAAACTTGCGACTTGATTAGAGTACCTAAACTGCTTTATTGTACTCCATCTATATGATATGGCATTAGGTATCGTATAGATCGATATTCATGCTTGCCTAGCTCATGGGCAAAGGAGGTAATGTCAATTGTAGCACTTCCAGAGTCAACTTCCCAAGGCTTCTCCTCTTGCTCAGTAGGATCTGCCGGTACTTTGCCTTCGTCTCTCTCTTCCTCATCTTCTTCTTCTTCAGAGCTGCTGCTTCTGTGTGATTTGATACTTCTCGCCGAATTTCAGTAAGGTCATGAAATATTTCGACTTATTTATTAATATGCATTTCCATATCCCTGCAGCAAAGCAACACATGCTTCGAATCGTTTTCAGCCTTATCCTCCTCAATTGCAAGCACAGATGTAATACGACTTTTGAGTGTGAAAATTCAGCAGCTTTTATTCATATGCTATGCTTGGTAGTTTCTGAATTTCTATATATTTAACATAGATATCGTGGCCTGTACCCAATGGAAACAACTTGGATCTTCTCCGTGCCTCTAAGTCCTGTCGCATCTCCTTTCAATGCAAGCCATATACACTCATAGGTTCCCGATTATATCTACTTGATTTTGATCAACTAAATGTTTGTCCATCAATCTTTCTAGTATCTTCTCAGTGAATACCCAGATAATTAATCATATTAGGAAGCAGACCAGACCATGATTGGATGGTCTTCAGATGGATAAATTCAAAGCACATAAAGTTGGGAAAATTGCACTCTACCCAGTAAGCATGATCAGTATAGAGACATTTTGAAAAATGTTTAGAAATTTCGTAAATCCATTTCAGAACTACAACTTTTATCATATAATTTTAGTTTTAAGTAGCTCAATCTTCAGAAGAATACTGCCGAGATTAACAGCCATAGAGACAATGAAAATAAGCATGAAAGTTTCATGCACAAAATGCATAATTTTTGCATATGTATCTCATAGACTGGCCTAATATTAACTATTGCATGACAAACATAGAGAGCAATTTAATATTGGATGTTTCAAGGACATTTTGTCTGTAATTGAAAGTGGATGAAAGTTGCACCTGGTGCCACCCAAGCCTTTGTGGCATTACTTGGCAACGGTGCCAGCCAAAGGATATTCCTCAGATTCATAGAATCATCATACACCACCTCAGATCCTGAAAAGATACATGTTAGTTGGACAAGAATGCTACCAGTTTCAGGTGATATGAAACTCAAAGATAACTAGACTGTCAGATTGAATGTAGATAGAATCTAAATGTAAATAAAGAGACGAAAGATGATGCAGCAACATCTGCATTCAAAAAAAAAAAAAAAGGCAGACAAAGTTTACCTCTCTGGCAATAGCCCAGATTATAAGGAAATGATTTCTTATCATATGCGGGATATTCTTTGGCATGGAATCTGCATTTTGAAATAATGAATAAAACAATATCAATTTTAACCATTTAAATATTTATTCATTTTTACAAATTTCAAAAGTAAAATCTTAGTAGTAGCAGGAATCTCCTATTTAGGGTGGCACATCCTTCTCCAAATCTCATCAGAAACTCATCCCAACACTTGCTTTCAAGTGTTTTCTTATTAAATTTTTCTTTTCAGGAAACGCATTTTCCTATATCCACACAATACCTGCTTCCGATAACTAAGAGTAAAACTTTCACATGTAACTTCAATTTTTTTTTGGTGATACAATGGGTGTCAATGTAACTTTTTTAGTCCACGGACGTTTGAAAGATAAACAACAAAGCAATGACTGACATGAAGAATTTAATAAAAAACAAAGCAATGACTGACATGAAGAATTTAATAAAAAACAAAGCAATGTCTGACATGAAGAATTTAATTAAAAAAGATGGAGAGAAAGGGAGGAAGGTAACTAATTTAAGTGTTTTAAAGAGAACCCAGAACTAGAAAAGAGAGCTTATCTTGATTCTAGTCTGACTCACCTTTTAATTATTCTTCAAGCAAAAAGTATGTTATATAGACCAAAAGTTGCTAGGTCAGTGCACATGAATGCACAAACTCAAGCAAGCCCTTGACTGTAGGCCCTATCTATGCATAAAACAATTTAGAACCTATCCTTCCATTTCAATACCACAACTATCTAAAAGATTAATCAATTACCCAAAACAGCATTAAAAACCTCCCCCAAACATTGACTGGGTGATCATAAACCAAGTTGTTCTTTAAGTTTCATCAGCGTTGAGAACAGATAAGTTTCTAAAGATATTTGAAATGTGTTTATTTGTTGTTATGTGCTGTACTGAATATCGTGAAATGCTACTTACATAAAAATAACATGCTTCCAAGTATATGGCTCCTCCAAGTATATATTTATCTGATATATGGCGCACCTAACCATAACCATCCAGCCTCTGACCCAACTATTTTGGGGTCAGCTTATATGATGCACCTCTCTTCTCTTATGACTAAAGCTAGGATCCTCCACGAACCAAATGATCAAAGAAATTCTAGAGTTAGAAATTGGACACAGTGTGTGAGTGTGTGAAGTACAGCAAGCTTGGGTTATCACTTGGCTCTGTTAATATTAGATATAGCTCACTATTTAGAAACCACCGTCCAGCAGCCCAGAAACACCAACAAAATGAAAAGTAACATGATAGATGAACAAATCTCAAATACAATCAAGAAGACTGCTATCATAGCCATATCCTTCACATGTAGCTCTGTTCTCAGATAAATACTTCAACATAAGCAATAAGCAATCAGAAGACTCTTAGCCAAAAAAAGAAAAAGAGTCATAGATATGCTTTCACCATCAGAACGTGCCCCCATCCACTAAAACACCTAACAACATCAAACAACATTTACACTAGCTGGTGCCACACAGAAATTTGTCATGAATAGGCCTGTTAACGAGCCGAGCCGAGCCCGAGCTTGGGAAGGCTCAGGCTCGGCTCGTTTCACAGAACTTGGGCTCGGGCTCGGGCTCGGGCTCGGTACCGAGCTCTGTATTGAGCTCGAGCTCGGGCTTGTTTGGTAAAAGAAAAGCTCGGGCTTGGGCTCGTAAAGCTCGTTTCGAGCTTGGGCCCGAGCCCCATAACAAAAATCCACATTAAATACCACAACAGTGAGATTTTTTACGAAACGTTACATTCTGTAGATGGTGATGATTACAATCAAATCTGGGGAACAGGGTGGTTCATTCAAACTAAAAGAATATATATAAAGATTTTTATAGTATTATTGGCCATGTGTCGCGACCCAATAGGAGGAACCTATAAGGAATAATAAATGTTAGCCTTGTCCTTTGCAGAAAAAGGACACGATTTACGGGGTTAGGTTGGCTTGCTGGGGGTGCGGGAGATGGGATGGTGCAGTGCTACAGCTGTGACGCTATTAAGGGAGCGGCGACGTCTTTTCAAGGGGGTTTAATTGCTGCGGCTGAGTAACAGTGGCAGATTTTTTGCTTGAGGGAAGAGGGTAACTGGTCCTGTACGACATTCTGTACGGCAATGGGGTGTGGGCTTTTAAAAGTTGGCAAGTGCGGGTGAAGGGAGGGAAGAGGGAATAAATAAAAAAAAAAAGTTGAACCAAATCCAGAGCACGGAGCTCGGCGTGCTCTGTGCTTGATAGCAGACAGCGTTAAGTCACGAGCCTGTTTGGGCTCGTGAGCTGCTCGGGCTCGAGCTCGGGCTCGAGCTCGAATTTAAACGAGCCTCATTTTAGGCTCGGGCTCGGGCTCGTTTGACTAACGAGCCGAGCTCGAGCCGGGCTTTTAACGGGCCGAGCCCGAGCCGAGCCCGAGCAGCTCGGCTCGTTAACAGGCCTAGTCATGAAAGATGCCATCCAAAGCCTTAGCTATATTATTCAATATTTTAGTTCTTCAATCATTAGTATAGTTATATGTAAATATCAAAACTCAAGCAGAAACACCCATTCTATACAGAAAACTAACTTTTCATGCAAAATTCTGTGCTGGAAACAAGTAAATTAACTCACAGAATGCCAAGCCTCCCAGATTCAGTTGCGAGAAAAAGATGCCCATGAAACAAGTCATATCGACTAAGTGAGACATTCAAGCCCACTAATGGTGCCCGTGCAACGATCAGTTCAAATAAGAAAGCAAAGTACGAGTTCAACTCCTGTTCATAAAACTCAAGCATTTTATCACATCACCCAACCACTCAAACAATACTATAGCAATGAGTTTGTAAACCAAACCTCATTAACAAAGCGCCTCCCATATGGAGTTCTTGTGAGTTGACACTTATCCTTCTTCAGTCCCTCAGCATCCGGCACCTATTCATACTATTATAATTATTGTTCGCCAAAATAAAACCTTTTATGTTAAATCAACGGTTGAAGATTTACATTGAAAGTCACTCCATAGAAAAGAATTCTATAAGAAATTCACGTTTAAGCAAATAAATAGTAGATGATTTCTATAAAAAATGTTAACTTGAGACTGGCGACAAATTTGTCCAAAAACATAAAGCAAAATCGGAAATTTGCAACAAAACCAGTGTGGGTTGACCTACTCACCGGCAAAACCGTGGGATCTAAGGTCCGGTGGATCGCGCCCGGATCACCGCCGGAGTCCACGGCAAGGCGGGCGAGCTCCATCACCGGAGATGGAGGCCACCATACCATCTCATCAGCCTCCGTAGAGCCGCCGCCGCATTCGGCGAGGAGGTCCCTCCGTGCAGGAATCTTGAGGAGCCTCCCGGAAGAGGGTTCCGAAGGAGGGGAGAAGGGGACGAGGAATCGGAGGCAGGACCGGAACTCTCGGGCCTCGCCGGCGGGGATCCTCGCGGCATCTCGCTTGCTCCCGAGGAGGGCGAGGAGATCGGCGGCGAGCTCTTGAGAAGGAGAAGGAGAAGAAGGGGAGGCAGAGGAGGAGGAGGATTTGAGGGAGAGAGGAAAGGAGAGTTTGGGGAGAGATGGGAAAGAGGGAGAGGATGAAGAAGAAAGGGTTAAGGAGTAGGAGAAGGCGAAGGAGAAGGTGAAGGCGAGCTTGAGGGAGAGAGAGGGGTTTCTCATCTCCCCACCGGCACTCTTCTCTTCTGCTTCTCCTCCCACTTCATTGGACTAGCGAGTCCTTGTTGCACAAAATGAATAATAGGGTCCCTTCTAATTTTCTGATAGAAAAATGACAGCCAAAATCCCCATTGCTACTCGCGGATGAATCTCGAAATATAAACATCCTTCAAAATGTAACAACATCGAATCCCACCAAAATAGGTAGTCAAAAAATATTATTTAAATTTTTTGATTCTATATAAATATCCAAAATTTCTTCGACAAATAATTAATATAGGACTAAACAAATGCTTGCATAAGTCGTCATATACTCTTCCGTTTAAGTTTTGACATTCTCGTCAGGCTAAAAGTCTAAATCAATTCAAATCTAATCACAAATATTACGATTAACCCATGGAGCCTCCATTAGTCCCACGTCGATTATTCATTAAGTAGATTTTGGGTACTTATACATGATCAAGAAATCTAAATAATACCTTCTAGCTAATATTTTTGGGTGAGATCCTGAGTTGTTACAGTAAATATACTTGACTAATATTTAATATATATTTAATTATATATATATATATATAAAGTGAGACCCATAAAAAATAAGATAAAAAATGGTGGGTTACACATAGTAAATAATAAAACATTTATATAAGTTTTTAAAATTAAACAGCATATGAATATAAACCATTACAAAATTATTTATTTGTTCATAAAATTTTTGGTTTATCAAATGATTTGAAGATCTTTTATTTGTGAGTCAGAACCCTAAGATTAATATGCGGCATCATGCTATTAAAGCTCTATATTGAATGTTTTGATTCATAAATAAAAGGGCTCCAAAGCACGTAAATTTGTATATATAAATATTCCAACATTGTGAAATATATTCAATGATTTAGAGCCGCATTTTTCAACTCTCAACACTGAAATTTATTAATAGCAAGTACAAAGTCCATTCTTTATATTGTTCAAGCAAGCCAAATTCAAGCCATACGAGCTGCTCTCTCTCTCTCTCTCTCTCCATCTTCAGATGTATCATCCATACAATATGTTGTCACCACCACTAACAAAAATTTGCATCAAGCGTACGTCCATTCATGATGAATCAAATTCCTTCAGGAACACTTCGCTCCATAAAGCTTTGTTTGTTATTTCGCACAACAAAACTAGATGATGTAGTTAGCTGCACGGAGTGACTGCCAAGAATCTTATTGCTGACCGGGAAGTAGGAACAGCATGGGGACAGCATAAAAGTGGCTCCCATGTTGGAAATTGGAATGTGTTAGTGATCATCCCTCCTGATATACACAAATGCATATATGTATTCATGCATATTGCTGGATTCGTGTCCAATGCTATTGTTTTGAGAAAGCCACACAATTTAAGATCGAGACTCATTGACTTGAGGTACATTTGGCACCTTGCCACTCACCAACAGACCACATCTCATCCGTTAAGCAAGTCAAAAGGATGGGAGTCCAATAGAGAGCACCCAAGTGCCTGATGGGTTGCAGTCCTGAGGTCCAAGTAGGTCATGGCATGTATCACCTAAAAAAACAAGAGATACATACTTGAACTCCTTAGGGCTCGTTTGGTTCGCAGGAAAACGAGGGGAGAAAGTGTGGTCAACGGGAAAGTAATGAAATGCCTCTTGTTTGGTTGGAGTTTTCAAAGGAGAGAGATGGAAAAGTTGTATTCCCATGGGAATATGATTCCCACATTTCATGGGAAAGTCTTTCCCATGAGAAACATGGAAAAGTTACTTTCCGGAATCACTCCTTTTTTATTTTTTCCCAAAAAGACCCTTCAGCATTAAAGAAGCATTAAAGAGGCATTAAAGACCTAATTTTTATTAAGGGCATAATAGGAATTATACATAACTTTCCTAGGAAAGTGGATGGTCAACCAAACATAAGCACTTTGGAAATTAGTCACTTTCCCATGGTTAACCAAATATGTCAAAAGTACTTTCCTAGGTATCCTCTTCCTAGGAATCTGATTCCCAGGAATCATATTCCTAGGAGGGAAAATACTTCCCGCGAACCAAACGAGCCCTTAAGTGTTTATCGTTTGACTTGGCAAGATTATCTACATATAATCCAGAGTCTTGGTACCTAAAAATCGATTTAAACATAACTAGTTAATTTAGGTAGATGATATACATGTACGAGGCAAGAGCTCAAGAAACTTGCACCAGGAATGAAATGACATCATAACAAACTATAATAAATGACAATGTTTGTCACCTGAAATGTTGTAACATGCAATATAATCAAAGAAGAAGCTATCGCTGTTTACCAACATACAGACAGCGATTTTTATGAATAGTGGAGGGAAAAATGGAAGAGTGAAGTATCGAATTCAGTTTGTCTTTCGGATTGATATTGTCCATAGGAGATCTGAATCAGACTGAACTGTAACCTTGGCCCCACGCACAATGTTTGAAGTGCTTATTAAACCACCAAAACTCATTCCCATGTCAGCTGAAAATAAAATAGAAAAAAACTTTCTTAGCTATTAAGACCTATTACTATGATTGATTAAAAGAATACAGAATGTCAAACAGATGGTGAAGCAAACTACTCACTTAGATCCCACTGCAGACCAGTGGTGGTGGTACTAGTGGAAGGTGCACCAGCCGGGATCAGACCACAGTGTGGCCCTTCAACAGATGATTGGATGTGGATTTCATGGCGATGTGTCTTTGGGAGAAGATAAATCAAGCAATCATCTGATAGAAGAATAATCCGGATGTTTGAAAACCGATATAGAACATTGATGTTTCCAACTTCATGATCAAACCTTCCTCCAAGTGCTCCCAGAATGAGGATGCATAGCTGCATTTTTAGCATGTGACAGTCAATATTACAAAAAGGAGACCACAAAATGAAGAAGAAACATATGCAGATATAATGATTTAAATATTGCATGTCAGCCTGGCAGTGGTGCAACACCCACTGGACAGATCCGTGCCGATGCATAGCATGCTTGGCATGCATCGGAACAGGTGCATGCCAAGTACTGGCGTGCAGTCAATACTGTGTCAGTGCCACGTACTATTGAGTTTCTGGCATGGCATGGCATGCATGACATCTCATGCCAGCCAGCACTTCATCCACGCATGGAGACATTTTCACATTCAAAACCTTTTATTTAAGCAAACCACTAGTTTTCTACTTCGAACTTCTAAAGCCATATGCTTAACTAGCATTCCCCTCCTCCTATATATTAGACCCTCCCACGTCATCATTCTGCACTTCATCCATTAATACAAGAGCAGACATGTTCCATCCAAAATGTTTTACCCTTCCTTTCCACATGAGAAACCTTAACTTCATCTTATGGTAGGTTAGAAAGACAACTTAAACTAATATCACTTTTGGTAATCTTTAGCAACCAAGGTTATGCATAAAAGAACTAAATTTATGGTGTGTCCATGTGCGGAGACATACTTGAGGCCAGTTGCATACCTAGTATCCCCCATCCTCATACATCTTAAACCCTGTTATGAGCATCATTATAGACTATCATTAGGTTACTTGTGTATTTTTCCTTTTGAAATGATTTGCCCTTCTTTTTTGCATGGACAACCATATTTAGTTTACCTTTCTTATTATGGTCAGTTACAAAGCTCATTTGAACTAGTATTAGTTTTGGTAATTTTTAGCAACCAAGGTTATGCATAAAAGGATTAAATTTGGGTGTGAGGACCTGATATTTCTAGATTAGATTTTTAATCAGGAAAGCTTCTCAAGTACATATTCTAGAGAAATTTGTATCCTTATTAGAGATGTTGGCTGTTTAAAGTTTCTTTATTTATGCTGCCAGATAGCAGCTTGACTATAATTGGTATGATTGTATATACCCTCCTATTACTTGGGGATTTCAGCATAATCAGAATATAATATATAAAGGAGCGGTGGTGAGAAGAGATTTGGACTAATCTCATTCTTTCTCTCACACCATTTTCCTCTTACTTCTTTTTCTTCTTCTCATCCTTAGTCTCATATTTTCTTCTCTCTTCCTTCTCTTTTCTTATTCTACATATAATTGTACATCTGATTTAGTTTATCATCAGATCTGAGAACAAATACACATATAATAAACTGAGGTGTTTCGGTCAAGCTTGCTAGATTAGTTGTTCATGTCAAATATTTGTGTGTGTGTGTGGGGGGGGGGGGGGGGGGGGGAGGAATATAACTAGTGGTTCTGACCCTGTTTCCCACCAGCTGATGATACTTGATCCTTGACTTTCCTAGCTCTGTGGTTGTGTCAAATATAAAGAACTTCTCAAATATATTTTAGACTGAAGAACATTTAGAAAGAAAATTTTCCACCAAGGAACAGCATATGCTGATTTCATATATTTAAAGGACATGGTTGTATGTCATATATGGCCTGTTGAAAGCACCTTATCATGAGATAACTGAAATGGAAGCATATATTATAAACAAGAGCTTACAACAAGCGAACTCTTGGGTTTGAGGAGCACCCCAACAACCTACAATATTAAGTATTACACGTATAATAGAAGGTTTGCAACTTTATCGTAAAGAATGATCATATTCTAAAGGCATCATTTGACCATACCATGGACAGATTGCAGACTAAAGAAATCTATAACCTTGAGCTTCAGTAAGATAAGCAATTGATACAACAAATCCATGCGGCACATCCTACCATGGAGGTCACATGGGAAGCTGGTAGGCCCCATCAAGATAAGGGTCCATTAGAATTTTTTTCAAGGTCTGAAGTATTGGTCCCGGTAACTTACCCATACAGTATAGTATCACATCAATCAATATGGTGCAGTATCTTATCATGTGTCAATAAAGAACTGGTGGGGTGCGGACCAGTATTGGTACCTTGCTGATAAGATAGAATATGGTTGGTCCAAACCGACTGTGCCTCTTTGCTTTTTTTGTTATTTGCCATGTGCTTCATTATACAATTTTTAGCGGAATTTGAGGAACTAGTAATAGAGTTCCAAAAGATTCATGGTCGTGTCTTAAAAAAAATCCTTGAAAAACGAATGAGGATATTTAGGTACAAGTAATTTCATCTCTTTTTGGATCAAAGTATGTCAAACAACAGTTGACTCAAATTTAGTGAGAGGGTACTCAATTAGGAATATTGAACATTGTCTTAGGCTTGGTTTGATGCCTCCATATGTGGGTCCATGCTGGAGCAATATTAACAATATTTTTGAATAATTTATACCAAATTTAGCACTTTAAAAATGATTCTCCTGTTTTTTGCATGAGACATAGGGTGTCAAACTATAAGGTTTGTCACCTCTATCAACCTCTACTGAGATTTGATTTTGATAAGACAACCACCTCTAAGTCAGAAACATAGCAGCTAATCTTAGCCAACAACGTTTTGAGCTTAATAAATCCATAACATCAAATATTTGAGCATTAGTGAAGATTGTCGGGTTTTCGAAAAAGTGTCAGAGTGACCATAGTTAATATGATGAGCAGAATGTCATTGGACTGTCAGCACACGTTAAAACCAAAGAGGCTAATACATTCCACCACAGGTATATGGGGAAATAGATCTCCTTCCATTTTCTACACTCAAAGAAACAAATGAAGGATAATTTTGAAGCAAATATGAACATTCTGCTGTGTCATAAATTAATAAAATCCTAATACTTTGTTTTGATTGCATCTCTCTTCTTAAAAGATATTTCAAATTAAGCAACGTAGATGCTAGATGCCACATATATGATTGCACAACTCCAAAGTTATCGCAGATAACAATTTCTAATTTGTTCTCCAAAACAATAATGTGAATGTGTTAAGTCTACATGCTAATGGCACGAACCATCTCTCCCAAATCCACCATAAGGCATACAGGCCCATCAATTTAGTTCCTCCACTATTATACCTTAAATCTTCCAAATTCCTATAACATGTGGCCCTTCTTCATATATATGCATGTCTTTCATTCACATGCACAGTTCCAGTAAAGGCAGTCAGATCATTAGATTTTATTTTTTCCAGTTTGGACTGATGTTAGCATGCCCTATAAACTGTCCTCATCACTGCATTTGACAACATAAATTAATCTTTCTTATCCACCTTTTGTTTCCCCCATATAACAAGCACCATACTCAAGTTTCATAGCAACACAGCAGTACCAGAATCACCATCTTTTCACAAAGGAGACTACCAAGCCACCGTCAATTCCCAGTAATATAGGTCAAACTTCTGATGCTCTTCAGTAATGCCTTCCAACGAGCATAAACTGACAATTTATTCGTTCCACAAAATTCATGCAACTAGAACCAGCTGGACACATGAGATATACCTCCATTTATCTAGGCATTTTATTAGCATTGTGAGAATTTTAGATGGATTTACTTCCAAGATTAATCAAAAAGGTATATTGATTGATTAATAAGACTTTAAAACTTTATTTCAGATGCAAATCTCCAGCATTTGTTTAAAGATATTTGCTTGGGTCCATTGAAGCCAGGCATTCATATGGTCGCACAAATATTTAGAGGATAACCATGTATACCATTTAGACCAAGGCTCAACTACACTTATCACAACATTAACAGGGAATATGTGATAAGAATAGAGCACAGCTTGGACTATAATAAAGCATGGCTGACAGTTATAATATGATGGGTAAATTACAAAACCCCCTCTGAGATTAGGGGTAAATTATACTTAAACCCAATAGTTTGAAAAATCTATGCTTACCTCCTTGAGATTTATTTGTATCCAACACTTTGACCCATAAGTTAACAGAACATTAGTGAAACCGTTAACCTTACATATCACAAAAAATTTTAAAAATAACCAAAGTGACATAACAACCACCCAAGGACATAAGAAAACATGTGGCATCCTCCTCCCCACACAAGGGCAATATCGACTTTTCACATGAGGTAAACGGTTTCACTAACACCATTATTTTAACTGGGTGTAAGTGGAGGTTTTACAAACTAGGGTGTAAGCATGATAATGTAAACCTTGGGGGGGGGGGGGGGGGGGGGGGGTGGGGGGGGTTGTAATTTACTCCAATATGATAAGACATTCATTACAAAAGGATACCATAATAAAAAAAAATAGCATGTGAGCTCAAAATAATGTTCATGTGGCTTGGCTTACATTAGATTTCTCTGGGTCAGGTGTGCTGCTGCAGATAAAAGCTATACACTTGTGCAGATCCGTAGTGTCTTGATCATAGGACTCATCAACTATTTTGACCTCCTGACATCCACAAGCAAATCGATGTTTATAATCTGTGCGGATAAGTCATATATTTTGATAGAGAAAGTCATGAAAAATAATGCACTTAGAACTTGTTGCCCTTTTAGACAAATAACTAGGAGTCAGTGGCAACAAAACCTCTCATTATAATCACATCATATGCATTGCACGCATAACTCTTTAGAAAAGAATGCAATGAAGCATAACAATAAGAAAATGTACGAGTTCTGGTTCAACCCAGCAAAGCATGAAGATCAGACTAAGAATACTGACCAAAACAAAAATAATTTTTCCATGAATGCATAATGGTATAATTTGAGATTAATCTTAAGACAGATTGTCAACTTAGGAACTGACATAAGTTGAAATATCCAATGAAACAGCAACCTTCACTCCCAACATAAATCTATCGCATAATTTTAATATTTACACAAAAAAGTGTGTTAAACAAATTCAATCTGGATGAAAGAATTTACCAAATTGGAATAAAACTCTTTCACATCAGCTCTTATAGAATCCATGTCGCCTTTAATTACATCAGGTTTGTACCTGTTATAATTGAAAAGGAGGAGTAGAGATATAAGTAAGATTCCAGTAATTTGTTATCCACATAATCAGCACCAGATATCGGTTTAACTGAGATGACAAAATCAAATGAAGTGGAAAGAAACAAATTTTGCCAATAATCTCATGTAATGGGTGCAATTTATCACAAACTCATGATCACAACAAGTATGCACAATTTGGCACATGCATTAAACTATATACTAGAATGTTAAATGCCCAAAACTCTGATATATAACAGAAATATTAGTTGTCAAGCGCTGAAATTTTAAGAAGACAAGTAGGAGGTGTTCCCCTTTGACATACTTGTCACTTCCATTTTCTCCTCGTTTTTTAATAGCCTCTCCTTTCTGCTTATCCTCTTTCTTCTATCATAAAAAGTAACAGCATGATTTTGGAAAGCAAAACATGCACAGTCTTCCCTCCCTCATATTTATTCAAATGAATAGCAATTTCTAGCCCTCTTTTACCATTTAATTCTGCTATACTTTGGGATCTCTTACAGATACATAATGATGGCACTAAACTATCACTTCTTTCTCTCTTTTATACACTCACAACTCAAGATCTAACATCCCACATATTAGGGTTCGCATCAAATCCCCTTATGTCATGTCATGCCCCATCATCTAACTACATTCCTATGATGCTCTACTCTTTCAAGTGTCCGTATGCATCCTGTTACGTCACAAAATATGGAACCATATGCTAAGATTTTCAGCATAGCTACCAATATCAGTATGCATTTGATCTTTCGGAAGCATATATTGGAGATACACAAAAACCCATGCCAATATGAGTCAGCAATTGGTCAGGCCATAGTCAAACCTACCCAAGGCGGGTTACTTCAATTGAAAAAGGTTTTATCGACATCCATACAAATCCAAGCTCTTCTGAAACTTTACGCCTCTACCATTTTATTTTGTTTGTAACCTTGTATAGTGCTAATTCACATTACTTTGGGTTATACTAGTTATGAAAAGTACAGTCCATAAGTGCATGACATACTTGTCATTCACAATATTGAACCCCTACTTAAGATGCTAGATTTGTCCAGAAGCGTCAAATCCTTAAACAAAAGCGCCTTAACCAAAAAGTTTTCTAGCATGCCTTCGCATGTGTTGACCTATCTTTAAACAACTTTGCATTTGTACCAAAAAAAAAAAACAACTTTGCATATTTTCCTTCATTGATGTGCACCAATACTTGGGAAACTATATGCACTATACATTATATTATGTTACTCCCTCACAGGTACAAGAGCAATTCATCATGCTTAATCCTTTCTGCAATCATTCTGTGCCATGCTCCTCTTTCTGTAACCTTTTCTTTATATCACTTAACTACTGTGTCCTCTTCCACACTATGTATAGGCATTCACCTTTTCGGTCTGTATGCAGAGTATATGTGAAAGTTATCTATTGACCAACAGTTCATAGTTCATACTCTCTCCTCCATTATTAGGAATAAAAAATGAAACAAATTCAGATGCCGTGTAGAGCTGGGATTTAAAGATTATAATCGGAGTAACACTCCTCGAAAAATGTTTTTCGCTGCCAGACATTCTGCCACAAAATCCAAGCAACCCCAGCAGACATAATTTTCCTCAATTTGACAAAAAAATCCCAATCTCTGTACTTTATAAAAGAAAAGGAACATTCTTCACCGTGACCCTCTTCTCGCAACCAATAAAACAGAGCAATCTAATCAGAACTATTCCAAATCCCAATCCACCAATATTCTTTGATCTTGTCGACAATAAAGACTTCCAAAATCAACCATACCAACACCACAGCAAAGCAACGCTCACATACTCCTCAAACAGGAACATCTCGGAAAATCAAACAAATAGTAGCACATATCTTGACGTCATTTCAAGATTCGGTGAAATTCTTGTAATAAGATCTTAAGGAATTGAGAAAAAACAAAAGCGGGGAGAGAGAGAGAGAGAGAGAGAGAGCAAGAAAGAGAACCTGAGTCGAACGTCCAATGGATCTTGATCGGGAAAGAGCTCCGGCATCCCGTCGAAGATCCGATTCGCCCCTCCGTCCGCACAAACCCGCAGCTGTGCTGCTCTACACCACGGAGAACCCCCACATTTGAGCTAAGAGAACTCCGATACAAAACCCTAGAAAAACCCTAGAGAGAGAAAGAGGGTGAGAGAGAGGGGGAAGGGATACCGCGACTCCAGAGGAGAGGGGCGAAGCGGGGGAGGCGCTGGTTGAGGACCACCAAGGCGTAAGTTATCGCGGGGCCGTCGCCCGTAGGTGGAGACGAAGGAGGGAGAAGGAAAGTAGAGGCATGCCTCATCACCTCCATCCTTTCGCTAACTTGCGCGCGGGCGCGACGCAGAACGCGGGAGAGCGACGGCGAAGCGGCACAAACGCATACGGCTTCCAATTGCCCACTCCCCTTCTCTTGGGGAATACTAGAAGAGAGACGATGGTGATGAAGAGGAGTATATTAACTGAACATAGAATGTCTACGTGGCATCATGAGACTGGCTGCCTGTTTGTCATTTTGCCAATTAGAAGTGTCCAGGTCACCGATATGATGTTAGGTTTTTTCCTCCTGCGGGGGAGATTATTCATTATCGTGAGGTTGGAGAGAGGCGGGCTCGTTCCAACTTTGACTCTGGGAGCCGATTCGATAAGGGCGGAGGAGGTTGGGGCTCTGTAATGATAATTAAATATACTATGTTTTTCACGCAGAAGCTCACCCATTTAATGACAATCACCGAGGTCCTGCTCGTGTGGTCCCCACTAGGTCTTGCTTAGAGAGCTCGAATCTGGGTGTTTTGGGCTCCTGACCAATGAGCAGCACCGACTTTTGACAATCAAAGAAAATAATCATAAATAAAGAAAAAAATATTGCGCTTAATTATCATTGGGAAAAAGAGAGCGATGTTGTCCGGCGGGACGCGGGGGCAGAGTTGCGACGCAAAGCATACTCCTCGGACGGCGGTTGATGATGAAATATTTTTATTTTTTAATACTAAGATTGGGATAAGAAGTACTTTTAAAAAAAAAACAAAAGCCTCCACTACTCAGATTGGCTCTCTAACATCTTGTGTGTGGGCGAGAGAGACCAAAGAACTTATCTTTAAAATATTTTATCTATATAAAGTGCGAGCATGATCTGCTCCCATACTAGCCGATACAGGATATACCATATCGTATTAGAAGAAAATCACTACAAAACTTAACTTCGAGTTGACACAAGATCTAGACCACCTCATACCGAAGTGTACCTGTATGGAAGCATACCAATCTATACCAAAATGTACCTATCGGCTCATACATAAACATACCAACATGTATCGAGACGTATTGAAATAAAAATTAAGAAAAATTATTAGAAAACTATTTCAGTACGAGGAACATACCGTATCATACGTATCATACTGTATCTAACCGATAAGGTATCGATACGGTACCTAATATCGAGATTACGAGCTTTGAGGGCAAAAAAATTGAATTTTAATATTTTAACATAGTTTAACATGAACCTTATGCATAATAGATAATTGCAATAATAAAGTCCTATGTTTGGTATATATAAAAAGGTCGACAAAGTTCTTTGTATTAGCAAGAAAACCTATAGAGGATGAAAAATTTTCAGCTGGCTTCACCTTTTCTAATAAATGAAAAAGAGGCAGTGCATCAACTACCATCAAATGACTCTAGATTTGGGTCATATGCCCAACCGAGTCCTTCGTCTTGATTTTGATCAAATTGATTGTGATCGATATTTTGCCTATCAACTAGGAAAGAAGTTCTTTGAGTTAGCACTAGTAACCAAGCACGTGCAATTCATATTTAAGAGAAAAGAAAAAGAGAATGAGCGACCAAGTCGAATCTATTAAGAAGTTAAATTAAAAAGTCCAATCTATTTAGAAGTCGAGTTAGATAAATAGATAGAATCGAATTTATTAAGAAGTTTATGAAAAGGATCCAATTTGTTTAGACAAGGAGAAAGAACACATACGATAGTTAATACAAGTGAGAGGGCAATTAATATATTTTTAAGATAATTACAAAGAGCATTCTCAATATAAAAGTTGATAAATTAAATCAAGGGGGGATATTCCTGATTCTGAAACTGTTATTTCATATATCATATGGATAATTGGAAAATGGTAGTGAAAAAAATGAAAAGAAAAAGAAATTGTAAGAATATGAATGTGGCTAAGGTACAATAATTAAAGCAATATTTTAAGGTAGTGTTTTTTCCATCATCAATAGAGATACATTCGTGGTGATTCTATTTGTAGGATAAAATGTGCAACGCTTTTAAAATCTAAGAACTGCATTCAAGTGTGTCAACAGATTAAATTTGAGTCCATACCTAAATCCAAAAAATATTTGTTAAATCCAAAAACAAATCTGAACCAAATTAAAATTGTATCCCTATATCCAATATGGAACCCAACAAAGATCATGTATCGAGTAGATATTTGATATTTAATAAATTATTTTGCCATACTTTTAGACTTTTTAAATTACTGAATACATCTAAAATACTATGTCGGGAATTGCAAACATGAAAAAAAAAAAAATAATGATATAAAAATATAAGAGATTGTATCTAAAAAAGACGCCTATTCAATTATTACTTTTACTACCTAAACATTCATATAGTCAAACTATATAAAAAAATAAAAAAGATTCTACGACAATCAAGCATGGCACGTAAAAGTTTCCAATCATATCACACCAGCAAGCACTTGTTTGCCTGAACAAGTGGTTATAGCCCTCATTTTGACCTCCAATTGGTCACATCCCGATCATGCAAGCTTTGACTTGGTCCATCCCAGAGCGCGGGCTCTAGCCTAGATGAGGTGGGTGGGTATAGGTTAGTGGATATGGATGAACCCCTCCGAGTCTCCAATAAATATATATTAAATCATGATAAATATGTTGTAACAAAAATGTCATAAATAACATGGATATAAATTTTATGGAACAAGATGAGTTATGGTTCCACCATCCTATATTTGGTATATATATATATATATGTATGTATGTATGTATGTATGTATGTATGTATGTATGTATGTGTGTGTGTATGTGTATATGTGTATGTATATGTATGTATGTAGAGTGTATGCGCGTGCGCGTGCGCGTGCTCATACCCTTACTTTTTATAACTTTTAAGGGTACTTTATGTCTTTTTACAATCTAACATTTACTCACCCTCTTAACCCCTCCAATTAATGCTCTCTCCCTCTCTCTTTCTCATACATACATACATATACATATACATATACATGTACATACATACATACACACACACACATACATACATACATACATACATACATACACATACATACATACATATACATACATACATAGACATACATACATATGTATGTATGTACATACATGCATACACACACACATATATATACACACACACCGAAGAGAGAGAGAGAGAGAGGGAGAGAGCATTAATTAGGAGTTGAGAGGGTGAGTTAATGTGAGATTGTAAAAAGACATAAAACACCCTTAAAAGTTACAAAAAATAAGAGTATTTTTTGTCCAATAAAAAATGGGTAGATTGATAACCTACCATAACAGAGAGTAGGTTATCAATCCCCATATATATATATATATATATATATATGTGTGTGTGTGTGTGTGTGTGTGGTCACATCTCTTATATCCTCATCAGTTCGTTTGTCAATTTGGACTTGTATGTATCCCGTGTCAGTTTTGAATCAGGTTAATGCGTTATTAGCTTCCACCGAAACGCCAACCCTAGAAGTCCTGGAAACGAGAACATTCATACTCATAATTATTAGTAAATAGTCAATAGACACATTAAACATTCATACTTAGGCATATATACATAATACATTAGAAAATAGTCAATAGGCACACTAAAGGCAGGATCGATGCATGAGGATTTTTGTTATCGAGCTCTATCAGTAAATTAACATCTAGAGTTTGAAGACAAGCAACTCTTTAATGACCTACGATTAACATTACCATGATCACTGAAACTTGTCATGATCATCCATGACAATGCAAGTTTCTTTTAAGGCAATCCAGGACCCGGGTGGTAACTTCCTTATTGTATTTCTAGGGAGAAAAAAATAGGGTGGTTGCTCTGCCACATTTTTTTAAATATGTAAATCGTAATTGAGAAAGGGATCAAGCATATATAGTACGATCTCAACCCAATACAAAAACTCTTATTTTAATAAATAGTTTTTTCCAATAATAATCAAAAAGAGAAACAAAAGTAACATTATGTCAAAACTTTAGCGTATCAATTGGGATAACTCATCTCAATCCCAAAATATATATGGCAAATGATACAACCAAGATAGCATGGCCCTCCTAAGTCATCAATAGAAAAATTGAAACATGCTTTATGTTTGATTGAAGTTTTCAAAGCAGAAGAATCCATATAAAATAAAAAAAATTAACAATTTACACGTCAGAAATTGAGATTTTTTTAAAAAAATATATTTAACTTTTCGGATAAAATGGAACAAGATCTTTATTTTTATTAAGAATATAATGAATATTTTATATAATTTTTATATGCTCAATCAATCATAAATCAATGTATCACTTTTTTTTATCATCGAGCAAACATATAAAATTATTTTTTAAAGTATTATATATCCTGATATCAATTCATTAAAAAAAACTTTAGTGAGAAAAAATTTGTCTGACTAAACAAGTCCTGAACCTCCAAAAATTTAAGTCCTGAATCTCCAAAAATTCTGGTGGCAGCAAAGAATTGAACAAGCCGGTGAAGATGAGCAAACTTGACCAACAGAGAATGCGTACCGTGGCATCATTTGACTTGGCTCTCTCTTTTTTCCATTCAACCACTCAAAATATGCCACGTGTTTGATCCGTGGCAGAGTGTTCTTCCCCTAAGGAAGACGTCATCGTTCGGACGGGGAGATGAGCCTTCGGCTCTCCTTGAGCAGTAAAGGGCAGTCTGGATGGTGAAATATAATTAACCACACCAACCTTCTCACTCACCCATACCCCATTGAGGTGGTCCCCACAGTTCAGCGAGAGACATTGTTTGCGTTGGGGTGCTCGAAGCCTAGGTGCTTTTAGTACGGCTATTTTGGGCGGCAGCAAATGGAGATACGTGCAGCGTTGGAACTGGACCCAGTTTGATACTGGACGGTGGAGACCAGAGGGGTCCACTGACCGAATCGGTCGTAAGAAACGCGGGAAATCAGATGATTGGCTGCTGGAGTTGGCGGTTGATTGCCCTCCCCGTGAATGCAATAAAAGTAGTCGGGTGACTTTGTCTTGGATCCAAGAGAAGGTACACTAGGCCAAACGTGGTGTGTAGGGGTGGCGATCGGCTCACATCGGATCATAAACGGATCGGATCACATGCAGGTCGGATCAGAAAATCATAAATCTGAACCCGACCTGTTTATTAAACAGATCAGAAATTACAACCTGAACCTGACCTGTTTATTAAAGAAGTAATCCGACCCGACCCGACCCGTTTAACCTGTTTAATAAACAGGTAACCTGTTTATCCAACTTGACCCGACCTATTTAACCAACCTGACCCGTTTAACCTGTTTAGACCTGTTTAACCTGCCCAACCCAACCTATTTAACCTGCCCAACCCGACCTGCTTAGACCTGTTTAGACCCGTTTAACCTGTTTAGACCTGTTTAACCTGTTTAGACCTGTTTAACCTGCCAACAGTTAAACGGGTTAAATGGTTTAAACGGGTCAGACATTTAAAACCCGTATCCGACCCAATTAATAAACAGGTTAAACGGGTCGACCTGTTTACGATCCGAACCTGTTTAGGCCAAACCCAAATCTGTTTATAGCGGGTCGAACACAGATCGGGTTGGCGGGTCGGGTCATATTTTGCCACCCATAGTGGTGTGCCTGTTAATTCATTATTCCACTATTTTTTTAGACATTGCTTCGTAGGAATCTAAGGTTGGCGCCAACGCGGTGCTTTTTTTACTTTTCTGTAAAAAGGAAGGAGTTAAACTCCACCCCTAACTGGTGCAAGTTACTTGTTGGAACCCTAGAATCCTACATTTGGTACTTATAGATTTTAACCTAGGGCAATTATATTGACTTTAATGACTAAATCCATAGATTTTTTATGCATAAGCAAACAAAAATATCCATCAAATAAGAGTTGCAATGATAAAGAAGCTCGTACTTACATAGATGGTGTCTGGTTACTAATAATAGTGGTGGAAGAGTCGATGGAGCCTATGGTGGTGGTAGTGGTGGCAATAATAATTACAGGTGAGAGATGGCAATGACAATGGTAGAGATGACAATGACGATGATCACGACTGTAATAATGATAGCAATAGAGGTGACAACAATAGTGGTAATAATGGATATAGTATTGGTGGTGGTGTCAAAAGAGATGGATTTTTATCTTTGAATTTGTTGTTTTTTTGTCATGGTTTTTGTAGTTTTATTTTTAAAATAAAAAATAAAAGCGATAACAAACAACACATCTTTCTACTTATTAACCAGATGTTTTGGATTCAACTTATAGATGGTTCCTTCCAAGTATTTGGACCTAGGTAATTATGTATAGATGAGACTCACTTTCTCTTTCTAAAAAAGATGCTAATAGAAAATTTATGTACAAGCTCTGTTCCTATTATTTAACATAGGCTAAATACGGTTATATATAAGAAACCACCACAATGCTTTATAATCGAACATTCATTTGCCATCAAGTATCTGGGGCATCCTAAAGATCATGTTGACAATGCCATCATTCGTAAATATCAAAAATAACACATTATTTTTATGTTTGCTAATTGGAGTATTATCCATGCAATCCTACTATTCCATCATTATTTATTTGGGACATCTTTGGTTGAGGAAAGTTTGATTTTGGAATGAGAACAAGAAAGAGTGACTCTCATTCCCATTTTAATTCCCGACAAGAATACGAATGTTCCAATCCTCCAAAATTCAATCCTGCCTCTTTCTTGGTATTCAAATCTAATTCCGATTCTCATTTCAATCCTAAACCAAACGCATCGAAAATGACAGCAAACTTGATTCATAGCAGCTATAATCGCAAGATATGCCAATATAATTATTATTTCTGGAAAATTCTGCTATCAGAAAAACATGATCATTTCGATTTTTATTCTAATTCATTTTGATTCCGAATCTAATTGCAAACCAAATTCTATCCAACCTACCTGTATCTCTAAGTCATATTTTTGTTTATTATTTTTTAAAAGGTGTATGTTGGGGGAAATACAATTAAAGGACGAAACCAATTAGATTAAGGCACGAAAATCTCGCTCTCTTTAAGAAGATTTAAGCCCCCTGTAGTTGGCAAAGCCTAGAACCCGGTGCAGCAGAAAATATTATAACTTGTCTCCTTTAGAATACTGATGGTGTGCGTGCAGAGGGCTAAGCATGAATTTCAGAAAATTTTATGCGGAAAGAATGGGTTAAACATTTTAACCCAAAACATGCATGATATTTTAGATATTTTGACTCTGGTACCAGTCGAAAACAGTCTTCAACTGCACATCACATGTGGCGCGGGTTCAGTCCCAATGGATAGGGTGACACCCGCGCGTACCTATCAAAGCAGTCATCATATGAGCCCCCGAGTGGAGAGCCACGCTTCATCACACGATCACACGTGAGAGTTTCCGGCAATCGGATAGTCTCCACTAATCCTTTGCTTTGACACCAAATATCACAAAGCCCTTAGATCCCGAGGATTGTGTGATTTAAATAAATATGCATAAATCACAACTTCTTGTGATTTGAAGATTGAGATCATATTTCAACCGTAAAAGAGATCATATCTCTTACCTTTAGAAGGAGGTTCCTTCAAATACAATAGCCCGACAATCGTCATACTGCAAGGACCAATTTTGCATAAGTAGTCAAGCCCAAAATGCCACCAAAGAAAGACCCTTCTTTGCAAAGAACTCCTTCAAAGTATTTTTTGTGAGTAAAATGAAGTGATATTGTATATATTTAGAATGAAGGGGGAGAAGAGTTTATATAGACAGTTTGAAACTAATACAAACATATATGCACTTAGAAATCCTAAAGATAACTCCCCCACCTAATACATTTTTCAAAGCGGTTCATGAATCATTCTTATTCATCTCCCCAAATACATGAATCCTTCATCTCTCCAAATACATGAATCCTTCATCTCTCTAGATACATGAACCATTAAATACACAAGCCTCATAAATAATATAAATATTAAACTTTAATATTAAAATGCACCAACAATGTATTGTATAAAGACAGTTTGCCAGCATCCATAAAACAAAAGAAAGGCAAGTCCCCGGACCACAATATTTATTAAGGTCTCTCTCAGCCGCCTTCATGGATGGTATTATACGGTGGTAATAGCCTCTTTTTTTTTAACAAATAAATCAGGGAAAGGGATAATAACATGTTGACTTTATCTTTAAGTACTTGTTTGGAAGTTTGTTATGTTAACGTTAGGGAGTGGTTGGCAGTTTTAACTTTTAACTAGCCAACGAAAGCCGACATTATTCAGTCAATACCTGGGAAACAGGCTACCCTAGATAACTTTATTTTGTCTTTTTGGATGAAATAAATTTAAAAATTTTTTTTGCATGAATATGCTTCTAAATATCGAATTTTGTATGAATACCCTTACAAAATTGATATTTGTATGTATACCCTTGTAAACCTTTGTTATTGTACAAATGCTCGTAATATAACGGTTATTCTAACGATGTTAAGAAAAATCATATTTATATTAATTAAAAATAAAATAAAATTTTAAAATTATGCTATTGTCTTTGTCTTCTTCTTCTGCTACCGGGATCGCGATCTATTTGCATGTCTACCTATTAAGGGTATTTTAGTTATTTTAATTTGACACCGTTAATTTTTTAACATCGTTAGATAGCATGGGTATATATGCAAAAACAAAAATAAAAAAGAGTAGAATGACAAACAAGTGTTTTACGAGGGTACACATGCAAATATCAATTTTGGAAGGGTATTCATGCAAAATCCGATATTTAGGAGGGTATTCATATAAAAAATCCTAAATTTAACTACCAGAACTCTCTTCTATCTTTTTATTTTTCCTACGTTTTTTTGATATAATTTATCCCAATAGCTCTTGAAGTCTCAATCAAATATAAAGGGAAGTCCTAGTGTAATGGTCCTCAACCACCCACCCATGGCGACAATGAGCAATTCTAACCCATGGAAGGGATGGTTATCTTAGAGGTGATGTCTCTAATTTTTATCATGCATCTAGCTATTGCATTTAAAGTATAGGCTCCCTGAGATAGGCCACATCACAGAGTACCCTCTTGGACAAACTAAATCAACACACTGTTTCAAGCTTCAGAGGCTGCTTCTGAAGGGAATCCAATAGGGTTGGCCCTGATGATCACCCAAAATTAGTCTTGTTCAACATGAAATATCCTGTCATCAAGGGACCACCTGAGGGGCCATTAAAAATCCAAATGGGACGTAACTTTTTACTAAATCTTTCCCTGCATGATTGGATTGATGCTTTAAGCCACCAACTCTGGTGAATTGTATCAGCTCCCTGATGCAATGTCCATGCCAACAGTGCAGGAAAAGTTTTGATATTAGGGTTGGCATTGTAGGAGCTACAGTTCCATGATGCCTTGTCATCCAATGAGCATCATTGACAAGATGCAATCCCACAATTTAATTTTATTTGCTAACTTGTGTTCCATGTGTTCCACAGGTATCACTGTATCAGTGACATCATGAGCTTACCTCTATCTCCTTATCAAGTCGCATACCAACAATATTTTCCCTTGTTTGAGCCATCATCTTGGAATCCTTCACTCAATCTTAACTATCAAATAGAATTCTATTCTGCTGCTCCCATCAACTTCCATAATTAACTGATTCCTTCAAATATTTTGTTACAATTGATAAAAATCTTCCATTAGGTTCATCCAAGAAGAAGAATCTAATGCGTCGATCCCTTCTCATGATCCACGTGTGCCGGCGTAATTAAATTACTTCATCAGAGTAAGTAGCCAACTCGAGGGAGCCTTGACTTGAACAAATTTTAAGCAGCCATAGAGGAATATTAATTTATGATAGATAAACTTGAGAACACAAGCATATAATTATAAGACTATAAATTTATATAGGTGGTGTGGTCTGAAGAACCTTGCTTTGGACCAACATGCATCGAGTTCGATGAGAAAATGCCATTATTTTCACATGTAAGCCATGAACCAAAGTGCTATCAACAATATTGTTTTTATCCACAATAATTGCTAATAACAGCACATTCAATGATATTGCAGATATGTTAGATCAGTATTGAAGCTACATTTTCTCGTTCTACATATTAATATATTTTAAGAGTGATATTACAATAAAAAAGGCATAATGAGTGTGTTTTCTCTCTCGCATTATGACTGTTATATTGTGTCCTTATATATTTTTTTTAATTATTATATATACTAAAGTCAATTAAGAGATGGGCTTAAATTGCTACAATGGCATTAAAACCTTTATAAGATTATTACTTAAGATAAGGGATTAAGATAATCCCCAATGGATGCTTATAGCCATGGACAAATAGTTTTCCATTTTCTTCTTTATATTTTAAAGTTCCATGTGATGATCTCTAAAAATAAATTAAGACACTCATTTTTTCAACTCCATGCCTTAAACGTGAGCACCGAGCCTGAGCCACAAAAGGAATCAAGTATTATAAAACTCATAATAATTCATGTAATTTTTTAGGAAGAATTCAATAATTTATATTGAGGAAATATAACACTGACACGTTTAAGTGGGGCTCCCTTGCGACCAAGAAGCATACAAAAGGCTAAGAAGGGGTAGCTTATGAGGCAGACTTGGTCTTCTTCGTTCCAATTGTCTCAAATGGCCAAGGTTCATCCTCAAACCTTCCCCTGTTCTTCTTCTTCTTGCTCTTCTCCTTCGATGGAGATAACATCAAGGAGAGAGGTTTATACTCTATGGATGAGATCACTGGTGTTCCATGGGAACGGTTGCACCGTATATGATTCCAATGGTAGGATTGCTTACCGGGTCGATAATTATGCTTGCAAGTGCAGCGACGAAGTGTTCTTCATGGATCACAGTGGCAAAGTACTGTTTAAGATACTTAGAAAGGTGAGGATAAGCATGCATATGTTTGTGAACTCATTACATGGAGCAAATCGCAATGAGCTAAGTAATTTAACTTCTTTGCCAAACTTGCAGAGATTTAGAGTGTTCGGGGTATGGGAAGGCTATAGATGCACAGACTCGGGGCTGGAAGAGAAGAAACCCTGGTTTAGAGTCCGGAAGGCTCGCCGGTTTCTGTGGAGAGACCGTTCCGGCGAAACCACTGCATGGGTTGGCCGCGGGAAGGAGTATCAAATAGGAGGGCGGGCACGCAAGTCGGAATGCAGGATTATGGACATGGCCGGAGAGCTGGTAGCTGAGGTAAAACTTGCCAACTTTTTTTCTACATAGCATGTCTTCCAAGCCATCAGAATATAAAGTAGAACACAACCAATTAAGAGGCATGCTTGCTAAAATTCTGCCAGTAGATTAGCTATAGTTTGTATGCATGGGCATAGTTACAGTAGTTGATGGTCCAAACTGACATGGAGTGTGATCTTTTTGGGCAGGTAAAGAGGAAGCAAACAGCCTCTGGGGTGGTTCTGGGAGAGGATGTTTTGAGTCTGGTGGTGGAGCCCAGTGTAAATCATTTGCTCGTTATGGGACTTGTGGTAGTTTGTGGTCTGATCAACCACAGCTTGTGAGAAGGACTTTTTTTTTTGTTGCTTGAGCGAATTGGAGTTCTTTGCATGCTGAATAATATGGTGCTGCATTTGCTGACATGGATAAAAAGGTTGAGGTAAAGGAAAAGGATTAGGAAGCAGGTGTAGCAGGGCAGTTTTATTAATACATACATTCATTTGTTCAACCATTGTGACATTTATTTGGTCCATAAGAATTGATATCTTACTAGATATGGACATGTGTGATGTACATGTTGCCAAAATTCCATTATTAAGATCGTTTGGATGCATGCAATAGGTGTACTCTCATTTAGCTTATGTTACTCTCTCTCTTTTTGTAGCAAGGACAGGGCATGAACTTATCCTTTATGGAATTGCCCATCATATTTCTAGCTATTTGTCATACAAAGACTTGCAGAGAAAAGTGTCATACTAAGACATCTTCTGACTTAAGCTTAGTTAGGAATCACTTCAAAGCTGAAGTTATAAGTTATATTTATTAAAAAAACTACACCAAAATAATGAAGATCGATGATGAAATTAGACAATTATATACTAAGAAACCAGAGATCGAGTTGAGGACCATTCACCATTAGAGCATCTTTTCCAATCCCATCAACTCAGTTGTGGCATGCTAAACAAATTAGACGGTCTCTAAGCAGTCTTTAGACACGACATAATTTCTTGCTAAGAGTATATTTGCCTCATGTTATGACAATCTAGGACTTCACCCAAAATAGCTAGCCATAAGGTATTATTTGGGTTCGTTGATACTATATAAGTATTCAAGACCTACCTAATGAATAAACATATGTCCGCATAGATCCTCACACATGTCATCGTAGATCGCTCATCAAAACTTTGCATGTATGACAACCTAAGGTGCCACACCAGCAAGTCATATACCTCATTCATGGATCACCTTCAAAGATTTAGGAATTGAATCTCAAATTCAAGAAGATGCAACCTCTGGCAAAAAAAACAGCCTAAGCTTTTTTGTGAGATATCAAAAAAGAGAAGACAAGAGACCAGTTTCATAAATAGAAGTGAGCTCATTCCTCACCCTCCCCAACTTAATGTTTATTCACCAGATTGTGTAGCATATACATGCACATAGGACTTCAACATGAGTGCGATATTGAATCCAAAAGAGAAATAAAAAAAATAAATGAAAAAAAAATAGAGCAGCTCGGAGAAAGTAACAAACACAAGTTAATTTTGATATAAATAAAGATTGATAAACGAGTTGACATGGGACATTTGAGACCACTATTGTTGTTGTTAGAAACCATGGGTTGGTTCCAATTACTATTATCGAAAGTTACAGTACTTCCCAATGAATTTTGTCACTGTATAGATCGCTGTTACGTGGCATTTTATTGGATTAAGTTCTGATAGAATTCATAGCCAGGATCTGAATAGAACGGATGTAAAAGTTCGATAATTTGATCGGACTAAATTAAAATTCAGAATACAAATTAAAATCTCTAATAGTTTAGAATTTTTTACGTAGTTATTTCTTAAAAAATTAAATAATTTGAAAAGATATATGAATATATTACTCTCGCTTCCAACGCCATTTTTAGTAAGGTTGCAAATAGGGCGGGGTTGCCCGTAACCTGACCCGCTTGGACCCGATCCAACCCATGTTAAAGGATCCGTAGGGCCGGGTTGGGCTCTGTAATTGGATCCGTTCTATTTTCGGTGCTGGATTTTTTGAATTTCGATCCGACCCGATCAAACAAGATCTGTTTGAAATTTGGGCAATTTTTGATTTCCAACCTTATGATCTGATCCAATCCGACTCGAATCCAGTAAATTATTTGAGCCCGTGGGCCATAGGGTGCAGGCCTGGCCACCCAGCTTGGTGCTTAAGGCTCGGCCGAGAGTGCTTAAGAAGTTAAGGGTCTCTCATCTCTATTACTCTTTAACTCTCTACTATTCTCTCGATTCATCTCAAAAAACTGCACCCTGCATTTGCTGACAAGATGATGAGCAAACAGCAAGACTTGTCTACCTTCCCTCCTAACTAGTATGTAGACAGTCCAACATTGATTGCCCAAGTTTTCAGCAGCATTGGAAAATTCAATTTTAAATCAGCCACTGTATGCTTTGTTTCATTATGTTCTTCATCCATCGCATTAAAAGATGCTCATGGTTTTGGCATGGTTGGTGCAGCTTGCAGACACAGAAATCAGAACGAAAAGATAAGAAAAGTGAGGCTTCAGGCCGAGAAGGTGAGCGAATGCTAAAAACAGTTAATTTTTATAACCATCCTTAAATATACGACACCTGATCACTCTTCAGGTCACTGTAGAGATTATAAATGTTCAGATTTCTCTGAGTTGTCCGTGCTAGACTAAAGTTTGGTGGAGAAAAATTTCAGATAAAAAATTCAATTTTGAAGAGGTGAATTATATTTTTTTTATTATAAATTATAGTATAATCTAATTTAAATTCGAACTAGATATAAATTTTTTGGATTGGAGTTGGATTATACTTTATAGATGGATCAGATCCCACTCAAACGGTATATTGAGTCAGAAATTGTAGTCGTGGATTTTATTTGGCTGAATTTGGGTCTAATATTAAAACCCAAACAAAAAGTTGGGTTAGGTCGGGTCACTTGCGAATTGGGATCCCGTCGATCAGACCGATTTGCCAGCCTGTCGAACGCTCCAGTCACGTGCACACAGTTATCAATGACATGGGCATGCGTGCCCCACGTAATTTCTCGCCACAGTGCCGATCAAACGCAAGTGCTTACGTGGCAAACGGTCTGAGCGTCCGATGTAACAGTCTGAGTTCCTCCGCGGGTGAGCATACCAACGGATCAGGACTATCACGAGAGCGGAGGCGTCTCTAACGAATCTGGAGTCTTCTCCACCCCCAAAATTTATTAATTTTTTTTCTCTCCAATTAATAAACGATGTCGTCAGCCCTAGGAGCTCCGGCACGTGAGCGGTGGCACCCGCGGGGAGCACAACCTGGAGGGCTGCAGGCACTTACCCTTGCTCCCTTCCAACGCGACTCTAAGCCGTCCGATTCCATCCACGTCATCGATCCGCGTACTCTCACTAGTCTGGACGGCTCGGATCGCGTCCGAGTAGAATCCGAAGCAACTCTCTCCCTCTCTCCCCCCTCAGTTTCTCTCTCCCTTGCCTTCTACCAACTCTTTTTCCCCAAAATTCTTGAAAAAATTCCCGAAATTTTAGTTTAGTTTTATTTTTTTTTTCTTTATAGAGATGAAGGGGGGATCGGCGGTGGAGGACGAAAGGGAGATGGAGATGGCAGCCAAGACCAAGAAGGAAGAGAAGAAAGAAGAGGTCAAGGCCATGAATGGTGCTGTTGATAATCATGGCCGTCATGGTGATGGTGATGATGCGGAGGAACCGGAGGAGATTGTGGAGCTGAAAGATGTTGATGAGTATGAGGATGGTGATGATGATGGAGAGGGCGAAGAGGATGATGATGACGATGAGGATGAAGACGATGATGATGAGGGGGAGGATGATTCTGACGATGATGTGGAGGAGATCTTCCCGCCTGGGACTGGACCCCAGGCTCAGTCGGTGGATGATGATGAGGAGGAGGAGGAGGAGGAGGAAGACGAGAGTGATGATGAGGATGACGGAGATGACGACGACGACGATGATAGCGACAAGGAAGAGGAGGTATATATATATTTTTATTTTTTCTGCACTTAAATTTAGTTTTATTGTATTTTGTCTTATTTTTATGACATTTATTCGTTTTAATTTGTATATATGGGTAGATCTGTGCTTCTCTTACCGAAATAAAGTAGAAGATTTTCTCAGTTATTTTGATGAGTTATTAGATTATCGTGTTTTATTTAGATTTTTGTGCTTGAAAGAATAAAAGTTAAATTTTTTTTGATAGATCTGTATGGTTAGATTTGTTGCCAAACAAGTTATAGGATTTTTTTTGTTTTAATTTTTGGTAACTTATTATTTGTTTCAGTATGTTTTATTTTGAGCACTTGTTTGATTTTTTTTTTTTTATATTGTTATAGCTGTATTTAGGGTTTTGGTACCATGATGAGTTGAACTATATGAGGGAATGTTTCTATATTTTTTCTAATTTTTAATAGGTTTATATGTTTATCTCTCAGATTCGGACTCAAGCGTATTGTATTTGAGTTTTTTCCTTATAATATATAAATATATGAGCTGATTTAATTCGGCAATGATATATTTTTCTCTGTTAAGTTCTGGATCTTGAGCTTATGCTATTCTTTCTAAATAAACCTATATCTAGCAAGCTCTGTGTTATGGACTAATACAGTAGGGTTAATTCCTGTAGATATGCGTGTTTTTAGATGTGTAGTCTCTGAAGTTTAACTAGCGGAGGTCTTTTTTCCCCCATCTAATATACTCCGTTTATTTTCAAAAAAATAAAAACCATAATGTATCTCCTTTTTCTGGTGATTTGGAATGATTTTATTCATCATCTTCTTTTCTTGGTTTTGCCTTTTTTTTGTTTGAAGTATCTCTGAGAGTCCATTAGTGGTGTAGTTCATATGATTGCTCAATCTTCCTCTGCTGTTGTTTGTTGTTGCCTAGAAGCCATTGATACTTGATAGTGTGAACTGGTTCCATGTTATATGCTAATACTGGCATGTTTTCTTGTTTCTAATTTCTCAACAATAATACAACTGCTTATGAAAGGATTTTAGGGATTAAGAGGAAAGAGTTCTTCTATGCCATTCCTGGTGTTGGCTCCATCATATTTTGCTGCCTCTTGTTTTTGGTTTTGTTTTTCAGTTTTGTGTTGTGTTTTTTGCTCAAAAATAAAATTGTGTTGCTAAATGGTGCGACATCCTTGTTAACTGATAGGAAGGAGTGACTTTGGCAACTATTTATTTTCTTAGTCAGTTGATTTTGTTTGTTCGTTCTGTTTCCATTTTCTTGTTGTTCTTGATGCAGTTATTGTGATCCTGGACAGTGGTCTCTCCAAGTACTGCACGTCTAAACATATTAAGTTGTTGTTACTTGTATTGTTTTGCTTATTTCCATAAATTCATCCTTTCATCTTATAATTTTTAATATGAGCTTTCTAGTTCATCATGTTTGTGCTATATTTGCTGCTTGCCTTGGAGTTATCACAGAATCTCTGTTAAATTTAGGTAGTGGCTTATAGATATTTTATTCTTGGGTCTCACATATTATTAGCTGTCTGGTGTATCTTTATTTTTTTTAATAAAAAATTAAATGGTAAACTTCTGCGTCTTGACATCTTGGTACCAGCATGTTTTAATATCTATCATTGCAAATTCTGTCCCCTAGTGTTTAGACTGACATTGTAATACACTAATTATTTTTGATTTATTTAGAGAGCTCAGTGTTTTTGTGAAACATGTCATGTGCTATTTGCTTAACATCTGTGAGTAAATCATGGGGCTTATGACTATAATAATTTATTGTCACCTGTTAAGTGTATAACTGACCCCAGGTTTGTAGCCCAAGATTGCCAAGGTTTGCTGAAGATCTTATAGTGCAACCAATCTGATTTTCCCGGTGCACCTGAGAATTGATTTGTAATGAAGATCTACGAACCTTCAGTTTTCAATAATAATTTCACTTGGAATCTCAATTGGACTAGATTGTTTTATCCTTTATTCTCAACCATTCATTTTTGTTCCACCTAAAGCTGCATGAGATTTTTCTTTTTCATAAGCTGGTACAAAATTTTCTCCTTTAAAATTCATCTCTAATGATGGAATGGAGGATAGGTCATTTTTCTAGCATAACTTCTGTATCAATGTCATGCTTGAGAGAGAGAGTAATACATATTAACTAGTATAAAATACTCTCTTATCCTGGACATCACCCACTCTTTGGAGAAGGATCCAAGTCCTAGGTTTGTGGTATAATATGTGTTAACTGTCCATCTTAGCGCTCTCTCTTTCTCTCACATGCACACAACCACACACACATTGATTGTTTCTTGTTCCCATCTGTAGCATTGACCTTTCCTTCTCGTGTTTTTTTTGAGAACCATCCTTCTGCATAAATTTAATTCCAAATTTTACATAATAATTTTCTCTTTTCTATTTTTTAAAAAAATTAAAGCATTTTTAGAACCTCGATGCACTTTGAACTTCTGGTTTTGTCTCTGATATGTCAAAACTTTTAGGAGGAATTGGGGACAGAATACCTTGTCCAGCCAGTAGGTCGTGCAGAAGATGAAGAAGATGCAAGTGACTTCGAACCAGGCCAGGAGAATGATGATGATGACATTGATGAAGATGATGAGGATGAGGCAGGTGGTGATGCTGGAAAGGAACAGACCTCCTCAAAGAGGAAGAGATCAGCTGCGGATGACAGCGATGATGATGATGATGATGATGATGATGATGGTGATGGTGATGGTGATGGTGATGAGGATGACGAGAGGCCATCCAAACGATAGTATATTTGTTACTAATTTGGCTGTTTCCGTTGACTTACATGTTAAGGTTCTCCCAAAACTCATCTCCCAATTCTTTCTGGTAGAAAATATTTAGGATTGATATGTATCAGTTGGGGATAATATTTGATATAAAAGCTTTTCTCTCACTGTGGGGACATGTAGAGCATCCATATGACCGGGAAGGCTCATCTCTCCTTCAGAAAGTGCCCATGCGAACTTTTTTTTTTTTTTTGCACTTTACCCCCTTCTTGTCAGTTGGAATCTCCATGTACTTTGATCATTAGGCTTTTGCTAAAATGTTAATTTGCTGATGTCTTTGTTTATTTTGGATGCTTTATGTTGTTGATATCTGATTGCCTTCTCTGTAATATTCATTTATGCCTTTTTTATAGATTTGTTGTGAATGCTATTAGGAGGTTTTTCCTTCTTTCCATGCCGATCTTCTGCTAGCAATGCTCGGGAAGTGTCATGCAGGTGGCAGGGAATTTCTGCCACAGCATAAGCTGCAAGCTTCCACTCAAAAGATTTGAGACATGATCGTTTTAAGTCTCACTGAATACCGAGTTACCTCACAAGATTGGAAGAATTGAAGAAGCGCAGGAAAGAGAAACTATTCACACAATTGAGGATTATTAGCCATTTTCTTCTTTACAAGTAATGGACTTGGACCCCTGTTTCTCAAGCACTTGTCCGATGATGGTTTATGGTTTATCTTTTGTGTAAGTTGTGCTGGGGAATCTCTTATAATTCCATTTTGATCTATTTGATAAATATGTTGGATTCAAGTTGACAGATTTTTGATCTATCGTGTCCAATTCGATCTGTATGAGGTATGATCTGATTTGATGGCCACCTCAAGTCCTGTGACTCTGGGATGGGGCCAAAACTTAGCTCTGGTTCTATATAAAGCTGTGGGCACCTGAAGGAGAAAAGAACAACCCATGGATGACAAGTAGGGGAGAAATAAACGAAGAAAGAAAGGAGAGGAACAAAGTGACACAGAAGGGGCCTATGGTTTGTACCCAAAAAAAAGAAGAAATAAGGGCGCCTATGGTCAAAGTCCACCGAGCGTGCCCATGGGTCAATCCCGACGGTTGTCGCCGTACCAGTCTAAGCTTACAAAACCCTACTAGCAGAGCCGATTTTGAAGTCCAGCGGATTAGATGAGCCCTTCGCATGCAGATTTTGAATTCTATTACGTTCTCTGCTCGCTGTTTCTCAATTTCAAGTTATTGGCAGAGGTTTGGTGATTGTGGTGGTCGACCCTCTTTGGCAAGACATCAAAATGGATAACTTGAGGAGATAAAATGCAACATCTACAATGGTATCTTGCAGACAGTCAAGCTTCCGTGTGTGATGTATTTCCTCACTTATGGAATATATGATATGTTAAGCAACAATGGGCGAGATTTCTTCACCAAAAAAAAAGAAAAGAAAAAAACCGATGAGAAACATTATCCTCTTTTTCAAGCTTGTGGGTCGGTCCAAGGTTAAGAGGCTCTATACCTACGCACGGTTTGCCTATTTGCAGGCTTATCTGCCGTGCTAACAAGTAATCAAGGCGAAAACAGAATGGCATCAGGCTTTCATCCTCTTCTCTCCTCTCCGCCTCTCTTCCATCTACTCTTCCTTCTCTCTTGCCCAACTCTCCAAAGTCACCAACGCCATCGCAATTGAGGACTTATCATGGGTGCTGCAAATGCACGGGGGCCATCCATGGGCTATGTAAGGTGAGTCTGGTGCAACCAAGATGAAGAGCAGCTTCAGTACCAGCTGTTCCTAAAGGTAGCAAATGGCAAATGGGATGAACCTAGAGCAAAAATCATTGAACCAAAGTCACATCGGCGTGGCTGGAAGTGAACATTCTCAAAACTAGATATGTCAACATTTGATCCAATTCTGTTGGGATGGGAGTTGCTGGGTAAGGTACTTTTGATCAGTTTCTTGGATTGATCAAAAGGGGTATGAAACATTAAATAGCTAATCATACCCTTACTTTTCCACCTGTGCTATTTTTTAGTGCATAAAGCGGTATATTATGACAAAGATAAACAACATATCAACTGATTCCGCACAGAAATTTCATTGAGAGCAAATTTCCTTTTATCTGAAAATTTAAACAGAAAATATCGTTGGTTCTGACATATTAACATGTAACAATCTTATAATTTCTATTCTGCAAGCTCTATAAGTACATAATATTGAGGTAGAAGGGATTGACCACCGCCACAGACGTTCAGCACAGTCAATTACATTAAGCATTACAATCAAGTTCCATTAAATTTAGTTACGGGTGCCAGTTCTCTTATTTCCCTACTTTTTCCCCATACTTTTTTCTGCATGAAAGGCATCCGCACCTGGAACAGCCACTGGAAGGCCTCCATATCCTAGCGTAACATCCTTACATCTGTAAAATGGCCTGAAAAAATCAAAGCAATTAAGAAAACAAAATGATTGACTCGTAACCATGTTATCTTTACATATGCTTCAAGGGAAGAAACATTTGATGACAACTTCAAGCATTTAAAACTTGAGATTTGAAAGGATCCAGAAAAATGTAGAAATGCTTACAATTAATCAATCTAGTGAAAATCACATCCCATCAACAACTTTAATTCCTGCTCGTTTGTCCCATTCCTCAGCAGAGAGAGCATCTGCCATTATCTTCTCTTGGCCACGCCAAAGAATCTGTGCCACAAGTACAAATAAATGAATAAATAAAAACCAGCCCATAATTTTTTGTTATAATCAAATCAACCCACATTCTCATAAAGCCACTGTTAAAATCTCTGAACAATCGTAGCCAGTCTTAATGGTTTCCAACCGGATATGGGAAAGGGAACCACAGACATGCTTCACCATGTTTTGTCGTGTTCTAGAGGTTACTAACTACGTGTAATAACTAATAAGTTGAGCATGCGACAGCCGGACATCACCAACTAAAGAAGAGCAAGTACCTTGTCAATGACCCCAAATTCTTGAGCCTTAATTGAGTCCATATAAAACGGTCTCCGCATCAGCTTCGATACTGACTCCACAGGCTAATTAACAAAGCTTGTCAGATTTTCGGCTGTAATCTATAAATTTACAAATACAAGAAGTTTTCATATACTCACATTTCCAGTGTGCTTTGCTAGAAGTTTAACGAGTGTGTCCCTATTATTTATAATCTGTTGAAATCACAGAAGTATCATATGAATCAAAAGGGCAGGGATAGGTACACTTAAAAAAGGAAGGCAAAGTATAACCAAGTTAAATACACGATGTCAGGTCAACTGACTAAAATATGCATGTAGAATTTGTACCAACATTCAATAATTTAAATCATGAGACAAAAGATTATTTACTCAAACAGAGGGGGAATTTCTTTAATTATAACTTTCAGCTGCTGACATAAATCTAACATGAACAATCATGATAGTGAGGTAAAAAGTATTACAGTAATAATGGAGTGTTTCACATTTACTGAGATATGCCACCTCAACTCAAGAAGTAGCCCTAGTTTAGCAATATTTTATTTCCTAGGGGTACAACCCATTTAAGCTTAATTAATTTTTACACTTCGAAATTGGATCTCAATTAACAATATATATGTTAACAAATTGCACAAGACTGCACGGCTCTAGCATTACAGATCTAGCCTCTATGCCTCATGCCTATGAACAATAGCTGATCTTGGTATCGATCAACTAGCCGCTTTATGAAATTCTCTTTTCATGAGAACAAGGAGAAAATTTCTTTATCCTAGCAAAATTATTATATTCATAATAAAATAAGATTCTGAAAATCAATATATATCTAGCGAAGACTCTGAATAAGAATGATAGATTTTATAGATGATTAAAAAGGCCAGAAAGCAGATAGTTAATTGGTAATTGCAACAATGATAATTATGAAACTTTCAAAGGACTATCTTTCTACAATGACATGGGGAAGAATATCCATATTTTACAATGTAATAAAAAGATGATTAAAAAAAAGTGGCATTGAAGCTCTATGAAATCCCAAACCACATCTGTTATGCCTTTTCAAGAATTTCAACACCCAATACAGAGTACATGTAATGTCACACTACATCCAACAAAAACTAAGTTCAATGAGGTAAAACATATAACAGATTCTCATGTATTCCACGCAACATATACTAACTCCACATTTCATTGGAACCAAGCACTTTGACATCGTAATTGATTAGGTATTCTAACGTCTGGAAGCATGCTTTAGGCCATCAATTGAATTAATCCATCTTGCCTTGAAGCAAGCATTTTGACGACATTTTCTCCTGCCTTGGAGTGGCAGACCCTTCATATTGGGGTAGTGTTTAGCATTTCATTAAGAACATTGACTAAATGGATTTCAACCTACACAGTAATATATAACAAAATCTTTTATGGACTCGGATCTCAACCTACAAGCAGTAATAAATTCCAAAATCTTTATGGACTCTTCCATGGAGGCATCTTAGATCGCCTCATAGTCAATCTCATCTTCTGTGGCAAGTCTTTATATGAGAAGCCTTGCCTTTGCCATCAACACCTTTTCATCCCATAGACCCAATTACACTCAACAAGCCTATCCCTTTTAACTGGATCCACTAGAGTCCATCCTTCATTTACATGGAGTCAAAACTTGGACTTTATTATTTTCATATGCTAACCCACCAAGGATTGAGCCAGACCAGACATGCCTGCAAGTATACGAACCAACATCTAGATCATCAAGGATTGCATGAAATATATTTCACATAGAAGGTGGACCACTGGAAAGATCGAAAGGAAAGCATCAGACTCACTAAATCTTAGTGGTACTGCAATAATTAGAATCTAGAGCCTAGGAAACAGGAAAATCTTCTATGCCTCCTCCAAGTTAAGGTTGCTTTTGAGGTTGCTTTCTTTTAAAAAAATAAAAGAGAGCTTTTTATTCTTTGTTCTTCCTTAGTCTCACATTAATAGCTAACAAAGAATTGCTTAACTTGATACACTGTAACTCGTTTGGCTACTTCTCACACTCCTGCAGAACAACCTGAAAACCTCAGGTCTTGTACGTTAATCTTATTTCATGCCCAGAACTCATAAGGAATCATTCCTGTGGATTTCATGCAAGTTCCTTACGACAGTCCCACTAGCAAGTCCCACCAAAACACATGGATAGATTTAACATTCTAAAAATAAAGGACATCATTTCCATCATTTCAAGGGTTTCTGCTTATGGACATATTGTTTTGTTCAGCTTCAGCCAGCAGGAGGTCCAAACTTGGTAAGAATCTTGGAAACTATCACTTGTAACCTAATCCAATTCATACCTCTCAATTCTTCTTTCTTACTGATCTATTGAGCTCAAGTGTTCAACATGGATGGAGAGAGGCAGCACTGATCCACATCAATTCATCCTCTTCCCAGGTCTAACTTCTTTCCAACCCTCAAACAACAAGACCATAATGACAATGCTCTTTCTTCATCATAATATGAAATCCCTTTGCAAAGCCAACTCTAGCAATCAGTAAAAACTACATTGTTTGTTCCAAAAAGTTTCCAAACAAGTGCTATATTTATGGGCAGGCAAAGGGGCTCACAGACACCATAGAGGAATGCCGTTGGATGAAGAAGACCATCCAGTGGTGCTTGAGTTTTAACTTCTGCTGGAGTTGCAATAGGGCTGCATTTGGTTTGGGAATAAGAAAAACCATAATAGGAATTTTATGCCCATTGAAATAGTTATGCTTCTGATTTCTGTTTGGCTACAATTTCTGGAACACTTTTGGCTGAAGGTGTTTTGTCATGAAAAAAGAGGAAGCAGGCAAATGATGGCCTTATGCTAAGAACAGCTTATGGCAGATTCCCCTGAGAATAGTTATGCATAATATAAGCAAGTTTGACCGGCATAACTATTCCTTGCTTATACCTTTTATAAAGGCTGCTTGGCAGGCCTTGGCAGGCATAAGGTCTATATATGCAAGCCGCATGCCTGCTTTATTCCCACACCAACTAATGCCTAATTGCCATGCAAGATGGATTAACATTAATCTTGGAATTATCTTTTTTTTTACCTATAATAATGAATAAGAAAACCTTTGAATCGTCCTTAAGAAGAGAAGAACTAATACATATTAAGAGAAATGCCAAAGGATTCATTATTTTCTAGGGTGTCTGTTTTGCAGTACTTGTAGATAGTGATCCTTCCAATTAAAATAATAGTAATGGGTGCATAAAATTTTGGTACTTAATGAACATTACTTTTAATCAAAGATCTTGTTATGTAAACCTTGACATTCACAAAACTTCCAATGATGATATGATATGGAAATATACTTTATTTTTGTTCCACATAATTGCACCAAAAAGACTCATTAACCCAATCCGATGGTCGTCTGAGGAAATAGCTGAAAAAATTATCTACGTTCCTGTAGTCTCATAACTAGAATTATCTTACGTATGACAGAATGTTACCTGGACATGCTACATGGGTGTCAAGTGTCCAAGTGTCCAGGAGTGTTGGATAGGGGATCTTTCTAAATACCGGATATGGGGACATGCGTATATTATATAGATGTATCCTTAAGTATGCATAGATATATATACATGATCAAGAGTTTGTTGGATCAATTGCTTTAAATTTCATACAATTTATAAAACATTTGCTAAATATTATACTAAACTTGAAAGCCTCTAGGTCTAGGTGCCAAAAGTTAACTATAATGATATCATGGTTCACGGTTCTGAAGTGTCAAGGAGTGTCATCAAATATTCAGGTGTCTATGCGTCCAGACACAGCAAAAAACCCAGATTTTCAAGTGTTTAGGTAACATTGTTGACAGTTATCAGATACTTTATTGTTCCAATTGAATTGGAATTTAAAGCTTTACGTACATTGGACATGCACCTTTAGAAGTAAGAGTAAACAATGAGCTAACTATAAAGAATTAGTTAAACAAATCAGACCTCCTTTGCACGAATAAGCACATCACTGGCTGGCAACTGCCCAGTTGAAGGAACACGAGGTTGTTGAATCATAGCTGACATAAAAGTAAACATTTTGCATGTCAATCAGTACACTAACCGAATATGAAATAAGGAAAACTTTCATATCGTTACATCACACTATCATATTCCAGCATACCTTTGGCATGAGGCATCATAAATCGTCTACCTTTCTTTCCTGCAGCAAGAAGTAGACAGGCCTGACCTATTGCAGCTCCAACAGCTACAGTTTGGATCTGCATAAGCAACAACAATCCCAACAAAAGAAATACATGAACAAACATGAAACCCATTTTACTGCAAGTTGCCGAAATCATATTACTTTAATAGGAAGTGCACTTCAATAACTACAAGAGGAAAAACTCACAACTAAAAGAGAAGGATACCACCTCAAACGCAAGATGTAATAATGAAAAAAAAGGTATTTTTGTTGACTAACCCCCTCCTCCCGCCAAACAAGAAACAATTGCCTGCCATCTTGTTGGAGGCACCAAAGGCATGAGTACAAATGATACCATCTACGAGCACTGTATCAATGTCCCCTATTTCTTAGGATGAAAATGCAAATTGTCATGGCTCCCCTTTCTCCTTATCCCAAGTGATATTCTCCACAAATACAAAAACAAGTCTCGATGATATGAGCTTCCACTTCAGTTGTAGTTTAAAATCAGATATTTTTGGAATGCAGCTGAGTAACCAAGCTCTTATCCCACTACTGCACCAAAGCTTTGATTGGGTCTAATTCATAGGCAATCAGCTATAAAAGTTCAAAGTCTTTATCCCGTCAAGGAGGACTCAAATCTCTGGGGACAATCTTGATGTAAATTACCAATATTATCACCATTGACCAACAAAAAAAAATGATTTCTTTGGATAAGCACCATATCCACATCAACTTGCTTCTCTTTGTAATTTCAATATCTTAAATTTATCTTTGAATAGCCTCCTATTCTTCTTCCCTGAAAACTACCCTCAGGATCATTTCATGTGCTTGTTAAACATTACCAGTTTGATCACTTCCATCCAATTGAGATACTTGTAAGAAAAGATATTACACAATCCATGACACCTCATCATCCATATATACCTCAGAAAGATTTAAAAGGAAATAATCCATACTCTATAAATTTAGAAAATGCTATACATCATCTATACTTCACACACAATTAGAAAATGACTAGCCAATTTGCATTCCCTTCTATTTCTGCCACATATTAAAGGCTGATGACACTAGTATATGGATCTCATTTTAAAAATGTCAAATTGGATCTTCTCAACTACCGCCAACATAGAAAATGAAAAAAGAAAAACCATGTACATTAGAGTAGTTTAAAATGCGCAAGCCAACAGATTCATACAACAGTGGAAAATCGATGTAGTCAAAATTGTTATAAAAAGAGACAACAAGAACTAGACAGTGGCAATCATAACATTGGCAAGAAATGCGGATACCTCATTTTTTAACTGCATCATAGCATCATAAATAGCAAAACCTTCTGTCTCCATCCCAACCTGAAATGCATGAAAATATATATTTAAAGAGCTGTCACTAATTCAAAGCACAAGAGGAAATGCTGACATTCCAGAAATCCATCTCTAACAGAGCAAAGATAAATCAAAATGGTCAGTATTAATATCAATCAGGTAGATAATATGAACATTTAACTGTTTTTCAGTATTTAGGACCATTGCTGAAACAGAACATTTTACAACCTGGCAATTCCTGCCATGGTAAATGAGCAAATTACCTCTTGTCATTTAGATAGATTATTGCTAGATTTGCCAGACACGCATTCATCAACATGGTAAACAACAATTTGTGTGTAGCTAGTGAGACACTATGACCTGCTGCTTAAGCAAAAGCGCAAACAGATAGGCGATTACCAGTACAGATAGCAGTTGTCTCAGAAGATCAAAATATACCGTACTTCAGACAATGTCCAATTTCAGGATGTTCAACAAGCGTGAGTACTTTATTTGCTTGCTATACAAAAAACATGAAAATTAGGTATGGATGTAAAGGATAAAAAGTTATTGACTATCCCTCACAACACTAAATTGGCAATTTGCAAGATCAGACCAGTACTTTTTTTTTGTATGTTCTAATTGTTGTCAGGAAATTAGATATTGCAACTGGAGAGCAGACAAACTGGAATGTCATCCAACCAGTACCTCCACCTAACCAGTACTTCTACCTTTAAATCATTCTTTTCAACTCCACAAAATACTCAAAAAAGTAGTGGCAGAGAATATAGAATCCTGCACCCACTAATTTAGGGATGTGTAAGCATGTGAAAAAATCTGAGAAGTCTTTTAGCAAGACCATCATCTGAACATAAATACTTTAATTTGAAAAAAAAAAAAGAATTTCTCACAAATGTTGTATCAAAAAATAGAAGGAGAAAAAATTGGTTCCTTTTGTGCCCAGAAAGAAGAGAAACAAGCGAAACAACTACAAGCACGATCATGAGCAAAATTCTAGTTTTGTTCTTTATTGCAGAGAACTGAATGATAGATAGATCACACACTTAGAGGTGCACACAAATTCTAGTTTCTTAAAAAGAACCAGAGACCAGTAACCATCCACTAGGAATATATAAACATGTCTAAAAGGCCATGTTTTTTCATTGCCCGACCCATTAACAAGCAGATCAATCAATCATCAACATAATTGTTTTTAAGTCACTTTTCCGTACCTTCACTTCCAAATTGAACTATCAACCATCAACAACTCAAATTACTAGTTTCGGAGTGCTACGTCCAACACAATCATCTTTCTAAAGCTCAAACCATCCCCCTTTATCCCATCCAACCTGTTATGGCAAGAAGTTCTACCATAACCACACGTATTTGTCCAAACCCCACAGCTTTCATACAGAACACTATTACCAGGCTCCATTAGAACATGGAGCCTGGTAAACTTTGAGAACATGGAGCAGAACTTGCTCCATTAGAATGTAACATATAGAAAATTACATAAAAAAAGATTGTGCAGGACAATAAGTCGAATTTCAAAGCATATTGGGGGGCATGGATCTCTATTAACAGACATGAACTCGACAACTTTTCTATGATTGGTTGTAGAAATATTCTTTTGTTGATTGTAGATGAATGCCACTGAGCATATAGTTTAAAGAGTACAAGTCATTCACGTCAATTTTAGAACACAACTAATGGAGCCGACCCGTGGACAAGTTAAAATTTATTAAATGAACAAAGAGAAGAGCTAAGAAACCAAAATTGCATACAGTTTCCCCATCATCACGTGTTGTTCCAGTTGAATTGATATAAAGATAAATCGGTTGCTTTGGATCCATCCATTGCAGGTAAAGCATTTCGGCAATCACAAGCTCTGTGACAGCTGGCACCAACTAAACATTAAAAAAAGAATGGTTAGTTTTAGTAAAAATTAATTTTCATGTCTTCATATAAGTATAGACATAGTTCTTAGAGCGATCTAGTACTCTAAGAACTGTCAACAAGACAATAGGGAGAACCTGGTGTGGTTGCAACACTTACGGGCATGCCAATATAGACAATTCGTCCATGGAGAAGTAAAGATGGCAAGTCTGGAGGAGGCTTTCTTGGCCTGTGTTCATTGTAAGAAACAGAATGCTCCACCTGGTTCAGGTTAACAAAAGTTAAAAGCTATTAAAATCATTTAGAATATATAAAGCATGAGTAAACATCAAGATCCATCCATGGAAAATTAGTTCTGGAAACCTTACAATTTGGAAATAAGCCAAATAACAGCAACTAAAGTAAAAGTAAAGCAATTTTGGAGATTGAACCAAAATTCAGATGTTTCCTACAAATATAATTTCATCTTAAATAGTAAAAAAGATTTGTTTAAAAGACATATAAAATTGCAAAAGTTATTACGAATCACTTTATATTACATTTCATTGATTAAAGTAAACAGAGCATTGCACATCATAAAATCTGAGAACTTGGCAAAATTCTGAAAATTCCACTGTGGTACATATGAGAGGGCATGCTTGCACACACATGCACCTGCATGAGCAGTTGGAATCTAACCTTTTACATTAAAGCTTGAGTGCTACAAACATATCACCCAGACAACCATTAGACAGGTTCTGGGCAATCAAAGCATCACCACAGACTTGCTCAAGAATTTGACAACAAAATAATTCAGACCCTGGTCATGCCAAAATGCCGAAAATTCCATCATTAATCAGTACTTTGATCACTCATTGGAAAATAACTTATTGTGAGTTACTCACCTCATCTGTACCTTCAGAGGTGACTCCTTAACATGTGTTTATGTTTTTGTAGAATGTTTCATTGACGTGTTAACGTAGATCTCATGGACAATTACTTTATAGCACATTAGGTAAGAGAAAAATACCAGAATTCTCATTTTGCATGGTCAATAGTTAAAATGATACTGTAAATATACAATTAAGAGATTATACTTCATTAACACTTTTTTTTTATTGGACGATGGGGGGACCGGGAGGGGCAGGGGCTGTCACAACATTTATTTGAGAAGAACAAGCCATATACATTCAAAAAGAAAGGAACAGGAGAAGAAGAACACAATGAGAATGAACTATATTTACCGTAGTAAGGTGACAAGGTTGAGAAGGATCTGCCACAGATAGGATAAGCAAAGAATACAACAAGGGCAAAACATAAGACCATGTCATATAAACAAGCCTCTCTGACAACTAACAAGCAGCTCCTTTTAAACAAGAACAAGTAATATGACAAATGATAAGCCTTCAAATCCCTATGAGGTGGTGAATTTCGTTTGGATATCCGTTATGCATTGCATAACACCACAAGTAGCAAAAAACCCAATCCATTAATGAAAATTTATCACTGAAGGAGCTAATATCAAGGACCACACATCACTGTCAAGTAACAATCCCACAAGCCAAAATGTAGCATCGCTTGAACTGTGATGTCATCTCATAGAACTGGAAAATTAAATTCTTCATCGTCATTATAACAACACAAGGAGAAAGTTCCATTGACCTTGATAACTTTCTTGACAGTGTTTTTCTTTGGGAGGATTTTCCGATGGTAGACCAAACCAAGGTCTTGATTTTATTCAAAACCCAGAGACTCCAATATTGACTGCTTAACCACCAAAGATACCCAATAAGTAAAGAACTTATGTTGTGATGTAAAGTGGAAATGACATTAATTTCCACCTAAAATATGTGAAAACTTCTCATTAACATTTTCAGTTAAAATGTTTAACCAAGTCTAGATTGACTTCAATAGTTTCATTATCACAAAGATGTTCTCTTTTAAAATAAATTACCTTCAGACTCCCTATCAGGACTTTAGATTATTCTGGAAAGCTTAGAAAAACTGAGCTGAGACACTTCCAGCATCAAATATCTGACTAGAATTTGAAATTGCCACCTTATGATTTTTATCCATGAACTAAGGATATTTTCCCATAATAATATATACTTCAATGACACAGCAAGTCTAAAATAGTTTTCTCTTCATCTTCATCCGCTAACTTCTCCACATATTTTGTTTTTCCTCTTTGAAACTTTTTGCCTGAGGGACCATATTGGCTCTTGATATTCTCAGTAAACAAGATCCAGTCGCCGTCTTTGTATTCTCATCTCTCCCTCTTTCTACCAAAAAGTTGATATACAAACTCATTTAGTTTTTAACTACTAAGAAATTGCACTTATTCTTGACGACGTTGAAGGTAAGAAACACCACGCCTGCAATGGTATTTCCTCTGCCAAAAGCAAATTGCTTTTCCACAACACAGATCCTCTCAAAAACCTCTCCTCCAGGAGATTATGCACATACAAAAATTATCAGACTTCTCAACCCCCCCAAAAAACCCAAATACCTGATACAAAGACATCAGCAAATCTGAAGGCTTCTCCTATTCAATGGCAATGCCCACAAAAGTTTCTTCCAATCATCAGTTAAAGTGAATAGCCACTCAATACATAAAAGAATTAAAAACAAATGCAGAAGTCTTTCAAGGTGATTTTACAGAATAGAAAGACGCAGCAATGCACTCATGAACCTTTTAAAAAGAAACCAAATTCAGAAACCCCCTTGACCTAAGTGCACTCCCTCCTTCAAGGCCGCCTGACCTAATTTTGACTAGTCTCCTTAACAGTTATAATACCACATTAACAAACCTAAATGGCCTATAGCTCCTAATCTTAACTGCCATTTAAACCCCAGAAAATCCAATTTTGAAAAGAATCCTCTTTTTACAAATCTCTCAATCCTCGGTCTCTTATCTTTCGTTCTACCACATATTCACTATACTATTGATACACAACATCAAAATAACCATCTAAACCGACCCTATCTCGACAAAACAGGATAATGGTAAAAGACATGAAAGAAGTTCCAAGTTTTACTAAATCCACGGAAGAAAAAGTTGTCTCCTAAAAACGAGCAAGAAGCGAGGGCCTCTTCCTTTACCTGGGCGGGAGTGGCCATGAGCTTGGGGCTATCGAAGATGTCGAGAAAGGGAGGGGTCTCGCCATCCAGCGAAGGGGGCACGGCGAGGGCTTCGGGAGCGGAGGCGGCGACGGAGGCGAGCTTGGACAGGAAGGGGTCCTTGGGGTTCAGGGGCGGCATCGGAGGCAGCGCCATCCTTCTAGTGCTCGCCGCTCGCCTGGGAGCGGCGGAGGTAGGAGAAGAGAAAGGGAAGGAGGAGGCAGGGACGGCCATGGGGATCTGGGGGCAGACGGTCCGAAAGCTCAGAGCCCCGAACGCCATCGTCTCTCTCGTCTCCCTCTCGCTCTTCGACCGCGCGGATATGGGTTTGGCTCGATATCTCCCACCGGGAGCGGATGTTCTATGGTTCGGCTCGCGCGAGGGGAAACTGGGCGGCTTCCGGGGTTCAGCCCACCCTGCCATGAACATAACGAAGGCCCAAGACGGCCCATTCATGGAGCAATATTTTTTTAAGCACATAAAAAGTGGTAGGCAATAGTGCAACCTGTAACTAAGTTTCGAATTATTAGAATGTTCAGGAAAGAACACCACCTAAAACAGTCTTCTTTGTTGAGAGTTTTAAGAGATATCTGATGTGGTCAAGGAAGATCGGCCTCCGACTCGCGCGTCCAGCGCTACGGAGGATCTGCTGCCCTCCGATCTCGTCTCCACTGGTCTTAGACAGCGGAGGCGACTGCTTCTCCTCAAATGTATTGTCCGCTTTGGGCACGTCGTGCGATATCCTCACAGTTTTGCCCCATAAAAGGCGCTTCTAAAGAGAAAGGGGTAGCTCCCCTCTATTTAAGAAACAGACATCTCCGCTATCTAGTTGATATGTGATTAAGTTTGGATCCTTTATTCTCACAACAGTACCACTACCCTCCAAACAAAGGAGAATTATTAGAATGGCATGACCCTGTTGCCAATAGGCACTTATATGCACCTTATACTTCATGCACTTCAGTGCACTTTTATCCACCTGCAAACCACTAGTCTTTTGTTGTTTTGGTCAAAAGCAAACCATTAGTCTTCATTATGATATCCACACAAGAAAGATGACATGAGTCATTGCATGTATGCATATGGAATTTTCTATCTATATTAATTATTTTATATTGGAAAAATAACATCACCTGTTTCCATCACTGCTTAGAACAACACTCCCATGTGAAAGTTAATGATTGATTGAATAATACTTGAGCCGCCGATTATCATACATTGTCTCTAACACTGTTCACCCGCTTTTGCTTTGGACCCATATCCGACAACCAACGAGCAAATATTTTTTAAAAATATGGTGCCTGAAAAAATAATTTTGATATATTTGGTTGATTATAGAAAAATGTTACATTTCAAAATGATTTATATTTAGTTGAGCATCTATTTTTTTAAAAATTATATGAAATATTTATTATATTTTTAATTTAAAAATATTTTATTCATAAATTTTGATGTCCCGATTTTCAATCATTTTTTTATAAAATCTAATAATTTTATCTCCATAAAAAGTATTTTTTATTGACCATATTTTTTTATTCAGAAAACCAAACGTGTCCCAAGTGATGGATGGAAACTAGCGTTCGGAAGAATTATTTTGGGAATTGGAGCAGAAAGAGATCACCACAAAAATCTTCACTTAATAATGGATTAAAAAGGATAATTGTTGAGCATCTCACTAAATACATATTCGTTATACTGGTACATGCAATGACGCTTATGTAAGTTCCTTTAGGGATTTTCATCCTATTTCCTAATAAGACTTATTCGTACTCGCTCTTTATATAGTTGTCATGATTCTTCGATGCACACTAGGAAAACACCCCCAATGCAGGGTGAAATAAACCTTTAATAATGATGAAATGAATATTTAAAATGAGGATTAAATTGTTGACATATAAAAAAACTATTATGAGAAAAACTTAAGTATATTAAAATAACAACAAAAGTACTAACTGTTCTGGCTACTAAAAGTAAATCTTCAAATATAAATGAAGGTTTTGAATAAATAATCAGTATCATGTTTTCTAAAAGGAAACTCAATATCATATTATAAATCAAGATATGATAAACGTAAAAAAGTTGATGAGTGTGATAGATAATTATTAAAGTTTCCAAATGCTGTTGAAAAGGCAATCAAATCAACAAAATAATTCTAGATGGGCTTAATTTGCTACAATGAAAATAAGTTAAAAAAGATTAAATTCCCGGCCTACTACATGCTTAAAAGTAGAATGGATACAATCTAAGAGTAATGGGTTAGATGGAAGTCTAAATCTTAAGCTAAAAAATACTTAAAGTTAGATTTTGATTAAGCAAAATATAGAAGTGAAACATGATATATAAAATTATAATTTTTCTACCCGCTTATAGAATCTAGAATTTTGTAAATAATTTTTTTTTGTTTCTCAAAAATATAATAAAATTACATTTGCTAGATCTAATAATATGATGTTTATCTAATATGATGTTTATTGATAGCTTGTGAATTTAGCATTAAATGTCACTTGGTATAGCCTATACAAAAATTTCAGACTAAGTTAGCTTCAAATTCGGTTAATTAAGTATATCGATAAGTCTGAATGAATTAAGTTTAGATTTTTTGTTGTAATATAGTAGAAACGGTCTCAAATTTAATTAGGAGTGACAATTTTACTGTATTTACATGATTTTTACATTTTTAAATATATGATATTTAGAAAATAAAAAACTGATTTAGGCTCAAGTAATAGAATTCTTTTTGACTTTTCTAACCATCTTGAGACAGAGTGATTTCTCTCTCATACCCATTTTAAAAATGTTAACTCTCCTTTTTTTCTGATGACATGGCACTCCAGATTGGTAGTAGGTTTGGAAGTAGGTGCATCAACGGCAATCCCATCAGCTGTGCTAAATCTTCCACCTCCTCTCCTAAGCATTAAGAAACTTTATCTAGATGCCAGTGGCTACTTTATTCATGCGTTACCCCTAGTTTGTCCTTTGCGAGCCTAGGGTAATCATTTATCCCCACTAGTTTGTCCCTTTTTTTTTGTCTAGTTTGTCCTTTTCGAGCCCATGCGGCAATCATTTATTCAGGTATAGCCTCCTTAATGTCGACCTTTTCTTTTCGTTCAAAACCCTCTTTAATTTCTATAAGAAAAAATCGTCCTCGATGTCATATTGCTTAATTGGTACAGCGGGTATGTGTTGGCCAAGTCCCACCTTATATGAGGTGGGTATAAGGTGGGACCCAGCAATTTAAATAAAGAAAAAAAAAGGGGAAACAAAAAGAGGGAAAAGAAGGTTAGGGTTAATTATTCTATTAGAGGGTGGATGAGAAGAAAACAAAAGAAGGTAGCCGTCTTGGGAGAAGTGCTTGTGGAATCCATCTCAACGAGGAGGTGAAGATCTTATTCAAGGCATTTCAAGAGGAAGAAGAACCTTGTGCAAACCTACACTCGGTGAGATTGTTCTCATTTTATTATTGGAGCCTAAACTCTTTTTCATATAAACTCTTTGTTTGTGATCCAAGGAAGAGATCCTTGATGTATGTGATCCTCTAGCTTAGCCTAGAGAAGATACTTTGTAAGCCCATTATTGTTGATAGTGGAGGTTTGTGGTGGACTTAGGTCCGGTGGTTTTTTCCCCTCATATTGGAGGGTTTTCCACCTAAAAATTCTTGTCTCTTTCTTGTGGTTTGTTTTTTTGGTGGTTCTTACATTGATTAATTATTGTGGTATTCTCATTCTACTCACACAAAGATAGGAAAGTTTTCATCTAGTGAAGGGGTCATTCCTAACAAGTGGTATCAGAGCAAGGTTTTGTGCCTACAAGGTGTTTGATAAAATTCTTGTGTGACTCGAATGGAGGATTCTATGGGAGGCATGATTAAATTGACATCTTCCAACTATGCCATTTGGAAACCTAGGATGGAGGATATCCTTTATTGTAAGGATTTGTATGAACCTATCCATGGAGATGAGGCTAGGCCAAAAGAGAAGACTGACAAGGAATGGGAGATAATGAATAGAAAGACAGTTGCACAAATTAGACAATGGGTTGATCAGACTGTGTTTCATCATGTTGCTCAAGAAACCAATGCCTTCTCTTTGTGGAAGAAATTAGAGGCCATGTATGAGAGAAAGACTGCACAGAATAAAGCCTCTTTGATTAGGAGGCTTGTCAACTTGAAGTATAAAGATGGAAAAAGTGTGACAGAACACTTGAATGACTTCCAAGGCTTGGTGAATCAGTTGACTATTATGAAGCTTGTCCTAGATGAGGAGTTGCAGGCTTTGTTACTTCTTAGTTCTTTGCCAGACAGTTGGGTAAGCAATTCTGCACCTGACGGCAAGGTCACTTTGGATATGGTAAAGGATAGCATGCTAAATGAAGAGGTTAGAAGAAAGGAACAGGGAATATCTCCTGAAGCTGAGGCTCTTGTGACAGAAAGAAGAGGTAGAAGCAAAAGCAAGTATCCTTACAATAGAGATAAATCCAGGGGCAGGTCAAAGTCAAGGAAAGGCATAAAATGCTATCATTGTGGCAAACTAGGACACATGAAAAGAGAGTGCAGAGCATTGAAAAGAGAGCAGAACACAGAAAAAGGTGAAGCAAAGACAGAGGAAAAGGATGTTACAGCAGTTGCAGCTGATGCAGATGTCATTGTTGTTAGTGATGGTTGTGTCAACCTTGCATATGAAGATAGTAACTGGGTGATTGATTCTGGTGCTTCTTTTCATATCACTCCACATGGTGGTTTCTTCACATCCTATACTTCTGGTGATTTTGGTTGTGTTAGGATGGGAAATGATGGTTTATCCAAAATTGTTGGCATGGGGAGTGTATGTTTAGAGACCAATATAGGGTGCAAGTTGCTACTCAAAGATGTTAGACATGTTCCGGATATCCGCCTCAATTTAATCTCCACCGGCAAGCTTGATGATGAAGGTTATAGCAATCATTTTGGTGAAGGAAAATGGAAGCTCACAAAAGGCTCTTTGTTGATAGCAAGAGGAAAGAAAAATAATACTCTCTACATGATGCAAGCAAAGCTAAAGAAAGGAGAGGTGAATACAATTGATGATGATTTCTCTACAAAGCTTTGGCACAAAAGGCTTGGGCACATGAGTGAGAAAGGACTTCAAATTCTAGCCAAGAAGGAGTTGCTACCAAATACCAAAGGTGTGTCTTTGAAAACTTGTGTTGATTGTTTAGCCGGAAAACAACATAGAGTTGCATTTCATAGAACACCTATATCTAGAAAAATTAACATTCTAGATTTGATACATAGTGATGTATGCATGATGGATAGTAGAACTCTTGGTGGTGCACTTTATTTTGTTACCTTTATTGATGATCATTCTAGAAAGGTATGGGCTTTTGCTTTGAAATCCAAGGATCAAGTCTTGGATATATTTAAACACTTTCATGTCATGGTTGAAAGAGAGACAGGCAAGAAGCTAAAGTGCATCAGGGCAGATAATGGAGGTGAGTACAGAGGGCCATTTGAAAAATATTGCAAAGACTATGGCATTAAGCTCCAAAAGACAGTTCCTAAAACACCGCAAGAAAATGCAGTTGCAGAGAGAATGAATAGAACAATTGTAGAGAGAATCAGATGTATGCTCTCTCATGCAAAGTTGCCAAAACCATTTTGGGGTGAAGCTATGAGGACTGTAGTGGATTTGATCAACCATTCTCCATCGGCTCCTTTGGATGGTGATGTGCCAGAAAGAGTTTGGACAGGAAAAGATGTATCCTACAGTCATTTGAAGGTGTTTGGATGCAAGACATTTGTTCACATTCCAAAAGATGAAAGGTCTAAGCTTGATGGAAAGTCTAAAGAATGTATTTTCTTAGGTTATGGCCATGAAGAATTTGGATACAGGTTGTGGGATCCAAAAGACAAAAAGGTGATCAGGAGTAGAGATGTTGTCTTCTTTGAAGATCAGTTTATTGAAGACTTTGGAAAGCAAGAGAAGCCGAAGTATTTGAACAGTTCTCCAATTAATCTTGATCCAGTTCCTCCACCTATGGTCCATGATGATGATAGGGGAGATGTGCAGGATGACAGTGAGCATAGTGATACAGGTGCTAGTGAGGGTTCTACAGGTGATAATGGTCACAGTGAAGCTTCAGAACATGGTGAACTATCAAGTCAGTTTGAAATGACAGAACCAGAGGTCAGAAGGTCTACTAGACAACACAGAGCATCATCTAGATATCCTGCTTCAGAGTATGTTTTTCTTACAGATGAGGGGGAGCCAGAATGCATCCAAGAAGTGCAGAATCATAAGGACAAGGATAAATGGTTTCAAGCTATGCAAGAAGAAATAAAATCCTTATATGAAAATCATACTTTTGATTTGGTAAAGCTTCCTAAGGGTAAGAGACTACTCAAGAACAAATGGGTATACAGATTAAAGGAGGATGAGAGCGGCTTAAAACCTAAGTACAAAGCAAGATTAGTTGTGAAGGGCTTTGGTCAGAAGAAAGGTATAGATTTTGATGAAATTTTTGCTCCGGTTGTGAAAATGTCATCTCTTCGGATTATATTGGGTTTGGCAGCTAGTATGGACCTTGAGATTGAACAACTTGATGTGAAGACAGCCTTCTTGCATGGAGACCTTCAGGAAGAAATTTATATGGAGCAACCTGAGGGGTTTAAAACTAAGGGCAAAGAACATCTTGTTTGCAAGTTGAAGAAAAGCTTATATGGGCTTAAACAAGCACCAAGGCAATGGTATAAAAAGTTCGATTCTTTCATGATGGGCCACGACTACAAGAGGACAAAATCCGATCATTGCGTCTATGTGCAAAGGTTTAGTGATGGTGATTTTATCATTCTATTGCTTTATGTAGATGATATGTTGATTATTGGCCGTGATACTAACAAAATTGATAGGTTGAAGAAAGACTTAAGCAAGTCGTTTGCCATGAAAGATATGGGGCCCGTAAAGCAAATGCTTGGCATGAGAATTTCTCGTGATAGAAAGATCAAGAAGCTTTGGCTATCACAAGAAAAGTATATTGAAAGGATGCTCGAGCGGTTTAATATGGAAAAGGCTAAACCGATTTCCTCTCCACTTGCAAATCATTTCAAACTCACAAACAAGCAATGTCCTACAAATGAAAGGGAGAAAGAGGAGATGCAAAAGGTACCCTATGCTTCAGCAGTAGGAAGTTTGATGTATGCCATGGTGTGTACAAGACCAGACATAGCATATGCAGTTGGTGTTGTGAGCAGATTTCTCTCGAATCCTGGCAAAGAACATTGGGCTGCAGTCAAATGGATACTTAGATACCTTAGAGGTACTTCCAAAGCTTGCTTATGCTTTGGAAATGGAAAAACTATGCTAGAAGGATTCACAGATGCAGATATGGCTGGTGATATTGATACTCGAAAGTCTACATCGGGATACATGATGACTTTTGCAGGGGGAGCTGTTTCATGGCAGTCCAAATTGCAGAAATGTGTTGTTTTGTCCACTACAGAGGCCGAATATATTGCGGTGACAGAGGCATGTAAGGAAATGTTGTGGATGAAAAGATTCCTCCAAGAATTGGGCTTGAAACAAGACAAGTATACTCTCTTTTGTGATAATCAGATTGCCATTCATCTTAGCAAGAATCCCAGCTTTCATTCAAGGTCGAAGCACATTGATGTGAGGTATCATTGGATTCGGGATGTGTTGGAAGAAAAGCTTTTGCATCTAGAGAAAATCCATACCGATGAGAATGGGTCGGATATGATGACTAAAATTTTGCTTAAGAAGAAGCATGATATTTGTATGCTTAAGGCAAGCTTGGTGGAGCCTCTCACATAAGATGGGAGGGGGAGAATTGTTGGCCAAGTCCCACCTTATGTGAGGTGGGACCCAGCAATTTAAATAAAGAAAAAAAAAGGGGAAACAAAAAGAGGGAAAAGAGGGGTTAGGGTTAATTATTCTATTAGAGGGTGGATGAGAAGAAAACAAAAGAAGGTAGCCGTCTTGGGAGAAGTGCTTGTGGAATCCATCTCAAGGAGGAGGTGAAGATCTTATTCAAGGCATTTCAAGAGGAAGAAGAACCTTGTGCAAACCTACACTCGGTGAGATTGTTCTCATTTTATTATTGGAGCCTAAACTCTTTTTCATATAAACTCTTTGTTTGTGATCCAAGGAAGAGATCCTTGATGTATGTGATCCTCTAGCTTAGCCTAGAGAAGATACTTTGTAAGCCCATTATTGTTGATAGTGGAGGTTTGTGGTGGACTTAGGTCCGGTGGTTTTTTCCCCTCATATTGGAGGGTTTTCCACCTAAAAATTCTTGTCTCTTTCTTGTGGTTTGTTTTTTGGTGGTTCTTACATTGATTAATTATTGTGGTATTCTCATTCTACTCACACAAAGATAGGAAAGTTTTCATCTAGTGAAGGGGTCATTCCTAACAAGTGGTATCAGAGCAAGGTTTTGTGCCTACAAGGTGTTTGATAAAATTCTTGTGTGACTCGAATGGAGGATTCTATGGGAGGCATGATTAAATTGACATCTTCCAACTATGCCATTTGGAAACCTAGGATGGAGGATATCCTTTATTGTAAGGATTTGTATGAACCTATCCATGGAGATGAGGCTAGGCCAAAAGAGAAGACTGACAAGGAATGGGAGATAATGAATAGAAAGACAGTTGCACAAATTAGACAATGGGTTGATCAGACTGTGTTTCATCATGTTGCTCAAGAAACCAATGCCTTCTCTTTGTGGAAGAAATTAGAGGCCATGTATGAGAGAAAGACTGCACAGAATAAAGCCTCTTTGATTAGGAGGCTTGTCAACTTGAAGTATAAAGATGGAAAAAGTGTGACAGAACACTTGAATGACTTCCAAGGCTTGGTGAATCAGTTGACTATTATGAAGCTTGTCCTAGATGAGGAGTTGCAGGCTTTGTTACTTCTTAGTTCTTTGCCAGACAGTTGGGTAAGCAATTCTGCACCTGACGGCAAGGTCACTTTGGATATGGTAAAGGATAGCATGCTAAATGAAGAGGTTAGAAGAAAGGAACAGGGAATATCTCCTGAAGCTGAGGCTCTTGTGACAGAAAGAAGAGGTAGAAGCAAAAGCAAGTATCCTTACAATAGAGATAAATCCAGGGGCAGGTCAAAGTCAAGGAAAGGCATAAAATGCTATCATTGTGGCAAACTAGGACACATGAAAAGAGAGTGCAGAGCATTGAAAAGAGAGCAGAACACAGAAAAAGGTGAAGCAAAGACAGAGGAAAAGGATGTTACAGCAGTTGCAGCTGATGCAGATGTCATTGTTGTTAGTGATGGTTGTGTCAACCTTGCATATGAAGATAGTAACTGGGTGATTGATTCTGGTGCTTCTTTTCATATCACTCCACATGGTGGTTTCTTCACATCCTATACTTCTGGTGATTTTGGTTGTGTTAGGATGGGAAATGATGGTTTATCCAAAATTGTTGGCATGGGGAGTGTATGTTTAGAGACCAATATAGGGTGCAAGTTGCTACTCAAAGATGTTAGACATGTTCCGGATATCCGCCTCAATTTAATCTCCACCGGCAAGCTTGATGATGAAGGTTATAGCAATCATTTTGGTGAAGGAAAATGGAAGCTCACAAAAGGCTCTTTGTTGATAGCAAGAGGAAAGAAAAATAATACTCTCTACATGATGCAAGCAAAGCTAAAGAAAGGAGAGGTGAATACAATTGATGATGATTTCTCTACAAAGCTTTGGCACAAAAGGCTTGGGCACATGAGTGAGAAAGGACTTCAAATTCTAGCCAAGAAGGAGTTGCTACCAAATACCAAAGGTGTGTCTTTGAAAACTTGTGTTGATTGTTTAGCCGGAAAACAACATAGAGTTGCATTTCATAGAACACCTATATCTAGAAAAATTAACATTCTAGATTTGATACATAGTGATGTATGCATGATGGATAGTAGAACTCTTGGTGGTGCACTTTATTTTGTTACCTTTATTGATGATCATTCTAGAAAGGTATGGGCTTTTGCTTTGAAATCCAAGGATCAAGTCTTGGATATATTTAAACACTTTCATGTCATGGTTGAAAGAGAGACAGGCAAGAAGCTAAAGTGCATCAGGGCAGATAATGGAGGTGAGTACAGAGGGCCATTTGAAAAATATTGCAAAGACTATGGCATTAAGCTCCAAAAGACAGTTCCTAAAATACCGCAAGAAAATGGAGTTGCAGAGAGAATGAATAGAACAATTGTAGAGAGAATCAGATGTATGCTCTCTCATGCAAAGTTGCCAAAACCATTTTGGGGTGAAGCTATGAGGACTGTAGTGGATTTGATCAACCATTCTCCATCGGCTCCTTTGGATGGTGATGTGCCAGAAAGAGTTTGGACAGGAAAAGATGTATCCTACAGTCATTTGAAGGTGTTTGGATGCAAGACATTTGTTCACATTCCAAAAGATGAAAGGTCTAAGCTTGATGGAAAGTCTAAAGAATGTATTTTCTTAGGTTATGGCCATGAAGAATTTGGATACAGGTTGTGGGATCCAAAAGACAAAAAGGTGATCAGGAGTAGAGATGTTGTCTTCTTTGAAGATCAGTTTATTGAAGACTTTGGAAAGCAAGAGAAGCCGAAGTATTTGAACAGTTCTCCAATTAATCTTGATCCAGTTCCTCCACCTATGGTCCATGATGATGATAGGGGAGATGTGCAGGATGACAGTGAGCATAGTGATACAGGTGCTAGTGAGGGTTCTACAGGTGATAATGGTCACAGTGAAGCTTCAGAACATGGTGAACTATCAAGTCAGTTTGAAATGACAGAACCAGAGGTCAGAAGGTCTACTAGACAACACAGAGCATCATCTAGATATCCTGCTTCAGAGTATGTTTTTCTTACAGATGAGGGGGAGCCAGAATGCATCCAAGAAGTGCAGAATCATAAGGACAAGGATAAATGGTTTCAAGCTATGCAAGAAGAAATAAAATCCTTATATGAAAATCATACTTTTGATTTGGTAAAGCTTCCTAAGGGTAAGAGACTACTCAAGAACAAATGGGTATACAGATTAAAGGAGGATGAGAGCGGCTTAAAACCTAAGTACAAAGCAAGATTAGTTGTGAAGGGCTTTGGTCAGAAGAAAGGTATAGATTTTGATGAAATTTTTGCTCCGGTTGTGAAAATGTCATCTCTTTGGATTATATTGGGTTTGGCAGCTAGTATGGACCTTGAGATTGAACAACTTGATGTGAAGACAGCCTTCTTGCATGGAGACCTTCAGGAAGAAATTTATATGGAGCAACCTGAGGGGTTTAAAACTAAGGGCAAAGAACATCTTGTTTGCAAGTTGAAGAAAAGCTTATATGGGCTTAAACAAGCACCAAGGCAATGGTATAAAAAGTTCGATTCTTTCATGATGGGCCACGACTACAAGAGGACAAAATCCGATCATTGCGTCTATGTGCAAAGGTTTAGTGATGGTGATTTTATCATTCTATTGCTTTATGTAGATGATATGTTGATTATTGGCCGTGATACTAACAAAATTGATAGGTTGAAGAAAGACTTAAGCAAGTCGTTTGCCATGAAAGATATGGGGCCCGTAAAGCAAATGCTTGGCATGAGAATTTCTCGTGATAGAAAGATCAAGAAGCTTTGGCTATCACAAGAAAAGTATATTGAAAGGATGCTCGAGCGGTTTAATATGGAAAAGGCTAAACCGATTTCCTCTCCACTTGCAAATCATTTCAAACTCACAAACAAGCAATGTCCTACAAATGAAAGGGAGAAAGAGGAGATGCAAAAGGTACCCTATGCTTCAGCAGTAGGAAGTTTGATGTATGCCATGGTGTGTACAAGACCAGACATAGCATATGCAGTTGGTGTTGTGAGCAGATTTCTCTCGAATCCTGGCAAAGAACATTGGGCTGCAGTCAAATGGATACTTAGATACCTTAGAGGTACTTCCAAAGCTTGCTTATGCTTTGGAAATGGAAAAACTATGCTAGAAGGATTCACAGATGCAGATATGGCTGGTGATATTGATACTCGAAAGTCTACATCGGGATACATGATGACTTTTGCAGGGGGAGCTGTTTCATGGCAGTCCAAATTGCAGAAATGTGTTGTTTTGTCCACTACAGAGGCCGAATATATTGCGGTGACAGAGGCATGTAAGGAAATGTTGTGGATGAAAAGATTCCTCCAAGAATTGGGCTTGAAACAAGACAAGTATACTCTCTTTTGTGATAATCAGATTGCCATTCATCTTAGCAAGAATCCCAGCTTTCATTCAAGGTCGAAGCACATTGATGTGAGGTATCATTGGATTCGGGATGTGTTGGAAGAAAAGCTTTTGCATCTAGAGAAAATCCATACCGATGAGAATGGGTCGGATATGATGACTAAAATTTTGCTTAAGAAGAAGCATGATATTTGTATGCTTAAGGCAAGCTTGGTGGAGCCTCTCACATAAGATGGGAGGGGGAGAATTGTTGGCCAAGTCCCACCTTATGTGAGGTGGGACCCAGCAATTTAAATAAAGAAAAAAAAAGGGGAAACAAAAAGAGGGAAAAGAGGGGTTAGGGTTAATTATTCTATTAGAGGGTGGATGAGAAGAAAACAAAAGAAGGTAGCCGTCTTGGGAGAAGTGCTTGTGGAATCCATCTCAAGGAGGAGGTGAAGATCTTATTCAAGGCATTTCAAGAGGAAGAAGAACCTTGTGCAAACCTACACTCGGTGAGATTGTTCTCATTTTATTATTGGAGCCTAAACTCTTTTTCATATAAACTCTTTGTTTGTGATCCAAGGAAGAGATCCTTGATGTATGTGATCCTCTAGCTTAGCCTAGAGAAGATACTTTGTAAGCCCATTATTGTTGATAGTGGAGGTTTGTGGTGGACTTAGGTCCGGTGGTTTTTTCCCCTCATATTGGAGGGTTTTCCACCTAAAAATTCTTGTCTCTTTCTTGTGGTTTGTTTTTTTGGTGGTTCTTACATTGATTAATTATTGTGGTATTCTCATTCTACTCACACAAAGATAGGAAAGTTTTCATCTAGTGAAGGGGTCTTTCCTAACAGTATGTAATATTGATTCCACCAACTAAATTGTGAGAATCGGCCATAAGGGCCATCCAAGATGGAGTCGGGCAGCATCCACCGGTTCAAAATTTCAAAAACAATTGGATGAATTACATTACCCTGCTCGATCCGCTAGCTGTTGAGATAATAAGGCTGCGAAGTTGTGGCAGTGATGACTCCACAGGCCGTTCAAATAGCCGTTGGCCGTTGGACCGTGCACAATTGCCGCCATGATTGCGGGCAGGTGCAACAACAAACAAGTTTATCTTCTTCCAAATATGCATAAATTCCCCCTCTTCCCTACGACGGACCACTACCGAGCTTCCTCTTTTTCTTCCCTCCCTCCGGCAGCCGATGTACCGCCACAACCGAGCTCCGCCGCCCTCGAATTTCCTTCCTTTTCTTTGGATTTTGGTTACTATGTTTTTTTCCTATTCCGAGATCCACTTTTTCCGTCGGAAGTTGCCATCGTTGCGAGATCTACCACCACCGCCATCTGCCGGTGAGTCCCCAGCCTTGACTTGCTTCTTCCTTGGCTAAGGGAGCTCCACCTTTGACAGCTAGGGGCGCTGGCCTTCCCTGCTTCCTCTTTCATTCCCTCCTCATTCATGGTCGAACCACCGCCATGATTGAAATTTGTTTTATATGTATATATTCTCAGCTCAACTATGATCTGGTCTTACCAATGAAGATTATTTTTTAGCCCTATCGAGTTGTAATTTGAGAAACTGGTTTTAACACCGAACCACTGGGGATTGGAATAGTGGTATTTGAATACTGAACCACCAGTGGTTAAAAATAGTCGTATTTGGCACTTTGTGCATTCAAGCCCATGTCACTGGGTTATATGACCATAGCCTGATATAGGGTTTCCAATATCAATTTATGAAAATAATAGTAAATTTTAAAAAAAAATGTATTATTCAAAAATTGATTTATTTCTAGTCAATATCTTATTCTTTAGCAAATTATTTACTTGGCATGCTTAAACCCTAGTTTGGAGTGTTATGTTGCTTACTGAGCTAGTGTAGCTCATTATTTCTTCTTTCTCTATATTTACTCAGAACTCGGAGGAATGTGCTAGATTTTCTGAAGATATTCTCAGTAATTGGAGTTCTAGTTAGGCTATTTAGACTGGTTAGAAAATTTTATTTGAATAAATAGTTAATATATGTTGCCTTATATCACTTTGGAACAATTGATTGTAAGAATTATTTGTATAAGATCATGATTAAATTAATTTTCAAGAATTATTATTATTTTGATATGATCCGTAGTTTTGCATGCTTGTATGATCCGTCAAGCAGGTATGCGACATCGATTGCACTCTAGGTTCGCGACGGGACATAAATAGAGTCAGTAAAACTACCAATCAATAGTTCTACCTTACTATGTGAATCACTAACATAGATTTTTCTTTTCGGTCATTCTTTTGATGAAAGGTTTTGGTCCTATCGGCCAGATAATGATAAAAGATTTAGAAGAGTTCAAATTACTAATCCTACTACACCAGCTACACCCACAATAGAATAGACGTATTGCAATCACCAAATGCTTTAGAATGTACCAAATATTGTTGATTGTATAAGAGCACAACCCATCGGTCCCACCACTGGAAGCTATCTCCTTCTAGTTAGCTCCAAAGAGTCCATCATCATATTAGGAATCCTTCCTTCTAGCTTAGCCCGAAGACTGCGTCATTTACAGCTTTCCGGTCAGTTCATTGGATGGGAATCGTCGGTCACTTCATTATAAGTAATTTGGAATGTTGTTTCACTAATTCCTCTTTAATTGTCCTCCAATTAATACTAGACTCATCATAATATCAATGCAAATACAAACAAATGATACGGTCCCACCCGAATGGATGCCATTCTCTGGATGCGAATTGCTAATGTCCACCCAGGCGACAGGTTGTTCTAGAGTCTCTCTTCTTTAACCAAAAGAGTCCCATCCAGAATCTTTCAGAAATATAGGAATAAGACCTTTTCCAAGACTTCACTTTCAACCTTTCAACAAGGCTCATCCACTCGCCCAATATTTCCAAATTCCAGCATATTGAACACCATCCCTTCAATTAAACGCTTCTTCGCCAAAATGTTCGATTCGATCACAATATTAGTGGTTTAAGCCTGCACAATAACGTTTAGATGAAGCTAAAACATTAAAAACCCTGTACAGGAACCCCATCCATCGTACTCACAGACCCAGCGCTCACTACCAACACAAGAACGCAACAAAAGAAAACAAAATTCTAAGGTTTTTCTAATAACTTGGTTTTTACATCAAACGTCTTCAGAGGTTGCCGTCGTTATCAAGTCCACATTCCCACGCACCACCGTCAACCACACTCCGCCGCCGCGGCAGCCACCGGCGGCGCCGGCTTGCTGCTCCCCGAGGGCGACTCCGGCGACCCGTCCCCGAACACCTTGGCGATCCTCTCCGTGGGGACGAGAGGCATGCACTGCGCCACTGCGTACCCCCGCTCCGCTGCGCACCCCACCGCCCGATTGTACTTCTCCGACCAGTACGCCGCCCAGGGGATCCCGATCTGCGCCACCTGGGGGAACAGCGGGAGACGGTTCAGTGACCGCCACGCGGCCACAGCGTACTTCTCGGCCACCGGTTCGTACTTCTTGTACAGCTGGCTGGCCGCCGGCTCGAACCGCTTGCAGCACGCCCTCACCATCCCGGCCGCCGTTGCCACCATCCCGGAACGCTGGACCTCGCCGGCGACGCACCGCGCCACCTGCGGAGCCTTCTGGGCCGCCGTGTACGCCTGGGCCGACGCCGACTTCACCGGGGATGGCACGTGCCGCTGCAGCTCCCGCACCGAGTCGGCAACCTGTCACGTGACAACAAGATCAAACAATTGCGTATTCTTACAGTATGCGACGTCATCCCTTGGTCGGATTTGGAAGCGCCACCTTCCAGAAAGGTTATAGGGCGCCGTATAGCATCGATTCATTTAACGTGCGCCGGGCTTCAAACGGCACACCAAATTTACGAACAAGGCCGCCCCCTGGGAACAAGGGACAACCGAGCGCGAGGACCGAGGTCACGTGATTTACCCCCCCCCCCCCCCCCCCCCCCCCCCCCCCCCCCGGGTGAAAGCACAAAGCCCGGCCGGGTGGGACAGAAGTCACGTGATATAACCGAGCAAGTTGTCGCATTACCGTGCGCAACCTGGGATCCAGAAGGCCAACGTGCGCCGGCGGATCAATTCGGGAGACATGCGCCGCTGGGATCTGAGCCGGCGGGCGATCGCCGCCGACCAGCTGAGTTCGGCCACCAGAACCTACCGGGCGGCTCAGAAGAGGAATAAAAAAGAAACCGACACAGGGAAATTTACTGACCTTGCGATCGACGAACTTGAGAAGCTCGAGGGGGACATCGTGGAACTTATCGTAGACGGGGCCGATGACGGTCTTGACGGTGCCCTCAACGGTCTGGACGCCGGGCTTCAGCGGGCCAGAGTTCTCCCTGGCGAAGTCGTAGAGGCTCGCCAAGCAAACCACCGCCTGCATCGCCGCCACGTGCACGAAGTCCAGGTACTTGAGCTTCGGCCTTCCCCCTTCCTGGCTCTGCAACCCAAAACCAACCATCAAAACCCTAACCTTAGCCCACCTCCAGGACGATCCAAAGCTCCATTTCTTCCCAGAAATCAAGCCAGACCCGCTAAAATTAGAAAAAAAACTTGAGAGATCATGGAAGAACTCCTTACGATTTCTTCGGACTCGTACTTGGATTCGGCCATCTTCGAGCGATTCAACCGATCTGGAACGAAGAATCGAAGAACCCTTGCTCCCAAACCTAGAGAGAGAGCAGCGAGAACTGGAGCGCGAATCTCAAGTTCTCAACAGAAACCCCGGAGAAAGGCAGGCTCGTTGGAGACAAATTCCACGAGAGGCCCCCCTCTTATAGACGACGCTCTCTCATGACCGTTCGATCTACGTTCCATCGGACGGCTGTAGTGAAAAGTATGTGCTAGCCGAGTTGGGTAATTCAAACAAGTGACCTATTTTTGGGACAATCCGACGTGGCATATCCTCTAGCCTCGCAATATGAGTGGGCCCAGGGGTTGGGGACTGCATCCGAGACGGCTCGAAGGATCTCGATTGGCTGGCCCTTGAACCGTGCGGAAATGAGACACGTATTGAGGATAGGATAGGATAAAGCACCCGGTGGGCCCCACTTGTTTAGATCATGTCATTATCGATCGGAGGTTCGTGGCGGGCCCACGTGGCCGTTTGTTTTCGGAAAACCTTCCGGGGCAAAACCGCCGGTGACGACGGAAGTGACGAGTACGCTTCTCCAGATGTTTCATTCTAAGTTGCTGTCTCACACGAATAGCCTTAAGCAAAACTACAATTACATATTAGTCATCTACTAGGAACTTGGGTCAGGGAAATGGAACAATTCTAAATTGCCGGATCACAATTAAGACAGTAGTCCAAAGACTCAGCCAGCGCCGTAAGGAGTAGGCTCAGCCATAAAAAATGTGGTCCAGGTCCACATGATAGTCTCAAATCTAGACCAGACATGACTCATTTGCATCATCAAGACATATAGAGTGTCGAGTCTGTAAAGTCAAATGCAAAATTTTATGTTACATTATGTTAAACTATTTAAGGGATCGGCGGATTTATTTACTATAATCCGGGGAATGATGGATTACAAGCAAGCGAAAGTTTGTCTACGGCATATGACATTTGGTGTGATGACCCGTATTGTCGTGATTGTCATATTTGTCAAGAATTTAGCATTTCACGCAATGATGCAAGACTTTTTTTTGTGAAAAATGAAAAAAAAAAACTAAAGTTTATTTGTTTCTCTTAGATGATAAGCAAATAAGAGCAACGAGAGAGATAAAGACTGTCACACCCCCGCCTCTGCGAGGCACGTGAGGCACCTAGTGCCCACTCGGGGGCCACATAAGGGGGGAACACGGGGCTCCCCTGCCAGATATTGTCCGGTTCTGGGGCTTCACGCAAGCGTCCTTCACCCCTCCTCGGTTTTGTTTTCCACCCAAAATGCGTCTGCAGGATTAGGAGACACCCACCTCATATGCTCAGGCTCTGAAACGAGTCTTTCCGATGTGGGACTATTGGGCCTCACACCCTTTCCACCATCGGACAAGAGCCGTCCTCGGCTCTGATACCAAATGTCACGTCCCCGTCTGCCCGCTAACGAGGGCCGTCTGCCGAGCTATTATAATCCGCTGGCGAGGGCCGTACACAGCAATATGAGAGTTTATAAATCATTATTTTTTTTATTTCATAAATCATAATCATCATAAATAGGTTGGAAAATGATAAATGTCATCATATAATTTAAAATACATAAACATGCCTCAAATATCATTTTTCATGCAGTCTAATATAATCATAATTTTATAACTCATACAATATTAAATAGTCATGAAGGATTCTCTTTAATCAAATTTATGAATCATATGCAATTATATACTTGATCCTAATTTTGAAAAAATATATCATATCAAATACAATTTCATAATTTCATACTTACAATTAAACAGTAAATTGGAAATCAATAAGATGGTGCCAGGGTTACTTACTGAGCTGTGTAGCTCATATCTTATTATCTTCTTTTTCTACAGAGGAATAAGACTATTAGGAACAAGGAGCTTGGTGTTATTCAGGGTTGGGGTAACTGAAAATGTTATGTAATAATCAAATTTTAGAAGTTCTGTACTGCTCCAACTTCATGAATAATGTTATGACATTAGTAAATGAAACTATTTATTTTTATTATGAAATTTTAAGTGGCTTCGTATTATTGTGTGCATAAGATTGCAATAGCACGGCCGTGTCATGATCCGGATTTGGGGCGTGACATTTAGTGGTATCAGAGCCGAGGACGGCTCTTGTCCGATGGTGGGAAGGGTGTGAGGCCCAATAGTCCCACATCGGAAAGACTCGTTCCAGAGCCTGGGCATATGAGGTGGGTGTCTCCTAATCCTGCAGACGCGTTTTGGATGGAAAATAAAATCGGAAAGGGGTGAAGGACGCTTGCGTGAAGCCCCAGAATCGGACAATATCTGGCAGGGGAGCCCCGTGTTCCCTCCTCATGTGGCCCCCACGTGGGCACTAGGTGCCTCACGTGCCTCGCAGAGGCGGGGGCGTGACATTTGGTATCAGAGCCGAGGACGACTCTGTCCGATGGTGGGAAGGGTGTGAGGGCCTGGGCATATGAGGTAGGTGTCTCCAAATCCTGCAGACGCGTTTTGGGTGGAAAACAAAATCGGGGAGGGGTGAAGGACGCTTGCGTGAAGCTCCAGAATCGGACAATATTTGGCAGGGGAGCCCCGCGGTCCCCCCTCATGTGGCCCCCATGTGGGCACTAGGTGCCTCACGTGCCTCGCAGAGGCGGGGGCGTGACAAAGACCAATTGCAATGAGCTTTGAAATAGTTTTCGTATGGTTCATATGATTCTTCTATGACAAATATATTGCGTGAAAGATATATATGATCATTATATTACATCTATAATCATGAGTTAAAAATACGGAAATAGCTTCTTCTTATGTAGGAGTATCGCAATTCTTGCTTAAATAATATATATTTTTTCAAGTGAAAATGATCCTTCTATGCAACCAATTGTACAATATGTCGGTGGAACTAGGTAATAGGAAAACTTATATCCACCTCGAGTAATTGGATAGAAAATTATGAGATATAGAAAAAATCCCTCCCACCATTAACCTCCAAACCAATAATGAGAGTGATGTTTAAATTAAGCTTCTATGGAGCCTCACGGCCCTTGAAAAATGGTTATTTAGGAGTTAGTATGACTTAATCAAGAAAATTTCATATAGTCATTTATTGTATCACGAATATAGTATAGATTATTTTTCTTTAATGGCAATAGAAGGTTCGAGTCATAGATAAAAGTAGAAATCATTATAATATCATATTAGCCACTTAGAATAGTTGATAGTTTCCCATCATAGATAAAAGTAGAAATCATTATGATATCATAATAGCCACTTAGAATAGTTGGTGAAAGCTCATTCTACACTCTATAAGTACATCTTATATATTAGGGCATTCAATAAGTGGATCAAACTTACATAAAAATTAGAGGTGCAAATGGATCGGGTCGGGTCATGAGTAGGGGCGGCAATCGGGTCGGGTCAGGCATAAACAGGTCGGGTCAGATATAAATCGGGTCAAAAAATTATAAACCTGAACCCGACCTGTTTATTAAATAAGTCAGGAATTACAACCTGAATCCGACCTATTTAATAAACAGGTCACCTGACCCGACCCATTTAAGACCCGTTTAAGAAAAAAAAAGAAAAAACATGGGGGCCGGCGGGATGGGGGGAGAGAGAGAGAGAGAGAGAGGAAGAGGAGAGACCAAGAGAGAGAGAGAGAGAGAGAGAGGAGGAGAGACCGAGAGAGAGGCAGTAGGGTAAAGGAGAAAAAAAAAATAACTGCTCATCTTCTTCCCCGATCGGCCTCCCTCGCCATGGCTGCGCCCGAGCCACCACCCCGCACCGCCCACGGCATCCACGCTGCGCCCGAGCCGCCACCCCGCACCGCCCGCGGCGTCCCCGCTGCGCCCGAGCCGCTACCCCGCACCACCCGCGGACTTCGCCTTGCCACGTCGCCGCGGACTCCGCCTTGCCGCGTCTCCGACGACCTCGACGCTGTTGGATCTGGAATAAGGCTTCTTCGGAGCCGTCGATTTGGAGGAGGAAGAAGGGTGGAGGAGAGGGAGGAGGAGGAGGAGGAGGAGAAGGGCGAGAACCGTCGATTTGGAGGAGGAGGAGGAAGGGTGGAGGAGAAGGAGGAGGAGGAGGAGGAGAACTGTTGATTTGGAAGAGGAGGAGAAAGGATGGAGGAGAAGGAAGAGGAGGAGAGAATAGCCATGGGGAGGTGGACTTGAGGTTCGGAGGAGAGGAGACTCGGGGAGGAGCTGAGGGAATAGAGCTTGGCGGCGCCATTTCAATGTTTCACAAACCCTAAATCCTAATTCTAAAATCGGGCTGAATCGGGCCTAGACAGTGAAATCGGGCTATGGAGTGAAATCGGGCCTAGGCAGAGAGTTGGGCCGGCTCTGGACTTTATCTTGTGGGTTATGACTCTCATCTATCAGCCCAATAGTTAAACGGGTTAAACGGGTCAGACATCTAAAACCCGTATCCGACCTAATTAATAAACAGGTTAAACGGGTCAACCTGTTTACGATCCGAACCTGTTTACGCCAAACCCAAACCTGTTTATGGCGGGTCGAACACGGGTCGGGTTGGCGGGTTTGGTCATATTTTGCCACCCCTAGTCATGAGTGACCCCGACCTAATCCGATTCCTTGTTCGAATTCTAATTTTAGACCCAAACCCAACCCAATAGACGATCGGATCGAAAAAATGTTGTAGTAGAATACTTATAATAAATACTGTAGTAGGATGAAAAATTTGTTTGAGATGATTTTTCTCATGTGTTATGTACAACATTGGGGAAAAAAAACTATAGTTCAGGCCGAAGCATGAGAAAAGGTAAGAGGAAGGCCAGTAAGACTTGGATGAATTAGATAATAGGTATATAAAACTTACGATTTGAGGCTGTATTCTGATGTAAGAACATGTCATAAAACTGAAGTATAAACTTGTCTTAAAATTATAGAATGAGGTTGCTTCTATTAATTGTTAAAGTAATATGATTTTGAGGTGCAATGACTAGTTTTCATAGATTTCCAATTAGGGTTTCAAATAGGTTGGCTAGGAATGGGCATGCTTGATGCTCACCAGACTAGATTCATTTTCGAGTCTTGATTTTGGACTCAAACCTAGCTTTTGGTCATGTTGTCAGTAGTGCCTTCTAGGTGCTTAGAGAGCCTAGATTGCTAAGCAAGCGATAGACTGACGTCATGAACTCGCAACTCAAAATCTTAAATTATTAGGAGGAGGACCGGCCTAGACTAGTAGACCCATATTATAAGGAGGACCGACCCAAAAGTTTAAACTTCTGTGAAAATGACCATCTTAGGGCCCCAAGTTTTCATGTGGGATGTCCACTTTGATGCGGTATGCTTTTCTTCTTCTTCCTCCCTCTCCTTCTGTATTTTCCGGCCTACTTGTCCGTGGGAACCAAATTATGTGATTCCCTTTGCTCATATCCAATCATCCTAAGGTTGGTGTTTATCCTCAGATATTCAACTAGGATCCACTCTTTCCCTGTTCCAATGGGAAGACAACCATCTATCCACTCCAAATCCTTTTCGATCTCAAGATCACCTCTTTTTTTGATTCCACTTTGGTAGCGTCCAAAGCTAACACCAGATATTGCCATTTACCATCTAATAGCGCACGGCCCTACAGGCTGAACAATCCATCCACTAGAATGAAAAAGTTGGAAGGAGGGGAATAGGTGCTACAAGCAATACAAGTTGCAGGATAAGATGAAAATAGCATTTGCCTCCTCCTCCTTCTTTCTTCTTTCTTTTTCTTTTTTTAAATCCTTCGAAAAAAATCTTATGGAGTTATCATATCATGTCTCTGTTCCTTTACTACTCAGTTATCTTCTTTTCTCTGTTGGTTGCGCTTATGCGGAGTTGGTATGAGCCAATATGCTAAAAATAAAATAAAATAAAATAAATTAAATTAAATTAAATTAAATGAATGTAGCATCTACAGAGTTATCTAAATTCAACATGTTGTCCGGTCATCATCCCTTTATTTATTTTTTTTTTTTTATTTTTTTGTTGCTAAGGTCTCCGGTCATCATCTTTGGCATTGACCTTATTACCAATCATTCCAGCATTCCTGCGACACCGCCCTCCGCCGCGTCGTCTCCCTCAGGCTCTCCGCTGCTGCCAACTTCCTCTTCGGCCCCATCCCGCCGGATCTCTCCTTCCTCTCCGACCTCCGCCACCTCAACCTCTCGAACAACGTCTTCAATGGAAGCTTCCCCTCCGCACTCCGCCGCCTCAGAAACCTCGACGTGCTCGACCTCTACAACAACAACCTCACAGGCGTCCTGCCGGTGGAAGTGGCGGAGCTTCCCAGCCTACGCCCCCTCCACCTCGGCGGCAACTTCTTCTCCGGCGTCATCCTCCCCGAGAACGGCCGCTGGGAGCACATTGAATACCTCGCCGTCTCCGGAAACGAGCTCCGCGGCGCCATCCCGCCGGAGATCGGCAACCTCAGCCGCCTCCGCCAGCTCTACGTCGGCTACTTCAACAGCTATGACGGCAGCATCCCGCCTGAGATCGGCGACCTCTCTGCCCTTGTCCGATTCGATGCCGCGAACTGCGGCCTCTCCAGCGAGATCCCGCCGGAGCTCGACCGGCTCGAGAACCTTGACACACTCTTCCTCCAGGTGAACGGCCTCTCCGGCGAGCTGCCGCCGGAGCTCGGCCGCCTCCGGAGCCTCAAGTCCATGGACCTCTCCAACAACGCCCTCACCGGCGAGATCCCGCCGATCTCCGGAATCTAACCCTGCTGAACCTATTCTGGAACAAGCTCTACGGCACGGTCCCGGACTTCATCGGTGACCTGCCGGAATTGGAAGTGCTCCAGTTGTGGGACAACAACTTCACCGGAATCATCCCCCGGGGAATCGGCCGGAGCGGCAAGCTTCAGCTCCTCGATCTCTCTTCCAACAAGCTCACCGGCGACCTCCCGCCTGAGCTCTGCTCCCGCAACAAGCTCCATTCTCTAATCGCTCTCGGGAACGCCCTCTTCGGCCCCATCCCGGAGTCCCTCGGCCAGTGCTTGTCCCTCAGCCGAGTGAGATTGGGTCAGAACTACTTCAATGGATCGATTCCTAGTGGTTTATTTTACTTGCCTAAGCTCGCCCAGGTCGTTCTTCCGGACAACCTCCTCGCCGCTGGTTTCCCCGACACCGGCGATGCCCCGATCTCGTCAAGCCTTGGCCAGATCTCGTCAAGAAACCACCTTGAAGGGAGTATCCCGCCGTCCATTGCCACGATGCAGAGTCTCACCGCCGTCGATTTCTCCTTCAACCATCTCTCCGGCTTGGTCCCCAGCACCGGCCGGTTCAGCTACTTCAATGCCACTTCCTTTGTCGGCAATCCGGAACTCTGCGGGCCCTACCTTGGCCAGTGCGGATTCACCGGCGCCAATGGCACGGGCTCTTCCCATGCCCGAGGCCCCCTGCCGGCCTCCTTCAAGCTTCCAATGGTCATTGTTCTCCTCCTCTGTTCCATTGCCTTCGCCATCGCTGCCATCCTCAAAGCCCGGTCTTTAAAGAAGGCGAGCAAGGCCCGGGCATGGAAGCTGACAGCTTTCCAGCGTCTGGACTTCACCTGTGACGACGTGCTCGATTGCCTCAAGGAAGATAACATTATCGGAAAAGGATGGGCCGGGATTGCGTACAAGGGCGTGATGCCCGACGGCGAACAGGTGGCGGTGAGGAGGCTGCCGGCGATGAGGCGGGGCTCGTCGCATGACCATGAATTCTAAGCTGAGATCCAGACTCTAGGGAGGATTCGGCATCGCCACATTGTGAGGTTGCTCGGCTTCTGTTCGAACCATGAAACCTATCTTCTGGTCTGCCCAATGGAAGCCTTGGGGAGGTCCTCCATGGCAAGAAGGGGAGCCATTTGCGGTGGGACGCAAGGTATAAGATCGCGCGCGGTGGAGGCAGCAAAGGGCCTCTGCTATCTCCACCATGATTGTTCGCCTTTGGTCCTCCATCGTGACGTGAAGTCGAACAACATCCTCCTCGATTCCAACTTCGAAGCACATGTCGCTGACTTTGGGCTCGCCAAGTTCTCGCAGGATTCCGGTACAATTCTTGCTTAAAAACATGGAAATTGCTTCTTCATGTGCCGGAGTATCTTAATTCTTGCTTAAATAATATTTCTTTTTCAAGTGAAAATAAAGGTAGATGGATATAGAATCGATCCTTCTATACACGCAATTGTACAGTATGTCGTGGAACTAGCTAATAGGAAAACTTATATCCACCTCGAGTAATGATACAGAAAATTATAAGACATAGAAAAAAATCCCTCCCACCATTAACCTGCAAACCATCAATGAGAGTGATGTTTAAATTAAGCTTCTACGGAGCCTCACGAGCTGAAAAAAATGGTTATTTAGGGATTAGTATGACTCAATCCTGAAAATTTTAAATAGTCATTTATCGTATCACCAATATAGTGCGGGTTATTTTTCTTTTATGGCAATAGAAATTGCAAATCATAGATAAAAGTAAAAATCATTATAATATCATAATAGCCACTTAGAATAGTTGGTGGAAGCTCATTCTACACTCTACAAGTACATCTTATATATTAGGGTATTCAATAAATGGATTAACCTTACATAAAAATTAGGGGTGCAAATGGGTCGGGTCGGGTCATGAGTGACCTCGACCCAATTCAGTTCTTGTTTGAGTCCTAATTTTGGATCCAGACCCAACCCAATAAAAGATCAGGTCGGATCGGATCTACTGTTATATGTTTTAACCCAACGGATCATTCGGGTCGGAGAGGGTCCATGTATAACCCATACCAAATCCAAAAAATTTGGGTCCGGTTTGGGTCAAACCATCTATGACTTTAGAACTTGTTTGCATCATTGTGGGCTGCATCTCACAAGCCTAAATAATTTTATAAATTTGGGTCGGGTTGGGATGGGTTGTAGGATTGAAAACTCAAAATTATCCAAATTTCAAATGAGTCGGGTTGGATCGGGTCGGGTCTGATTTCAGTAAACTCAGATCCGACCCAGAAAATGGAACGAATCCAATTTTAGGACCCAACTTGGCCCACGGGTCCTCCAAAATGGGTCGGGTTGGGTCTAAGCGGGTCGGGTTGGGTCGGGTCGGGTCGGGTCGGGTCACGAGTCAATGCGACCCATTTGTAGCCTTAATAAAAATATACTCAAATATATATGTATATGTTTGCATGCAAAATGATGTATTTAGACGGCTCTCAATAATTTTTTTATCAATACAAATAGGTTGTAGTCTAAAAAGAAAAAAAATCTGTATCAGATATTGAACATATGTATATCGGATGTTTATTATCTGTCTCATACTTATATCTAGAAAAAAAAATCATCAGATGGGCCTAAATGGGTAGCATTCTGTTTTTTTTTTTTCAAAAAAAAACTTTCCTCGTAAAAGCAAAAACTAAAGTCTTAGGTTTGGAAAGTGTTGAACCCGCCGGTATAGAGGTGAAACCTGCCAACATGCAACCAAATACCATCCCTTCTTATATAAGTCCCCTTTGACTATTGCTAGGAGATTTGGATTCTGTTTTCAAAATGAAGGCAGGACAAGCACATGACCACCCACCCATGTAGATCGTGGTCCTTAATCTTCCAATTGCACGAGAACAAAAATGAGTCTCATTGGGTATATGGTTTGAAATTTTGACCTAAACCCAACTCAAATGTCATATCAAACAAGGCCTAAATAAGCTTTAGGTCCAGTATAAGGATATAATCACTCTAGAAAGAACGCTAGATCAAATCTCCTTTCACTGGCATGCTGATGTTAATTAGGCCTGTGTCAAAATTTAATCCATACACTCCAAAGCCAACTTTCCTGGGTTTTTTCCCTTCCTACTGGATTTTAGCTCGTGCTCCTTCCGTCAGCTCTGCCATCAGCTCCAGGTATATATATCTTTATATATATATATATACACACACACACACACACACACATATACTTATCAAGCTATGCTCAATTCCAACCAGAAATTCTCCTGCCAGTTCTCACTCCTCAGAATATCGGAATCTTCGACGTACTTTCTCCCCCAAGCCAAGCTTCCCTAAGAAACCTTCCCATATTCTTTCCTGGTAAATGTGAGCGAAAATGTACACGTTGCTTCTCTCACTCCACCTACCATCGTAAACCCTAATTACGAACCATAAGTGGAAAGTTCCAAATAGGCTTAAATAAAGTGTTTCCCTGATATCGCAGTTCTTCTAAAGCAATCTTTTGTTCGATCCTCTTCAATGGGTTGTCAGTCCAGCAAGCCCGACCAAGCGATCGTTGTAAGCTCGATCGACGCTATCAGAGCAGTTCGACTTGATGATACGTACCGGCTCGTGGAGGAGCTCCGATCCCTTGGCGTCGCTTCCGGCCTCCACCCGGTCTCCCAGGCCGTCTCCGGCGCACCTGAGCTCAAGGAGGCAATCTCGAAGAACCCCAGCCTCCAATCCTTTGTAAATGACCACCTCAACGTTGTCATCACGACGCTGAGGTCTCTCGCCAGGGTCAGAGGCCTTCTCGACAAGTCCCGCGGAATTTCATCTTCTGTCGGCGCGGCTCTCGAAGGCTTCGAGAAGGAGAATGCCGAAAGAAGGAATGACAAGAAGGAGAAGAAGAAGAAGAATAAGAAGAAGAAGACGAAGATCACCAACAAGTGCTCGGAGGTGGTGGAAAAGTTGAAGGGGTCGAGGGCGTTGGGCGACCCGTTCGCGGGCCTAAACACCGATGAGCTACGGCCGGCTTGCGAATGGCAGCGGTCGCTGCTGGACGCGCTGCGTCGAAGGCATCGCGAGCTCGAGAAGAGGCTGAGATCGGTCAAGAAGTGGAGGAAGGCTTGGAATGTCATCTACACGGCAGGGTTCGTGGCGGTCTTAGCCTGCTCGGTGGTGCTCGCGGCTGTGGCGTCACCAGCTGCCGCCGTCACAGGAGCCACGGCATGTGCCACTGCCATGAAGGCTGTCGAGCCGTGGATCAACTCGGTGTGCGACGAGCGCGAGGGCTCGTTGCAGGGGGAGAAGGATGTTATAGCGACGATGCGAAGAAAGGGTGGGTTTGCAGTGCATGACTTGGAGAACGTAAGGTCGATTGTTGAGAAGTTAAAGATTGACATCGATGCGATGTTGGATCGTGTTGACTTTGCAATCAGCAAGGCGGAGGATGGGGAGGAGATGGCGGTCAAGATTGGGAATGAGGATATTATGGCAAAGAAGGGGGACGTTGATAAAGGTGTTGATACTTTGAAGGAGAAGTTGGATTCGTCTGAGCGTGAGATTATGAGGGCGGCAACTGAGTTCTTGGAGACCATAATGAAGGACATCTAGGTCTTGACCCAGATGCCTGTTTTGCGCTCTCTCTCTCTCTCTCTCTCTCTCTCAAGAGAACACTAATTTTAGATGGCCACCCTTTAATTCGATTATGGAGATGGATAGCTATTAAATAGAGCACAGTATACAATATGAAGAACAAGCTATCTAGGGCATGCAATGTTCCATCCATGATCAGATTACGTGGTGTCTGTCTAGTGTTGTACCACTCTGTATCGTGCAAGTTGGCAAAGGATCCAAAATCCTAGGTGTTTTCAGTTTGTAAAGATGTGTGAGGTCTTTTTATTTCGAGCAAATATAAAGTTAGAGAGTTTTTTTTTTGGTTTGTCTTTCTGATGCTAATTAGAATGCGTGGTGCAGAACTTAGAAAGAACCCTAGCTTGCTTCCTTTCTCTTACGCGCATCCATGCATGTTATCACTTTATTTCTATGAGGACAAGACTTCATAGGTTTGTACTATTGTTGACTAAAGATTCAGAGAATCTTAGAATATCAATGATTGTGGAACCAAGTGTTGACTCTATATAAACATAAATTCAAGTAACATGGAAATCCCTTTTTTTCTTCATTGGTAAGTACATAAAAACTTTTAGTTACCAAGATAACTAAAGCTATGTGGCTAATGTAAGAGCAGTAAAAGCTCATATTAACAAATGATTAGATTTGAACGCTATAAATCTTAGGAATGGTTTTCTTTAATTGGTACTTTCTCCAAAATTTGTTATCTACATGCATCCTTCCAACATTAAAAATAAAACCCTGATAAACTAAAGGATTGAAGGGTACTGCCTTAGGAGCCCTTGAAGAGACTAGTCAGACATTGTATGCGGCCATGTGCATGGATGCACCTATACGTACTCGGCATATTTGTTCTTATGATAAATTCCCCCAATCACCATTCACTTTTTTCACGAAACCCAGGTTATTTTTTCAAGGTGATTTTTCTGAGTTCCCATAGCAGTGAACTTAATTAATTAAGCTTGCATAGTTGGTAATTGGCGGGAATTTAGACTTTATTTGCAGTGTATTAGATATGATTAGAATTCAAGTAATAAAAGATAAATGGAAAAGGCTCGAATAAGTGTCTATTCTAATTACTGCAGTCATTGCATCATGAATCTCCATGTAAATATTCTCTTTTAATAATAAATGGGTGGACTTATCCTCTCTTTCCATCCGAAAGAAAAGTCTACTCTTGGGCGTGCCGTGGATTTTTTTTTTCAACAAAAAAAATTTGAAATCATGAAACAGCTATTGTGAAACCTTTTCGTAGTTATTCACCACCAAAATCAAAGGAAAACAAAATATCTTGTAACACAAATACGTTCCACAATTGAAAGGGCCACTGCTAGCTTGAAGTGTGGAATCTTCAGAGTACGTGCATGGAAACTCAGAGGAGATATGTATGAATGGAGAGGGTGCTATTACATCAAGGCTTCTAATAAAACTATGCTTCCATGTACTCTCATGGAAATTGAGGGGAATAGTTGACCACAAAATTCATAATGATGCCTATCCTTGAAGTGACAGCGCGTAATGAAGAGATCAGATGGTTCAGTGACATTTCGTGGAAGGTGTAAGGTGAAAAATGTCAAACACCTGATCTCACGTCACTGCTGAGCAAGCAAGAAGCTTGGGGCCTTGCCTCCACCTACAATCCAGATTAAAGAATGATTTAATTGGTATCTAACAAGTTACAAGAGTTTGCAGCAAAGTTTGCCAAACTATCCGATTTAAGATGTATTGAATCAAATTGGTGCAGAATTGGGATGATTCAACCCTTCAAAGTAGGATACTGTCTTTTCTTCAAAAAAAAAGAAAGAAGGATAATGGATAAATTAGTCTAAACCAAGCCAAATCAACTTATTCTGTCCGGTTTCGAGCGGTAATATTCTCGTTATAGATAACCTCCTCCTTCCATCTTGATCTTGACCCCTAACCCTTACTTTGGCTCTCTCCTCACTCTGATCCCCTTGCCTCACCCTCCTCTTGAGTCCCTCCTCAACTTTTGGTGGCAACAATAAATGATGACTCCCCGATCCCTCTCTCCCCCCCTCCAATCTCTATGTCTCAAACTCTTCTGAGTCCTTTCTTGTTTTCTCGCGACTGATGCACTAGATCAAGAGCTGAAATAGCAACTTAAAAACTGATGTAATAGACTAGGAGCTGATATAGCATCTTAGAGGCTGACGTGGTGGTAGATCAAGAGCTTGATGTGGCAGAATACGAGCTGTTATAGCAGCTCAGAAGCTGATGTAACAAATTAGAAGTTGGTATAACAACTTAAAAGTCGATATGGAAAACTGATGTGTCTGATTGACGTGACAGACTGACATGTCTGTTGATGTGGCTAATTGACTTATCTAATGATGTGACAACGAGAAGACATATAGAAGTTGATAGTTGTAGTGAGGACAGAGCTTAGAGAGAAGACAACCGAAGATCAACGATCCTCGTAGACGGAGGCATCATGGAAGCGAAGCATTAGTTGAGTGACTTGTAAGATGATGTGGCAGCGAGAAGGCATATAAAAGATAACAGTTGCAGCGAGGACAAAGTTCAGAGCGAAGGCAACTGAAGGTCGATGATTCTCGTAGAGGAGCAAAAGACTTCGAACTAGATGGTAAAAGAACCGGAGGCAACAAATAAAATCGAAGATGGAGAGAAAGAAGCCGGGCGACAATGTAGAGAGTCAACTGAAGATCTAAAGCCGAGGAGAAAAGTGATGGAGAGAAGCTAGGAATCCATTAGAAAATAATGGATCTTCGAATGTTAATCTACCAAAAATAGAGAAAATACAGATCTAGTAGGGAATATGAGAACTTCGAATGTTAATTCACTAATAAATAGAAAATCCATAGAAAAACAAAGGATCTGCGAATCTACCAGAAAACAAAGAATCTTCAGATGTTGATTCATCAGAAAACAGAGGTCAATAAATCGACAATAGGGATTTTCACAGCTTTTAGACAAGGCAATGATGACCATAGCAAAGACGAAAGAGATAACGACAACAGATTAGGTGATCAGAGGTTCTGATACTATATTAAAATATTTGCAGAAGAAGAGAGAAATAAAAAAAAAGAGAGAAAAATAATTTTATTTCTCCATTCCATATATTCGATACATCTCGGGCTTATATATACTTGTCTACAGACTCCATGCAAAGAAAATAATATACGCTGATATAAAATCATGCTAATAAAAAAAATAATACTCGTTGATACAAGTTGTTATGTGATTTCTAAAATCACTCTAATAAGATCATGCTAACAAAGAAAAATGATACTGACCGATACAAGATCACACTAATAAAAAAAATAATACTGACCAATACGGGATCACGCTAGCAATAAAAAATAATATGGGCTAATATAGGTTGTTACGTGATCTCTAAAATTATACTAATACTGCGTAACACTGTTTTATAATACAATACTATGCTAACCTAGTATATGATCAAGATTGATTGCAACAATAGTACCTTGAATCTAATTTTCCTAGGTTAACTTATATATTAATTTATTCTTGGCCTTGGCTAGGATTGGAATTGGGCTCAGGCTAAGCCGACTTTGGGTCGGGCTACGGGCTAGGCCCTGAAAGATTTTGGACAGTATTTGGGCTTAAATATAGAGCCCATATATTTTTCAAGCGGGGCTTTGGTATATCATTGGCCTACCTTGAGCTCGAGCCTAGACGAGGCTCAAAATGGAGCCTGAACTCAAGCCCGAAATGGAGCCCGAACTTAAGTACTTGTTTATGAACTGTTTAGAAAATAAGAATGCCATTTCCAATTGTGTTATCAATTCATTTTTCTTGTAAACATGTCTCTGATTATTAGATGGTGGCTAACATAAAGCTACAATATTTCATCAAACAAAATGTGAAGTTATATTATGAAAGGTTGAAAGATTAAACTTCAATTAGGTTTAGCCTGGCCCAGTTTTTAGTCAAAACAGATAATTCGAACCGGTCCAATCGTGTTCAGATCGAGTCCGGGCTTGGGCTTGGGTCAAGCTCGGGTCTGAATTTTCCCAAAGCTTTTGAGCCTAAGCTCAGCCGAAATCTCGACAAAAATTCAGGCTAGACTGGGGTAGGGGAGCTTCCCGACCTGTTTCTAGACCTAGCCTTGACTATAGTAGTCTGTGCTCGAATCTTGTGTAGCCATGGATGAACTAGACTATCTTGTGCCCTTCTAAAACGTCCCTGTTGCTAGATACATTGCTTATCAGCCATGTTAAATCTCAGGAGATCTATATTAGTTTTGAAGGGCACCTACTCTATCAGGAGAAGCAGAGCCATAGGGCTACAATATACATTATTAATAACTTTTTCACCTTGCATTTGTATTTTCCTCCCCTCTCTCCCTCTCCGTTACCTTCCATTAGCTCACGTTGACTTAAAATAAAATCTTAGCCTACACGACAAAATTTCAACAGATAAGCACCTTCTGTTACTTGATGATGATGGCGAAGCCTTTAGATTGGATGCTTAAGGAAATTGCAAGGGAACCTAACTAGATGGCGCAGGTCTTGTTAGAGACAAAATTAAATTTTCCTTGTAAATTCGTGGAAATTGAGAGGCATAAGCAAGGGCACCCAAACTAAAAGAGCATGGTAGCCGCCCAATTTTTTGCTTGATCTCTCGCTGTACATAGGCCGGAGGTCGTAGGCTTCATGTCTCTAACAAATGAGTTTCCTTTGACTCTGCTGGTAGTACTGATGCTATACTGACGTGAGCTACCGTTGTACTAAAAAAAAAAGAACAAATGAGTTTATGTCGACATGTTAACAAATAAGCCAGATGATTTCGTGTTATTTCGTAGAATCTTCGGGGCATAAAGCTCCAGCATCCTTTCCCCTCCTCCAATTTTTAGGTTTTAGAGTCCGGGATCTGCAACTCAGATCAGAAGAAGGTTTATGTTTCAACTAGACTGCATTTAGGACACGTGTTGAGGAACATGTATCGAAATAAAGGTGTTATTGTAAAAACCAGTCCTTAGAATTTAAGAACCTATTTGGATAATCCTGCTGAATACGAGGCTTGATCCAGCCCATGTCAGCCGGACCTCTTCCAGCCAATTTCCTCGCGAAGGGATGAGAGAAAAAAAAAGAAATCTGCGAAGAATTTTCCCCCTCTATAACACTTCTGAAGCTAATTCCTGTGAATCCTATAAATATAGGCTTGGCCCAACTTATGCCTTCTACGTACGTTGCTGGATTGCACAGGATTATCCAAACAGCAACCCAACCCACAACTAATATGCAAGAAAGTCTTGTGGGCCCAATTTAAACTAGATACAGCTTTGGGCCTAAAGTGGCTTGGGCCGGCCGTGGGTCCCAAGATGTCGATGACATCGTGCCGGCGGAGTTGGCCATGATGGTTCACAGACTCCATGGGCCTCCCTCACCACCGTGGATCTTAGTTTCATTTCATTTCTGTGTTTCTGCTCGACATTTTGCTTCCTGTTGATTTTTTGCTTTTGTCCCTCCACTCTGTTGATTTTGTTGCAGTGTAAGATTTTACATTTTAAATATATTGTATATAATAGATGCGAACTAAAATATGTCTTCCATCCCCACCAACTTCTATAGGAGCTTTGTCTTCCATCCTCACTAATTTCTATCGGGGCTTCAAGGAAGTTGTCCCCGGCCCATATTTGTTCCAACATGTATACTATTTGAATAATTTTAGAAATCATGTAACAATATGTATCAATTTATATTATTATTTTTTTGTTAGCGTGATCCTGTATAAATAACTATTATTTGTCTTTGTTATCATAATCTTGATAATAACTTATATCGGCAAGAAATTTACACGCACATTATCTACTAAATGACCGCCTCAAGTTAGCGTTTCTTAGTTTAGATAATCTTGTATCCAATTACACCTTACCAGGGTTGGTTCACACGTTGCTTAAGTTGAGTGGATGCCACGCGTTGTATTTATTTTGCATCTCCTTCCACTCGATCCCCCCGTCCCCAAAACCCCAACCCATACCGAAAAAAAAAAAGGAAAAAGAAAAGAAAGAAAGAGCGTTGCGCATGAAATCAGAAACAATGTCAAATAAATTCTTTCAATCAAAAAATTAAAAAAAAAAGTCAAGTAAATTCTAGCTCTGAATTGAATTAAAGAATATTAGCTGCTAGCATCAAGCAATCCTTTCAGGAGATAATTACTTTGATGAAAAGTGAACCAATGAACGCGTGTCAAGTAGTGACAATGCATCAATGGAATGATGCCAGTCTGTAAACAGCTGGTTTCCTCAACCAAATCCTATTGCCGAGGATAAAGGAAAGAACCACATTCGATGGTTGGATGCAGCTTGATATAGACGTCTCCTTCAAGATTTGGTGGCTCGATGAGGGGACCAGTAGCAATTTAATTCTTCTCCTTTCAGAGAAGCCACTGAAGACAAATGGCAATAAACATCACACGGCTTATGATGAGGCTACACTTTGATGTTAATAAATATGTTAAAAGAGAGGTCCCCCGTGGTGAGCTGCACGCTGCATGGGCAAGTCTTTCTCTATCATAATAAAAAGTAACCCAATATATTAATAAAAGCTCGAGCGAGATGGAGAAAGATTCGAGATATATAAGCGATGATGAGTAGAGATGAAAAAGCTTTCCAAGCCAAATATATATTCAGAGAGACTGACTGCTTACATGACTTACCATTCAAATGGTACTATATGAAAAAAAAAAAAGAAGCTTAGAGCACCCTATGATATTTTGTTTTTTTGATCTTATTGAATATGTTCGTACCTATATAGTATAAAGTGCGTGTCCGAAACCTCTAACAGTACATGAGAGGGAAAATTAATAAAGCGAAAAGCATCCTCGATGGAATTAAAAAGTGTCCTCAATTACACTTATAAGAAACCTTAGTAAGCCTTCTTTTTCCGCTGAAATCGAAAATATCATATATAACGTGTATGAATACAACCTAAAAAATTAAAAAGTAGTGCATCATGAAATGCGCTGGGCAACTCCGCCTCTCCAACCCAGAGGTGATCCTCTGAATGGTTGGCAACAAAAGAGGCCATCCAATCTGCAGCACCATTGGCCTCTCTAAACACGTGCTTCGCCTGGAGCACGATTCAACCGCATATCATAGTCTGAATATCTCTCAGCAGCGAGTGGTAATCACCGATAGCACATCCAATGACCGTGCAGAATCACCCTATAGAAGAACCTCTCTCCTCTACAGAACATGCCGAATATAGCACAATTCCGTTTAGTCTGCTCTCAGCTCCGCCTCTGGCACCAAGGTGCTAAATAAGTGGCAACTCCAGCAACAATCAACCTGGAGTCAGCCTTCACATTGAAGAAAAATTATTGCATGGGCTGTTTGCACCACCAGTCGCTGCCATATATTGCAGTGAGCCATCACTGGGACAAGTGCCCGACGTGCACCGTTTGGACGGCCATACTGCTATATTGCAGTGAGCCCTCGCTGAGACAACAAGTGCACGATACGTGGGACCCATTCTCGCACGTCTCAGACGGCGATTGATGGCGTGCCCACAACACTATCACCTCAGTGAGAGCCCACCGCAATACGCGGTGGTGATTGATGACGTGCACCCGTATGATGGTGCATACAGTGCAAATAATTTTCTTTTTAATTAAAGCTCATAAAATATATATATATATATATATTATTCTAGTATGAATAAAACTAGTAGAACCAAGAAAAAAAAGAGAGGACAAAATGCTGAAGCGATCCTGATGCGTCCACTGAATTATTGGACAACCGGCGGTTCTATTTGCCTTTGCCTTTCGGTATATATATACGGCCTAAAAAATAGTAGAATCTTCGTTGCATGTAGCAAAAATTAACTTCCATTTACCAGTGACTTCTAGAAACTTCTAGAAAATCAGGGTACAATCACTAGAGCAGAAATTATTAAAAGGTAAACCCTCCTCATTCCAAATTCAAAGCTAGAATCGGCGAACCAATTTGTCCAAATCCCTCACCAGACATCCCATGTGCTCCCTACTCATGTCCTCACGCAATCCCTATTAAAAAAAATGCAGAGCTAACAAACTATCCGAAATTCGAAAGCAAACCTATTCTTTAATCAATTATTTCTAAAACAAAAGGCATAAACATAAATTTAAAAAAAAAATACAATTAATATATGATATTTTTCTTGTATTATAGAAGAGCTAATACACATATCCGTAAAAAAAAAAGGAATCTTTTTGTCTCAAGCATATGCAATAATTTGCACCAAGCATCAATAATATTCCATGTATAATAACAAACAACAATGTATCAATTTGCAAGTCGATCGACACTCAAACATAACCAATATAATCGATTTAGAACTCCGAAAAAAGAAGAAAAAAGGAAAAAAAAATAAAAGAGAGGAGAGATCAAGGAGGAGGAGGAGCGAGCGAGCCCTAACGCCGGCACCGGGTGATGGCGGAGCAGCCGCGGGAGTAGGGGTTGGCGTGGGCGCCGGGGCGGCAGTTGTAGTACGAGGCGCCGCGGCGAGAGCAAGGGACGCTGCCGCGTCTCAGCGAGTTGTAGCTGATGTAGCGCCGGAAGGCCAGGATCCGGCGGCTGATCTCCGATTCTAGCTCAAACTCGTCGCCGGCGATGCACTCCGCGACCGTCCCCCGGCACTCCGTACGGCCCGGGATCCAACCCAGATCCGCCGCGCCGCCGGCGACGGACCCGGCGAAGGAGGCGGAGACCGCCTCGGAGGTGACGGCGAGCAGAGGGATGGAGGCGGCGAGGAGGAGGAGGAAGTGGGAAAGAGGCCTGCTTCGCTTTGCCATTGGTGGTCTTGAGCCCCGCGTCGCCGTACGCCTCCCGCTTTCTCTCTCTAAAGGTCTTCTCTTTCTAAAGTGGAGATTTTGGGAAGGGTTTGGAGAGGAGAAAAGCAACGGGAATAAGAAGAGGGGATGGGACTGAGTGATATAAGGAGGAACAAGGGATAAAAATAACCCTAGTATTTTGTGAAATTACGATAATGGCATCCGACCGGAGGGCTTATTACAGAGTAGCGTAACCGCGTTTTAGTGGTTGCGGCCGTAATGGAGTCCGGTCACCACACCGGTGGACGTTCTTTTCTCCGTTCTCACGTAGTGCTCGTTCTTTCTAGAATGGTCTTGAGTGGAGCCTATAAATTTGTTGTTTTCCAGCCTAACAACATGTTAGGGTATAAACGCGACAACTTCAAGCACCGCTAAAAAACATGCTTGGTATTGTTTGTTGGCATGGAAAAACATGTTCAAAATTGTCTGAATTTCTTGTGTTCACATGTCGATAAATTAGGTTGAGACAAGTAAAGTTCGGCACATGTCGATAAATTAGGTTGAGACAAGTAATGTTCGGACTAAGTATACAAGTAATAAACTTAGTTTTGAATCTAGCTAGAAACAAATAATCTATAATTTGTGCAACTTGCATGAACAAGTGAAGTGGAATTCGAATTTCCATGCATTGCTACAAAGATGAACAGTTTAGGAGGATTTTTTGATGCACCAAAATATGTCAAAAGATTAAATATAGACAATTGGTTTTGAGTAAGAATATAAGACTATTGTTGAGTAAGAATTCCCTAGAATTTTATAAATTCAGGCTATTGTTGAGTAATAATATAACACTAATTTGAACCATTCAAGGTCCGATTTAAATGTCCATGTCTTCTCAACTTGGCATAATGGCATTTAAAGTTGAGCCTTTTTTTACACATTACTTTGTGGTTCTTTAACTTGTCTATCAATGCAACTACTGGTCACTCTTCTTTTACAATCTCTATGCAGTCTTTATTAAGCATGTATAAGCATATCTATTTGATTACAATATTATAGATCATATTTGGAGGAGCTGTTAGTAGTAGAGCTTTTGAAAATAGAGCTGTTGAAAGTAGAGCTATCTGAAGCAGAGCATTTATAAAAAGTTGTTTGCTGTTTGGTAACTACATTTCTAAAGTGCTGTGGCACTTTAACATGTGTTTGGTAAACAAACTGAGAAAGTACTTTTATGTGACAAAATGACCATAAAGGACATTACCAGTATTATATAATAGAGCATAATAAAATATAATATGCATTAATACATAAATATATGATATAATATAATATTAATATAATGTAATATAATATTATTATAATATAGTACTATAACATTATGTATTATAAAATAATAATTTAATATAATATTAAATTATTTAATACAACATATCAATGTATTATGATATAATGTAATATAATATTATCTTTATAGTATAATACAATAATAAATATATAAAATATTATAATTATTAGTGTAAATTATTTTTTCATCCTCCTAATGATCATTTATCTCTTTAACAAATAGAAAGAAAGAAAGAAGAAGATAGAGAGGGAAAGGGAGAAAGGAAGAGGCGGGATAAGGGTTTTGGGAAAAAAAAGTGTGATTTAAATGGGGGTATTTTGGTCTAAAAAATAACTTCCCGATAAAGATGAAAACAACATTTTCGGAAAGCTCCAAATTGGAGCTTCTCCCCAAAAGCTATTTTCAGCTTCCCGCAAAAGCTGAAACAGCATTTCGAAAATTTTACCAAACACAATTTTTTATCTAAAAGTACTTTTGGAGGGGCAGAAAGTACTTTTTGGCCCTCCAAAAGCTCCCCCAAATAAAGCCTATATCATGTCAGCGGTGCAACTTTTTCTGAGCCTTTTTGCATTTTTACTGTTTTAATTTACTAATATTTTGCATCAACTGGCAATCTCCATTGGGCAAAAAAATATCTTAGAACCATTAGCCACTACTTTTATGCATTTGCTATATTACATTGGGCCAAAAAATGATGGTTTAATTTTCTAATAAGAGTTTTTCTCGATACCATGGGGCTTTAGTTACATATATACAAGCACTCGCTATATCATATGGCAAAAGGAGATTATTGTAACTTTAGTGCTTTGAAATATTCTCTGGGCATGTGGTGCAACTCAAAGGATTTGGTGCATTAAATAGGCAGTGATTTGAGTTGCATTTCAACATAAGGGAGCCTAAGAAGCTTTTCATTTATACTTATTAAGCAGACTAAGGATCTTGAGAAATTGGCATTAATGGATTCCAAGAACTTGTCTTCTGCTGCAGCTATCTATCCTTGCTCTTACTTGCATCCACTTGTGCAAATATCTGGCTACTTATTAATTCAAGGCTCAAATTGTTGTCCATTTGTTTCATTGAGGCAACATGACAACATGCTCCATTTCGAGAGCAATGATACCAAAAAATAGCCAGCAGATTGCAAATCTTTCTTGTTATCTCCAGCAAGCAGTGTTAAGTTAGTAAACTTATGTAGAGATTAAGATTGACAGAGAACCCCGATCAACACCTCATTTATAGTTTACCTCTCATGTTGTGCACTACTGCGCAAAGATTCACATACTCTTTTTTTTTTTTTTTTTTTTGGTAAAAACCGCAAATTATACGGCTCTAAAATAAGTACATTCTATTAGATCACGAGAAAGTAAAGAGTACAAAGAGGAGAGAATATCTCCTATAGATGTCCAAAAGAACTCCCTAGAGTGCCGGGCGACGAAGGTGGCGACCCAGTTTGCTGCCCTCTTCGCCTTCCGAAATACGTGTGCTGCCTGAAAGACACCCAACTCCTGAGCCAGTCTCCGAGTCTAGCTAATGAGGGGATGGCCATCACCATATCTATCCACATCTCGGATGCAGTCAATCACCATAAAAGAATTTCCCTCAAGAAGCACCCACTTGACACCGAGGACTCTCCTCGCATATGACAATCCCTCCCATGCAGCCCGAAGCTCTGCCCCTACAACTGTAAGTCCCAGCGTGCGCTACCCTCCGACTGCCGCCAGCCTGTCCCAGGAATCTCTGATCACAAATCCAACACCTCCAGATATACCATCCACTGATATGCTTCCGTCGAAATTCACTTTGAGATGATCAAAAGATGGGGGCACCTAATAAACGAGGGCAAGATTCACATCCATTAGCTCCACGCTACCGGCCACGGAGTACCAAAACCAAGGGGTGAAGTCACAATTCGTGGTGATTGTGCCAAAGACCAACATTTCTTAGATGTGACACATGGTGAGTTTGGGTCAGGAAAGGTAGGAGCCTGGCTGGAAAGGAAGAGGCGTGACATCCTAAAGTTGAAGCAAAGAGGTGGGTCCACAGGTTGGTGGCCCTAAAGTTCTTCGCCTTCATGACCCAAGGGCAGCCTTGTACTTCTATGTCATCCAGCTATTTTTATTTTATACTTTTTAATTGGAATACAGAGAATAAGAAAAGAAATATATAGTATTAGTTTGGTTCTTATGAATCTTTTTTTTACCAAAATATTTTTTTAATATTTAAATATATGATATCTAAAAATTAATTTTTTATTATTTATTTGGTTAACTAAAAAATATAAAATATTTCAGAGTGGCTTGTATTTGGCCGAACAACTATTTTTTTTTAAAAAAATATGTAATATACCTGTTATGTCTTTTATAAAAGAGAAAGATTTTATCTTATTTTATCTAAAAACTTAAGTACACTTTTAATTTTTTTTTTAATTTTAACAGATAAAAATTAATTTTTTATATTATATATATATATATAATTTAGAAATTTTATTTTTATAAAAAATCTACTTTTTCGTAACCCAGCCGGGCCGTCCAAGCACCGCCACCTCTATGGTGCTGGCACGAGGTTTAAAGCTTGGAGGAAAAATCTGGGCCGCATGCTGCTGGTCCAAGACTCCACAAACCCAGAGTCACAGTGCCGCCATCGTTAGTTAACCGCCAGCACCATACGGCCCAGATTTTATCTTCCACGCCCAAAAGCTACTGCACAAATAAAGCACAAATGCAAAGCTCCTGGCCGTCAACCAAAATATCCCCAAGGGAATGCTTAAATTCGCCCAATCACTTCGCTGTTATTCTTTCTTGTTACAGACATTATACATCTAGCCATTTTAGGAACCTGTCCATGGTTTTTTACTTAGTTTTTTAAAATTGAAAACTTTACATTACATATGAAAGCAGACAAATTCTTGCAATGATTTCTTAAATACTATCTTTCAAGCTAAACATCAAATTACTAAGACAGAAAATGCCAATGGACTATTTGAAGACTCCCACAACACGACATTCATACAAATATACCAACATTTGGGATCCAATGCACAGCTTGGCGGAGCTTAACCAGTTACAATATAAACATGGAAGAAAAGGCTACACTGAGAAGAGAAATATCAAACGAATTTCACTCCATGATCGGACAAACGATATCATCAGGCCATCAATCCCCTTGATTCCAAGCTGTGTTTCATGTACCGCAGCTCACAATTAGACAACCTTCTAACGCGTCGTTTAGAGTGTAGCTTTGAAAGAGATGGGCCCATTTGGGGCCCATTGGGTGGCATTGAGAACATAAGGCCGTTGCGGGTGCCGTCACCGTTTGGGCCACGCCAGCGGAGCAACGCGGAGAGAGGGACGCGCACCAAATCTTCGTCATCGCCAGCTGTCTTGACGCCTCTCTCTCTCTCTCTCTCTCTCTCTCTCTCAGCAGCTGTTCTCCTCTTTGAGGCCGTAGACATTCTTCCAACCTTCCACCACTTCTTTTGATTGACCAATCTGCCCTCCCGTTCCCCCACTCTTTGCGAGCTGTCCTCATATTCCCACCCGCACTAACTATTGAAGCTGACAAAAAGAAAACAGTAAACATCTCATAGACCTCCTCATAAGATTTTTCCTCCTCCATCTTCATAACCCTCCCTTCACTGTTCCAAGGATTGAATTGAGAGTAACTTGGAATGCCAGCCAAATTCTTCTTAACGGTGATTAATTAAGTTGCAAGATATAGTCAGTTAGCAAGAAATCATCTTCTTTTAAAACATATTTGGAGGCTATGTAGATTGTGTGCTTTCTCCCGTGCTGCACATACTTATAAAGAGATGAATGGTTCGGCAGATTGGATAGCTTCATATATTACAAATTGAAGGAACATTTGGCTTGATTATTTTATCGTTGAACTTGATCAAGATGTATTTATACTAGATGGATTTAATTCATCTGCTTTATCAAAAAAGAAAAAAAAAATCACGCTCATCACCTCATGAGATTCTTGGGATCCAACATTCCCTCCCAAAAAATAACAGGTCGCATGGAGAGATCTGGCAAGAAAGGATAAAAAAGTATGGACAGATCTGCATGGTCACATGGAAAAGACTGCAGAGAAGGGTCTATGGTTTGTTAAATTTAATGATTATCTTGGGAGTACAGCTTTGTTTGGGCGGTTTCTAATTCCAATGTTGCATCTCTTCATCCATCCTTGTAAAGAGAGATTAAAAAACCATAGATTTGGGAGAGAGCTTGACCTGTTTTGGCATGTTGCATTGAATGGACTTACTGGCTAGCTGAGGGGAGCAAAAACTAAGCCTGAGAGGTTAATTTATGGGAAAATTTGAGCTTCGAAGAAATGAGTTAGAAGAACAATGTGAAACTTCCTCTTGACAAGAGCCTGAGTACAATTAGCTGACAGCCCTATGGATTAGTAACAAATTAATCTGGATGGTGAGATCAGGCAACTTACCTCCCTAATGATGCTATTCCCATGGCAAGATGCAAGACGAATCTGAGTTTTGGCTTCAAACGTCAAGACAGTTTAACTCCAGAGTCAGTTACTTAAGCAGTATATTACAAGGAAACAGAGATGCAGATCGATATATTTATCTAGTCACATCGTTATGCAGTTTGTTGCAGTTCTCAACAAGCATCAGAGAATATTATCCAAGCACTAATAATAGCATAATCAGATGATTCTCAACAAATCAATATTTCAGGCGATTAGGCTAGGTGGGAAATAATGGTGAGGAAAGCATAGCAAGTCATTTTTATGTTTGATACCTAGGGCCCAATGAGCAAGTCAATTTCCAAAAATAACAGTAAATTAGCCATCCAAGCTAGTAGCAGTGATTTCTGCATTAACAACAATGAATAAAACAACTAAAGATTCCAAACACCGGGGAATCAACTTTGTGATTATTCATCTTTCAAGCAAACCAAGAAATTAGTTAAGAGACCACTTCTAAGAACTTAGCTTTGTTTTGAGTGCTCTTGAGTGTCCTATCAGTGGTGTCAACCTCACTATTTAATTCTCCCTCTGCAGTTATCATGTTGCCTACCCTAATATCCCGTAACTCCTAGATCACCAGATAAATTTACTAAGCATTAAATGTGATGCAATCATTAAAACAGTGTGAATATCACCATGCAGGAGAAGAGCACAGAATATCAACTAATTGTATGCACATCTCACATTCCGGCATATATACACAAAAGCAAAGAACAACCATGTGCTACGAAGCTCCATGAAAGCAGAAATGGTATAACCATTATTGTTTTACCATCTTGAACTATCTTCTTTCAATTTGGAAAGTAGAGATCTTTCACAAAATCTTGAAAAATTACAGGTGTTGCTCTGCAAGTTTTGGCGAGATCAGAACTCCTAAAGCAACCTAACATGGTGCCCCTTCTTATAACCACTCCTTTCAAGTGAACATCATACTTCGCATGCAACAGCTTTTTGTACATCAGGATTCCTGCAGCAATTGCTCGTGTTCGCATCTTTCAGTTTCATTCACGTAAGCAACTTGCAAACTTTACTGATACTTACTAACACATCCTTTGACTCTTCCAATACAACATATATCAAAACAAAACCTACATTATGCTTGTTCACCTACAAGACATATTTTCTCACACCAGAACCACTTGATGTCCCATATGCAAATGTTTATCTTCTGCTGCATGAACCCATGAAGAATCCATGTTTACAAAAATCTCCATGTACACTGCCACGTATGAATGCAGCACACATATCATCTTTATCATGACAGCATGTTCGCATCTTTCAGTTTCATTCACGTGAGCAACTTACAAACTTAACTGATACTCAGTAACACATCTTTTAGACTCTTCCAATACAACATATATCAGAACAAAACGTACATTATGCTTGTTCACCTACAAGACATTTTCTCACATCAGAACCACTTGATGTCCCATATGCAAATGTTCTTCTGCAGCATGAACCCATGAAGAATCCATGTTTACACAAATCTCCATGTACACTGCCGCGTTGAATGGAGCACACATATCATCAAGATCATTACAGATTCCATTGATTTCATTAACAGTTTTCCTTTCAAATGGTTACAGAATGAAATTTTAGGAGTGGGAAAACGAGCTCACTAACTCTGTGAACTCTATGAGTTGGGGCATTGCATATATCAGTAATGTATACTCCTCAAATTTTGCTGAAACATGACAATGGCATATTCAACTTTGGAAGGAGAAAATAATTAGTGCACATCTAATCACAAGCTCAATGTGATGATCTAATAGCATGATATTGTTTGCACAGACAAGGGTTATGAATTATGCCATTCATTGGGTTAAAATAAAACATAAAATCAATAAATGTACGTTTTAAGCTGTTTCTTAGCAATTGTGTCCCAGGACTAAAATGAACTGCATGCTCAAAATCAAGATCCTTGTCTAAGAAAAGTGTACGTTTAACTTACGATATATAACTGGGTAGCCATAATCCTTCGTTAGGAAAATAGACCAGCTATTGCTACTCTTAATCATCATAGTGAGGTGTAGATTGAACATACATTTCATCCTCATCCTCCTCATTGTCATCATCACCTGCACCTACCCAGTTACTTGGATGATGCTGTGAATAAGAATTAATATTCGCTGCTGCTCTATCTGCAAAAGGAGATTCGAACAAAAGATTACTAATGCACTTATGTTCTTTAAATCTCTAAAATTTATTTGGCATGATGATCAACCTTGAGGTTCGTCCTCATGATCTGTTTCCATAGGCTGCTGTCTGAGATGCATAGTCAAGGCAAATTCATCTTATAAAGGACTTCCGATATCTACTTATGCATGAGACTCCATCTGCAAGTTATCTCACAAAGTGTGGAAAAAACCAGATGTAGAATATAATAACAAGCATACTTGTTCCATAAATCCAAGGTATTGTGCCTTCATACATCAGTTCTAGAAGTAGTTGTTTTTGATCATGTGAGCCTAAAAAAGAAAGCTAGATTGTCTGATAATAACATCAAGTGTCAGCACACAAGTGCTAATTCTTTTTTCAACTGGTTCGCAGTGTCAACAAATGGTTCTTCGATAATGAAAACCACAAAATACTAGCAGTAAGCACAAAATATCAGAGTGGTTCTTCTATCAATTGTATGTTGTGATCATTAATGGTTTCATTCAGAAAGTATGCTTCAGCAAATTAACTGTTCTTAGATGTAAACCTGATTCTATTTCATATTTTTGCCTGCCTCAACACAGTAAAATTATAATATGCAAGGTGGTCATCTAAGGAATTTCAATTAATGTTTACTATAAAAATGTATAGCACATTAGCCAGAAGTTATTAAGTAGTCCCAGTTATTGCAAGAGATATTTCTCTCCTTCTGGGTTTATAGAAGAGAGGATGAATAAGAGAGGAGAAGAATGAGTATAGAATTGGGAAGTCACAAAGTGTATTGGTACCTTGCTGCTGATACTGTTACTGGCTAGTAACAAATATGCTGAATAAATATAGGCTCTTACTAACTTAAGCACATGATTGTAAGTACAGTCATATCTTTACAAAACCTGGGCAGAAGGTGCCAGCTGTCCTCCTGGTAAAATCAATTGGCTGTTTCCCCAGAGATCTGGTAAGAGCTCATCAGGAAAGAAATATCTTGCACCCAGTGATCAGGAGATATGTAGCTTTGTCAGACAATCTCGTCTCTCCTAAATTATCAGATTACCTTCCTGATCTACAAATAATTTGGCAGTAGAAGTATAGGATCCACAGGACTATTGGCTGAATGTGCTTCAAAAATTCTAGGATTTGTCTGGAAGAGTTTAACATATCCTTTGTGCAAACTAAAACCATATTTTGACTTTGCTACATCAATTCCCATGGGCCACTGAGGAGTGTCATGCTGTGCACTATCACGTCCTACTATCTGGAAGTGTCAGTGCTCCAGAAATTTATAAAACTAAATATTCCATGAAAAATTGCTTTGCCCTTTGTCCACCTTCAAAGTCTAGAATTGCCAATAATAAATCGTCCAAGTACCCAATGCAAATTAATTATATACTTGCAATTATATAATTTCAGATACTATGAAGCTAACTTTTCAGGGAAAGATCAATCAACATTCTTCAAAATGTTTCTAAAAGCAACAATAATTATGTACTTGGTTATGCATAAGAAAAACACATAGGTGAAGTATATTGAGGATAGTAATAATGGCTTAGATGCACAATTATAAACATCCTCAAATGTACAAAAAAACAAATAATTATCATAAATGGACTCCTCTATGGAAAACATCGAATATCTAGCAAAAAAGATAGGTAGCTATGGGATGTGAGTTACTGTCTCCAGCTGATTAAAATGCCTGACTACTCTTTATCTTTTCCATCTCAGATTCCTGAACATACGTTTAAAATAGGAGAGATCTGAAGTTTTTGCAAAATAATAAGGCAGGCTGTTCATAGGAGTCAGGGATTAGCAAGAACATGTTGACTCTCTAGGCTTGGGAATGATAATTTCCAGGTACATTCACGAATCTTGGTAGTTTCTTCATGGAGACAATATACCTAGAAATTAGGCTAAAAAAACAATATGCGCTTGTGCTGAACAACAGAAGTTTCAGAAGCATACTGTAACAACACCCCCCCCCCCCCCCCCCCCCAAAAAAAAAAAAAAAAAAAGCAACTGCAGCCCAAACAGAGGAGCAGATAAAAACACAATGATAACAGTAAGTTATGAAGTAAATAAAACATAAATGTCTGCTTGACTCACTAATAGAGATATATGATCTCCCAGATTTAGAGGATTTGTTGCAGAACGGCCTTGACATTTTTTAAAAAATAAACTCATTTGCACATAGAAAAGGGAATAATATACCAAGTCGATTTCAAAATTAAGTTGCATTAAATGCAGCAAATCCATATCAGGATACATAGGTGCATTCTGTTGTGCAGGTAACAATATATTCATTGCATTAAGCCTTTGGATGTCATTCTGCATGCTACAACTTGGATTCATTTCCATCTGAGCCTGTCTTTCTCTGGTATCCTCTGAGCTTCTGGCAGCGGTTCCTGTTTGAGAAAGGCCAGTTGCATGTGATCAATTCAATGCGCTAATATGTTAATAACACCACAGATATAGAAGTAGTCACCTGAAAGATCTGACCAGATTTTAGTGTGGTCAGAAGGATGCTCAACTGTTGATGCATTAGCAGCCTTAGCATGCTGCGATTGTGGCCCCTGAGGAACCGATGGGCAATCTGTTGTATTGACCTCATTAAGTTGTGATACAAGCATGGTCGCAAGAACAAGTGTCGCATCAAAATCTGAATTTGACCCATCATCGAATCCAAATCTTGGTGCCATTAGGATAGGTCTGTCCATCCAGAGCAGATTTTATCAGAGCATCATTATGGGCATAAGACAAGATCAAAAATATAGGAACCATGACAACTTACTCGCCAGCTTTATCAAAAAATAGATGAATGTCAACTTCGCATCCTTCACAAAATGATAGAAATGCCTAGTTTGGAAGAAACCCAGATAAGTAAACTAGTAGTATATGAGTCAACTGAATTTGGACTGAACCAAAACAAAATCACTGAATATCAAAAACAACATCTCTGTGTGCCGCAACACATCATCTAATTAAGATAAGAATGATAATAAGTTGAGAATTTCAACTGTGTAACATGAACTTATATATGTCATGAACAGTAGAATACAAGCTCATTAGCAAGTAGGAATCCACGTCTTGATATATTCTTCTAAATGTTAAGATATGTACTTCAGATAGTTTTTTGATTTTTTTTTTGAATCAATAATATGAAGAAATTCAGCATCGAGGTTGGAATCATAAGGATTCTTTTATTCACCATGAGCCAAAAAATATCAGATATCCTCTTGAACAAACAGTTAAAAAAAAAGAGTAAACCAGTAAGTGCTTTGACACTAAAACTTAATGGTAGGTAAAATCCACGAAAGAAAGTGAAAGAGGTATGGTATTCTGCCAGAACAGATAGGGAACTTTCATATCATGATGGCCGTCTCAAGAGCAAAGTTATGATGCACTAACTCAAAAGGAATTATTAAATGTCACTATTAGATGGAGATAAAATATATTCAGATTTAACAAATAACAGTGTGATAGCAATTGAAAAACTCTGTCAGCTCAAACTCACCTGCCACAAAAAAATTTATCAACATCTTCCTGTTCTCTATTATTTAAACTGATAAGAAAAAACTTGCCAACTAATAGCTTGAGTCATACAGATGTACCAAAACTTGCTAGCAAGTGCATGTATATAAGCAAGCAAAAAGATCTGATATGACTCTGAAAATCACTAATGATACACTAGTATGGACACTTTTATGAAACAGAAAATTCACTGCACTGGAAACATCATATATCAAAGATCTAAAAGGTGAAGCCCCACATATACAAGATGAACTTATATGATGCCTGGATCATTTCACTACAAGAGTACAACTTGATTTTTTCCTTGGGCTTTCATTCTGAAAAGCAAATACTTTCGTGTTGTCTGAAAAGTATGGATCAAACTGAAGCATATGGTTGTTCATAGGCAATCATGATGATCAATTGTTAAAAGATAGGAAGTCCTTAAAGCCCTGATAGATTAAGAATGAAGTGTAAATCAATGTGTCTCAATGAGATTATGACTCTTTAATGAGACAACATTTCATTTTGATTCTTCAATTCATAATTTGTGCCCTGCAAAAGCTTAAAGAACCAATCAAGTGTCTCTCTAACCTCCAACCAGCCTCCAAAGTTTCAAGGCAGGTCTGTCTCTTTCCTAAACTTACCTCTGCTAGGAATTCAGCATTTGATTCTTTGATAGTTGATGTTAAGTTGGCAAAAGGTATAGAAATTTGCTCAATGTTTTGATCCATGATGTGCCCCAATTGAATAAATAGCATAGGTTTTGGATAATGATGACAACAACAATGATGATGGTTCCAACTGTCAGATAGAATAAAAAAGAAAAAGTAATCCATGCAATCTATCATTGTGGTCTTCTCAGTCACAATTAAATTTAACATGAATCAAACAAGCCTAGGCTAGCACATCTATCATCTCCATTTTGGAAACTCTGGGCCCTTTCTCCACCACTCAACCTCCTCCCTATTTTTGCACTCGAGCCCCACTTCTTCCATTTCTGCACGCACTTTCAATCTCTAGCGTAACTATTAAATTTTTTATACTATAAAAGGGGTGAAACAGATGCTTTACCTTCAACTCCTTCACACCAAATGTGACATCCACGGCATCCCCGACATGTGTATACTGCAAGAACTCCTCTGCAGGATCAATCCAGAGCTGCGTGTGCAACGCCGAATCACTATTGTCTACAACCACAACCAACATGAAAAACAAATCATCTCCTATAAACACACATAAAAAGAAATCATATGGCAATTGAGTCCCAAAAGCGAACACCTTTAGTCGGATCAATGTAACTCCGGAGCTCCACGGCCTTCCCCCCAATATCACCCCCATCAACAGGCGGCACTGCCAAAGGCTCGGTCGCGATGACAGTGATCTCCTGCAGCGACGACTGGAAATTGGCGAGCAGCCGGGCGAGGTCGCGCGGCCTCACGACGAGGCTGCTGGGGAAGCGCCGCCGGTCGAGAGACAGCTGCTGGATTTCGGGCTCTACGTTGCAGCTGATCCAATACGTCTTCCTCACACCTGGAAAACCAACCAAACAAGGGTCAATCGAAGAGAGATGAATGGGAAGAGGAGGAAAGCAACAGGAGTAGTAGTAGTACCGTTAAGGCAATGGAGGGACCACTGGAGCTTGGGGGACTCGGGGGAGGGGAGGAGGGCGGAGAGGCGGTCGAGGGAGACCACGGGGGTGCGGAGGATGGAGCAGACCGACTTGAGGAGGACGCTGCATTGGATGATCGAAGACGAGGAGAGAGAGTAGACGTCGAAGAAGTCGGGCTTGAAGGAGATGGTCTGGTACGCGGTCCGCGATGAATTCAGGGTGTGCAGCTCCAACTGTTTGAGAAGAAAACAGGGGGGAAAAATCAGAGAGAGAGAGAGAGGGAAAGAGGGAGACAGAGAGAGGCGTGAAGGACTTTGGAGGGGGAGGCCTGGACGACGAGCTCGGTGCCGACGCGCGCGAGGCAAGTGATGGAGCGGTTGAAGCTCCTGAGGGCGTTCCCGCTCAGGGTGAGCTCCATCTGAGACTCGGGGAAGCAACCCTTCCCCAAACACTATTTATGATTTATAGTATAATCTTCCCGAAAGCAACATTTGAAATTTATTACTATTTATTTAAAGGTTTATAGATAATGATTACCATTTACAACAAACTCTTTTTTTTATAAATAGAAATGCAAATAGATCAGTTCGGCCGGATCACGTGTGAATCCGACCTAATCTAATTATTTATTTGGATTCTAATTTTGGACTTAGACTCAATTCAATAGATGGTCGGATTGATTTGATTTAGATTTGCGGTCAAAATTTTTGATCCAACAAATTATTTGGTCCACATATAATTCGAAGCAACCCAAAAAATTTGAGTTTGATTTGGAACAGGAGAATGACTTTGACACGGCAGTACAACTGTAGAATGACTTCCACGAGGAAGTGGTTTGCCTTCACGATGCCCCAATCGTGTCAAACCCCGGTCTAGGTGGATGCCCCAGCGCCTTGCTCGACGCCAAAGGGGCCAACTACCGCCACCATCGCCGCCGGTGGCGGGGAAGTCGCGCTGCCTCCTTCGATTCTCTGAGGGAGAGCTGCTGATCCACGTCCTGACTCAAGGATGAGGAGGAGATGGTCGCGAACACAAATGGTGGCAAAGGATCAGTCGGCCTCTAGCGCTTCTCTTGCGCTTGGGGCGGCGGAGCGTACCCTTCTTCATAGCCACCACGGCTGCCTCCGCCACCACCCCGTCCTTTGCCTCCTTCATCTCTACCGCCTTGGCCTCCTTTTTGCTAGCCGGAGGATAGAGTTTCGGGCTGCGCCTCCCTATAGTAATCGCGACCTCCCTGACGGCCACCACCGGCACGCCTCGACATCCGGCTACCGAGTTCAAAATAGAAGACAACGTACAGAGAATGATAGAGGAAATGTCAGAGAATTGGAGAACTGGTAGATGGGACGTGGAGAGAATAGGTGGGCCGGAGCTCTGGGCCGGGCCTTAAGCTCCAACTCTGAGCCGGGCCGGATCACATACTTGTTTTGTAAGACCGTAATTCAACTGTTTGGTTTGCAACCTACAGCCCGCATACCCAAATAATTTTTCAGATTTAGATCATAGGGGGTAAGATTAGAAATCCCAAATTATCCAAAATTCAAATGGGTTGGACGTCTGAATTTGGTAAACCTAGATCCAACCAAGAAAAATAAAATGAGCTCAACTTTAGAATCCAACCCAGCCCATAGATCCTCCAAAACGAATTGGGTCGGATCAGGTCACGAGTCAACGCAACCCATTTGCAGCCTTAACCACAAATATTTCAAGAGACCTGAATTGCCCGAGCATTCTCATCATTGACAGCTTTAAGTTGAAGTATGTGTCAGCATATAATGAGGACTTACTAGTGGATGTGCACATCAAGGATGGATAATCCTAATTTAGCCACTGCTATGTGGTAATTGCTTTAATTTGAAATCAAATGTTCAGAAAATGGCTGTGGCGTCTTGAAAGACAAATGTTCAGTCAAACAGCAACCAGTTTTGATTTCTGTTGTATATCGAGAGCACCGAAACAAAGCTCTCTCCAAGACTCACCACTATCTCACAAGGCAAAATGGTACTCCCCCTAGCCAATGTGAAATTTATCCCGAGTTTAGGAGATTAAAGCAACGAGAGCTCATCGATACCATGAGTTCTGACATCAATGTTTTACAAGCAAGAGAGAGTAATAGCAGTTCTTCCTGACATAAATTACACTGTAAATTTGTTCCTCTGGCAAACAATGAACAATAGGTTGCCATGTTGTCTTCCTAAAATTAGTCAATGAATACATCACAGTCGGCGAGGAGAAAGCAGAAATAGGCAAATCCAAGGCCAAATGGATGACAAAACCGCCTGAGAAATTAAGTTTGTGACTTATCAAGCAACTCACTCGATCCCATGGAAGGATGGCAAGACAGCCACGAGCGGGTCTCCATAGCCAACTGCTTCTGTAAGTCAAAGAAATTTGGATAGTCAGTTTGGGTAAGTATCACAGAGGTTAAAGAAGTCTTAAGCACGACTGCACTGCAGAAAGAACAATTCAAAAGGAATGATAACCAAGTTGCAGATACCAATTTAGACAACATCATAATCCAATCTCTTACATTCATGTGTTATGTTATGTCAGCAAGCGTTACAGAAGTGCTCATCCCGCAGAAATAAAAGCAGCAAGAAAAAAGAGATCGCCATGATGTATCAGAAATTTTTATCCTAACTACACCAATATGTTACACAGCATTACGACTTGATCCAAGCAGCAATTTTTATCCTAACTAGACCAATATGTTCACTAGTTAAATTTTTTCTCAGTTACATTATGAATACCTACCAGAAAAAAATTCCAGCACAGGCTTCCAGCATCAGGGATCTCTATGATACTTTGTATAGGAAGTAGCCAGGCATAACAATTGGTTTGTTGCTGATCCAGCAAAAAAATATGGTAGTGTCACAATTCCAACTGATGAGACCAGTAAGAAATGAATGCCTGATCCAATTATCCATCTGGCTGCTTTTAGTTTTGAACTTCAGACCGCCAATTTCATCATGCTACACTCCAACCATCCCATGAATATTGTGGTTATCCCCAGTTCCCCACCCAGCAAATATTTTAACCTCCTGTTATCCCCTCCCCAATAATGCAACCCCTACCCACCAACACAGCCCCATGCAGTGGCTGCAGGGGTAATGAGGTCTGATGATCCCCCAGTGGTGACGACAAGTGTCAGTTTGAGGGGTAGCGTATGAGGAATGGTAACAGAGTAGGGGTTGTGGTAGGAGTTCCAATAGGCAGTTTCTCTCTCTCTCTCCCCTCAAGCTGTTTTCCAAAAGCAAGAAGGGATAACTGGGAGTATAGGTATGCTAAATATTTCGCCATTTCATCTCCCCTCTCTAGTTGGATCTTAGCAAAGATGAAAATCCGGCCCATAAAAAAATACATTCATTTTTGGGAGAATTAATGGGGAAGCATATCAGCACTCTTTTTACTGTCTCTTTCTTCTCGCCTATATTTTTTGGTAAGAATTTCTCTTTTCTATCTTGATTGCTTGATTTGTTTGTCCCTCTCCAATCATACATCAATTAAACCATTCAAAATCAACTGTCATTTAATTTATTTATTTTTATTGTTGCAGTCATTCATGTTAAAATCTCCCAGCCCCATACGGTAATATTTCACTTTAACTTTTAAGTCTCCCTCTCTCACACACTCAACATCATCCATTTAATACAATACTATTTCTTGTTCAAATAATATCATTTTTAATATCCTGTGTTAACGCAATTCAAAATTTTATATTCATATTTTACCTTTTCCCTCAAATGTGCATTGCGCGTGCTTTGTTGTTAGCAATACCCATTGAAAGAAATTTAATTGTTGGCAGAGTTGGAGATTCAAAGATTACCTCCATCCTGGCAGAGGACCTTTACGACCTCCCCAGCCACATCTGACTGCACAAAAAAGATTCAATAGGCATGAGAAATGAATGGATATTTATTAGTTAATGAAACAGTGATAAGGAATAGGGAGGAATGGCCCACTTTAACAGGAAGTTCATTGCCAAACTGATCCAAGAAGCCAATGATTTGCCCTTCTTTAATTACGTCACCCTGAATTTTTTTCATATCAACTGAAGAGGTTAGAATTTGTTTCTTGAAACACATATGTTTTGACTATTATTTGAGCTAAGGCAGAACCATGAGTGAAAACAAAGCAATGTACTGGGAGCAATTCTAGATTACCTCTTTACAACTTGGAGGCTGCTTTTTTCCTTTCAATGTTCTTCCCCTTTGGAATGTACCAACCTAGACAATGGGGATGCAAAAATTCTATTAGGCACTGATTCACAAATATAAGGATAGAAGATACCTGGAGTATTCATACCGTAGGTGATGATACTAGAACATATGCATTTGATGCAGAAGCCTCTAAAGCTGCTAGCTTTGATGCCTTTGCAGAAGAAATATTTGCAAATGGACTGGTAGCTGCAGTAGGGGATTTCTGTGATACAACTGGCCGGGCAGCAGCTCCTGACTCATTCATTGGCTGACTTGGAATTGGTGGAGCCGTTGTAGGTGACACAATATGAGTACTAGGACTAGGAGCTCTAGGGCTTTCTATGTCCCTTTTCAGATGCATTTCGAAGTCGCCAATCTGAATCATCCTTGTATGCATCATTATACTTTGCATGGAAAATCTGATATGTGCTTAAAACATACAACTGACATTAAATATCTAATTTCACTAACAGCAATATTTCACTTTAATATTTTAAGGCAGATAGTGCTTAACTATTTATTTAAACATGTCCAAAATCCAAAGGAAACTGTAATAGGACCCTAACAACTTAACAAGAGCATATTTGAGGCATCCAAGACCCAAATAGTTACAACAATATTCAGTGATAAACTGGCCTTCGTTTGTTAGATCACAAAGTTGTCAGCATTCACCAGAAAGGCCATTTTAGCAAGTAATAGTGACCAAGAGAATCAGCCAAAGTTCACCTAGGCAATTCAAAGGATCAAAGGATAGGTACACAGAGATAAGGGAAAGAAGATATAAACCTCACAGAAGCATAGCTCCCAAGAAAGCCTGTACAAGCACCTTGAAGACTTGAACGATTATTTTTACACCAAAATAAATCTAAGAAATATAGCTAGACCTTGCAAAACTAATTTTACCAGAAGTCTTACTTGATGAGAACATGGATTTGAAAACTACAAGGATATCAGAATGCTTCAACAACTAGATTAAGGGAGAAAACAAATATAGAGATTCTATCCCAAAGCTCCTAATACATTTTTGAGGGGCAAAAGCTTTAAATAAGCTGATCTTGTGCAATGCAGGAACAATTGTCTTCATGGGTTTAAAGTTAGACATAGAGCAGAAATTAGCTGCTTCAATAATACATATCTTCAAGCATTAATCAGTAATTAACATATATGGAATGAATTTTTATTAACTAGAAAAGCTGCCAAAATTACCTTTATTTTAAACTCCGCAATATTGGTTTCATCACAGACTTCCGAGATCAATGCCTGCAGCAGTAGTTCTTTTAGTGATGCATCAAGGTGGAGTAGGCATATGGTTAACAATAAAGATTGCGAAGTTCCAATTCCGAGAAGATGACTCAAATCTCCTCAGGATTCATTCAGTTTATTTTGCCCAACTTGCTCCCTTTATTGATCAATAGATTCCTCCCTCAAATGAGAAAATCTATGTTACCTGGACTCTTCAGTTTCAGAATTACCTGCACTTAGAAATGGGTATGGGGCACAACACTTGTGCATGGATCCACAAGAAGAAAATTTTCAAATATTGGAAGGATCCAAAACTTAGACACATACTGATGCCATACACCCAAGTCTGTGTAACATAGATGAAAATCATAGTGAAACCTGTAGCAATCTGAAAAATTATAAATTTTCCATTTTCTCCCCTTGAGACATTCTGTAACACAGAAAGTGAATTAAAGTTCAGTCCGAGAGCAGTGATTGATAACTGAAACACTTCGTCCCTCTTCTCCCCTTGAGATATCTCGTGACAAAAAAGGTGGATTAAAGTTTGGTCCAAAAGCAGTGGCTGATAACTGAAACATCTTCTAGAGAGTGGATATTGCACATTTTGTATTACAATTATTGCATTCTGTGCAGATATTCCCTCCAAAAGGCATCGAATTCAGTGTAATAAGGTACAAAAAATGGATTAGACAGAATGCATATGTGCAACAACTAGAGTCCGGGTACATAATTAGTTTTGCAACAGATCGCTGCATGTCAAAATCAATTTTCTGTTATTAGATTGATGAGAAGTAGCCTCAACATGGACAGGTCAGGTTCCAAAGTAGTTAAATGAACTGAACATATAATAAATCTTCTACCATACATTATGGGAACTCCCAAGCAACCGTCAACTGTTGGTCACTTCCCCCCAAAAAATAGAAAATAAGAAGAATTGGAATTTCAGTCAGATTGGAAAGTAATGACATTAAACAAGGCCACCCCCAAAAATAGGTATCATGCTCATGCTTGATGACATGCAATCATCATATGTGCCTCGCAATCCATGAGAGAAAACATGTTTAAGATTGGATGGTCACAACAAAATGATGAGATAAGCTTATATGGGGGAAAGGTGACTTTTCTTGAAGAACAGAGTTTACCTCAAACCCATTAGGAAAAGTTGAATTCTGCACACTTATCTTTTCCAATGGCTCTTGTGAACTCCTGTCCGAAGTAACTGATGCATACACAGTAAATAAGCTTCAGCATGCCAAGCCCATATTAAGTGCAAGGATGATAGCAAGGAAAATACTAAGCATATTACAGCATTGGACATAGTAAACCAAGTAACCGAATCATATAGCGGAAGCAGATATTATCAGCTATACCTATCAACAGTGAAATGTAAGTGATAGAATATAACTTTAACAAAAAGAATGCACCTTGTTAAATTATATGGTGTTGCTTTATGGATCAAGGAATGATGCAACTATCCAGTCATCATCCTACAACCTGACATTGGTCCTCCATTAATTGGTGTCAATCTTTAGGCCAAGGCAACTTTGGGCAGGAAAAAGGGAATGCCATGAAATTTAGAATCCTAGGTAGTGGATAGGAGACTAAATTGATCAAGGTGAGGGATTCCATTTTTTTTCCTTTTTTATATACTTCATAAAATAAGAAATGCAACACTTCGCATTTAGCATTCTCTATTTAACGCTTTGAACTATGTAAGTATAATCTTTCAAGATTGACCAGCATTCTACATGTTCTAAAAGCTTGTATTTACCATCATGCACGTAACTACATGGAAGTTATTCCATCTCTTGAAACTTGTATTTATTCATAATTCTTTTCCATGCAATAAGGCCAAACAAGGGTTAAATGATGGAAATCATGTTTGGCGTGTGAATAAATCTGATCTTATGCATTCTTGATTTTAAATTTTATCTAAATTTTGTATTATTTAAAGTACACTAAAACTTCTGCAACTTAGAGGTCCGATTTTTTCTGTATTTCTGATCGAATGACTACTGTCTACAGTTTCATGTCAGCATCTTAAAGCAAACAAAATTTTCTAACAATTTTTATATTTATCATTACAGAAAAACTGGAAGAGACATTTTACTCAATATTGTCTATGAATGGTCATCCAATACTCTTGCATGTATGAAGCGGCATGGACAGTTTGACTCCTTATCAGATAATCTCTAAATCTTTTCTAAAAGTCTTGCTATCCTCAAAAAGTTTCTAATAAACACTAATGCTGAAGACAAGATGAAAGATGTTAAGCAAACAAAAAGGAATTACAAATTACAAGGAAACCAGGTGCAGACTTGCCTTCACTTGACAAAACCGAATTTGTCTCCGAGGCTTTTAGATATGGCAGGAATGTCCTATTCCAGCCCTGAGCTACCATGAAACCTCCAGAAAATGGGGTCTTCAGTGCAACATTAGACACATTAGACACATGAGCCACAGCAGGCTTTTCCAAGAAAGACTCTGAAGGTTGCTTTGTCCGAACACCACCTAAGAATAAGTGGTAACACAATGGTCAAAAGTTCATTTCATCACCAAGTCGTAATACAAAAACTAACAAAAAAGGCGATCAACTATAGCATGTCAGTTAATCAAAACAATGCATAATATAACTTAATAATTACAGAACTAAGATGTGTGTGTTTTCCATATCCATAGTATGGAAAAACACACACACACATTAATTTTGAAATAACTTATGATGTTTTAGGATATACCAAAAAAATGGGAAAAATAAAGGCATGCATATCTACCTATATAAAATAACCTTATGTGATAGAGTAATGAACTAAGTAAAACTATTTTGGTCTCATAAACTAGGATTGTCTTTGCATCCTCATAGGCCCCTGAGAACCCTTTAAGGGTGTATACATTGTCGTAGTACTCGTTCAGAGTTTTGTTTTGGTGCATGGCACACCAAAAACAGATGCTAGATGAGAAAGTTATCGCCTCTAGAAGTTTTGGTTTATGATTGAGCCCTGAAGTGGCAGATATCTTTCTCCCAAAGCCCATCCAAACTTATCCAAAGTGGCTAGAGTAGTCCACAATGAGTCGACTGATCCTTCTAAAATCATTGTCTATTGTTTCAATCTTATTTTAGAAAGGAAAATGCTTTGGGAAATCTGCCTTGTGAGCATGCGAAGTTTCCTGGGGCCGCTAGAATTGGAATTTTAACTCACCATTCAACCAACCCAAACAAAATGTATTGCACCAATTTCTGGAGTTGCAGCAATTCCCTCTTTCCATGTGCTTGAAAGAACTTTTCATGTGTACATAGCAGGTGCCAATAGTAATATTTTTTTAGAAAAGATTAGTGTCTATCCATCTCAATCTAGGTTGAGGTTGAGTTCGGAAAGGTTTGGGGCAATTAGGGTTGGGTCTTGAAATGATTTTGGTAACTTTTGAAGTTTGATTCTCTGTTATATTGAGACTTATTTTGCTATTTTCAGAAAGTTAGGAAGGGACATACAGGCTTCTTTTTCTTTTATATTTCTTAGGGAGAAAAACTAGAGGTGTAATGATTTAGTAAAGCCTCCTATTTACTAAGTCTTATTATATTATTGGCTAGTATAATTGGTTCTCATGATGATTGATGGAGACTAAATTTTAATCTTGTATCCTTTTCCTTCTATCTTCTTTGTTTTTCATATTCTATTTCTTACCATTGCCCTACTCTGTTTTCTGTTCTCCCTATTCTTCTTTCTCTACTAAATTACAGAGCTAGTTGCTTTTTGCTGAGTAGGTCAATCCCAAATCTTATCAAATTTGACCTGTAATCATTCCCCTACTCTATTTTCTGTTCTCTCTATTCTTCTTTCTCTACGAAATTACACCCAGATACAGCAAGTGATTTTAGCTGATTAGGTCAATCCCAAATCTTATCAAATTTGACATGTTACCTTCAGTCAATAGGGTTGTATCAATTTCCATCTGAAACTTATTTCTCTCAGCAGTTAAAAGTTAAGTGAAGGATGCTGGTTGTCATTGATACATCTGTAGCAAGTTGTTCACTGGACTTGCTTTGAGCTTTCCACATACTTAACCACCCAAACCATTTGATGTAAACCACCATTACTAACCTTCTTTACTCTTATGATGCCTGTTTCTGTTAATGGATCATTATTGTGCACGCAACATAGATAAACAGGTAACCTAAGAGGAAAAAGAAAAATGTGCCAAGTCTCTGTTCAACGTTCAGCCCTCAGTAACTAGTGACAATTTTTTTTTTTAATGCAAGATATTTTAATCAATGGAATATAACGGAACTAGTCCAATTAACCTCAAATTCTTCCCATCAAGACTGTGCTTAACTCATTAATATATGTTCATCTATGGAATTTAAACTTAAACCGATCCATAACCACAAATCTCACTTCCCCTAAGTTCTAAAGCTTGACAATCGCAAATATAATCAGGGGATCCAATCAAAGGCGCACCAAGATTCAGTAAGGATCCATAAGAGCACCATTTTATCAGCACTAATTATTAGCTAACAATCCCAACGCAAGGTTTTCGGAATCTCCCCAAGAGTTCAACACCAAGATCCATGGAACCAAAATCGAGGGACAATTCTCAAGCTCACCGGTCGAAAAATCTACAAGCTTAAATCGTGAAAAATACATCACAAATCCGCTAATGAAAGTTACAAACATCAAAAATTGCAGCCACCTAACAGAATCAAAAGCTCGGATAGAATGAAGTGAATGAGCTGGAAAAGAAGATAAGAGAGTTACCTCGAAAGGAACGGAGGACGGCGGCAGCTTCCATGGAAGAGAGGATCTGGAGAAAAGAGGAGAGAGATCAAAGTGAGGAGATGGTCGGGGATGGAGAGAGAGAGAGAGAGAGAGAGAGAGAGAGAGAGATTAGGAGGGGCGGTTGGTTTTGGTCTGGCTGCCGGTGGGCGGGGCCTTCGTAATATCCGCCACAGCCCGGATATCGTGGGTGAGGTCCAGACGTGCGCACGGGATTTTTTCTGTGCGGTAACGCATACGGGTTCGCAGGTCCGAGAAGTCATCTCCGCTGCATTGGAGTAATGTGCGGACGACCGTACGCGCGTGATTGAGCGGAAACAAGGTGGAGCCACGGTGGAAGAATTAACTCCATAACCATGCTCTACAAATGACTGATGAACCAAATATATTGTGATTTGCTATGAAAATAATTGTGAATATGGAATCAATTGGGTCAGTCGATATCATGCTAGTGAAAAGATTATGCCATGTCAGCTATGTCCCTTTCTTAGGGTTTGTACATTAGTTGTCCTCCCTTTGTATTTTTTTTTAGTTCACTTCTAGTGTTTCTTTTACACTTTGGTCCTTTAGCTTCTTATTAACTATGTTACTAGTCATCGAACATAAAAAATGCATGTCCGAAGATAAATAGAGAAATATATGTTTACCCAAAAATAAATATAGAAAATGCCTTATTAAAAAGGAAATAAAAATAAAATGACAATTATCTACCGTTACAATTTTGATGATATGTCTTTTGTTTTTTCTAGCAACAATAAAGCATCAAAGATGCAAAATGGGAGTGGAGATAGCGAGATCTGAACTTAAATAAGAGAGGGGCTAAAATACAGATGTAATTTTTTTTTTTTTAGAAAGAGAGATGGAATCTGAATTTTTTTTTAAAAAAAAAATGCAAGAAGAGAGAACCATCTAATTTCCTTCAATCATGAGAGAATCTAGTTTAACACACCTGGGAAAGATTTTTTTCCTTGAAAGATAGAAAATTTATAGAGCAAAATGCATCGTGAGCAGGATAAGAGATAGATCATATGGACACACAAAATTATGAATTTTTGCATGAGTGAGTGAGATTTTTCTCCTAGGAGTGGAAAATTTAGAGAGGGGATTTTGGTGGCAGCGGGGGTAATAGATAAGAAATTGGACTACGACCCCCCAAGTGCCTATTTATGATATCTTGTAGCTCATCTTTCACAAATCATTTCTTTGTACTACGACGACCCCCAAAGATTTTGAGTTTGGTTATGTGCTGCATCAAGTGTTGTTAACCCTTTAGTTTCTTACTTCAACAAGAAAGTAAATGAGTAATGATGCTTTACATATTGTAAAAAGGAAGAGGTCTTCAATTCTCAATATGAAAATTCTAGTTCTACTTATTTATTCAAATCACAGTCACTAGTGAACTAAATACTTCGATGCACTTGACTAGTGATGATGCTCATTCCATTTTGGCTTTTTGACATGTAATTTTGGATCGGTGTTTTGTCTTCTAATACACTTAGAGGCCCAACCTACTCTGCTCTTTTATCCTTGTGCTGGAGTTGGTTTTGGTTGTTTTGCAGGGTGATGCAGACACTACTCAGGACAGGCTCTGGCAGAAGAAAAAAGTTGAAGTGCGACAACAGTGTAGCTTTTGTTGATTTTGTTGCATTTGTATTGGATGCATTTCCTTCAGCAAGATTTATCCTGGTGTAAATATTAGTAGCAATGCTAATGTTGGGAGTCAGTGCCAGCTTAGATTCGAGCCTTTTTCTGGCACCTCAATCATAATTGGGAGATTAAACTTCTTATTTCATTTGTACTCTGTGCTGCCTTCCACGTTTTTGAATATGTTTTATGGATCCTCAAGTTTGTCATTCTCCAAGATGCTCTTCAATGCATCTCCTCTGAAATTATGGATGTCTTGAGGGATATTTTCTTGTGACTTTGGTATCAAAGGTTTTTGCTCATGAACCGAGAGAAGACTGGGTGGGATAGTTTCTGCTTGGCTCTTGTAGTTTAAAGCATCAGTGACTATTTATGTGACATCAATTATTGCTTCTGTTTTAGGTTCTGCACTTTGTTACTTGAGACCTTAAACTCAGTGTAAAATCAATCCTTTCTGGTTTTGTGCTTTCTTGATATGTTGAAGTTTTGTGTTTTCTTGATATGCTGAAGTTTTCTGCATCAATGACCAGTTATATTGGTTACTTGAGGCCTCAAAGTTGGTAAAAAATCAGTCCTTTCTAGTTTTGTGCTTTCTTGGCATGGTGAAGTTTTGTATGTTCTTGATATGCTGAGGTTTTCTGCATGACATTTTAGCCGTCGATCATCGTAAGCTCATGCCACATGACTGCTGTATATTGCAGCAGTTTAAAGTTTTAACTGGGGTGAGAACTAATGCACAAAACTGATGAACACCAACAACTTACTTGCACCATCTATTGAACATGACTCAAACTCTGCCATGCATTCTCATTTCAGTTGGATTTTTTTTTATATTTTTTGCATGATGGTCTGGTGAGTGCATCTGACCAATGTAACTAGTAACTACTAGTGTAAGGAAGTGCTAGGGAACTAACAACCTGTCACGCCCCGAACCCGGGGCCCGGGGCGCGAGCAGACGCCGCGCACCTACAGGGCGGACCCCGCAAGCACGCAAGGCAGATAAATCAGATTCAACATCAATAACTAAACAAAGATAAATTCCAACTTTCAATTCAAATGTCTACATATGCAAATATCAAAGGAAAAGTCAATATCCACTAGCTAACTACATCATGATCACTCCATCCCGTAATCCCCATAATCATATGTCATCACCTGCAAAAATGTAAATAGTAGGAGTGAGCTAACAGCTCAGTAGGCAACATCATGCAGTAAAGTCATCATATAACATGTCGTCATGCATATAAAAAGCAATTAAAACTCATCAATCCAAAAATCCACACGATAACCCGTAAATCCAATCCAAGACTCAAAATAACTCAACCGCATGACTACGGCCACATCACCCAGTGGCATGGTTACACCGAAGTGCCAATACAACTCTCCGAAGAGCCGCTCCACTGAGCCAACGCACCACTGTGCCGCACCCCCTGGTGCCAAACTCACGCTCCACCGAGCCGCTCCGAAGAGCAAAACGCACCCCTGTGCCGCCACTATTCTATCACCGGTGGTCGCGGTGTCGGAACTAGTTCCTCAGTACAAGTCGACAGGGCCAACGTATCATCCCATTGGCGGGGCCTAGACTATAGTCACGCGGATTTTAAAAATCAATAAATCAACTTTCCAAATTAAAGTCATAATCATACTCCCATCAGTAAAGCATATAACAATTTGTGAAATTTAAATATTTAATTTTAAATCTAACACATAATGCCAATAATAAATCATAACATCAACATATGCAAGATACATGTTAAAATTCTACTTTAAAGCAATAGGTCACCTACCTGGGTTCGCTTAAAAATTCCTGCCACAAATATCACGAACCCCTGATTAAAACACAAACTTTAATTATTTAATTAACTAAGAAATATAATTTAAACTATTTCTAATCCCTTAAACCCTTAAGTTCATAGATCCCTAAAATGGGCCCCTAATATCAGACTTAGACCCTAAGAACAAGTAAACTAAAACCCCAAAATCAGAACCCTTTAAACCCACAGCCAATTGTGGCCCAAAACAGATTAGGCCCAATTGAACCAAACCAGATGACAGGTCTAGATCAAATTTCGGGCCCAACCCAAACCAGCCCACAGATCCAATCAGGCCCAACTCAGCCCAAATTAGATCAACTCTGAACGAACCAGATTACACTCAAAACAACCCATAACAAATCCATTCAATCAAACTCAAATCAAACCCAATTTAAAGGATAGGTGGAACCGGTTCATAATCTAAACCGGTTCATAATCTAAATCAGTTCATGGTCTGATCCCCACTACCCAACCTAACCCACTACCCAACCCAAGTTCAGGCCAAAATAGAAGTACGCCCAGGAAGAGGAAAGAAGAAAAAGAAGAAGAAGAAGAAGAGGAAGAAGAAGAAGAAGAAGGAGAAGAAGAAGAAGAGGGAAGAAGGGGGTGACTGGTGGTTCCGGTCGGCCCTCGGCGGTCGACCGTGGCCCTCGGCGGCGGCGCTCAGTCAGCCGCCGTCGGCCATCCCACCTTCACGGGCGGCGCCGGACGGGAAGAAGAAGAGAAGAAGGAGAAGAAGAAAGGGAAGAAAGAGAGGGAGGAAAGAGAGGGACCGGGGCTGGGAAGCCCGGCCCCCGTTCGCCCACCTCCGGCCGAACCCGTTTCGGCCGGATTGACCCCGGCCGGCCACTGTCGGCCGGCCAAACATCACAAAAAAAATTCTTCCGAAACAGGGGAAGGTAAAACCGAATGACTCCCCATCTTTTCTCTCCCCTTAAATCCATAAAAAAATATTGATGGTTGTCTTCCTCACCTCCGGTCGTCGACGAATGGATCTCCGGCGGCGATGGCGGCTCCGGCGGTGACGGGGCTCCGGCGACCTTCTCAAAAGAGGGGAAAAAGAAGAGGAAGGGATGGGGCTCTCAGAGAAGAAAGAAAGGGGGAGAGAGAGAGATAGAGAGGGAAGAGGGAAGAGGGGGGGGGGGTGGTGCGAAGATCCCGCTGGCCGTTCGGCCGGCGTGGTCTTCGTGGGGAGACCACGAAGAGAAACTGAAGTCGGCATCCATTGCCGACTTCAGTTCTTTGGGCCCAATAACGGGCCCAAATTCAGATCCTTACACAACCTTTATTTCCAACATGGTGGTCAATAATGGTAACCTAGGGTGTCTGCTAATACTGAAACCGATATTTTGCAACTGATGACCTAGCCGGAACTTTTTTCGTAGCCGGTTAATAGGTCACTAGTTAATTACAGTTCGATCGGGCTAGTCACCCTCTTTCAACAAAACTGTTTCTGGGTTAGGCACAATGATAACTGGATGGAAGCTAAACATTTAAGTCTCTCTACAGATTGTGCAAGAAGGAGTATATCTAAAAACATGCCTATAGTAGGAAGAACCTGAACTCCAATGTCAAATCACTCAGGAGCGGGCCGTGGCTTGCGACGGAAGATCTAAAACTTCCCTGTGGTTGAGCCACCTAGGGGTGGAAATCATGCCTTGATTGGAAAGGAAGATCATGGTGCTTGGTGGAGAAACTCCAAATCCATTGCGCTTCCATGGTGCTATGGTAACTATCTTGCTCGGCCATTCGGCCATCTTCTTGATCCTAATTTCCGACATCACAGGGAGTTTGTGAATGTGGCAGTTCTTGAAACAAGCGGCACTGAGGCAACATGGTGAAGGCTGCTGCTTCTTCCCATGCCTGCATGCTGACACATACCAAGTGCTAAACATGAACACTATGATTGGTTGATCCATCTAGTTCAGCGGTTGCGAGCGATATTTGTAAAAATCTGGATCTGTTTTTGCCTTAGCCTGCACTTGCTAATGGTTTTAGAACATGAACCGAGATCTTGCTTAATGGGAACCCTAATAACAGGATTATAAATCCTCATGGTCATTGAGGCTATGATTATTACTTGCAACTTCACATAATCAAGCCTTTGACAGGTTATTTGTGGAAATGAACCGCTGTTATAACTATCATTAGTGGATGAACAGTAAAAAAAGTAAACTGAGAATAGGTAGTCTTATCACAGAAGGGTTATTCTAATGGAGCAATGATTAGATATTGGATTTATTTAAATACCCATCATATACAGTAAAAGAAACTGGAATTAAACGAGGATTTACAGTAGAGATTAGATATTTTTGACAAGTTGGCAACTTTTGATTGCATCAGACATAATGATCACTTTCAGTCATATCATTCGATTAAGCATATTATAAATTCAGATCCTTTCACTTATCAAAGTTTAGGATTAGATGATTTTGAAAGGTAGTGGTTGGTGAGGATTGTTGAGAGGGGTGCTTTCAACTGCTGTATAATGCTGCCATAACATTTATAGAATCCACTAGTAAGTCGTGCCATCACTTTTCGATGTTTTCGCCCCAAATGGAGTGCAAAATTCTTGTGTGATCTTTGATTGAGATTCTTTGAGTTTGAGTTTTAACTAATGGCCAGTAGGGAGGATTGCACTGCATCAATGCATTATACGTAAGTACTTGCATGCAAAGTGCATAACTGTAGACGTGGAAATCGGCCAACAGAGATGGAAGCAATCATTGTTCCTAGCTAGATCCAAGTCTGGCTGGTGAACAGGGAAATGTAGTAATAGGTTGCAAAATGAGGGACAGATCCTTCTGTTAGGGGCCTTTTGGTATTGCTGATGTTTTCTGTTTTGGTTTTCAAAAACCAAGAAGAAAAAGTGAGCTAGACTGAGCAAATGTGTTTCATGAAATCCCTGTTCTCTTTAAATTTTCTTAAATTTTTTTAGATCATTCATCGGTAAATATTCAGAAAAGTGAAAATAAAAGAAGGAATGGCAGAAGTTCCCTGCAAAAAAACTGTGTGTGAAAATAATCTCTATGCGGTGTTTCACTTAATTGTAAGGAAACAGACTGGGTTTGAGGTTAGTATCAAATATAAAATCCTTATCATCATCTTTTGCTCACTTTCATAATTATGATATATTAATTTTCACTACCATTATTTTGGTAACTCTGCTCGTTTGGCTAGAATAAGACAGGCTTGAACTTGTGGCCAGGCAGCTAAAGTGGACAGCAAGCACTGATAAGCCTTTTATCTGACGTATGATTCGCATCCAACCTCTTAATCTCTGCTTCAGGAGACTGGTGCCAAAGAGGTAGAAGTTGATGGCTTTTGTTTTTGTTGTCGGATGATCCTAATATTTGCAAGATTATCACAGGAAACGACTTTGAGTGCTGTTCGAAAAAAAAACAGTGATGTACACATCCTTCAGTCATTTCATGATAGCAGCATAGAATATATCAACTAACTTTAGGAACGAAAATTTCTCTGCTCCTTCTTGTCATAGAATTAGAATATAACAATAGATTTCGCCAATAAAAATTTTGACATCCTTACTTAAAGTCGCGTAAATACGGTTAAATCCACCAACAGGAGCACTCTAGACCGTTCCTTTTACGTGGATAAGATATTTTCATGCAGTGTGCGAAAAAAAAAGTTGCTCATCATATAACAGATGCTTCTTTTTGCAAGTTAATTGAAGCTAGTCCATGATTCTTCACTTATGTGCTCATTGGCTAATCCACACACACACACACAGAGAGAGAGAGAGAGAGAGATGTGCAAGGCGTGTGTGGTAAAATGAGTCCAAGAAACAATAACAAGCAAATGGAGGGATGTGGATCATATGGACAGAACTTTCTCTTTGTCAACCTCTCATGACCACAAGGCAGCCTCCACCATGGTCCTTGAAGGACAACAGAAGCACAAGCCCACCCCTTTCCTCCTCCCTCCGTTGAAAGTATGGCCTGCTCTTTTTGTCAAGCACTTGTGCATCCACGACCCATCATCACTAGTAGCCTCTGGTTGAAGTACTGAAGCAAGTAGAATCCTAGAATGAGGAAGATTTGTCCTGGTAGTCGGAATCGATCCATCATCCACCTTATAGTGCATCATTGCTGATAAATTCCAGAAAGCGTTGATTTGACGACTGCCATTATTATTCTTGCACACATTGTAATAGTGGATGAAGTTGATAAGCACATGGCAATGTTGAATCCTATCCAGCGTTCGACCAATGGCTAATTGTCCAGCATCAACTGGATAATGGAAGCACCATAATGCGACCAAAGCTGCACCTTCTTGTCCTGCGAAAGGATTTAAAAGGAGAGTAGTTGGAGCTTGGGAGAGACCTTTAGCATGCCTTTATAAATTTTTTCTCGCGTACACATTGCATTTGAAGCTGCTGGAAACGTAAACCCAATTTAATGTTTTTTTTTTTTTTTTTGACCTTTTGCTTTATGGCATCCTATGTAATTTTCTAGTTTTTTAATATACTTAATAATCTCTTAGTTTAAGCCCGTGCGTTTTATAGTACTAAGGTGTGTCTTTTTGTTTTCTTTTTGAAAAGAAGAAAAGAGTGGTGGAGCTTGGTAGGAAAACTTTCTTGAGCAGATTTTTGTTTTTGGCACTTGGGTTTTGACAAGCTTATCGCAAGAAAAAAAAAATCAATTAGTGTGAAGTGGGTGTACAAGACAAAGAAAGATGCAAAGAGAGAAGTTCAAAATACAAAACAAGGTTGGTAGCAAAAGGTTATAAACAACAATCCGAAGTTGATTTTGATAAAATATTTGCTTCCGTTGCTCGGTTAGAGACTATTAGATTGATTCTTTCTTTGGCTGCTCAACACAAATGGAAAATCTATCGACTTGATGTGGAATCGGCTTTCTTGAATGACTTTTTAGAAGAAGAGATATATGTAGAATAACCTTTGAGGTATGTTAAAATAGGTCATGAAGACAAAGTGTACAAGTTGAAAAAGGCTCTTTATGGGTTGAAGCAAGCACCAAGAGCATGGAATGCAAGAATAGACAATTATTTTTATGACAATGGTTCAATAAATTCAAGAAGAGCATGATCCGAGAATTTGAAATGACAGAGGGTTGATGGCTCATTTTCTTGGTATTGAGGTGGTACAAATAGAAGATGAAATTTTCATCTCTCAAAGTGGCTATACAAAAAAGATTCTCAAGAGGTTTGGAATGGAGTCTTGCAATCAGATTAATACATTCCTTGAATGTGGCTTGGAGTTAAGAAAAAGTATTGGATATGGCAATACTGATTCTATTTACTTCAAAAGCTTGGTTGGAAGCCTCCGATATCTCACTTGCACAAGACTAGATATTCTATATGGTGTTGGGTTAATTAGTAGATATATGAAAATACCAGATCATTCACATCTAAATACGGCTAAGAGGATCCTACGCTCTATCAAAAGTACACTCAATGATGGTTTATTCTATTCTTATTTACATGATTTTAGACTTGTGGGTTATTCTGATAGTGACCGGGGTAGAGATTTGGATGAAAGAAAGAGCACCTCTAGTTATATCTTCTTTATGGGAAATGGTATCAACGTTTGAGGCGGAGTATGTGTCAACAAATTCTACTATTTCTCATTCTATTTGGTTGAGAAATTTGTTAAACTATTTGGGTTTTCCTCAAGAAAGTGCCACGGAGATTTTTGTTGATAAACAATCGACAATTGCTTTGGCTAAGAATCCAGAATTTCATGAGAAAAGCAAGTATATTGGCACTCGCTATTATTTTATTTGGAAGCATATGAAGAAGCAAAAAGTGGAATTAGTGCATTGCAAGTCTGAAGACCAAGTGACGGATATCTTCACGAAGCTATTAAAGCATGACGTGTCTAGAAGATTGAAGAACATGTTGGGCATGGAGACTTTTGAAAATTGGATTTAAGAGAGGATGTTGGAAATGTAAACCCAATTTAATGGGTTTCTTTTGACTTTTTGTTTTATGGCATCCTATGTATTTTTTTTGATTTTTAGTGTACTTAATAGCCTCTTAGTTTAAGTCTCATTTTATATAAAAGAAAGAGAAAAACCAGCCCATAGGTTTTATGGTATGAGGGTGTGCCTTTTTGTTTTCTTTTGAAAAAAAGAAAAAAGTGGTGAGAGCTTGGTAGGAGAAATTTCTTGAGCAGATTTTAATGTTAAAAAGAAGAAAATTATAAGAAGAAAAGGCACTTTTTAATTGTTGATTTTTTACATATTTGTAAATTATATTTTCAGTTTTTCATGGTTGAAATGAAGAATTTTGTGAAGTGGATTTGAGTTTATTTTATGTCCCATTATTCAGCTCTATTTTCTATTATTATTTGATACTATTTGCATGTTATTAGCATCTATTTTGCTCCAACAAAAGCATCAGTGCACTGCACTGTTGGGGTGTTATCATTTTGGTGAGTTTCAAAGGCTTTACCAGGATTGTAGCCTATGTGGCGAGCACCCACCTTCTCTAAGACGACAAGCTTTCTGATGATGGTGACGCCAAACAATCACGAAATATATTGTGATGCGATGCGATCGGATCCGGTCGTCGAATATCTTGGTGCAATCCAATCTTTAGTATTCCTGCAATTTCCTTCCATTCGTTTGTGCCTTTTAAGTCGCCAACGATGCATGGAATAATACACTATTGATCTCATAAAGATTTCTTTGTCATTTGTGCAAACCGAGATCCATCTCCGCATGGATGTCACCAGCTACTTAGATATCGGGCGACAGGGGTGTCTTTCGCAGCAACTCCAAGACAGGAAATGTGGGGTGTGGACTGTGGAGACGTGTGGCAAATCTTATTACAGAAGCTTCAAGATGTAAATGGAGTTCACCTCTAGAAGATTATATTCCAAGAGATATGATGCAATCTTATCTTTGGAGCACCCTTCTTTGTTCTGCCATCTTTTCAGATAGATTGTGGCCATGCAAAGTGTTAAAACTTTGTCGCTTGTTTTGCACATAATTATGCCAATCAAAGAAGTAGAAGTTCTGTACGTAAATGAGTTCTGCACAAGAATCAAATGGAGACTTAGCCCTGAACCAATACATTGTCCATTTAGAGACAATTATAGGCAACAGGACATTGGTGTGCCTTTTTCTTCGGAAAAAAATGTAAATTTTATGCAAGCAAGTTGGCAAATGTTTCGAAATTTGATCTAAATAATTAAATACCATGCCAACACGATTTCGAACTTCAGCATATACATAGATATATGATATAATCTCAAGTGATCTCTCTTGCAAAGTTTGTGCTGCATGAAATCCGACACAACGATATACATTGCAAACTATCTAGCTTTCCATCTGGATTAATATATGAAAGGGTAAGAGACAGAATTTGCTTCAAAAACCCTGTGGAACCTCAGCAAATTAACACTTCAGTCATGTTTCGAGGAGAAAGCAGCAGAATAAAGGCTGTGTTTATTGATAGGGAAGGACAAAGAAAAGAAGAAATCAGCCATAAAAATATGACAGATTTAGTTCATTTTCACCCTCCTCTTCACTCATTTGCATGCTTAATTTCGCAGCTTTCCTCGCTATCTTAGCAACTAAAACCTGAGCCAAGATGCCCAGATGTGATGGTGAGTGATATGGACTGTCATTACAAATTGTTGTCTGTATCAATGTCTTTGTGGCACTAACACAAGTGGAGCTACATGAGGCAGGACATGTGCCAAAAATGTCCGTCACCTACACGATTCCTGCTTTAGCTCGTGCTCGGTTGTGCAAGAATCATGAACTGCGATCTCGATCGATTTCTTCCATGTAGACAAGGCTACCAGAGTGCTAGGATTTAATCGATCTCAAAAAGCAGGAACACCGCACTTTTGACTATCATGTGCAAAAAGAAGCAGGAGGAAAATCCAATGTAGACAGCCAAGGTGATGAAAAATCTTATCAGCTGCTGGTAGAACTGAAAACTTAGTAACTAGGTCATAAAATTTCTAGTATGTACACTCTATGTTTACGAAAATATTTATAAGGTGAGGTAGATAACATGCTTTACGACATTGTCATAGGATATTAATAGTGATTACCAGAATCACTAATCATGTTTATCTTGAATTTGGAACAAATAGAGTATACTACAGAATATCTCGATCATTGTCTGCAGGACTAGCTTTACAGGTTCATGTCACCTGATATTTTGATATACTGCGGTCCGCAGCACTCGACATATTTTGTCTATTCTGGGATTCCCTGTGTAAAATAATTGATCCATTGGTCACATTAATTAACAAGTTTAGCTCATGTGGATTAAAAATTATCTTACCAGAAAAAAGGTGTCTACTATATGTATAACAATTTGCAGCTAAATTTCATTCAGTGTCTACTATATGAACACCTTTAATAATTCAAGTACAGTATAAAAATTGAAAAAGCATTTGATTGTATTGTTCCATTATTTTAGCTTAAAATTAAAAATTTTCATGGTGGAGTTGGACGAGCCACTGGACTTCACTATGTCTGAAACCTCGAATCGAGCTTCTTATCTTTCAGTCTCATATGCTTAAACCTAACTAATACAGCATAATATTGTCAAAGATATTAATCAAGCTCAACTGATTTCGTATAATGTTTGATGAAATGCCAATTTTTGTTTTGGACCTACGATCCTCCACCATGAAGCTGGTGAAACTTTATCATTCATTTATAAATAGAAATAAGTCCAGAACTAAAATCCAATCAATCAACTATATTTCGATTTTGTCGATCATCATGCTGCTTGAATTCTACCACACGTATACGTTTTAAGTGACTATATCTAAATTGTTTTCATGTGATTTTCAGCAGATAAGGAAACCTTAGTCTTAAAATCATCATGAGGACATGAAACAAATTTCCATGGTGGAGCTCCATGTCAGATGAGCAAAAAGACTTTGTGGTTATAGAGCATTTCAAAGTTTACCTCGCATGCAAGGATATCATAGAATAGTAAAATTAATTGTGGAAGTTCTACAAGTATGGAAACATGCTGTCCTGTCGAAAAAGTCCATGGGTCCTCCACCCACTGGAGTTGCATTGCCAGATTGGCTGGAATTCGGCAGATTCACCAAGAAAAGAAGAAGATAAGCTGCTACTTTTATCCACTCACATTATATAAGCACCAACAAGACTCTATACTCATCACCTTGCGGTTTTAGCCTTCCTTTCTCTGTTAACATCCATATTATCCTTTTGCTTTATTGAGATATGGATGGGAAGATGTTGGAATACAAAGGAGAGAATGCACTTCGAGAGCTTGAAAGGTTGACGACGAATGCCAGAGAAGTCCAAGAGATGATCTTGAAGGAGATCCTTACAAGAAATAGAGCCACTGAGTACTTGAACAAGTATATGGAGGGATCTACAGATGTTGCCGAGTACAAGCGCAGGGTGCCGGTGATCACGTATGATGAAATCCAGCCATACATACAGAGGATTGCTAATGGCGAGGATTCTTCCATCATATCTGGCTGCCCAATTACAGAGATGTTGATAAGGTGCATTCTCTCTACCCCTCCATTTCTCTGTCATAGTATGGTGCAGTGATGGTCTAAACACCAACTCTTTGTGGCATCTCTTTTAACTTGGCCTAGAGAGACCACTGCATATGGGTTCCTTGGGGTCCAGAACACAAGGTTGATTGCAGCAGGAGAATCCCCACCTTAGATAAAAACACATCCAGTCTTAATCACAATAGTCCCATCCAGATCCACATTTATTTCAGCATACTGGCTTGTGTGTGGTCTTTGTGGAGGCCCCCCACAGCCCTTTGTTCCCCTGCAGGCTGCCCGGTGAGAGTAGTCACAAAATTCTAGTAATTGTCCAAAACCCTCATCTTGTTTTTTTGATTATCTCCAAAGTATAATATTTCAACTTCTTTTATTATTTCATTCACTAAACTTGTCCTATATCATAGCTCAATTTTTTTTAAAACAAGTGATTTTTTTTGAAATAAATTGCCATTTATTTCAAATCCTGGTGCTCTGCTATTGTGTCCTAAATTTTCTGTAAAATAACATTACAAAGTTCTACCTTAGCAAATCGATCTTAAAAGTCTACCATGCCAAGGTTTTTGAAGTGTATGATTTGCATGCAGCTCAGGGACTTCCGGTGGGGAGCCAAGGTTGATGCCATCTATTGCAGAGGATATTGACCGCAGAACCTATCTTTACAACCTCATCATGCCCATTATGAACCAGTAAGAATATCTTTCAGCAAACCAAATCACACAATTATTAGATGTTACAGACGCACTTGGTACTACAAATTGTTTGCTCTTGGTTTCTAAGAAACAAAAGGTGGCCTAGATGCTTAGCAAATCTTGGCTCAATCCATTACAACAGTTACTTTCTCTCTCTCTCTCTCTCTTTCTCTACTACCTTGAAAGTTTTAATGCATAAGGCCCCTTAACTTCTTGACCTCCTGGAAACAAGATGCCACTTTGAAGCCTTTGTCAGTAGTAAAATTGGTTGTCACAAGCAAGTGATTTTGGGCCATTCTAATGTTAATAAAGCAAGATCTAATACTTAGCATCATGTTCATGGATTACACTGAAACTTGTGCTATCCAAGCGGCTTATCAAAATAACCTGCTGCTTTGCTATCCAAATCCATCTCCTCAGGCACATCCCAGGGCTGGACAACGGCAAGGCCATGTACCTCCTCTTCGTCAAGGCCGAAATTCCGACGCCTTGCGGCATGCCCGCCCGGCCGGTCCTCACCAGCTACTACAAGAGCCACCACTTCCGGCATCGCCCTCGAGATGCTTTCAATGACTACACCAGCCCCGACGCTGCCATCCTCTGCCCCGACAGCCACCAGAGCATGTACTGCCAGCTCCTCGCCGGCCTCGTCCACCGGCACCACGTCCTCCGCCTCGGCGCAGTCTTCGCCTCCGCCTTCCTCCGCTCCATCAGCTTCCTCGAGTGCCACTGGCCCGACTTGGCCAACGACATACGTTCCGGCCGGCTGAATTCCGCCATCACCGACCAGGAATGCCGGTCGGCGATGTCGGCCTTGCTCGCATCGCCGAACCCGACGCTCGCCGACGAGATCGAAGCCATCTGCAGCAGTGGGTCGTGGAAGGGAATCATCTGCCGGCTGTGGCCTAAGGCTAAGTACCTCGAGGCAGTGCTAACGGGGTCCATGGCGCAGTACATTCCAATGCTCGAGTTCTACAGTGATGCGAAGATACCTCTGGTGTGCGTCATGTATGCCTCCTCGGAGTGCTACTTCGGTGTGAATCTGAGGCCCCTGTGCGATCCAATGGAGGTCTCCTACACTCTGGTACCCAACATGGGCTACTTCGAGTTCATACCCTTGGAGGATGGCTTGGGCTTGGATCAACTGAAGGAGGTGGAGAATGACAAGGTGGTGGGCTTGGTTGATGTCAAGATTGGATGCTACTACGAGCTCGTCGTCACCACGTTTGCCGGTAAGCTGAAGTAAATGAAGGATTAATAGGTCAGATTAGTTCGATTTCCTTTAATTTTTGATAAATAATCTTTAAGATTTACTAGCTATGAACTCTTATCTTTCGTCTAAGATTGCACCGGACGCATGCATGCATGCCGAATCAGAGGCGAGAATCGGTGCAACTAAGATAAATTGAAACTAAATTTCTTTAATGCCTCATTTAGTTTGAATAGTTAGATTACAATAATATGGTAGATTTATATAGTCTTGGCTCATTATCTTATGAACCTTGTTTTAGCACAGGACTCTATAGGTACAGGATTGGAGATGTGCTCCAAGTTAGTGGCTTCCACAATAATGCTCCTCAGTTCAAGTTTATTTGCCGGAGAAATGTTGTGCTTAGTGTGGATAACGACAAGACTAATGAAGAAGACCTCCATAAGAGTATAACAACTTCAAAGAAACTCTTGGAAGCTAACAATTACCTTCTTGTAGAGTACACTAGCTACGCAGAGACATCCACTATTCCTGGACACTACGTGCTCTTTTGGGAGATCAAATGCACCTCTGATGACACAAGCCAAACAATGACACTGGATGATCATCTTCTCCAAGATTGTTGTATAGCCATTGAAGAATCGCTTGACTATGTCTATCGACGTTGTCGGTCGCATGATAAGTCCGTGGGACCGTTGGAAATTCGCTTGGTTGAGGCTGGCACTTTTGAAGCCTTGATGGACATATTCATTAGCCAAGGTAGCTCAATCAATCAGTACAAGACACCAAGGTGCATTGAGTCCAGTGTCGCACTCAAGTTTCTTAATTCAAAAGTTAGGAGTTGTTATTTTAGCCCTCGGGATCCGACGTGGAATCCTTAGGCTACAATAGAGTAATTAGGTCATTTAGCAACTCTTTCACCCCTCCATAATGATGAAGCAATTGGTTATCCTCTGATTTTTGTCTTGGGAGGAAGATTTGCTTAACTTTGAAGACTAAACATATCGCCTAATTTATTTTTGATTTTGCTGAACTTTATTTTATAATTTGATATGGTCAAACATTATTGGTCAAACTTGGCAGACATCTATTCCACTTATCATTAGGATTGGATGATTTGGTGCTCCACTTTTGAAAGAACTACTGGTGGTCTTCATCTGAATATCTGTTATCGTATTGATTAGGTAAAGTGATGATGATGCTCCTGCCCGTTGTAATTCATAACATCATTCCTCAGCATTGATCGATAATATATTTCTCTTGAAAGTCAAGAGATCAATAGCTACTCTTTCTCCTAAATCATAAGAGACATGTCAATGATTACGATTGGTTAAGAGATGATTAACAATATTCCATTCGCTGATGGAATGTAATCTCTGCACATACCTTAGCCAACAAGTACAAAATTTTTAATCTTTTTTTGCATGAAGTTTTTATGTTTATTAAAAGTTGCAAGCGATTATCATGGGGCAGCAGGAATGAGGGTGCACATGTATGTGTGTGTGTGTGTATGGATGTATAGAGAGAGAAAGAGAGAGAACTTTCATAGCTTATACCTAAGCTTAATTAATTACAAATGAGAAGGGCTTGACAACACATATGACTTAATGTTCATCTTCTCTGCCAAGAATTGGTGGGATATCCCTAAAGTTGTTTATTCAAATGCATGCTTAGGAACAAAATTTCAAGATTTATGCTTGGAAAAAGATAAGGGTTGGGCCGCGAATTTGGCTAAAGTTTTGGACCGAAAAATCATGAATTGACTCCACGACGGGCCGAGTCCATTTTTGGAGAAGACGTACTCTCCAACGAATCCAATCGATGACTGGGTTGCTTTTTATGCGGCTCACTTCTAAAGATTTTGTTTGGAGGAAGCGTGATATAGTGCTGGATTTTTTTCTAATTTATTATTTTTGGATTTTGTTGGTTGCATCCACAATCTTAAGGTGCGAGCCATCGTTGTTATAAAAAAAAAAAAAAAAAAAAAAGAAGAAGAAAGAAAGAAAGAAGAAGAAGAAGAAGAAGAAACCAACCGATTGTCCTCTTGGACCCGGTCCAAGTGATGGTTGGCATCTGGACGGTCGATATGGGGTTTGACGGCGAGCGAATTCCAGGGCAATCTCGTAATTTGAGACCGATGTAATAAACCCTAGAGTTTTATATACGGGTGGTTTTATATACACCCCCCCTATTGCTCAGGACACCCCCCAAAAATTAAAAAAAAATTAAATACTCTCTACACCCCCCCATTTGCTAAGGACACCCCTAAAAAATTAAAAATTCCTAAATTACCCCCCACCCTCCCCACCCCCTCACCTAAATTGCTCTCTACACCCCCCAAACCCCCCCCCCACCCCGCTCTTCCCCTCCAAAACACCTCGCCAACGCCCAAAACCCCCCCGTTCCCCTTCTCCCTCTCGTCGCCGGCATTCTCCCGATCTCCGACCACCTCGCCGGCTTCTCCCGGAACCACCTCGCCGGCTTCTCCCGAAATTTTTTTTTTCACGGTTCGTGCTCCGTTCGGCACTGGATCGCCGAACAAAAGGCTTCTGTTCGGCTGAACAGTGCCGGACAGAAGCCTTCTGTTCGGCACTGTGCAGCCGAACAGATCTGTTCGGTTGAGGGTTGCCGAACAGAAGGCTTCTGTTCGGCACTGTTCAGCCGAACAGAAGCCTTTTGTTCGGCGATCCAGTGCCGAACGGAGCACGAACCGTGAAAAAAAAAAATTTCGAAACAAGGTGGAACACGTACCTTTGCGGCCGATTCTTCGTCCCAAATCACTAGTTGCTTGTCCATGCTTCGAATGGGGCTTAAATCTCCTTCAAAGATCACCTAAACGATGTAAATGGATCGAGGGGTTTAAGGGGGGTTTGAGGGGTGTTTTTTTTTTTCTTTTCAAAACGAAACGGAGGAGGAGGAAGGGGGGTGTATGAGAAAATTTCAAGGGCAATATGGTAATTACACTAAAGGTTAGTTTGGGTATTTTTTTTTGGTTTTTGGGGGGTGTCCTTAGCAATAGGGGGGGTGTATATAGAACTTCCCTTTATATACGGGTTCCTCGCTGGGTTTTGCCTCTTCCCTCGCTTTCCGAGAGCCGAAGGGGATCTCCGCGCGACTTCGAGCTCTTGCAGCAGGAGGAGAAGGCGGAGATCTAGAACAAAAATGGTTCGATTCCAGTCTCCTCGTGAATGTAGTGATGTTATTTGTGCTACTTGATGTAGTTTAATGTTATGATTTCGCTCCTTTTCCCCTCTTTTGGTTTCGATCAAGGGTTAGGGTTTACAAGGCTTTCCCACTTGATTTAGATTTTTGTTTCTGGTTCTTTGAAGGTTTTTGAGTTAATTCTTTTTGCGATCTAGTGGGAGATGACAATGTAGGGTTTTTAGCAGCAAAAAAAAGTTTTTTTTTTTGTTTTTTTTGCTTGGACGTTTTGATTTTAGATTGGAAAAATAGAGTTGGAGCTGTAGTAAGGATCCGTTCATGAAAATTTGTTTATTTGTTTGCGAGTTTCTGCGAGGATCCATAAGTTTTCACTCTATTTAAACATCCTTGAAAAAGAATCTCATGTGAAATTATATTGGAACTAAAGCAGAAAAAGAGAGAGCTTTTATGGCAGTTTGGAGATTGGAGTGTGAATTCAGCTTGGCGAATGATGTTCTTGGATATGTAACCTCATGTTTTGTATCTAGCTATCTTAAAATTTGGAAAAATGAATGAAAAGATTATAAAAAAATAAATTCCATTTGTGTGCATTACTTTAAGATTTCGGAAAAAATGATGGACCTGTTTCATTATTGGTATGAATTGCACACCCTAGGATTTATGTTATTATGTCGTCAAGCTGATACCAGGCTGCTACAAGCAAAACATTCACCTTTGGGCTAAAACTTTTTTGTTTTAGGTCTGTCAAAATATGCCACAGATTGATATACACCAATCATATTATTATCTACTGCGCTCGACTTTTTTAAGCAATAGATGCTAGCATAAATCGTTGTTTTAGGTTTAACTTTTCTCAACTGAACTTTATTTTTTATTTTTTTAAATGTAGTTACTCAGTGATAACTTTGCATGCTGATGGACCACGAGGTCTGAGTATATTCTGTTGCATAACTGTCTGTTAATCTAAACCCAGTACCAATTCTGGTCCTTCCAGTTTTTCATTTATCAAGACAACATGCTCAAAACTTGATCCTTTTTTCACTCATTTGAAACCTGAAACTGTTATCAGTTCTCTGTATAATGCATCTGGATGAATACTTCCAAATATCACCTGGAAACTTGTTTTGTTGAATGACCAACCCACAATGAATTCTGGCTGAGGCTTCTTCCTTTTCAACTAATTCATACTGGAACATTAGCTTCCTTTCAGCTGCTGTTGATAGGTAAGATAATGGGTCGCTTTTTCGACTGCTGTTTTTAGCCCTTGGTTCGCCATATAGGCTTCCAGTTGAAGATTATCTGTAGTCTGTGCATATTATAGGATTCATTCTCCACTATGTGGTACCGGAATATTAATTGGAAAATGCAAGATTTTTACAAGCAAGGTTGACATTTTGACAATGTTCCAGTAATTGTTCGATTTTGAGCTGTACCAGCTTGTTCTTAGAAATAGAAAAAGATGGAATTTGTGGGGCAAATATCTTTTTTGTCTAGTTTTACTTGCAGCTTGATTGTTTCCTTTTCATAATGTTGGTTGCAAAATACTAGTTTGTTTTTTTGGATAGTTTGTTTTTTTTGGCATGAAAGCACAATGTAAAAGTTATTCTGCTAGTTTGTATGTAGTAGAAGTCAGGCACCTTATCTCTTGTGGGTTCAACTTCAAGCTTCCAATCATTTCCGATGAGCAAACCCTCACCATCAAAGTGCTTGCCCAATTTGAAGTGATAAATACAGTGCTCATTTTTAATTTTGTTGCTGACCTTACTTCATGCTTATTTAACTTCAGGCAAGGGGATTGAAGAAGCATCTGAAGAGGCTTAATGCCCCAAAGCATTGGATGCTGGACAAGCTTGGTGGTGCCTTTGTAAGTCAACAACATGCAATGTCTTTTTCTCCTCAGAAAAAAATATTACTAAATTGTCATCCCCTTGCTTCTTACTGTATAAAGTTGTTATTTATTAGGCCCCCAAGCCATCTTCTGGCCCTCACAAAGCAAGGGAGTGTTTGCCCCTCATTCTGATCTTAAGGAATAGGTTGAAGTATGCTCTTACTTACCGTGAAGTCATTGCAATTCTGATGCAAAGACATGTAATGGTTGATGGAAAGGTCAAGACCGACAAGACCTATCCAGCTGGTTTCATGGGTGCGCATATTGATCAGCTATATTTTGTCATAAAAATTTCTGTTGTATTGTCTAGGAAATATAAATCATATTTGTTATCTCTATGCTGTTCTATTTTGTAATTTGCAGATGTTGTGTCAATACCTAAGACTAATGAGAACTTTCGGCTCCTCTATGACACCAAGGGGCGATTCCGTCTCCACTCGGTCAGGGATGAGGAGGCTAAGGTCTCTATTTTTTTTTCTACAGTTTTGTTGTATGCATTAATGCACCGTCATGATATCTAGGTAGTTCATGGTTGCTGAACGATCAACAGAAATCACTATTTTCTCTTCAACCCACACCCCTCCCGAAAAAAAAGGGAAGAAGATAACCCTCTTCTCTCTCTCTCTCTCACACACATAAGTTTCCTGTGTTAATCAACAAAGATGTTCTTGCTTTCTTGGGCACTATATTCTATCAATAGAAATTGCCTGTTGATCTGCACTCACTAGTCTTGAACTTTTTCAACTACTATAATATATTCTTTTGCTCTTTCATTGGTGCTGAGGTGATTTTAATTTGTGTTATTTTTTAATCAATCAATTGCTTTAACTTATAGCTGCTCATAAAACTATTGCAGACCTATGTTAAATACATTTTGTATTCTAGAAGCCATTCCCTTGATCTTGCTGAAATTACTGAGCTATGAATTTTTCATATGATGCACTGGGAGTCTATTGATTAAACTTATGTTGTAGCCAATGGTTTTTGTTGTGTACTGCCTTAATAATTCTTTGTTTTTGTCATCTTTCAGTTCAAGCTATGCAAGGTTCGGTCTGTTCAATTTGGTCAGAAAGGCATTCCTTATCTGAATACATACGATGGCCGCACCATTCGTTATCCAGACCCCCTGATTAAATCTAACGACACCATTAAGCTTGATCTGGAGACTAACAAGATCGCCGACTTCATTAAGTTTGATGTTGGAAATGTTGTCATGGTGACTGGTGGAAGGAACAGGGGACGTGTGGGTGTTATCAAGAACAGGGAGAAGCACAAGGGTAGTTTTGAGACTATCCACCTCCAAGACGCACTTGGTCACGAGTTTGCAACTCGTATTGGCAATGTTTTCACCGTTGGCAAGGGGACAAAGCCATGGGTTTCTCTTCCCAAAGGCAAGGGTATCAAGCTCAGCATCATCGAGGAGGCTAGGAAACGGCTTGCTGCATCTGGTACTGCTGCTACTGCCTGATCATTTAGCATGCTTCCATATTTTGTCAGGGATACTCAGATATTCTTTGTGGACGTGTGAGGGGGGATGTTTTGAGTCCTTTTAGTTGATGGTGTCAAATCTTCCAAATTTTGTTTGCTTTGAAATAGGGATATCAAGCCTAGTTCTCTTAAATTCAATCAACAGCCAGATGGTGCTTGGTTTTTACTTATTAATATTTGATTATATCTGCTCATACTTTCATGACTATTAAAGTGGTTTCTTGGTTAGCTTGTTTTTTTAGCTGCTCTATGATGATTAAATCAGTTGAACTTGGTAGCATTGATGCTTTCTCATCTGTTATCCTTCTGCCAAAACGTAGCTGTTTGTGCCCTTGGGCCTGTGTGGTCTAGTCGATTGCTGATGTTACTTTGGTCACCTCCGTGCAGTGGATAGGATCTCCCCTCTTACAAATCAGTATGTGATTGTTGGGGGTTATTGTTAGAACCGGTACTTCCTTTTAATTTATTTGAGTCAAGCTGTGGCTACTGTTAGGGTTTGCAATATGCTAGTTGCTGCTATGTTCATGGCAATGACTGCTCTGCCATCATCGATCTATAACAAATTATAAGTATTTCCAGAGCTTTGAAGAAATCCTGAGAATTTAATCGCTTCTTTTATTTCTTTATTCATTGGTTAATTCTTATTACAACTTTTATATTAAACTTTTCTATCTGAGTGTTTTAAGGGAGTTTCATAAACGATTATGATTATCGTAGCATGTTGCAATTGAGATTTTGGGGAAATGGGGCTTCAAGTTGTAAAAGAAGTTTCCGAGTCACTTGAAGTCTTTGAATGAGCTCAAGTGCAGCCAAGAAGTGGTAATACTGTCGCTCAGGTGGCTTCTGATATTAATTTAGTTATATTTGTTGCCCTACTAGACATATTCAATATCTTCAGTAATATTTTCACCAAATATGTTACTAAGTTGTACTCCTCTTACTCCGTGAATCACAGTTTATTCGTGTTTGGAAAATTGAGCAAAGCTAAATCCATGATCTCACTCACGGTATGTGCTGGTATGGCATCTTGTCACAACATTTGGAGATTATTCATATGGACATTAGCACATCCGATTTTATTGTTTACTTGTAAGATTTAGCTATTTGGTTTACTTCTGTTACTGAACAATAGAAGGCAAGTAATTTGAGTGCCCATTATGTGCTTGATATGGCATCTCAATGGAACTTTTGGAGAAGATTAATCATGTAGATATTAACACATTGCTGTTTTTTTAAGTTTACTTGTAAAATTTAGTGATCTATTTTACTTTTGTTACCAAATATTAAGAAAATAATTAATTTAAGCGGCAAAACATATTTGATTTTAAACTAGCAAACAGAGGCAATGCTTGATTTCCAGTAATGTTTTGTGCTTGGTAGGTCAAAACTAGCAACTATTGTTTCATTTTTTTGGCATATTTGGTCACAAGGAGATTTATTTAATTTATGTCCAAGGTGTTTCGTAGGTGAAGTTAATTTCAATTTATCTACCAACCAAGAGTGAATTTTCTCTCTGAATTCCAGATAAAAGGCAACTAGTTTTTGATGCATGGTCGGTTGATTTTACATGCGACGCTTTCAGAGCAACTGGAAGATTTTCTTTAGCTATGTAAAAGAAGATTAACTTCATAAGATATCTTATACAGGAAACTATAAGTGTAATTTAGTTTCTACATATCATTCAACCAACCCTTTATGAGTCACAAGATACACAAGTATATGATACAAGAATTCTCCTAAGCTCCCTGCAGAAGTTCTCTGGCAATTTTTCCACTCCCTCCTTTGGGCAGGAAACCACCAGGTTGGTGCTCATTGCCAGTTCCATACACAACTCTGAGGATCTCGGCAGGGGTTCGTCTGTAAGCGAGCGAGTTATCGTTGGCTGATATGATGTTACTGCATATCCTGCTCTCTGCTCCTAGCTCGACGGGGACGATGAGACCTTCATCTTTGATCCCACACTTTGCCAGTTCATTTCTTAGGTTCGATATGCGGATGGTAAACTCAGCAACTGTGATGTTGTAAGTTGGGACTAGCTCTTTGGCTCGCTCATAGAGCAGAGCTCTTATTACTGCATCTTGCCCGGCTTCAACTGCTAATAAGCCTGCTAAAAGCTGCATGAAAACCCAGTGACATGTTATTTGTATCATGATTAGAGCTCAATTTGCCTAGTGTTGCCTTATATTCTAGTTTGAAGCATAGAAGCATTTTAGCATGGCTACCGGTGTATGTTTTAATTTACCATAAGTGTGAAGTAAGATATATCAGTAATTGTGAGTTTTTTATAACATCAGGAGTTACCTGATTGTATTCATTTCATCTAGAATTCACAGTCCCCATGTCCAGTCTGGTGACTATGATTCCAACTCTCTGCTGATGATTAAGAGTGCAAATGGGATATAGCTGCCCATATTTAATTAGTAATTAGATAGGCAGGTATATATTAGCTTTATGAGCAAATAGTTGTATACTTCTTCAATTAAACTTGGTGTTTCTCTGATTTCAGTTTGCCATGAGCTTACCAAGAACCTAATTGGGTGTGAGTCAAATAGAAGGTTCAATCAGTGCAACAACAGATTGAGGTGTTACATACTTCAGTCTTGTCTAAGCGACAATACTATGTTTTTCTTGATTTTATCAATCATATTGCATACAATAGCAGATTTAGTATATGATCCAGGAGTATAAATTATCAATGAAAAAGAAAAGGGGACTGAAGCCCTACTTTTACCGTTCTTCCATCTTTTTCTAATTTTCTTTTGAGAGATTTGAGTTGAGTGAGTTGAGAAAAATCTTTCTTCTTTCCAATTGGAACAATATAAGTATATAAGATAATGTTATCGCCTTATTGGAAGTTAAGGCGACTTGTAATATTGTTCAGCAACTCTATTTATAATACAAGGTGCATCAACATGCGGTGTTTGTGTGTTACCCTTTTTGATACGAAGCCCTCGATGTTTGGGTTAGCACCAACGTAGCCCACGAGGCCCATGTATGGTATTATATAGGAGGCCAGCAGGTAGTTGAGGCTGTTGATGTATGGATTGAATGGAGGGTTCAGATTATATCCAAATGCATCATCCATTATCTTTGCGAAGTTGTGTACGCTTAGATCTATCAAAGGCCTTGGAAACCCACCAACCGTAGATTTGATGGCCCTTAAAATCAACCACAAGAAGATATGTCAATTGCAAAATGTTGCATAAAAAATGATGGTAAACAATACAAAAACATAAGAGGGAATGTCCATTCTAGTTGCGTGTAAACTAGTGAATTGGTAATAGATACGGTTGCAAATGAGTCGGATCATTTAGAAATCTGACTCCGAGCAGGTCAAGACTTCACCGAACCTGCTCATTTACTTGTTGGCTAAACTTAAACTTGGTTGAAATAAATACCAATCTCTAGCTTGCAAAATTTACTATTTAATTTTGTCAAATGGCTTTTCATTGTTGCATGAAATAAATACTTGCTGCTAAAATGTTGGCTTTCTTGATATTTGTTTTTATAAGCTAAAAAATCAAGGCTGATTTTGGGATGTCATTCCAATTCTCTCTCAAGAAAAAAAAGTGAAAATGACTTATACTAATATCACATTCAAGACATTATTGTAGAACTTCTTACCCATCTAAAATAGAAAAAATGGCAAAACTATTTTTTTGAGCAACGAGTTTAAAAAAAATAAAAAAAAGGGAAATTTTTTTTGTATTCTTCTGCCACGAATATTCTTTCTATAGTTTCGTGGTATTTTGGTTTTTGATTTTATCGATTGTAATCATACTAGATATGTATAACTCATCCAGTCTAATAATGCATGCTAAGTGACAACACCAAACACACTGACACTGCGCAAGCACAGAGGAGGGAGGGAGAGAGAGAGAGAGAGACCTCAAGTGGCCAACTTCTTGATAACCAAACTCCTGAATGATGCGCTGTGTAAGGTGATCAAGATTGGCTTTCATGGCACCTATTGGAGGTGGTCCACCCATGGCGAGCTCTCGGTCAACGGCGTCAAGCCCGTAGCCAAGTGCACCGTACAAGAACCAATCACACTCGATATGTTCCAAGTTCAGCGCGAACTGTAGCAGGTCCACGTCGTATGGCAACACCGGGACCGAGACCGCCGGAGGATCTGAGGGGCAGATTGGTTGAAGGTGGTGGTCGGAAGGCTCGGCTTTGCTTGGGAAAACGGTAAGGAAGAAAGATAGGAAGAGAGGGGAGAAAGCTCGTGGAGACATCATTATTAGATTATTGGAACTCTCCCAAACCCACAGAATGTCATGAGCTATAGGATGGTGAATATTTATAGCCAAATTTTTGTTGTGTTACGTATGAAAAAAGAGGAGCTTCATGGAGCCCATAGATCAAGATATGGGTAAGCCATCGAGGAAAAACCGGCATTACCAATTAAACCGTCCAAGCTAAATTCCAGACATTCCTATATATTATGGATCGAGTGATGTCATGCAACATGGTCTATTCCTCATTCCGTTTTTTTTTTTTTTTTTTTGGTAAAAACAGCAATTCATATAGCTCTAGCGTAAGTACATCCTGCCAAGTCAAAAAAAAGTAAAAGATATAAAGAAGGGGATAGAACTGTCAGTGTCGTACAGATGAACTCTCCAAAGTGTCGAGGTACAAATGAGGCGACCCAATCCGCTGCTTTATTTGCCTCTCGAAATACATGCGCTGCTTGGAAGAAGGTAAACTTCTGGACCAATCTACGGATCTTACAAAGCAGAGGGTGGTCAACCCCATACATGTCCACTTCCCGAACTTAGTCAATCACCGTGGAAGAGTCCTCCTCAAGGCACATCCTGTCGATACCAAGAACGTGCCTCGCATGTGCCCTCACTCGGTTCACCGCCCATGGTTATAGGAGGAGATTGATGCAAGTCATCTTGGTTAGGCCACTTGTGTGGCCATGCATTTTGGTAGCAGACAGTTGCTGTACAGTGAATTGCTCTATTTCTCTCGTACCATGAGGGAAGGTGAACCAAGTAGTTAATAGAGTGGTGCAACAAAGTGTCAATTTTTTTTTTTTTTTTGGATTCAAATCCAGGTCATTGGCATTAACATCGAGGAAATTTACCTACTAAACTCATTCGTATCCTCTCAATTTTTTCTATAAAATTTTAAGCTTCCAATTTGATAAGTTATCGATATATTTAGATCCAAGGAAAATGACCGGAGATTTGTTCGCTTATGAAAGCTTCCATACCACGAGGGTCCAACTATGTTATATACCTTCTATAGAAAAAGTTAGTAGGTTTCGCTGCAAAGTTTTGTAGGCTGGAAAGATGAAATAAAATGTTGATGGACATTATGCGACACTTGGTGCGACAATACTATAGTTTTAGGGGATGGGTTACAGCATTTTGAAATTTACATAGGTTGTTTTATTGTTTAGGACGAACCCTTTGTTTGGCACAAATGATGGATTGGTGGAAAGATGGATAAGAAAGAGGACATATATTTGATGAAATATGGAAGAATAGAAAGAAATAGTTTTCTTATATAGAGAGAACGAAAGGAAGGAAGGATGATATTTGTCTGATATTTTTACTAAACTATCTTTTAATAAAAAAGAGTGAAGAAGTGTTAAGGTTCTATCAAAAAAATTAATGAGGATTATTTTGTCATCCATTTTTCTTAAGATCTTTTGAACCAAACGGTGGTTGAGAGCCATCCATCCTTCCAACTCCATCCATCCTCTCTCTCATGACCCCAACTAGACATAGGGTAAGAGAAGATAACAATGTATAAGAATAGAAAGATGTGGTTGTTAAGCATGACCAATTCCTTTAAACCACTATGGTGAAGGATAAAGTAGAACATTATATGATAACTCTGAATTCTTCCGTAGTATCACTTTATAGGAAAAAACCATGCAGCTAATGATCATACTTCCAGCTCTGGCAACTGTGGTAGCTAGAGTGTTAGATCACACTTTGGAGAAAGGATTTGCAAAAATTGGTGGAATGTCGACCTTCCACAGAGGACTAGCTAGCGACCGATCGATCGACGCATGAGATGTATATGATGGAAGCCAGCAGGTGGTAGTTTTGTTGATTGCTGCTAATTTCTCCAAGTGACAGATCTCAACTTCAAACCAGAGTTGGTGGTGAGTAACTATCTTATTCTAAACTGATAATTCCATTCTCTGTTTAGTATAGCTTTCTAGTATATCCTCAATAATCCACTCTTGAAATAAGGAAGAAAGTAAAGCCTTATGTCAAATCGGCTCTAAACTTTCTAACGCAGCACGCCACCAGCTGGTTGTGGGTGTAATTCAGAATTACACAACCACAAGGCAATCAATCAACTCTGCAATACTTGCCATTTTGTTTTGTTTTTTTCTTGTTCCAGTGTACTCCTCCATATGAAAGCATTGTGCCTTACCTAATACTTGGATGATTAACAAGGAAATTTCTTTAGCAAGTTTTCTTCTTGCTTTATATCAACAAGTTAACAACTAGCTTGATAATTATTGCATTCGCTGCAAGTGCTAATGCTGTTTCAGAATAAATGACTGCTTGCAGTAGTTTGATTAAAATGGAATTGTTTGATTGAAGGGATCAAGTTGTTTGTGTGTGTTTATGTGTGGGGTGGGTCGGAACTCCGTATTGAAGAGGAAAATGTAATACTTCTGAGAAGAAATAGATCTAAAGGGAATAGTTTGCTTGATTGATTCTCTTAGGAAGACCCCACTTATACACTATACAGCTAAATTAGCTAACCTTGGAATGTGTATTGAGCTATACATCAAGTGATGGATTCTTCAAAGATGTTACCATGATTTTTTCAAGGATCCACTATTAACTTCACTCTTATAGTGATATATACATGACCTGTTTCTTCATCCCTGACATGGAAATACTCTCTAGATAACTAACATTTGTATATTAAAGTTTTTATGTAGGGTATAGATTTGAAATCCTCCTCTCCCATGTCCATCATTCAGATTATTAATTCACCACATTCAAAGATGCTCATACAGGTGGACAGGTGATGATAACAATGTTCTATATAACAGCATTGAACTTACTTCTTCATCATATTAATCCATTGTGAGTCTATACTGGTTGCTCAGTCTAATTTTTAATCAGTTAGTCTACAGTTATCTGTACCGCCGATAACTGTTTCATCTAGTGCTGATGCCTTGTCATGCTTCCCTATGCTGGGACCCTACATCACCATCCATCATAATATTTTCTTCGCATAATCGAACGATGTTTTTAATTATAATGATTAACTCAGCCTTACATTAACTAAGTATGGCATGCAGCAATGCACTTAGCTATGCAGGAACTTGCTTAATGTGTTTGAAGCAATCTACCATGGTGATTTTTGGCTTAGGGGCTAATCCTTCCTTTCCATGGGCATTTAAGCTGGGATGGAACCTATAACTGCTATATGATGTTACTGAATGCTTTGGCGTATACTCACATCCTAACATCCTAACCTCTGTTTGGTGTGATCAAAACGTGCACGCAACGCATACCCTTGGCAGTGCACAAAAGATCATTTTGCAATGAAAGGGTCATCACAAATGGCTCCCTGAGCCCCCACCCCCATGCATTGCTTCTGAATTAAGATTCCCAAGCATATCCAAATCTAGATCCTCAATGGCACCAACAAATCTCTTTGCAAAGCTCCCTTTGTTTGCCTTTTGAAAGATGCCATTACCCTCTCAACGCCAGCATGCTTCCATGTCAGCCTTCTGCTTTACCTTGAAAGCCATCACTAACATCACAATTAACTGGCTAAATAATCTAGCGCTACCTTCTCCTCGTCCCATCGACATCCTTAGATAAATTGATGAGAGATAGGACTTATAAATCCACTGTAATGATCCTGTGTTCTTATAAGACCAACCAAACAGGTGACAAGGAAAATGCCAATTCACTCCCAAAATGAGACATGGGTTGGGCACCAAGGATGAGTGAGAGGAAGTCAAGAGTCAAGTGATGCCATGAGTGGGTGTCTTGAGCTTTTTCTTCTTTTTTTTTGGGGGAAGCCTATGGGTGTTATTAGTATTGTCCCACTTCCACATGGAAAGCTTGTACAATGATGAAAAGCTTGGGTTGGTCCAGTGGCATGTGTCTCTAATCATAACAGATAGATGGATAATATGCATGGAACAATAACAAAAGGGAATAACATCCCAATGGACACCAACACAATTATGGGGTGCGCAATTTCCTAAGAAAAATCTTACTCCAAACACAAGCAATCTTGATCAATCGCATGGTCAAAAGGAAATGGATACAGAAAGGCACACACATTTAATGAACCCATGCGAGAATAAACTTAGAATTTCACTTACTTCCAGTGTACTTTTTATTCTCAGCATAATTCAAATAACAAAAGCTGAAGGAATCCTCTCTGCGACCACAATGTCAAAGTATGTTAAAGTATCACCCACTCTTTGGCCTGCTGCACTTAAAAAAAGATTGTACTTCCCCACCATCCTTCCAGGTGGACAACTAAGCTGAGTTGGGCGCATCACCTCAGGATGCCCAAGGTGGGGCCAGAACATTTCGCCCAAAGGAATGTCACAATGAATCACGGTATCAACAATTTCTCACACTCTTGTCAATTTAATACATACATCAGAAGGTATGCAAAAAAAAAAAAAAACTATATATATATATATATATATATATATATATATATATATTACAAACAATTAGGCATGAAGGGATCACAATCTTCTTTACAGATAAAAAAACCCAGCAAGCAAACCAATCAGCATGACATGACAATGGTCTTTTGACCTCCATCAACCAATCACAATGAGAAGAGAGGCCTCATATCACAAGAAAAATTACAAAACTTAAAGAGGAGACTTGCCAAGATGAAGGAAAGCTCCTGAACATTAACAAGTTATTACTTATCCTAGCCTACTTGCCAATTGAAATTAATACTCACAACTAATAATAGGCTTTGCAACACGAGTCACAAGACTACATCAACTACTCCACTCATACAAAAGTATAAACCTAACATTTCACAACGGATACATCTATAGATAGGCTTGGAGGTATACATTACCTAAAGCGAGAGATGGTTGCTGGTGCTTCCTTCCCTCACATAAGATTGCAGGAATTGGGGTTCTCATCGCTGAACATGTCATCATAGGAACCCGCCGGCGGCGGCGGCGGCGGCGACGATGACATCGATGAGCTCGGCTCCGACTGACCGTAGTAAAACGCCGGCGGAGGAGGGTATGGCGAGTACATGTAGTTCTGAGGCACCGGTGGCATCGGGGTGGCGGCGTAGTAGGCTTGGCTTGTGCTCGGATGCGCCGTGTTGTAGCTCATCACGTACGCCGGCTGAGGAGGGTATATCGGGTAATGGTACATTTGCGGCGGCGGAGTCCGGCTCACGCCGCCGAACTCTGAATTGCTACCACCGGCCTCTTTAGCTACAGTTTCTCCTCCATCACTATCACCATTGCTGTTCTCTTTCTCCCCTTTCTTTCCCTTCTTTTTGCCGCCGCCGGTGGCCTTCTCGCCGCCATTGGCGGGGCCGGCAGCCTTGCCAGGAGGTGAATTGGGGCTCTCGGCGGCGGCGTTCTTTTCCTCGGATACTGGCGGCACCTTCGTGGCATTCTTGGGGGCTTCGCTGTCGGCTTTCGACGGCTCATCGGGCTTGTCGCCGGCGGCTTCCTCGGCTTTGCTGCCTCCGGCGTCTTTGCCTACGCTTTTCTTTTCGCCGGAGGAGTGTTTGGCGGCCGTGGCGGCGGCGGCGGAGGTATCGCCGGAGGGGGATGCGGATGGCGTGTTATCGGAGCTTTCACCGGGATCTTTGGATTTGGAGGAGTCTTTGCTCGGCTTCTGGTTCTTGCTGCTGCTTTTGTTCTTGTTGTTGGTGTTACCGCCGGGATTTGGGTTGGTGGGTTTCTTCTCGGGCCAGAGCTCGGCGTGCTTGTTGGACTTGACCAGTTTCCTGATAAGCGTTTCAGCGTCGACGTCTCCGGTTACCGTTACCTTGTGTTGGAGGGCATCAACTTCCGTGGTATAAACACCTATAAAAATTTAATAAATTAGCCTAATCCAGTGAAAGACGATTTGTACAAGATTTAAGAGATAACCTTCAATGCTTTGGAGGACTTTCTTCACCTTCTTCTTGCATCCCTCGCAGTGGATTGATACTTTCAACACCCAAGTCTGCACCACCAAAACATATATAAGTTTACAGATTATACCAGATAGTTGAAATTGTTAGACTAAAACACTGCTAAGGAAAACAGAGACATGGGATGTGTGGTTAGCAAAAGTACCTTGTATTTGAGGGGTTCAGATGCTGCTTCCTCTGATGCCATGAGAGACCCTTACTTTAGAGTGTGCGTGTGTGTGCGCGCGCGTGTGCGTTGGGGGGGTTCCGGGAAGAAGATTTGGTAGAAGTTGGCGTGGAGAGAAAGGAAGCCAGGAAAGAGAAAAAGGGAGAATGCAAGGGGAAGGAGAGAGGAGGGGGGGGGGTTAAAAGAAGACAAGTCGGGGGCTTAGTGGGGGTGAGGGCATTGCTTGGTGGGATGTGACTGGGGAAGCAAACTGGGGCACACACATGGCTTTGAGATGGATGGAAAGGAAGCCATCAAGGAATGCCTTGCAATGGAGAGACTGGCCCCCTGTTTTTGGACAGTTAGTTCCCTTCATTGGTTGTCCTCAATGATGGACACTAACGCCTTATGAATTGAAGGATGGGTTCATTTGCAACCCCCGTGTATCTATAATTGTGAGATGATGATGACCATACTCCACCATGTTCGGTCGAGAGATGTTTGGGTTACATTCAGTCATCTTGGAGAATGATTCGACTACGATTATCAGCTAGATTCAGGGAGGTTCGAAGGTCGTTGCTGGTGACCATTTTTTGCTTCGCAATATCTGGATGATGATAAGGGACGAAGGAGTTATCCAGATGGAGCATATTTTTAGAGAAGCTAACGTGGCTGCGGATTGGATAGCCACCTACATGGCTAACCATGCCGATAACACCCTGTGGGCGGAAGATGGGGTGCTGCCTCAGGAGCTCCGTGATATTCTGCTTTTCGATCTTCTTGGGTGCGTCCATACACATGTTGTATGAATCATCCGGTCTAGCAAAAAAAAAAAGTTTGGATTAAAAATAATAAGAAGTTATCCGTATTTTAGCTATTTAGTTGGATGGGGTTCTATTTTTATTTTATTTTTTAAAAATAGAAATACATATATTATTAATTTACTACTAATTTGGTATCTTCTAAATGGAGCTTGGACACTTTATTTTATCAATCCAGGTCAACACTCTAATCTCCAAAATCTAATTTCTATTCCAGTCACGAACCATATATGTAGGAAAACATGACTACTACAATTTCTATTCTGATCGCGAACCAAATGCATCTTTAATTCTTTGAAATACCATCTTAGCATTGTTTATTCATTGTCCAACTCGTTATCTGATTTGATTTACTCAACTAATCAATAAATAAATGCCATCCAGGTTCTAAATGAATCGTATACATGGAACACTTTGCAATCTCTCAGTTTTGGAACACTTTGAATCGTATGATTGTGCTAATGTAGAACCCTCGCACTCATATCGGACATGTTTAGCATGCGTTTCGGCGCAACCATCCCCCCTAAGCCCAATAATTAGATACTAACTCTACTTCATATATGTTATTTGTTTGAATGCATCACATTAGAAATTTTCTTTTTAGTAATCCTTGGATGGAGAATACTATGGATACAACTGGATTCGATAATAAGCGCACCATAAATTTTATAATAGAAGGTGAATGGTGTGGGTTATTTCTTTGTTGTCAACAAGAAAGATGCTCTCAGAAAAAGAAAAGAGAAGAAAGATGTGCTTCAGGATAATTACAGGGTGCACAATTGTTATAAGAGTACCATAAGTTTAGATAGCCCATATGCTACATCTTGAGTCTTGGTCTGCCTTGCATGTCATGGCTGGATGGTCATGCAACATGTGTGTGTTAGTTTCTCGCAGATCAACACATATTCATTCTTTCAGTAGCTATTCTTTATAATCAAAGATATTAAAAAAACAACCATGTTTATGTTAAAAATCGGCATCATTCTTCATTAAAAAAAAATCCTACATGTTCCATGATATGTGTATTATGGGTCCCACCTATCTACCAAGCATATAATGCCACTTGGTAACTTTGTAGCATAAGAGGAAACATTGGCTCCATAATAATAGATACATCATTTCTTTTTTTATTTTTTTTTAAAAAAATAAACGAAGTTATGTAGGTGTGGGTTATGCCTGTGGACTAGCATCCATAAGCATGGGTTTCCCCTATGCGTGGACGTGTTTGCATGTGAATGGTAAACAGCCGGGCGAATCATGCACTACGCTCACGAGCGGCGACATTGGAACATAAGGCTGCACGTACGATTGGAACTCGTACACTTCAACTAGTCCCCATAAGGCAGCCAATAGGCAGACAACTCAGATAACCACGTTGGCTGTCCCTCCTTTAGGTCCCCTGAACGAGTTTAAATAGCTTTTCTCACAGGGTCCGCACAAATGAATGATTGATCTTTTCGGACAGCATTCAGAGCACTACATTCTCTTTATACAAACTTTGAAACAATATTTGTGCTATCCATGGACAGATTTGCATGAAGAAAAGTAAATCGTTCTGTCGTGAGAGAGATACAACCCCTATCCTTTGTCGAAAAGGGAGTGCATTGGGTATGGTTGAGGTGCTACCGAGTCGTTCTCCTCTCTCTCAAACTATTAACTTAAAAAGAACTGCTTCATACGGCCTCTTCTAGATGATTTTTATTTCTAAATTGAGGTACAAATATTTTCATGAGCATGAATTGACTATGATGCTACTGTTTTTCTGAGTCATTCCTCTCTCTCTCTCTCTCAAACTATTAACTTACACAGATAAATATATATACAGCATCAAATCACACAATACTCTATGTTTCTCAAATGTTAGATAGGAATGGTACCAAAAAACTTGTTAAGTACTAACTCATGAAAGTGAAGTCTGGCATCTACAGCAGTTATACACAACATGTGCAAGTGGCCAATGCTAGTGAAGTAGGACAAAAATTTCATGCAAAATAGTTACATAAGTGACATATGTAACCTCTTGATTGAGCTAGAAATAGATGCTTGTGCATTATGTTGTACATGTCATCGGACTTTGATGCAATAGTATGGCTGGTCCCCTATGATATAGATGCAGTATGTTCGAAATATGGAAACAGTTCTTTTGATATGCTGGAGCAAAGCTATATACATCCAACCTTCTTAATTGATATATGTCTATCCCTATCGCATACCTCACCTTGTCGACCATTAAAGGAAGGAGAAACTAGTCTTGAGCAAATTATTATGAAATTAAATAGAGAGATTTTGAATGCCAGAATTTAGTAGAGGACAAATTTTAAATTATTGGTGTCCTGGTGAGTGACAAACTGGCAATGTAATTTTTTTTTTTTCCTTGAAGAATAATGGAATGATGCTAAATATTGGGGCCTGAAAGGACCATCATCACATGCTGTATCATTACTACAAACTGTTTGAGATGAGATCAGAATGTCTTTCTGAGTTCCGCAGGGGAATCAAATAATTATGGATGATGTAATTGTAAAAGCCAAAATATACGGCACCATCCTTTCTCCCCTTCTCCTCCAAAATCCTTCATTTAATCATTACTATGATCCTTAACAATCACCTAATAAAAAGAAATGAAAGAGGAGAGGAGAAAGTGGAAAGGGCCATGGGAACTCCGAGTTCGAAGACCCTTCCTACTTTTCCCCTCTCCCTAGAAAGAGCTTTCTCTCGGAGGGCACTTGAAAAAAGCTTGAGGTAATTAAGGCATTAATTGCTCTTCCAAAGCAAGAGAGAAAAAGAAAGGTGACACGGAGGAAAAGAGCAAAAAGAGCTGGATGGTTTCTTAAGGAGGTCTATTTCCTCATCCTTTTTAGGAGCTCAGTTCATGCGTTCCTCCCTGAATGCTTTAAACGGTTAAACCATATGTAATAAACACAGAGAAGATATAATATTCTTCCCACTCAGTAGCCATGCTCCTTGTTCTCACCAGCACAGTACTCTCCCAGAGTTGGGAGAGATCAGAGTTGCACCCACCTCAGCTTTTTACCTCTGAGAGGTTCAACTCAATGTGCAATGGTTGAGGTAACCATGGTAAACTGGGAAATGACTCCACTTCTTTTGGCAGCGCACGCACACACAAGAGCACAGAGCGAGACACAGAGGGAGAGGGAGAGGGAGAGGCTTCAGAAGGCAGTACATTGAAATGATCTCTTTGACTGTGAAGGTACATAATATGGACAGCTTTGATCATATCTGGCGGAATGACCACTCCCTCATAATGCAATCCGACCGTGACCCCGAATGTCCTTTAAAAACTCAGCTCTTGGTCCCACAAAAATGAACCGGATTCGTGGTAATTAACGTTATAATGAGGAAGCAAATAGTAGGCAAAAATGGATTGCTAATGCATGGGATTTAGTTTCAAAGCCAATTCATGCAAAGGTGGTCCTCCCATGGTGGCAAACTCATACCTATGAGATAGCATCAAACCGGAAATCAAACAAACAAAAGTTAAAGCTTACTTTTATGGAGAAAACGAAGGGGGACGTATTTGACAGTATAGTTAGATGTTCCAATCGCACAGCAGAATCTAGAGACTGTAGCTAGAGGACCTAATAAGTTTTTCTTGCTTCTAAAACCTCTTCTTTGCCGACCACTGAAGAGGACAGCCATCATCACACACATCTCATTGACTCGTTCCCCTCTCCTTCGTCATTCTCGTTCTTAAATTCTCAGAATTATCCTTGTGACAAACTCTTATTTCGTGTCAGGCGGATGACTTAACTAAATCCTTAGGCTTCAACCCTTGTTATCTGGGCCTATTGCACCATTGGCTGAGGCTTGCTCGAGGAGCCAAGTTAATTATAGTTTCCTTAGGTTTGAGTAGGAGGTGTACATACATACAACCTTTAACCTAAGTCAGGTTTGTATGTCGAATATTAAACTTAGTTCTGAAATTTGACTTCTTTTTTTTCTTCTTTTTTTTGGGTATTCATGACCACATGAATATAATTTTTTTCTTGAAAATAAGTGTGATTATTTATACATTTCCATAACTGCAGCAAAATGTTTAGTTTTACAATGAATTTGGTGCAATTTAGGATGGTTGCTACCTCTGCAGACTACTATTTTTTAACCAATCTCAATCTTACCTTTAAACAGGATGAATCCTACATATCTAGTACGAATACATCCAATAAAATAGAGGCAAGATAAATGATGCATCAGTTCATAGAATCTTGCTCGAGTGCTAAGCTACATAAAAAGCAACCTAGTCTGCCACCCTACTAGTCTCTTTGTAGAGGCATCTAGCCACTAGGGATATATTTTCCGACACTCCTCCATACATCATACAAAAGCGGATGGATGACAACCGTCCTCACCCGTCCCAAACAAACATTTTTTTTTTAACTAAAGACAAATTACACTTACTTTTCTCTGATCAATTTTGCGACTATTTGATTAGATGTTTTATCTCATGACTCACGCCTTGGATAAATGAATGCATTTCAATATCAAACTTTGCTATTTTTCTAAATTTAATAAGATTAGAGCAAATCTTGGAGGGTTGCTTCCGATTTGTTAAAGAATAATATACGTAATTAGATGGTAGATTGAGCTACTGACTGAATGGGAATTTTCACAATCTTCTTGTCCCAAAAAAGCCATGGCCGGTGATTTAACACTATAATAAAAAGTTTGACATCAGGTAGAAAAACTGAGGCTTTGTCGAATTCTGATGGAATGGGTCAAAGCTTGCTTATTAAGAGTCTGAAAAAAAACCATCAATTCCAAACAAACCACAGTCTCAATAGCCAACTGATCGGAAGTTCGATTGAATCCATTCAATCAAACTTTCCATTATAAATACATTTTTAAGAATTTGTTGTTTAGGCTTAGTCAAAGTCTCAAACCATCAACACTTTGAAAAGGAAAAGCACTTATAGAATTTATTTTTTAAGCTATCCAATTTGTGATGCTTTTTTGTAATGTTAAGTGCTCTTATCTCATTGCACAGGTCATGTCACATCTGGCTCGTTTCCTTGATCAAAGAGCTTGTTCACAAAAATAAAATATTAAAACAATATTTGGCAAATCTTGGAGATTTTACTATCAAATCCAAGAGATTAAATTGGCAAATCTATAAGAATATATAATTATTTTAAAGACTCAAATCTATATTTAGCAAACTAGCAAATCTGGCAACACAACTTTCAACAATAATTACTTTTTCTCAGAAAAACTTTGAGCAATATTTGAAATTAAGGTTTCAATAACTCTGCTTATATTCAGACCTAGAGTTGCCATTATTGACCATAGCTTACAAAAAATAATTTCAAATTTAGCTTACGACTGAATATTTTAAATTAAAATAATTATTTATGGTCGTCATTATTAACTTTTTAATGGAAATTTACCTGACAATAATTGTAAAATAAAAGTTTCAATTGGGAAAATTGTTCTATGTAGATTGTTTTTATATTTTATATCAATGAAATATTAATATAAAAATAAAATCTAACTCTAATAATATCAAGAATCAAATAAGAATTAAATACAATTTATTTAAGTCCTAAGATAAAATATCTAACTGCTAGTTGCTTACTAGCTTTAGCTCACCTAGTTGGCATTTCTCTCTACTACTTGAAATAGGTACTATATATATCTCTTATAAAAGAAAAAAACGCATCACATAGTTGTTGTACAATCCCCAAGCTTTTTAGATAATTTTTTTTTCCTTTCTAAAGTCTCAATGCAATTAGAAGAGAGAAGATAAAAAGAATAAATCTCCAAAATTTAAATTCTTGATATTTCTCCATCTAAAACGGGTTATTAGACATCTTCTAATATCGGAGTGATAAACATTTTGAATGCAATGGAGCCTACGTATCTCCTGCATGTCTAATACTAGATCATGAAGCCACAATAAAATCCCACTATTTGGTGAATCAAACTTCCAATCATTCGCTCTAAATTAAAATTCCACATGCATTACATCTCATATAATTAAGATTATTCAAAAAATTGGATGCCATGCTATTATCCATATTTAAAATAATAATAACATTAATACCCCGCGTGCTAGCAACCGTTCATCATATGCTCTTTCCAGTAGATTACATGGAATCTGATGTAATGAAATCCATCATATAGATTACTTGCCTCTTGATTTCTTCCACCGAATGCTTGAATTGGATGGCATCGATGTGTCAACCTGCTTGATAACAATTGTGAAGAAATTATACCGTACATCATATGCACCATGCAGCGGTGGACCATTTCAATCATCTCGTCTCATTCTTATAGATCTCATTTATTACGCGCTTGTCTCAGTTGCCACTCCCCTCACCTCATTTTGGATCATTCCAGCGGGGCACCGCTGACGTGGTGCGCATGATGTAGGGTATAATTTCTCGCAAATGTGGTTGATGAATTTGTGAGAAAATGGGTACTTCAAGATTGGCAGGGAACCAGTCAAGGAAATGAACCGAATATCTTGTCTTATAACCCAAGGCTACGCGAAGGAAGAGGAGATTTTGATTCTGCGAATGAGACACTCAGTCTCGTTGTCAGGAGAGGCATTGCTCGTAGTGTCGAGAGAGGCCTCGAGCCCAGTAACCGGACCTACCTACAGGGGGGCTGATCAATGGGATTTGCAAGCTCGGGCAGATGACTGCAGCAGAGATGCAGATTAGAACACCAAGTATGGAGCATTATGATCCTAAAACTCCTGGTTCTGCAGATGGACTGTTTCTTCGTAAGCTTTATAGAAATTAGTAACCCAAGAGATACAGGCCATAAGAAGTTCCGAGGTAGATTTAGTTTGGAAGCTTTTTCATGATGGTGATGATTGAACTACTCGTTTCACCAAAAACGGGGGAAGGCAGCTTTGAATCTACTGGGTAAGCATGAAGGAGTAAAAATTGTTAAAACATAATTATTTGAACAAATTATTCAATATATCATGGTGGTTATTTTCAGCTGCATAATTTTTTACTCTAGACAGTTTCCTAGTTATGCGCATTGTTTATTTTAATGCGCTTGAATTCTGTCTACCAACCGACAGTATGATATAGCATTTGGCTTGTATTTTGAGTGAATGTTTCAAGTTTGTATTTATCTATTCTTCTTTTTTTTTCTGTGTCAGCAGTACTCAGAAATCTTTATAGTACTATATAATTTAGCTATTCTAGAATCCTAACATGATTTTTTTTTATCAGTGCATGAAGTTTCATGTCATCTTAAATTATTTATACAGAGGCTGCACTGTTCAAAGAAGAAATGCATTTGTTAGTACAATTCTAGGATCATGTAATGGCATATATCAGTTCATAGTTTTTTTTTTGTTAACGTGATTTTGTATCAGTCAATATTAATTTTTTTAGCATTATCTTGTTAGAATAATTTTAGAAATCGCATAACAACTTGTATCAGCGAGTAATATTTTTTTTTATTAGCATGATGTTATATCATCCTATATTTTTGTTTTGTATAGATTTTATATATGAGTATATATAACTTCTAAAATATACAAAATATAATGAAATATAAAAATATTTTTTTTCTGTAAATATTTTAACAGCATTCATTCAAATCTAATGCAATGGCTTGAGCACTCTGCCTAACCTCTGGAAATATTAAAGCTCGCAGATGAAGCAGATTCATACGTGGATTGCGTTCATTGATCTCTTGTCAGTATCCCCTATCCTTTGCTTGATAAGAAATATAAAGAATGAACTGATTGTCTTATAAGGAGGCAAACGTGCTTGCACGCATTTGTAAAGCACAAGAGGCCAAAGTTTCATGCAGCAGATGCTCTTTATAATAGCTGCATTGTGGCATTTTTTAATCAATCAACCTTTCAGGTGTTGTTAGGTAATAGAAAAGATATAGATAAATATGTGATCTCCTTAGGAAAAATGCTCCAAATAATGGATATTTTTTGAGAAAAAATATTGCTATCTGATGTGTCGATCTGATCTCTTGTTAAGTGGAGCATTAGCTTGGCTATGACGTGCCCTTTGGAGGCTGGAAGTTTCAAGGTAGCTTGCAAAATAGTTGTGTTTTTTTAGCTCATCGTTCCCTTACTGCTTTGCCAATCTAATGGTTTGGCTAGGGAACTTTGCAGTTGGCACCCTTGAAATGAATATGAGGTTACGTAAAGTAGCTTTATGCACCCCCAGTTGGAACTTTACGCCAATATCTATGTGCTCTATTATTTTTCAAGAAATAATAGAAGTGCATTCCTTGAAAGGGAAATCCACTATAAGCATAGCACATTTACAAAGATAATTTCCAGGAGTCCATTTGGAATATTTATCTTCTATCTTACGTATGTCCAGCAGCACACTTCAAATCATTTGAGAGTGTATGAGTGGCTAAGTATGGAATTTTAATGGTTAACTGAACTCTTGGAACTTCATTGAGGTCAAAGGGGATTTTGGGCTTAAGTGATATATAATCAAGCAGATCTTAGGGTGGCATTTGGTAGGAGCACAAGGAAAATGGGACTAAGAAAAGCTACGGCAGATGGCGTAGTTATACCAGGCATTCATACCAGATTCTGTTTAGTTATTAAATTTTTTAAAGTAAATTGAAAATTATAATAAACTGTTAAATTTTTTGAAATGGCAAAACTATCCACGACCAGCTATAGTATATTTTATATGATAATGTTAATATTTTAAATCTAATATTAATACTAAATAAAAATAATTCACACATCATATATCATATGTTACTAATAACAATATTTTATATGATTAATAATAATATATTATCATAATATCAATATTAAAGACTAATATTATATGTTTATAAATATACTGACATATATTTATAAGAGACATGCGAGACATGACCAGTTGTGGATGGAAACATGACCAAATGGAGTACCATCTTATCCTGAGTGCTTGAGAACACCTGGTTATGTTATTACATTGCAATACTTGATTAATACTTTGCAGCTCCGTTAACACACTCAATGTCATGCAAGGATAATATGATAGATGCTACAACACACTGCATGAACAATTCCACAACTTGCAAAATTTACAATGGCTGATGCTTATAACGGTGTTACGAAGTTTCGTTGCAATGAGGCTTCCACATATAACGGGAGAAACAAGTTGCATGTCAAGTTCTTATTAGCATTACATCCTCAAAGGTTAAGCTGGCCTTATACACATCATCAATATTACCATGCAAGAAAACCATTTATTTTTTGATCGAGTTAAGAGTTGCCTAACGAAGGAGCTTCCGGTTTCTCGATGCCATCCTCCACCTTGGGATTTTTAGGTTCCTCAGTTTGTTCAGGTGCATCCCGAATCTGCCAGGTAGATGAAGCCTGTCATTTCCAATGAAAAGAGAAACAAGACAGATGTAAAGCTCACCCAGTTCATGAATCGATACAAATATGTAAACCCAAAGTTCAAGCTATACTTTTTGAGTGTCTGTGAGGATGCAGTAGTTGGACTGAAGGAGGTTGGAATGAAAAAGTTACCCCTCCATCATACATGCAATACTAAAATCATTTAAGCACCAAAATATCTAGAATAATTGTTTACTTTGATGCATCAATCACCTACTCTATAAATGGAATAATTAAAACTTATAAATTTCACCAACAGAAATGGTATATGAGAGTAAACTTTTTAAGTCATCAAACATCCGGGTTACCCTAATTTTTTAAAATATACTGATGTGTTTGTGACTATATACACTTATACGAAGGCTGTTTTCAGGCAAGTGGTAAATTTTACAAAACAACCATGCGAATTGACATAATAAGTAGCCCAATAGAACAGGTCATGACACAATGGTATGACTCGTGTATAACAAAACTTAAAACCACCACCTCATGTATACAAGAATAATCAAAAGTTACAAATTTCACAGAAAACGGTATCCAAGAGTAAACTTTTGAAGGCATCAAACCACCTAGTTCCGCAGCTAGATTTTTTTATTGACATATTCGTGAGTTGTCAATGCCCATATGAGGCTGTTTTCCGGCAAATGGTAAATTTTACTGAAAATAACAAGATGATATGAATCAGGATAATATGAAACCCAAAGGAACAGGTCATTTCAGTAAAGAATTGATATATAATTTTATAATGTATGTAAATGGTTTGTCATACTGCACCATAATGCCCAGCATTGGGGTACCATATCATATGGTACCAGCAGCGAACCGATATTCGGTTTGGCGAGTGTGCCGAACATCGGATGCATGGTACTAGTGTGAATACCGAAACCAGTATTGCAAACCATGGTGTACACAACAGCCTAAAAGCTGATCATATCATACATGACACATTTTCGAAAAACCAGAAGTATGTGTTTTCTCAAACTCTTAGCTGTAATTTCAGAATGATCCCATGAAGCAAAGTAGATATCTCGTGCAAAATATAAAGTCTCAACCGAGATTTTAAATCCCGTGGGACAAGACTGTCCCAGTTTTCCCATAAAACAGGATGCACCGTCGTCTCACCACTTCTCAACACTTGGGATTGGGGATGTCCTAAGACATGCCAATTGGAACGTTGGGACAATGGCAGGGCAATCCTGTCTCAACACTTGGGATGGTACCCTATCCCGATATCCTACAGGACATCCAGCTGGGACTTAAGTCTTTGGTCCCCACAGTATGAAAAAGGACAATACTTACAACTAAGTCACTGAAGCTCATCGTGACATCATCTTGTTGCGTTTGAAGAGGGGTCCTTAGATCCTTGAATTCCTAATAGTATTAGAAAATGAGTTAGCAAACACATACACACACCACAAAAAGAAAGATGAAGGATTCAATCAACTTACTGATCTCAGCTGCCCAAGTTCAGTTTTCAGTGCCTTTTTGAGCTCTGAAAGCTCCTGCATGTATTATCACAACTAAAATCAGATGAAAACATAAGAGAACAACAAATTTAACCACACTAGCACTCTGACAATTAACATTGAATCGAAGAGGCTGCCAGACAAAATAGACAGTGCTAAATAGAAATTACAAACAATAACTGCTTATACAAAAATCACAAGCGAACGAGCACCTGCAAGGACAAGATGACTTATATGAAGCATCTCCAAAAATTCTGACACCACATATCTCAGGAAAATAATCCCCATCATATAAAAGACTCAGCAATGAAGCATCAACGCTATGCATACTAGTCAGAGAACTATTTGTAAGAAACATGCAGTAGAAGTGCAAAATAATTACAGGTAAACCAGCTATCACAACCCAGGAATCAATGTTTACATTGCTCCCACCGGACCAACTCGCGAGTTATCCTACCTACGAAAATACTCAAATGCCCCTACTTTCTGCATTGCCATGCGAAAAGATGTATGGGAATATTTTAGCTCTTGATGCTAAATGCATAAGTATTTTGGTACAATCATGCTACCGAACTTTACATCAATGACAAGGGCCGAAATGTCCCCATGTGTCTCATCACATTGTGCGCAAAACATGAGTCTATTTGAGTCTTTTCCTCAATAGGTCTGCTGAGAGTAATATTAGGACATACCAACCTCTCTTGACAACTAATAGTTACACCTCTTCCTTTCCAAACCTGTTCACAAGTTCCACCCTCCACTTCATATATACCAAAAATTACCATCTAAACCTTTAAAATCATCCCAGAGCGGCCTCCAATTCAGCTCATCTCCTTTGAGCTGTTTGGCGTACTGTAGTCAAGAGCTTTTCTTAGCACAGCACGAGAACACCAATATCTTCTACGTCATCAAGGTCGTGTTTCTTATGAAGATTTTCTTTTTTTATTACTTACAACATCAACCACCTGAAAAACCCATCCTCCAGGCTTTATTATTCTCTTTCAGTACTTCAGCATTGTTTTTAAAGGCATCCATATAGGACAACTTCATCCTGCCTATGCATGGGTGGTCGGTATCCCCTTACAAAATGAGACCTGGATCTACTTAAGAAGCTAGGACAAGTGGAAGGCACCTAGGCTTCCTAGAGCGACCTATGCAAGCACTCCATTACCAAGAGAGAAATTAGCAGTACTTTTATTTTCCCATCTTCCTCCTGCTCTTTCCCTTAAAAAAAAAAAAGAATATTGCAAAATATGGCACCTGGGTATGAACGCCTTTATTATCTCGGGTTCTTCCTTACTGACATGGTTGCAACTAACAACAGCTACAACCTACCATGAAATCATAGGAGATGCGAAGTACGGAAGGAAGAGCATGGTACTATTTACATAAGCTATCCACCTAGGTGACCATATGGTGCTTAATGCTTATGCATTCCATAGAATATACCTCCTAAAATTCCAATATCCAACTTTGCAACTCAGGGTGCTCCATCAACATGTACTCAAACTTAGAAGATTTAGAATTTTAAACTTCTATGAATGAAGGTTTGTAGAAATACGATCAAAATCAGGCTAGGAAGATTCCTTTCATGTTCCAAGGATACTGACTTTACAAATATGAAGTCACCAACAATTAGTAAATCTCTGTCACGTTGCCATTAGATCAAGTAAATTCTATCACATAAAGAGATAGATCCATAAAATCCATAATATTTATACCGACCTAATTCTTCTTGAGAATAAAATGGATGAAACTCAAGTTGTATTCCACATTCCCAGGCCCCTCTCTGACAACCGGACTAAAATATCTTATAACCCGCCCCAAACCCCGCACTGCATACACCAGTTTAAAACAAAACAAAAAAAAGAACAACTACTATAAGAGTGAATAGGTATTAAGTTAAAAAGTGAAATTAAATCTATATTAGAAAATCTTTCACAAATTTAAACCTAAAATTGTTTTAATGGTATGTCAATGTAATTTTTTCTTTTCCAAAAATAACAGCTTGTAAATTTTCGATTAAAGAACATTTTTAACTTTAAAAAAGGAAAAAAAAGCACTTTTAAAATTGTAAATTTATAGTAAGCAAACACTCACATCCTTGTAGGTCTTAACTTGCGCGTCCAACTTTGACCTCCAGTTTTGCAAGTTCTGCAGTAATGTATACCCTATTAGCAAAATAGCTCTTCTGTTAACCTAATCCGAACCATAACAAGAGGGATGGAAACACACTTCTTTCAGCCCTTGAAGTTTGAGCAACAACTCCGACTGTGATTCATTCAATTCCTGGCCAGAAACCACATTAAATTAATAACCCGCTGAAAGAACCTCAAAACACTTCCATAAAACACAAATAGAAAGACAAAAATTATTTAAAACGCACTGAAACTGTGTTTCCATCTCACCACAATCCGATCCCCTAGCGCTTGAAACTGGAACTTCTTCTGAGACCACAAGCAACAGATCCACCTATCTAATTAGAGACCATAAGACATTTAATACCAGACTGAAGTACAAAGAGAGAAGAAAGATGGACCCGAATGCAAGAACTCGAATCCAGGAATTTCTAGACAAATCGAAGCTTTTCAACTGGATCGAAGTTAAGAAATTCTTGAAGCTCACCGAGGGAGAGGGTAGAGGAGCCACGGCCGGTGGAGAAGGAGCTGGATCCGCGTCCGCCATAAGAGCCCTCTGCTAAGGTTGGGGTTTTACCCTTTTTTTTTTTCCTCCTTCCCCTCTCTTTACCGTGTGGATTCTTGATCTTCTCGCGAACTTTTTAGACCGGATAGCCCAATGGGCCAATATAATTAAAACTAGGGCTGATAAGGCCTTTGGGTGTACAAATTAGACGTAGCTCTGACCAATTGATTTTAATTAGGTTTAGCTTGGGTCTGAATTTATTTTTGGACAGGATTTAATTGTAAAAAAAAATAAATATAATATTTTGAATATATTTGGTTGGAAAAAGTTCGACAATGTAATGGAAGTGGGAATGGGTTACCCCTACTCTAGTCATTTGGTTGAGGGGAGTCCTATTCTAAGGGAATGAGAATGCCTTAATCCCTCAAAATTAAATTTCGGCTCTCCTTCAATATTCAAATTCTATTCCGCCAGATTTAATTTAAAAAAATTGATTTCCTAAAAATATCTCTCTTTTTAATTGATTTTCCAAAAATACTCCTATGATTCCGATTCCAAACATGGATCAAATGCATCGCAAGATGCAACCATTCCAATTTCCGATTGCGAGCCAAATGCAACCTTAAGGTTGTCATATGTTTACTTGACCAACATATGTACATTCTAGCTGGATAATCAAAGTGATGTTTGGGCAATGTGAGTTGCATTCAACATCTCATGCATTTTCATGTTTACATCAAGAATGCATTTGGTTCATAATCGGAATCGAAATAGATTGAAATGAGAATCGAAATAGCCATATTCCTTGATATGTTTAGTTCATAAGGAAATTGAAGTCAGAATGGGTTTTGAATTGAATAGAGAGGTATTTTTGTAAAATCAATTAAACAAAGGGATATTTTTGGAAAATCAATTTTAAGTAAACATGGCAGATTGAGAATTGAATATCGAGAGGAGAGTTGGGATTGGATTTTGAAGGATTGTAGCATTCCGATTCTCCTAACAAATAGAAATGGAACTGGAAATGGGAATGAGACCATTCCTCCCAACCCAATATTTGGAATGTAAGTTACTTATTTCTATTTCCATTTCAGAGCCCAGTTCCCTTCGACCAAACATATCTTTACTATGGTTGCAATGTATGGGCAATAAATAGACAGGGCAAAGAAATAAAATGTACACTTCCCTTTGTATCTCACTCATTCACAGCTTCCACACTCGAGAATGAGTGGATTCATAGAAATCTGATTACTTACGAGGGCTACAGGGCATTCAAAAGCTAGATATGTTAGAATAATTTCAAAATATGGGCTTACACTGATTGCATATTTTTGTTTTATAAAACGGGTTAGACGTATGACTCAGAATGGTACTGTGATTAAGCCCAATATGATGTGTGATCATTTTGTTTTATGGCCTTTGGTGCACCTTGGATGTATAGGATTGAGTCCTATTTATTGTGGTACTTTTGGTATGCAGATCAGGAAACCCAATTAGGGTTTTGGAGCCTTTAATGGAAAGGCTCCTCTATGTTTCCTATATATAGGCTAGGTCCCCCTCTCCTCTCCATATGGCTGATAGCTTGCCCCATTGACGGCTATCTTTTGTGAGGAGCAAGGAAGGAAAAATCTAGCCGCTATTATTCCAGATGATTGAAGATCGTATTCAATATGTCTTCCGCAGGTATATCTCTCAAACTTGAATACATTAATTATATTCTAAATCTTAGCATGTTATTATTTTTACAATTAACAAGATATTGTGACCGTAATACGTTGCAAAAGAGACGCTTCATTGGGAGAGTCTTTCTCACCATTTTTTTTACTTGAAATTTTGTAGAAATATTGAAAGCATTTTCTTTTGAAGATATGTGAGAAGTAGCTGACAATTCTTACCCCAGCATCCCTCTCCGCTAAAAAAGATATGGTTCAAACATTGATAGTGGTGTTATCACCTTCTTTTTTTTCTTGATAGGACACATCTCACTTCTCTGCGGAAACAAAAACACTTACCACAGAGGATCAGAAATCTCATGTATTTATGCCTTCACATTAACATGCTATACTCATGGACAACACCTTAATGCAAACTATGATGGTTAGTGAGCAGATCTGATGGGGTTGTTGAAGCTGGTTCATATTAGAAATTTTTGAAGCCCACATTGTTCATGCTGCTGCCAAATGGTTAAGCACATCTGTTCCTTGCCCAAAATTAAAAGGGGGTGGAAAGGCATAATCTTCACTAAACAATCCTTAAACTACAATTAGATATGGCCCGAGGGGGAATCTTCGACCGTCATTGGATGGATCAATGTTAGTAAGGAAGAGCTCTCTGTTTATCGCCTTTATTGTATTGGATATCTAGAAGGTGGGGGGAGCTATGTATCTCCTTCCAGGCTACTCATGTTTATCAGCAGGTCAATCATTGGTTGGCTATGAAATGTCTAAGAAGGCAAAGTGATCTATCTTCTACTTTCACTTACTAGAGCATGCCAATGGGGCTTATTTTGTGATAGAGTTTAGGACTAACTGAGACAATATAAGACTTGGGTCAGGTTAAGTTGCAGTGTCACAAGAGGTGCAAAAATGGGACTACTCACAAGCAGCTTGGGCTCATCTAGCTAAGAGGTCGCTTGAGCTTGGCTCAACTAGGAAATGAACAGCTCAATCAGGAAATGAACCAAGCTCAAACACGTTTCGGAGCGAAGGTCGGCTTGACTTGATTAAAGCTCGGATTAGAGCATATCCAAGCTATTTTGTTGAGTCTGACTTGAGTTGGAGCTGGGCTCTAGCAGCTTGTTTAAAAACCGAGACATGCCTGAGTAGCCTAGTACTGGGCTCAACTCTGCTGGCTAATTTAGCCCTAAGGACTTATTTGGTTTGTGAGAAGAGGAGAAAAAGTATGGTTAACAGAAAAATAGAGAAATGCCTCATATTTGGTTAGAGTTTTTAGAAGAAAAAAAATGACTTCCATATAGAAATATGATTCTCATATTTTTTTAGAAAAAAAATTTATGTGGGACATGAGAAAGTTCAATTACCACCGGGTAGAAATTAGGATATTTTTTTTTCAAAAATTTTCCTAAACTTTTAAATAGAATGTGATAAGATACTTTTCTTTATTAAGGAAATAATAGGTATTTTGTACATTTTTTTTCAGGAAAGAGATGCTCAACCAATCTACTTTTCTATGACCAATCAAATATGCAAAAATTACTTTTCTAAATATCAAAAACTCATGCATCAACTTTTCAGAAAAAAAAATATTCTAGCGAGAAAAAATTCTTTTCTCGAACCAAACAAGTTGTAAGTGTCACTAAAAGCCGAAGGAATTGCAAGATTGAGAGCAAAACAAGGTTTAACAGGGGAGCACCACTATGTCTACATGTAAGGTTGCTTGCTGACATGGCAATGTGTGAGCAGCCAGTAATATGGTCTGCTGGCCCATTCACAAGACATATGGCCAATCAAATGGGATCCCGTAGGCACTTACACAATACAAGTGTAAGCATTGATTTTTTTTCCTGTTGTTAAAAAGAGATTGAACTTAAAGACTATGAGGCATGATCTGTTCTCTTAACCACGGTTAAATCCAACTTTCTCTTGGAGGAGATACAGCTTTTCCATAAAAAATGGAAAAGTCATTGACAAGAGGAACTCTAGGATATTAATCCAATCCATTGTGCTCCAACAATCGAATCAAAACCACTTCCAACAATTTGGCCTTCCAACCTGCCTGACCTTTAATCTAGTGATCATATTTAAATATTTAGGCTTCTAGAGTCACAGGCTAATGCCATCTTATTATAACTATAACCTTTCTCCCTTCAGTCCCTCAGAATAACTTTCAAAAGAAGCAGGCATCAGTACATAATATAAGGTAGGCATCCAAAAGCGTACGTAGAAGAATAAAAAGGCCCACATAGAAGGATAACTGGGGACATAAAGAGGGGAATGATTCCTTGTTTGTCCACAAAGAGATTAAATTATAAAAATCAGGAATAAGTTTTCATCATTAGCTACAAATTATGTCGCTGGAGGTTGTATATATTTATACAATGGAATCTCCAAGTGAGTTGAGCATCTTGTGAAAGGGTAAGAGCCCTGGAAGGAACAAATACCCTCTCTTTACAACGTGGGGATTATTATAAAATGGTTTAGTGTCAAGGCAATTAAAATAGAGATCATGGATGCCCTTTTCCCCCTTGTTACTTCTCCTAGTTTTGTCTCCTTCTAACAACTAAACAAGATCATCAAAATAATCCATAACAATTATCGAAAAAAGGGTTTGGAGTAAGTCAAGCTTTGTTAAATACTTGATATATATTACTGCACTTTTAGAAGGGCAAAACTCACCATAGAATCTAGGTAAAATATATGGCATAAATCCATTTGTTGCTTCTCATCGATCCAAGCCTAACCCGACTCTACATACGTAGATGTCAATTCTATGCCAAAACATTAGCTCTGATTCTTAATCAAATTGTGCATTAATCTTGAGTTGTAACCTCCTCTTCTTAGGAGAGGTGTGAACCATGTCGTGCGTTAATCTTGTTGCTTGACCTAACTTCACTTTCTACTACATCATATTTGTTGCATAATTAAACTCAAACATCTTTTACGTTGTGGTATAAAGCCGCACCTTGCATGTCTTTAACATCAAACTGAGCATCATTCCACTTGACCTAATTGTTCTTGGGTTTTACTTCAACACGTAAGCAAGATTCTAGCTCTGAAACTGTTGATGACTAAAGTTCTAACGAAGTCTCATTATGAGTTTAGAAAAGATGGAGGCTAGCTTGTCAATGATGAAAAGAGGTCATCATCAGAATCTACTTGTGGGGGGGAAATGAGACTAGTCCTTTCAATTAGCTCCATGCTTGTATATAAGATGATGCTTGTCTTTCCCCTATAGACAGGTCCAAAAATTAGCTATCTACTGCCATATAATGCTTGTACATAGGATGATGCTTGTCTTCTCCCTATAGACAGGTCCAAAAATTAGCTAGCTACTTCCATATGGAGAGGAAGGGGTAAACCAATCTTTCATAATACAATACAAGGAAAGCTAGAGCTCTATGAGCCAATTACAACTTAAATGACGGACTATTAACCATAATAATACTAATAAAGAGAGATAGAGCTTTTCGAGCCAATTACAACTTGGAAAAACCAGGTGCAAAAGTAAAGTCCCAGCCAAAAGTTGGTGGTGCATGGTATCTAATGCTCTTATCCAATCATCAGTCACTTCAACTTCTTTCTCCATTCCATTCGAACCATTGACGGGGACTGTTATGGCTGCATGCAACCCTCGACCGTGACCTTTTTCTTTCGGAAAATCTTGTGTCGAATTTTAGTGTAACAAAAAAGAAGGCATCATATCTTGCAGAGAATATGACTCTTAATATCCAACTCCAGCAAACTTTTTTCCATCGTTTAACTTAGCCAAGAAAAGGTGCAAGATAGCCAATGCTAATGTATTTTCTCAACAAACAAATAACTGCATGAGAGATATAGAAGGTAAGAAAGTATGAATTACTTGGACTTCAAATTTTTACGTAGAATTTCAAATTATGTAATCGCATCGCTCGGTGTATCCATGCTGTCGTAAATATATATAAAGCCTAAGCAATTGTGAAGATAAACAAATAATTTGATTCTAGGAAATTAATTTCAGTCTCACTCGACTGGTGTTGAATTGTTTTGTTTTTCCATTTTTTTTAGATGGATATATCAGGATTTTTAAAAGGAGGAACAGGAAACTGCAATAAAAATTATCTATCACCTTCAATAAGGTTAGTATCGATGCTAGCACGATAAATGGACATATTATAAGTGGGGTTTGATAGTACCTTTCTGTGATAAGGCAATGAAAAGAGAGTATTGGCATCTTTTCATCTTTTCTGTCCATGTATATCATGTTCTTTTTGAGAAAATACTTGTATCTTATTCAGTCAGCTATGTCCATTCAGATGAGTCGGACAGATCAAGTAATTAAGACATACGCGTGACCTAAAATTAAGTAAAAAAGTGAGAAAGGAACCAAACTCTCGTGATAAGCTCCATAACTAGTGACAATGGAGTGATTTGCTCGAGAGAGAGAAATTCTCAACGGTTTATGACACACATATGGTGGAACCATAAATTAAACAATATTAGTGTTAGAGCGGGAAAGTGACTGCGTCCCAATGCAAGATATTGTCCGCTTTGGGCACATCGTACGCTATTCTTTGGAAGTCCATGTAGGTGCTAGCTCTTTGGGCACGTCGTGCGCTGCTCTTACGGTTTTGTCCAAAAGATGCCTTGCGAGGAAAGGGGTAGCTCTTCTTTAAGAACAAGAAAGTGACTGCGTCTCATTATAAGGTATTGTCTACTTTGGACGCGTCGTGTGCTACCCTCATGGTTTTGTCCAAAAGGCACCTTGCAAGAAAAGAGATGACCCCTCCTGAAAAGGCACAATTCTTTTCGCTACTCTTCCGATACGGGATTAAAGTTCCGAGCTCTCCCCCCGTGTATATTTGTAATATACTTTATTCCTTTGTCATGACGATGCCATATGGTGAGGGAAAAGGTTTGCCACATCGGTTGTCAAATCCTTGTCACTAGACCTAAGCTTGTCAAGCCATTCCATGATGGCCTATCGGTTAGGTTTTTGGTTTGGCACGTAGGCAACATGCTTCACTCCCATCCAATGTGCTCTCGAGAAGAACAATGGAATATTGGCAGGATTTGTTCTCTCTAAAACAAAAAAAAACAACAGTAAAACCGAATGATGAGGTGCTACTACCAATTAGATTTGGCCGAAGATAAGAAATTAGTACACTTTGCTTTGTTACAGTAAAAGAGTTGAAGATTTGCAAACCTTCTCATCGAGTCTTATCTTAAAATTATTGGAACTCGCACAAATAACATACTGTGACCAAGAAACAAATAAGTTATTTTCTGTAGGATCACATAATGCAACAAACCATGCATGCTGCCTTTCCAATCATCTTAATTATTTGCATGCAATGTTTCGTCTCAAAGTTAAAACTAATACAACAATATATATATAGTGGCAAGAAGTCCATAATTCCATTTTTACAGGATCGCACATGAGACAAACAAGAGAAGAGACAAGGAAAAACCGGTGGAAAGCTCAAGCTCACGCCAACGATAATATCTTTAACCCTGCAAAGGGTTAAAGTGGAAGGCCATCGTTTCTGTCATGGAGTCTACATGTCGATGACTCGGAAGGAGTCGCGATTCTTGACGACGATGTCATACATGTGCATGGACTTGAACTGGCTGAAATCCCGTGGGAGCGAGATGAGGTCGATCGATGAGCGCTTGTGAAACTGGAGGAGGTCAGGGTCTTCGTAGTATCGCTCCCACCCGAGACTGGCGAGCTTGCGCTCGAGAGAGGCGTAGGAGTTGATGATCTCATTGGCAGGAGTGTAGAGCAATACCTTCCGACGAACCGTCGAGGAGTGCTCATTCGCAGGGTTCTCCACAAGCCGCACAACTCCATTTTTGAACACCCAGACTCCAGACATCTCTTCTCACGGTAACCTTTCAACTGTTGGACTGCACAGAGAGAGAGAGAGAGAGAGAGAGAGAGAGAGAGAGAGAGAGAGAGAGGGTGAGAGGGAATAGCTGATGGGTTGGAAATGAAGTGTTCGTGGGGGGTATAAATAGATGAAATTAGGATAATTTTAATGCAGGAGATGGGTGGGGTAGACAAATTAAAGAAACACATGCATATATTGGCTATGGTACGTAATTAAAGATGTTTGCTCTGTGTGGGGTCTCAAGGATCGATACAAAGATGACACACTGGTATCCAGCGTCGGACGCATGTACTGTTACCTTAGAGGAACCTTTGATGAAATTTCCATGAAGATAACACTGGTAATGTAACAAGCCGGACCTCACCCAAAAAAGCTGGATGAAATGTATTATTCAGAGTTCAAGAGGAAGCTGATTGTCTAATAAAACTAGCACTTCCTTAAAATCTTTTGCGAAGAGTTCAAACTTAACATACATTGCTTGGATCAAATTAATGCTTCAAATTCGAATCCATTGTTATGCAGCTCTTTAGGATTTTGTCGTTCCGATGCCAAATAATGCAGCGGTAACCGAGGAGCTACATGCTCTTAGATTCTTTGAAAGAAGATAATAAAGAGATAGGAGAGGGATGAGAAGTGGAAGAGAGAGGAGAAGAAAGGATATATGGAATCGATCATAAGAAAATCTATAAGTCATAATTGTTCAGCATTGGAAGCTCTCTTACAGCACTTAGCAAGCCATATAAATAGACTATTGATAATCTATTCAGACCCTACATTAAACTAAGGAACTCTTAATATGACTAAAATTCCAAAATTTAGAATAAATTTGCTGTTGAATTATAATTTAAGATTTCAGTTACTTTTAATCCAGAAAACATGGAATTTAATCAAGAGCAGAATATATCAATTGTAGATCTCAAAGAGTCCTTTCCAACTAGCCAAGATCATTAGAATCTGACATCTATGTGAAAAGTTACGCTTTCCAGAAGTCTGCTAGTTTCATGTGGATTTTGGAAGGCTTCGATCATTGGATCTAATGTACTTCCAAATTTGTGCTGCATTAGAGAGAATTTAGGATCCTATAATATAAAACCTAGTGTTAAAAATGATTAACAATGATAAATCATGTGCTACGTACTGATGTCTTATTAATTACAAAGTATATCAAACATACGCTTGGACACGCACACCCATGCATGCACATACACACACACACGCAAACAAAGAGAGCGAGTGAATACGAAATGGACAGTATTAAAGCTAGTGCGTCAAAATGGTAAGAGCATACAAAATGAAGAATCCAAATGATTAATAATGATTTCTCTAAAAAAATTAATAAACATTTACGTTTTGATTGTTCTGAACCATAAATCAAATACTGAATTAATTAGATGCAAACAAAATATGCATCGCTTTCTAAGCATTTTAAATATCTTAAATCATAAACAGTGGTTAATTAAGTGGCTTCTTTTTAACAAAGAATATCTTCAATATATGAATCACCAATTCAATTTATAATCCTATCCTCTGAAGAGCGGTCGAATTTTATCTTGCTCCTTTATATGTCTCAACTAACCTGCCAATAGGAAATCCATTTTGAGATACTCCATGCAACCACAAATACCAGAGTACGGAATCAACACCATGCGATCTGTCCCTCATCATAAATTAATTAGTTATCACCATATCCAAGCAATAGCAACTTGATCGAAGCTCAGAAGATATACTAAAGTAATATGCAAGGTGATCTGAAAAAAGTGGAGCTTCACAACCAAGCTCTCAATGTTCTCATGTCTTTCTACTCTTCGCGTGCGTTTACGTGTGTCTCACGGTATAGACTCAGAAGCCCCTTGAGAGAGAAACGCAATTCATAACTTGATTCTCCGGCAATTAGATTGCGAGATCACTGGTGTGATGCGACCTCATGAGCTGAGTGGATTTGGATGGCCTTCTCTACCATACATGTCACTTCCCACCTAAAGTTCTAGGGATCATTTCACGTGACACCTTTTGCCCCATATCCCCAATTCCATATCTTTCCCGTCAAATCCCGTCATGTCATTGGCTAGCATCCCATGCTCCATCCAATCCCCAGGAACCCATCAAAAGACTAGCCATTCTAATCACCACAAAAATAAAAGAACAAGATAGATAGATAATAAATTAACACACAAGAAACCACAGCATCTATTGCCATAACATCAAGCAATGCAACCAAGTATTACAGAAGCAAACCACAGACGAAAAACTGAAAACCAAACGACTCGTTGTTTGAAGACTTGCAGGCCTGGAAAGTTGGTAGTAGTATTAGTAGTAGTCTCTCTTTGCGTAGTCTACACATCAATGACCCTAAAGGATTCGCGATTCTTGACAACGATATCGTACATGTGCATGGACTTGAATCGGCTGAAGTCCTTGGGCAATGAGATGAGATCAAGAGACGCGCGCTTGTGGAACTGGAGGAGGTCGGGGTCATCGTAGTATCTCTCCCATCCTAAGCTCATGAGCTTGCGCTCGAGGGAGGCGTAGGAGGCGATGATCTCGTTGGTGGGAGTGTGGAGCAATACCTTGCGGCGAACCGTCGATGACTGCTCGTTCGCAGGGTTCTCTACCAGTCGAACCACACCATTCCTGAACACCCAAACACCAGACATTCTTTTAGGTTTCTTTCTTGCCGATGTATAGAGTGGGAGAGGGAAGAAGGCTTCTGGGGCATATATATAGATGGAGTTCGGTTTGGTAAACGAAGAATGGGAAGGAAAAGAACAAGTGGGGGGGTACTCTCAAGGAACATATTTCTGATAATGTTTGTTCTTTGTGTTCTTCCAAGTGGGGCCCCTTTTTTTTTTTTTTTTTTTTTGAAAACGGTAATTCATATAGCTCTAACTTGAGTACATCCAACCAAATCCAAAGAAAGTAAAGAGTACAAAAAAGTGGGAATGCCAGCTACAGATGTCCAAAGGAACTCCCCGGAGTGCCGGGCAACGTAGGAGGCGACTCAGTCAGCTGCTCTGTTCGCCTCCCGATACACATGTGCTGCCTGAAAATCACCCATCTCCTGAACAAAACTCCGGATCTCCAAGATGAGCGGGTGACCATCACCGTACCTATCCGCACCCCGGATCCAATCGATCACCCAGAAGAGTCTCTCTCGAGATGCACCCGCTCGGCGCCAAGGACCCTCCTCGTAAAGGATAAGCCCTCCCAAGCTGTAACAACCCAGGATCTCACCCAAAATGGCTAACCAGAAGTTATTATTTGGGTTCCTTGATCCTGTATAAGTACCCAAGATCTACCCAGCGAATAACCGATGTGGGACTAAATACACGCCCGCACAGGTCCTCACATACTCCTCCCGTTCAAGCCCTGACGTCCTCGTCAGGCTAAGGGTTCATATCTATTCAAATCTAATCACAAACACCACGATTGGCCCGTAGTCAGCCCCAATAGATCTGTGCTGCAGTGTCTCCTAGTCCACATAGGTTATGGGCCGGGTCCGCTCTGATACCATTTGTAACAACCCAGGATCTCACCCAAAATGGCTAACCAGAAGTTATTATTTGGGTTCCTTGATCCTGTATAAATACCCAAGATCTACCCAGCGAATAACCGATGTGGGACTAAACACACGCCCGCACAGGTCCTCACACAAGCAGCCCGCAGCTCAGCCCCAACAACGGTGAGCCCTGGTATGCGTCGGCCCCCAGCGGCTATCAACCTGCCCAGGGAGTCTCTGATCACAAAATCCACACCTCCAGAAGCACCGTCCATCAACCGACTACCGTCAAAGTTTACCTTGAGATGACCAGGAGGTGGAGGCACCCATGAAACAAGGGCGAACCTGGGCGCTGTAACAGCGGAGAGAGTACCTCAAATGTCCCTGGCCGTCCTAGAAGAGTACAAAGCGGTAGCGCCGGTGACCTCCCCTGTCTGTAGCACAGCTCGATCCACCACCGTCCTCGAGAACCAAGTGGGGTCTTAACCTACGTACAAAATAGGCTTCTAGGGTGTAGGTGCTGGTTGCACTTAACCCTCTATAAGGCAGCCATTGGAGATTGAAGTATCTGGTCATCCAGATGAATCTAGCTAGGAACAAATCGTGTTTGAAGTGCAGTTAGATCATTCCTTTAAGCATGTTGCAAGCCCCTTGGAAGTTTGATGACAAGTTTGTGACGTTAGTGGGGTCGGATTGCAGCCCTTGTGTCGTTGATCAGAGATCACGCCAATCCTGACAAAATCTGCAACCAGTATCAGATGGTCATGGTGTCGCGAGCTTTGTGGTTGCAATCGCATTCGAGCAAAGTTCCTCGTATATGAGCTTTATTTTCACTATCTCCAACTTTAAAGTGATTGATTCCATCAGCTATCGAGCATGCTAACGGATAACTTTTGTACAGTATTTTTTTATCAAATTGTCGGAGAATTTGTGCGGAGAGCGAGCATGGAGGCATCCTACAGCATCCAAGCAATAGCTGGCCAAAGCAAGCTACCTCCCATTCTTGCTTATGATTCAAAGAACTTAGTATTGTCTGCCTTCTGCTGCTAGTTAAAATATAATAAAACAAGATCATACCATAACTTAGTCTTTAATTTCTAGCGATGTATAAGCGCTGTAGGGACTTCAATGCTCATTGTTAATGGTCATGAGTGTAAACTTCAACACTTGGATGGATTTGCTCTTGTGGAGGTATTTTTTGGCTTTTTCCTCTCTATTTTTTTAAATAAAACTTAGTTAGAATAAGATGCTTGGTTATCATAATATAAAGGTCCTTTCTCGAAAAAAAAATGATGCTATAAAGGTTCTTCGCACTGGCTTTTCGTTTGGGCTCGGTACGTAGGACCCAAGAAAAAGATTCTCCAGACTTTTTATTTAGGTTTGAGTGTACATAAAATGTCAGATTTCTAACTAGAACTTCTTAACTCATTCTCACTATTTTTATCTTTCTTTTTGAGCACAACTCACTATTTGCCTGACCCCTCCACTCTTCTTATCACCCTCCAACTTTCATTTAGGTTTTATTGAGGACGTAGCTGATGTATAACCTTTCTATCGGTGCGAAGAGAAATTAATACCCTCATTGGGTGTCCAACCCTCATAGCTGTGGTGAATGCTATCAGGCTCCATCTCGGTTTATATTTTCCGGTGGAAGGGGTTTTCTTTTTTATGATTTTTTTTTAAAGTTTCTAACACATCACTCAGGATATCAACTCAAAAGCATGCATCAATAGTTTTCTCTTTTTTAGATTTTTTTTAAAGATTTCTGAGCCACTTTAGCATGATTCCAATTTCTTTTTCTTTGGAAAAGAAAAAAAAAAGAAAGTCTAGAATTTCTTCTTCACTTCTTTAAAAATATGGACAAGCCCACTGTCACATTTCTGGACCTTGTCCAAAAAGATTAGCCGAAAGATATTTGTTGGATTTTTTAGTCTTGTATAAGCACCCAAGATCGTCTCGGCAAATAACCGATATAGGACTGAACACACGCTCGCACAAGTCCTCACATACTCTCCTCATTCAAGATCTAATTTTTTCGTTAGATTGAGAATTTAAATCCATTCAAATCTAATCATAAGCACCATAATTGGCCTGTGGTCAACCTCAATAGATCTGTGCAGTGTCCCCTAGTCCATATAGGTTATGGGCCCGAAAGGTATTTTTTGGATTTCTTAATCCGATATAAGTATGCAAGATTTATCCAACGAATAACCGATGTAAAACTAAACACACACCAGCACAGGTCCTCACATAGTCTCCTCGTTTAAGCCTTCACATCCTCGTTAGGCTAAGGATTTAAATCTATTCAAATCTAATCACAAGCACCACGATCGGCCCGTGGTCAACCCCAATGGATCTGTATTGCAGTGTCCCCATTCTATATAGGTTATGGGCCGAGTCCGCTCAGATACTATTTGTCACAATCCAGGACCGCGCCCAAAATGGCTAACCGGAAGATATTTTTTGGGTTTATTAGTCCTGTATAAGCATCCAAGATCTCTAAGGTGAATAATCGATGTGGGATTAAACACACACCCGCACAAGTCTTCACACCGACCAAGTCAACCCAAAAAAAAAAAAATGCTGTGGTCCTCTAGTAAGATTGATGCTCCATCTAGATTGGTAGATGGGGGACAACAAGGTTTTTTTTAGGACAACATTGGGCTACATGCTTCTTTCGACTGATCTACTCATCTTCATTGGTCCCTCCTAACAGAATTTAGAATTTTCCTTTGTTCCCATAGCTTATAATTGAGTCCCTAGGCTTCTACCTTGTGACCTCCCCCTAGGGCTTTAATCAATATCAGTGCTGATGGAATTTTAAGAGGTGGCCCTCAACATGAGTACCAGAGCCCTGGCGATGTGGAGGCCACACGTTGAAAACTACAAAGGATCTAAAGTCCTTACAATATTGAAGTTTTGTATTTCAAAAATATTGAACAAGTTCAGTAATATTGATCCTTTTTGTGGCTCTTTTTTCATGAAATGATTTTTTCCCCATTTTTCAAACTGCATAATTTCCCTGTTTCATATCATGCATAAATACTTACATCTCGCAGGTACTCCATTTATCAAGATATAAATCAACTAACTCAATCTAAACTTATATCAAATTTCTTGGTGTGATATATTGTCACGCCTATACGTCTTGAGCATCGTGCACTCTTCGTGATAACCCAGGAACCCTAATTAATATTTATTTATACCGAACGGCTAGATTGTGTCCCCCAGTATAACAAGATTACTTAGGACAAACACTTGAGGTTAGATGCAAACCCCAGGCTACCGCCTTGTTTGCAATCTTACATGAGAACCACCTTGCAAGCTAAAATATATTAAAAAGCTCTAACAATACCATCAGCAATACATGATATCACCTTCTTATCAAGCACAATTCAAAACATTTTCAACATATTTGAGGTGCATGAAAGCGACACGTCAAAATTTGTCCACAGAAAAGATTTTTTTTTTTTTGTTGGTACAACGGCGGCTCACATGTAACATGTGTGAATGCAGCCAACAAAATCAGAAAACAAAATGCTACATAGAGACTCTGGCACCTAGCCCTGGTCTACCCAAGTGAAGTCTTCCAAGTGGTGAGCTGCATAGGAGGCTACCCAGTCGACCGCCCCATTCATCTTCCGGCAGACGTGCGAAGCCTGATGGGAGGCACACTCCCTCAATAGTCCATGAATATCGCGGAACAGCGGCCGATCCTCGACTAAGCTATCTCAGCCTCAGATCCACTCGATCACTGTGGCCGAGGCTCCCTCGAGGAGTAAACGGTCCACGCCCAGTATCTGCCTCACAAAGAAGACACCCACCCGCCCAGTATCCGCTCAAAGCTCGACTAGAAGAAGAAACTCTTCTAATGCAGTTTTATTACTACAGAAAATAAATAGAATTTTACCATTAAATAGTTATAAGCATCGACTCATAACAAACTATTTTTTCAATAGTTATGTTCGGCAAAGATATATATGTTCCCAACTGATACAACTAATTGCTGGAAGGACTATTACCTACGAGTGTAGTCCACTGAAAATGATATGTATTATTTTCTGTAAAAAAAAAAAGAGAGAGAGAATGTATCTAAATGATAAATTTACCAATGTATCAAATGAAAGTCGATTATAAAATCAAAATTCAATCGGCAAATGAATTTGCCTGTCAATGCCAAAAAAAAAAATGCAAAATGAAAACTGAGAACTTAATTAATAAAATCATTAGCACTAAAGATACATCGTTTAATCAGACTACACAACTTATCCCAGCATAGACGTACTACGTACGAGTTGTTCATATGTACCTATCAACACAATTCCATGTCCTCATACCTAACCTAAGCAGTAACCATGAAAAGACAAAGGCTATATCCCAATGAACCAAAAGAGAGTTCTATTTCCATTCTGTGACATTGCAACCATAAAAGATGCCTAGACTCGTTCCTTTGCTCCTCATGACAGCTCCAGCTACATACCGTAAGAAAATATAAAATATATAAATAAATTTATTTTATTTTGTCAACTTAAATTTTTGAGATAAACGATAATTTTAATATAGTATCAGCACGCGCAGAAGTTCTGAATTCGAATCATGTCTTCGCTAGCTTAAGCTTTTAGAACAAGTGGTGATTTTAATATATACAAATCAAGCAAACATGTAAATTAATCTCACGCGATTCAAGTAATTAACCCTTAAAATAACACCTTATCAAATTCAAAACCAGATTCATTAATGTTGAAAGTTTTCCTTTTAATCTTGAAACTCCTTATCTCTCTTGAAAGTTTCCTTCCATATCATGCAATTCATTCTCAGTGGCTTCAAGTCTTAATTTTTCAAAGGGTTACCATAGAGAGTAGACCATAGATGATATACTAAGGAAACCATATATAAAGAGTGGACCATAAGTCATAACTCGGTTGGCGACCAAGCAACAAGCACTTGCTACCCATGTACTGCATTTGCTGCAGTAAAAAATCAGAGTAACATTCTTCCATCATGAGTAAACAACTGTATATGCTGCAATAACAAAGTTTCATGTCCGCTATTATCTCTAACAAAAGCAAAAAAACAGCCAGAACTTGTATAGTTAGCATCACTCAAATCAAGAATAGATAATGTACCTTAACTTGAGATTAATAAAATTTCTTAAGAACATGATAGATTCCATTTGGTAGACATTGAGATGTTGGGTAAAACGGCGTCCACGATGGTTGCAGCCGCTGGATGTCTTTTTTGGTTGCAATGGAACTAGATTTTTTTTTTTATTTATTTAGGAAATGAAGACGCTGGGAATGAAGGCAGATTTTCTTTTTTTTTTAATAAGGAAACGAACGACGCCAACAAAGAAAAACCCAGTTTCGTGAAGCTTTATCTATGGTTCGTAGGACAAAAAAAGCTTCTTCCCCACGGCGATTTAAGAAGATTCGGCTATGGTAATCAAGTGGTCCGACACCGGCACAACAATGCTGACAAGCAATCTCTGTTCTATGATAAATTCAAATTAGCGAGAGGGTATGGCGGCTCCTTCCTAGCTACCCATGTCTACCAGAAAGTGAACAGTACTGCCAACTGGATCGCTTCCTTTACAACTCATCATTTTGGAGAATTTTTTTTGAGAAACAAAGCATTTGTTTCTTCTCATTCTTTTTAATTTTATTGGCTGCACTCATGCACATTTTGTATGAAGTATAAAAAAATATTATACAGAACAATATAGTTTAGTAAAAATAAATATTTGTCGAAAAAAATTATTGTTTTATGCATAATTTATGCTCTGCTGGGATTATTCACTGCAAAAACCTTTTTTTTATTGTACGGGTCCGCACTCTAGGATGGTGGCAGCAGGTGGCTGCCAGTTATTTGACACGTCGGTTCGGAGGCAGAGTTGCGAGCGGCTTGGGCTGGTCTTCGATATGCACGGTGGTATTGCAGGCCAGTTCGATCATTCTAGATGGTGACTTGGCCACGATTATCGGGTGAATTCGGAGGAGGAACGAGGGGTGAGAGTACAAACCACTTTCTTATCCGAGACATAGAGATGATGATGAGAGATTGGGGGCCTTCCAGGCCTAGCATGTATTCAGAGAAGCTAATGGGGTGGCCGATTGGGTGGCTGCCTACATGGCCCACCACTCAGGATACACCCTTTGGTCAGAAAAGAGGAAACTGCCACTGACACTCCGTGAGTTAGTGTATTTTGATTTTATTGAGTGTATTCGTACACGCATTGTATAAGAAATCCGTCTCAGCAAAAAAAAAAAAACTTTTTTTTTTTGTTTCTTGTAGTGCGTGGGTGGGGCAGACAAGCAAAACGCAATTTGGACGACGAATCTGGTTCGGCATTTTTGTTTTTAGCAATCAAAAAGAAAAGGTGACATGCACCGTGTATGCACACACAGATATGACTCATGATATGTTACCAAGGGGCGTTACTATTGCATCCCACACGGTTCCCTCACATCACGGCTGACATGGCACAAGGCAATTGGTGAAATTCACAAACAATTGGTGAATTAAAGAAAGTGATGGTTAGAGAGAGAGTGATGACGCATGAATCACACCACTCTTGTATAAGGCAATGAGTTTTTTTTTTGTAATGTAAAATCTGAAAAATTATAGATAAAATCTCTAATGATCTTTTTTTTTATTTACTTTGAAGTGATTGCGGCAATATGAGTATCCATGAAGAGACCAAAAAATAGTAATATTTTTCTATAAAAACTATAAGGGTAAGAACACATATAACATAATCCAAAAGGCAAATTTTCAAGCTTCTCCTATAAGCATTTCTATTGTACTTTTTTTCTATCCCTCTTATTGAAAGAATTATATATATATATATATATATATATATATATATAAGCTAAGCTGGACACATCCTTTAATAATATATCCCCTTTGATCGAGGAAAAGGGATAGCACTAGCCTATCTTGCGGTGTGTCCTCCCTCTTCTTTTCTTCAAAACCATGATCCGGTTGTCATTTCTACATGTGAAACTATGTAAAGTAAACATCCCTTAGGGTTTCGAAAAAATGGGAGATGGCCATCGAGGTGGTAGCACAGTGAAAACAAGGCTTTGATTCCAGCGGATGACCCAAGTTCGAAACGTGCGGGCGTCGATTAAATGTGGGGACCGAAAGCCTCCCACTTGGTTTGCCCAGTGGAATCGTTGTCTCGTTCCCCGATACTGAGATGGCGCTGGGGTGACGTACTCACACGTGGGTGTTGATCCCGGTGGGAGAGCCCACGGGTCGGAGAAGGTACGTATAAACTTGCGGCCTGTATCGAACATTCCCTAGTGAAGGGGGGCCAGTGGGAGCTGCTACGCGGGTGAAGTTCTCCTCTCCCCCCTCCTATTTTTTTACCAAAAAAAAAAAAGGAGGGAGATGTGCAACAATGTGATGCAATATATTATAAGTGTCCATTTGGATTATGTTTATGCTTAACAGCTAATGCAAGGGATATGCAAGACCAAAACAAAGCTAAAGTTAATTAAACATTGGCAAGTTCTATGCCTAACTTTATTTTTTAAAAAAGAACCATTAAATGTAATTATGATGAGCTTGATTTGCGTCACAATGAGAATAAAGTCCATGACATTTGGAATGTTGCATCAATTCCCTCGCCAAAATGGCGAAGAGAATTTGTAAAGTTATAGTCATGTCCAAAAAGGGGGATCAATTCTATCCGAATAAATAAGATAAGAATCATCAAGGCGCTATCACATGTGAATGTCACGTGTGACCGTGCTTTGCATATGTGAGCTGTTCATCAATTCATGTCAATTGAGTGTAAAGAAGGATACTTGCACTACGAAAAAACAGTAGAATCCGTACCAAATCTAGCTTGTCGGAGGACTGACATTAGGATTTGGACCGCTACCTTTGGCCATGTGTCGAAAGCAACATGATCTTCCATAGCATTGGCCGAGCCAACAAAACACATTGATTACAATCCAAGATTTAGTTCCAAAGATGTCTTTGGATGGAATCTGTTGTGGTTCAAATTTGGCCCGAGGGTGACCATGCCGGAGGAGTCGAGGGAGCAGCCAGTGGTTGGAAGAAGAAGATGAGGGCCACCTCCTGCACGGCGGCGGCGGCGGCGGCGGCAGCGGACCTGCACAAAGCTTCACTGGTATTTCCGATAAGAGCCCTCCGATGATCAAGTTAGAGTGGGATAAATTTGGTCTAGCCAAAAGTTTCTTAGAAGTTACCTAACCGAGCTATTTGTAGTCCCAGTGGAGAAGCCCAGGTAGCAGAGGCATTGTCCGCCCTCATCATGAGAGGAAGATGACTCTGAGTCGAATGGCGCGCAGCTAAGACTGGCCAGTAGCGTGTGGTGCTGTGCGTTCTTGAGAACGGTAAAGTGTTGACAGTCGTAGCAGGGTATGGCCGGAGTAGTCATGGCGTTGTCCTTTGACTGTCGAGGGCCAGCTATCGAAGCGTGGCGTGGTGGCGTTCCAATATACGGCTACATAAGAGGGTGTGGGTGCACACATGGGTGTGGTTATTGGTGAGGCCGAACCCGTTAAGAGGTCGCATCATGCATTTGGGGAGGTCGGCTAGTCGGATATTGAGGATAGCTCGGCTTCCTGGGTTTCAGGTGCGCTCGGTGGAGCGCCCCGAGCTCAAGGATCGGGGCATACTACTGAAGCTGGTCGCCTCGAACTCGGTCGAGGCGAGTCGGCGAACATTGGAAGTCGATAGAGCTTTTGGCGGAGTCCGAGGCCGGTCTGATTCTGGGCCGCACCGAAGATTCAACCGTTCGGCGTTGGCGTTTATTGGGCCAACATTGGGGCGGCCTTTTTGTTGTGGGTTGGACGATCCATTTCGCCCCCCATCAGAATCTTATCGAGGAGCTCCAAGAATTTGAGCATATAGGTGTGATGTTATTTCTAGCAGTGATTCCAAGAACTTGTGACATGGAGCCTCAATGGAACTTTGGGCTTCTAGTTGTATTTGTTGTAGTAATTAAATAGCTTGAGAAGGTACCATGGAGCCTCAATGATCCATTAAGTTTTAGGATTGTTTTACTACCATTGCTCATGAATTGAGTTAAATTCAAATTTATAATGAGAAAAGCAATCGAAATTGAAATTCCTTTTATAGCAAAAAAAACAGTGAGAAGTAGGAGCCATATACTTATAGCATCTTCGTTAGAAATGATATCACTTGATAAAGAAGCAGTAAGAAGTAGGCAAAAATGTGACAGGACCCCAAAGGTTTTCAAATGTATATATTATCTAGTTTGTTTAATTTCAAACCTTGTTGATAGGGGCCACAGTTACTGATTAGGTGGTAAAAAACACTATTACAAGCGAAAGAAATTTTAAAATCGAAAATATATTTTGAATAGATCTAAGAATATTATAACTATTTTTAAAAAAAAATTCATGGTGCATATGGAAAACAATAACTATAGATAATAATAAGTAAGATAAAATTGATGAAAATAATAAGAATTTTCAAAATAACTTATGAGCGGCTGTTGAGTTATTATACCATTTTAGATTATTTGATAGTTCTCCTTCTTGAAAGCAACTAATTAGTGAGTCAAAACTTGCCCAAGTGGTAATACATTTTTGCTTACCACTCAAAAGTTATAGATTCGATTATCAGACATGCCTCTTTTAAAATTTGGAACTGCAAAATTATAGTGCAAGTTAGTCTCTCAAAAGAAAAAAAAAAAAGAATTATTTTGACAGTCATCTATGGTATTAACTTTTTTTTATTGGTTTGGGTCTTTTTTTTTTTTTTTTTTTTTTTTTCAGCAGATGAATGACATCTCGATGATTCGGTAATATTTTGGTGTCTCGATGATGTTCACAGAAAACGTAATATTATTTATAAATATTCTGATGCCGAGGGCCATAAGCGCATCTGGTGTAGTGGTATCATAGTACCCTCCCACGGTACTGACCGGGGTTCGATTCCCCGGATGCGCATTCCCAATTCGGTTTACATTTTTTTCTGTTTTGATTTAACCTTTTTTTTTCAGATTTTGTTCTTCCCTTTATTTAACTTTCAACCCTAATTTAATTATATAATTTCAAAACTTGCATTTCCACAGAAACACCCTCAACTCTGTCCCCTCCCCTCCCCAAGCTGTAACAATTTCAGGTACCGGGCAGTTTGGTGAGACACCCTTTTGAAAGGAAGTAAACAATACCCAATTACTCATGATTATGATCTACTCTGTATAAAAAATAAAAAAAAAAATCATGCATTTTTTAAAGTATCTTTCCTGTGCATTTGATGATACAAACTGTGTTTGGATTACCACATAGAGACATGTCATGCTAGGCTTCTTACAGGGTTGCTTATAACACATCACACCTGTCCATCCAATTTGCACTAAATCAGAACCTAATTGTGAGCTGCAATAGCTTGAGCCAATTTATGACGAGTTTATTGTAATGTTATGAGAAAACTTGCACACATATACACATCCTATCACACGAAAAGATATAAGTAGACGAGGTCTCTAGAAGTCTTTCCAACTCGCTTCAAGGTGCAGTTAATTTTCTCATGCAGTTCCTTCCAACTCACCTAACAAGTGCTTCATCTTCATGAATCTTGAGTGCTCCTTCATAAAACTTTCCAAATATCTCGATAAATCTAAACCTTTTTAATAAAATCGATTAAAGTCTTTCATCCTCCTCTTAGAAAATTTTAGTCATCAAGTAAAATGCACATTACAAATCCAAACCCTAATCAAACAAACCAAGTAGCAAAGTGGGAGACCATATATAGAAATGCCCCATTTATTTTAATATTCAGGACACCACAACTAATTTGACCAGCGGTCGATGACTTATCCAAAATATTAGGACAATGAAATGCAGACTTCCACACTTCTTTCAAGAGAAATTTGGGCAACCAAACACTACCATAAGTACCAAAAAAATCCTTGATTGCATAATTCTACATGACTAGGTACCCCTTCCAGTGGGGTGGAGAAACACAGATACATGCTATAGATTGCTCAAGAAGGGAGATACTTTTTTGGACTATTTTTAAAGCTGATAAACCACCACTTGCTGGGTAACACCATTAGTGCAGCAACTGTTTCTTCTCAAAGTTCAATAACATTTAGTTGATTGTTGCAGTACAGAAATAGAAACGAGGTAAAAGGGTAAAACATATATTGGAACGCTGATCTTTTTTGTTTTTTCATGCCTAGAACTTCCTCCTGTGATAGTTTTAATTAAAAGAACATATCTTGCTGGAAAAATGCATTACGCCGCTGTACGGTCGCAAGATAGGTGTAACAGGATGGTGATCTTTGTTGCTTGGTGCCAGCATTATCTGCAAACATGAGAACCCTGAATTAGAATAAGGCAATAAACTCCAGGTATAAATGAGATTCAAAAGTAAAAAACAACAGCAAAATCCAGAGGTACATTGACAAGAACATGATTGAGTGCCAACTATTAAACTACATGACAATGTTTTCAACAAATCAGGCACGATCTTGTCAACCGATAGCACTCATCACCTGCCACAAGCCTTTTCCCCCAGGAAGTGAAATAGTGATGAACTAATCTTTATCAACTAATGGCTGACAATTGGTGGTGCCCCTTCCAAGTTTCAGTTGATTATGCCATCAATCTGTCCACAGGATGACACGTAAGAAAACACCAACGAGATGTCTCACCAGTCACTACCCTGCCAATCAGTTGTTAAGCCCACTAGGCCTCTAACATCAAGGTAGTTGGGCACTTTATATTCTGATCAAAGATTCATAAAATTCCTAATATGTCACGGAGAAGTTTTTTTTTTGCTGCGAACAGAAAGCATGTAATGACTGTATAATCTGAAGATGCAATCTGATTTAAATAAGCCCAACCTTCTGGAGTGTATTATAAATGTTTCCCACTGCCCAAACTTTAGCGACGAGTACAAGCACCCTCAGTTAACGAGGCCAAACACATTTATGGGTCTCTTTTGCACAAAGAGCAAGTTTGATGATTTATTTTCAACATGCCAACAATTGTTAGCTCCGCTGGTCAGTACCCCTCTGCCAAGGGCTTGCCCCTGGCAGGCATCCAGGGTTCAAACCCCGGTGATGGCCCATTACCACCATATTTTACTTTCAAAAAATGAAAAAATAGTTTCTATTCAACATGTTTGTATTCGTAGTCGGTAAATAGATTATCATATTAGCATTTGCCCATGTTTGTATTCTTCAAAATGCAATAACTTCAGTTTCGACCTATGAGCATATAACTTGTTGAAAAATTTTCTCTTCAAATATTAGCCATTAAAATAGGAAGATACAAGCAAAAATAAATGTGACTGCATAGAACTTATGTCTAAAAATTAGGTATGACATTTCTATAGTAATTTAAGTCAGTAAACAACATCTGATGAAGGGAAATTTTTATAGGAGTTTGTGAAATACAGATTTAGGAAAAAAAAGTTCACGAACAGTGGAAGCAATTGGTGAAGTTCAATTCTTCAAATGGAATGTCCTAATTCCAATTGGTTTCATCTGTGATTCGCTTGACGTCATTTTCATGAGTAGCTAAGGAATTATAATTTTAGACACTTTCAAGTCTAGAATGAGGAAGTTGTTAAACTGTAAGATTATGTGATAACTAGATTGTGTAAGTGTCTCTATTTTTCAGATGTCTAATTAGCAATTTTTTAGTATCACTAATAGAGGTGTTCAAATACTCAAAAATATCTTCTTCAAGCATATCTAGCAAAGTAATAACTAAATCTTGATCCTAAGAAGTGACAGATGCACTGAAAATAAAAAGGACTTTATTTTGATTGGGGCTATCTTTGCACTTGTCAAAAGAGCAAGAGATGAATTAACAATAAAAAGAACACAATGTTCATATACCAAGTGAGGAGCAACCAGGATCTCCAAAGAGAAGACGATCAACTAGGACAGCAAGCCAAAATAACAATTAAACTGATATCATCACTAGAAAGATAGTAACATTAGGACCTTAATGAAACAATGGTGGACCTTGGTAGGGCAACTTGAAAAGGTTTCTTGCTTGATGTTTGCATCAAAACAACATGGCTTATCAGAAATCTCAAATATCTGGATTCAGAAAATAAGTGGCCACACTAACAAGCTATTTAATGCTACGATTATAAGATTAACATCTTTTTTTTCTGTGAATTGTACCTAAAAGACGAGTGATATGGTTATAATCCCAAATAGATTTTATTTTCTACTTATGAATAATCCTAAGTGGATGCAAATCAGTAAGGGATGGACATTCTATTTAATGGAGAGGCGTTGCGATCTACTAAGACAGACCATTTCCGATTTGAAATTCAAAATTGAAAATTCCTCTCTTTCTCTTATTTCTTTGTTTTTTCCTTGCCATATCCCTCCATTAGTTGTTGTATGCTCGGGTTCAAAACAGACTTGGCGACAAAAGAGCATTAAGCATCCCTCTGATGTAATGTAATCTTGACATTGAAGTGTTGAAAAGCAGTAAAAATTGTACTAGTTCACTTAAGTCAGCAATTTTGGCATTTGGCCTGCTACCAAGAGGACAGGGACCTAATAGCTTAAGCTTCAAAAAGTCCTTGCACACAACTTGCAACAAAATATTAATCCATTTCTCTATATAATGCCACCAGTTGCGAGGCCAATGGATTCATAACTCATGAACTTGCTTCTCCAACTACTATAAACCCCTTGAGCCCATTAGAAAAAAAAAGGTAATTATATTACATGACTATCATTTAATTTTTTTACCCTCCAAAATTTTTGAAGTACCCTTACCAAATTAATTCCACTCATCTTGCACAAAAAAAAGGCATTTTACCTCACTAGGTTATCGTTGAACTACCAGTTCTCTTATCAAGTGATTTCTTTACATGAAACACCTCAAACAAAAATTACTATTGCACGCAAAGGTATAGTATTATTAGCTACCAAAATAATGTTGTTGTGCTACAAGCGCATGTGAATTAAATTAGTAAATTAATGAGCCGAGGCTAGAAGGGCATAATTTGGGAACTAACTATTACACCTATGCAGGAAAAACCTTTAAAGCTTAGTACATCAATATAGTAGGACATAAAATCCATATTTGTGAATTTCATAGCACCTATTTTTCTTAACAACAAAAAATGTACTCTTAGCATTCATGACAGGGTTGACAACCATATTTAAGTTACCATGCTACAATCTGAAGTTAAATGCAGCACTTATTACAAAATGTGTCCAACTCCCTATGCATGATCATTGCACGAGTCAGTCAGAATTCTAAAACCGAATTTGAAACTTTTCAGTTTCATTAGAACTCCTTAAGCAACATGAGACCAACAAATGTTTCTGAAGTTCAGCAAAAATAACCCGAGGCCAAATATAATGTATCTAGGGACAGCTTCCGTTATTTGAAGTCACCTACCCATTTAATGACTTCTCAGAAAATGGGATGCATTTGGGCATACACTCAAGATTGGGAAGATCTTTTTTTCTTTCTGCATGTGTAGCCATGGTGATTTTAAACATATTTTAAAGAGGGAACAGAACAGGGTTTTGTGTAGTAAAGTCGAATGTCTAAACAGTGGATATACGAGATTTAAGCTCAGATCAGTACTATTTAATCTCGAATATCCTCTATAAGGTATCAACTTCCAAAATACAAGAACTTCTAGGAACATCTCTTGATTGCTCTTCTATAGGCTTTTATGATCAACCTCCTTTATGTGAAATCTTGTGGATCTATTGTGGTAATTTTAAATTCAAGTGAAACTTGCAATTTTTCATGGAAAAATATGTTCTTTGTATTTAACTTTTTTCATTTAAAACTCGATATCAGAAGATAGTTCATAACTCTTGCACTCATACTCTCTTCAACAATTACAATTGCACATATTAACCTATCATCAAACTGCTAAATATTTATACACTCCAAATTGAAGTGGATTATGCATTTCTTTTAATTCTTATCTTCATAATTAATAATATTTCCAGCACAAGACAACTAAAACTATAGAAAGAAATATAAGTACTCTCTAAAGCAATATCTAATATTTTCCTCACAAGTTCTATATATTTTTATTTTCCATATTTCTAATAATTTAATCATTTTATATTTCCCATTTTTCATCTAATTTTTTGCCGAAACCCTAAATCTCAAAATGAATGAACAAAACTGCAGATACTCCCAAAGTTGAAACTTGGACCGACAGTCAAGACAAAAACCGAGATTTCAAGCCTTGGATTGTTTAATCTAAAGATATAGCTAATGAAAGAATATCATAATGTTATATGAACAATCCGAATATTTAAAAAATGGACTAGAAAACACCAATCCTATGATTATGCAATCCACAAGAAGATGTTCAAAGTCCAAGGTGTTTGGCAACCAAAATACCTAAGCATACGGACAAGTGAAACAATTAACCACTCACTTTGTTGAGATACAACTAAAGACAACTAAAGTTTATTTCCTATATTCCCATGCCGCAGTGCGGTCTTTTTGTTTTTTTGTGTGTGGGGGGGAGGGGGGGGAGAGGGCGTGGGCGTCAAACATATCTTTAGCATTATGTCTACACATCGTAATTTAATTTAAAGAACTACTCATTCTGAAAAGTTACCATGATGCATATCTCCCATGTTAAAATTGCAAAATTACAGCTCCTTTTGCTTAAAATATCTTCAAGGAGGGCCTAACATTTAGTCTACAAAGCTAGCATGTCCAGAACATCAACTTGACATACTTGGTAATTGATGTTTGTCCAAGCCATAAAATGATGATCATGTATTGCAAGCTGTAGTCAGGGGAAGACCTAGATATCCATCCAACAACCTAACAAATGACTATTTACTACTGTTAATCTTTGGTTCGTACAAATACTAACCAAATCACTCATATTAAGTTGCCCTTTTGATCCCCCACAAAACCCATATCAATCTTTGCATACTATCAGAATTCAACTGTGGCCAAGAATGACAAACAGCATTAAGTATCTAATCAAAATTTCAAGCTGAAAGAATGCCTCGAGATTTTTGATACAACTTAGGAAAGTTGGTGTGCTAAGACAGTAATCATGCGAGACCATTATTTTTTTTTTTCACAAGGAGATTTGCAATCAATATGATAATTCATGGTAATATAAAATATGTTATCTAGATAAGAAGGTGTCAAAGGTTTTTTCTGGGCTGTTGATTAGTTAGGTAATGCCACATATTAATGTGCTTCCCAGTCTCATGTGTAATAGCAGTGGGGAAGCATACCTTAGATGATTGCGTGGACTATAATTTAAAATGTAGACTTGTTTCGAAATAAAACTCATCCATAACCCTCAACTAAACTGACCAAAAAATTAAGATTGTTTTTTCAAAATAGTAGTTTCAGCGTGCAAATTAGACCAAGATACTAAAGGAAGCTACCCTGCCAATCTTAGAACCCCAGCAAGGGCATGATCAAAGCAATGACAAAGGGATGTTATCCTCCTTGTCTCTAAGCAGGGTTATACGTTTTAGGGGAACCATCAACAACAACCGAAAACAAAGAGGAGACTAAACTGTAATCTATCGACCAACTGATCCAGCACTGTCAAAAACCCAAATCTTCATCTTTTTAGCTAAACATGCCTTCCCAATATTATTACTATGCAAAACAGAACCCAAAAGTAGTGATTTTCACCATTTTTAATTTTAGCATAGATGTTCACTGTTCCGTTCCATGGAACTTTTTTAACGCAACGCCTAGAGTCATATGCTTTCTCCTAGACTAAAATGGATTCTAATTTGCAGTTTAGTGAGAGCCAGTAATATTAAAATTCTGCTAAAAAGAATATTCTTTCCAACAAGGCAGGCATGAGAAAGCCAATAGAGAAATCTCCTAATAGAGTGGAGAGTAAGAGGAGATCAAAATATATATCCGTATCCAATCCGACAAGCAAGTAATAGACAGGCATAAAAATCCAACCTTTGGGAACGAACACGAGCTCCATGGATCAATCATAGTTCAGCCTCATTGCGGAGATACTCCCCGGCATCAGCCTGGTGGTTGACAACAATAGCATCCGCGTGTGCCTTGCGGCAGTCCTGCGTGGACCGGGCCGCGACGCCGAACCCGAGCGGGACGTCAGTCATGGAGAAGACGACGACGCCGTCGCCGGACTTGACGTTGTCGGTGATGCGTCCGAGGCCGGACTTAAGCACGGAGTTGCCATAGAGGAAGGACATCTCGGCGGTGGGCTTGAGCCAGACCTTGTGGCGGGCGTGGGCGGCGAGGAGATCGAGGGCTTGGACGGTGAGGCGGAAAGAGCCGTGGTGGGTGAACTTGCCGATGCAGGTGCCGATGCCGGCGAGGCGGGCGCGGGAGACGTTGGTGGAGCGGCGGACGAGGGATTCACTGGCGTAGTACACGCGGTTCTTGTGGAGGCGGAAGCAGTAGCGGCCCGGGGGATCGTCGGGGCCTTCCACGGCGGGGCGCTCCACGATGTGTTTGAGATTGGGACCGGTGAACTTGAAGAGCTTCTCGAACACCGCCGCCGTCTCCTTCTCGTCCAGCGGCCGCATCGCGCTCTCGCAGCAGTCTCGGGTGAGGGTTTAGGGTTTTCCTGGGGCGGCGGAGGAAAATTATGGGGTTTTGCCCTCTCGAGGATTTAGGGTTTCTTTCTGTAGGGTTTTTGGGCGGCGTGGAGGTAGAGGATGGGATTTCGGAGTCTAAGGGCCTAGGCGGGTTGGGTTTGTAGTTGTGCTTAAATTTAGAGCCTGCTATATTCGGATTCGGGTTGCATCTTTTGCGATTGATCCTTATTCGCAGCATCATACTCTGTACATATCTCTAAGCAAATTCAACACATTTATTCTTCTATCTGTATAGATCTTGAAACAGCCATTGTGCGATCCAACCGTGAATTCCTTTCAGCTTTCTTTTGCACGAAAGATACAACACTGCATAAGAAGTTGATGTTCAAAGTCTTCGTCATAATCTACCATCTATTTCTCTTCCCTCTGAATCTTGATGCTAGTAGTCAATTTAAAACTAACCATCCTATTTTATTGCACCGATTGCATCCATAAAAGTAATGGCAACATAAATTTGTGCTCACCATATTGAAATTTGATTTATCTCTATTTATGTATGAAATGTTGCACATGCACGGAGAATGACCTGATGATCATCTTCATTAGCTATAACTTAAGCAAGTTTATAGCTTTTCTTTAAAAGAACATCAAAGCTTTTAAATTTTGTTGTTTACATATCATCTTAAATGTTGAAATTTGTATGAATATTTTATTAAAAGTGATATTTGTATTTATATTTTTATAAAATATTTGTTTTGAAGGTATATTTTATATTTTTTTAAAAATAAAAATTAATTAAAATATTTTTAATTGATAGATATGCAAAAAGAAATATTTGATAAAGATGTATATGTAAATAATATTTTACGATAATATTCATACAATTTCATATGTTTAAAAAAATTAAAAAAATTAATTTTATTTTTTAATAAAACAACATTTTTGTAAAATTTTTTATTCAACACTAGGAGCCCTCCAAGTCCCCACCCGAACTGGCACCGGCACGACGGACACGTTGCAAGTCCGAAGTACACGTGTTCTTATAAAATTGGCCCAGCTCCCACTAACGGACAATTCGGTCAGCGGAAAGCGCGGACCTAAGTCTACATGCACGTGAAAATAATATGCATTCTAACCAAAACAAGGGAAGCTAAGGCCGCGTGCGTAGTTCCCGTGACGACCCGTAACCTTACCGCCACCAGGTAAGCCACTGCTCGCCACGCGGTCATGTAGGTCGGAAAGTCGGTGACGATAACTAGTCCAGTGGACGGGTCACCCCATACTAATTTGCCATCTAGAAACTGTCTTCCCGACACTCCCATATAAATTCTTATGCGTGACGCGAGATAAGGCGAATGAGATTATTTACACGTGTCGATCGTCTGGAACGGACGACAGATGATACAGTGCGCATAGAAACTTATATGCACTCGTCATCTTATCATGACATTTTTATCTTTATATATTCCGGACCGCTTGACCTTGTGAAGAGGCAGTGTTGGTGGGCTGGGAAGTGGGAGAGAAAGGAAGAGATGGGGTTGAAGGTTTACGGGTTGCCGCTGTCTACGAACACGGTGAGGGTGGTGGCGGCGCTGAACGAGAAGGGCTTGGACTACGAGCTCGTCCCCGTCGACCTCCGCACCGGCGCTCACAAACAGCCTTCCTTCCTCGCCCTCAACGTAATCTCTCTCCATCTCTCCAAACTTCTATACAGAAAAAAAAAAAGAAAAATCCAAAAAACTTGCGGGCGTATTTAGTTTTGGTGACGTTTATTTTTATTTCCATTTATGCAGCCATTCGGCCAGATTCCTGTGCTGGAGGACGGAGATATCGTCCTATTTGGTAAAATTTTCACCCTTAAAAATTTGGATTTGTTTCTTAAAATTTAGATATCGTGCAATTGATGCACCTATCCTGGATCTGCGATCTTTTGGGTTTAATCGGACGGCCAGAATCGCGAGCAATAAACCGGTACATCGTGAGCAAGTGCAAGGAGACCGGGCCGGACCTGCTCCGGTCGGGAGCTGGAGCGAAGGAGACGGCGGCGGTGGAGGTGTGGCTGGAGGTGGAGTCGCAGCATTTCGGGCCGCCCATCGCGGATCTGGTGTTCGAGATCTTGATCAAGCCGTTGTTCGGGGGAGCCACCGATCCGGCGACGGTGGAGAAGCACGCGGAGAAGCTGGGCAAGGTGCTGGACGTGTACGAAGCCCACCTCTCCAAGAACAAGTACCTGGCGGGTGGTGAGTTCACCCTGGCGGACCTCAACCACATGCCTTACACCCACTACCTCATGAAGACCCCCAAGGCGGATCTGGTCACCGCCCGCCCCCACGTGCTGGCCTGGTGGCAGGAAATCTCCGCCCGGCCGGCCTGGAAGAAGACCGCCGCCGGCATCCCCCTGTAACGAGATGGATGGCTTTTTGATGCTCTGTTTTGGCTGGTCTAGAATATTTCAGTAGAATAAAATGGTGTGCCTTTGTGTGGCATCCGATGCATTTAAACTTGCTTGAATGAATTGTGAGGTAGGCTTTTTATGGAGCTGTTTATGTTGCATGGTTTGAGCTTGAGATCTGGATGGTCTGTTCTGGTGTTTGGTTTGAAAGAAGTTTTAACTTGGCAAAAGGTATAAATTATAGAACACAAGTTGGTGCAGAAAATTATCATTAACAATTGTTAATTTAAGTGGGCACTCTTAGATTAAATGACTCATGCAAGTGGACGGTGGGTAGGTAGGTATGTGGGCATTTAAACGACATTAAATGCCCGACTAAAGAGAGTTCTTCGGCTGAGGTAAAGTAGTGTTTCTCTCTCTCTCTCTCTCTCTGTTTTTTTCTCTAGAAATTAGAAACCAGGCTTTGATTCCAGGCTGCCTGTCATATGTGGATTTTGAGCTCGAAAAAGCTTTATAAATTTTTTTACACACTGGTCGATACATGCTGGAAAGCATGCATCTTAAAGGCCGCTGTGTGTGGCAGATAGATGTGAAGCGGAAAACCACAGTATCACCGTATTCGGGAACACATCCAAATCTATACCACCCACTCAGGAAACGACCCATAGCAATCGGCCAGGATCTCCATCCACGCTCCAAAACAAACAAAAAGGCAAACAATGCTATATTTTTCAAGAAGCAAATAGTACGATGGACTGAATCATCTCCTCTGCAGCTTATCACTCCGGAGCTTTTATATGGGGCAGCACTGACCCGATCCTGCAGAGCTTCGATCGTGTTTTGTATTCTGATTTCTTGTGGCACAGGCACACTCACATCCATGTATAAGTGAGATACCGGTTTACCAAAAAAAAAAAAAAAAACAAAGCCTTACAGAGGGCATTACCATGACAACTGGTTTCAAACCTCGGGATCAAGCATCCGACTATTCCGACAGCAAAATTCTGATAGACCAGCAGGTTGCATTTGTTATACCAGCATCATGTCTTTCACTGAAAACAAGATACTTCTTCAATCCGCTGTAAAATTATTGGCATCCCCACCTTTGGTTTGTAGCTGACTGATCTATTGAACCAAAGTTAAACACAAAACCAACTAATCAACTCAGGAAGAAAAAGGGGGAAGTTGAGGAAAAGTCAGAATAGTAAAATACCAAGGCACAGGCTGAACAACATGGAACCAGACAATCAGCAAATCATTATACATACAAGGAAAAAAAAAAGGAAAAGGAAAATGGTATAAGCATTGTCTAAACAATTAAATAACAGAAACCTTTAATGAAGCAACTGTACATCAAGTCGATAGAGAGAATTAGGGGGAAAATATAAGACAAGCATTGCATGGCAAGCTATTATATATCTGGAAAATAGGATTTAATCATGTGGTATTCACATGAGCCGTCACTATGATATGAGTAGACAGAAATATTTGCAAGCTGCCAACACTACGACATGTACAGATTATCGCCCTGAAGAAGTTTCTTCATGCCAGACAGATAAAACATGCCTCATGCTAAAAAGTTTCTTCTGGTTTCAGGAAATTGTAGCATTCCATCTGCGTCATCTCTCCACCGTTCACGGGATCAAATTGGCATCGATAGAAACTGCATATTCATGACAACATTAGGTTACGTTTAGAACAAAGACAATGGCTTTAGAACCGAAAAAAAAAAAAAAAAAAGAATACAGCCCACTCCTAGGTTATTATGATGCCCAGAGAACAGAGAAACTAAATGTTTCATAGACCCACTTCACACGCCAGCATGTCAGTGAATACTGATAGTAGAAATATCTCAAGTAAAGAATCATACAATCCAAGAGCAAATAACTTGCATAAACACGATTGTTGCCTTCATGCCAAGATTACTTTTGAGATGCTAAATGAAGCTTGTGTGGTTAATTAGTTTCAGTAATACCCAAATGCTTTCAGTAGCGAACACCACCAACTTTCAAAAATTGAGAATTCTGTACCAAACATTTGGCAAATGTAAACTTTTAGCAGGAGAGATTATTGGAATTGACATTACATACCTTCCATCCATCCCAAGAATCACAATGGTGTTTCTCTGGTGTCCAAATGCAACGTTATATTGCAAACCTTCATGCAAGCGGAACTGAGCCACCGACCATTCTGAGTTGAAATACTTCGGCAGAACACCTAAGATGAAACCAAAAGACAACTTTAAAGTAGAAAGTCTATAAGGTTTCACTTAATTGTATTTCAAAACAAAGGCTAAAAGGTTTGACAGCTTAAGGGTAAAACACTGCAGCAGCTGATTGGGGGCTGCATGCTGTTCTTCACGCTAACAGCCAATATTTCTCATCTAAAAATACCAGCACTAAGGATATCGTATTTCCTTTGGTTACAACACTAAAATCCAAGTATACAGCAAACAGGTATGAACAATTTGCTGCCTGACTGGCTCTAACTCAAAAAAACCAGCCTTTACATGAAAAATCGAATCAGATTTGTACGTCCAAATTTTACATCACAACCTAAAAGAGTACCAGTGGCCTGACTCACTCCAAATAGTTCAAATAGGGTAGAAAAGAACCTGATCGACTAAGATAATTACAGCAGCCTATTCATTAGCCAATTATACCCATCCGAGCCATTTACAAATAAGATCTCATCAAAGACATGGTTGAACTGAATTCAATCCATAATGAATCAATTGCTGCCACAAGCGAAGAACTGCTCAGCAGTGAACCCAACCCTGGTCCAGCACAAGGAACACTCAAAAAAAAAAACCAACATCATTGCCAGTAGGTTGCTAGAAGGGCCGTACGGTACTGACAAGCATAGCAAGATTTCCCAGGACAGAATTTTGTATTTAAGCAGGACAATTGCAAGAAGTTCAGCAAAAAGCGTGGGATATTAAATCATCCAAGAAGATTAAAGGCATTACAACAAAAGGAAATAATTAAAATTCCCAAAAAAAAACTGTAACTGACATAACATATTAAAAATAATTGACAACAATTCCTGAGGCCTATAGATGGATTGGAGCTGATGCAAGTCTGATCCATTAACTAAAATCCCTGATACAATGTAATCTGATAATCTGGAGGATGGAAGCAAGTAGAGTATTTTCCCTCTGTGGGCAGGATTTTTTTTTTTTTTTTGGCGGGGTGGGGATGAGGGGACTCATTACCTAAGGCTGCAAATGAACTGAACTGATCATCAAAACTGATCATGAACAGCTGAGGCTCAGATCAAACTAGTAGGTTTGAGCTCATTCAATAAAGAAGCAAGCCAAGCCCAAGCATAGGCCTCATTTAAAGCTCAAGTCATAATAAGTCAAGCTTGAATAATCTGGGCTTGCAAAAACAAACTTAACAGTAGCTCATTCAAACTTGTCCAACTAGGAAATCAACAATGCTCAAACATTTATGATCAAACATAGCTCCAACTTGGCTCGAGTTTGATTATCACTTTCTTATAACAAACCAAGTCTGACCAGCCCAAAGCTCAAGTTGGCTTGGTGCGAATGAGAGAGTAGGATTGCCTAGAGGATGAAAATGGGAGAAAGGGGCAAGGTGGCATCATGCAGGTGAAATACCCAAACGAAACATGTAGGACTATATTATATACAATAAGATCTATAATTATTATTATGTACAATTTGGATTAGGTCCTTCAGGCAATAAGATTTGAATATTTGTGGATCTCCAGGTCAAAAACATTTATCATATCCGATATATTGTATTGGATCTGGACTAGATTGATGTCAAAGTCCAACCAAATAACCGGCTTACCATCCACAAATCAACAAATTCGCAACTAAACTTATTCACGAAGTCAAGATAAAATCGAGAGTAGAATTTTCCAGTAAAAAATCAAAAAAGGATATTTTCAACAAGTCAGTTGTCTGTTCACTATGACAAAACTAATGTTATAGGTATTCATTGATCTTTACTTTCCCTTCTTAAAGATAAACCAATGACATGATTTTTTTTATTGAAAATAAATAACTAGTCCATCAAGGCAGACAATATACTTTGTTGAGATATGGGCTATATCATCGAGCACAGTGCAATAAAAAGAGAGAGAAAAAAAAAACCTCCACCAGAAAAGTAGAGAATATTTGTAGTTAACACTAAGAAAGATAAGTTGGATGGAAAACCAACCATTATCACGAGATCTCTTATAAGTTTAAGAAATAGGCTCAGATGATTTCCTGTTGCATAAAGAAATATCTCGGTGTAATTACAAATTTTTCAAGTTAAATTAGGTTACCTTTAATGAAAGAGAGGGATGAAGTGATGGCTGGGGGATTTGGCTCTGGTGCGGGGCGTGGCCTATCATTGCCTGTCAATCCCAAATTTACCTTGAGGTTGAATACATGAACTGTTCCTTTGTCGCTAGAGACTGCTAACCACTGCATGTTAGCAGAGAAGGCCAGGCTGTAAATCTCTGCTCTATCAGCACCCCTTCTTAGCTAGAAAGAAAAAGATCACCATAACATCAGAACTAAAATCACTACATAGAAAACAGAGAGACAAGGTATTTTTTTTATATAAAAAAAAAAAGCAGAATCTGGAAATAAATGATAAAAAACATTTAAAAAAAATATGCATGAATTGTAAAAATATGCACAAAGTCTTCAAGGCACGTAAAAGCAAAGATTAATAAAACTCATTGTGTGATTTGCACACAGGCTCACACACACAAAGGAGGGAGAAAACAGCCACTAAGCACTGTATGCAGCATTTCGGTACCGTGGGAAACATCTCTCCTTCAAATTAACAACATTCAGCACATCTACCATGTCTGGACAAAGGCAACAATGGTATAGCTTTGTGGAACATAGACAAAATTGGGGGACATAAGAGCTCCATTTATAGTTCATATTCTATTATAGGTTTTATGTTAAACTTCTTTTAGTATATTTTCTTTGTGGACATTAAAACTGAAGAAAATAAATTTTGAACCTCGAGGTTATGCATGAAGATTTATTTGTATCTGTTATAGTTGAAAGCTAAAACTCTAAAACATATGGGATTTCCTCAAGACTTTCATGTGAGTCAGAGTTTTTATGCAACATTTGTTTTGATTATTGAGATTTAGGGACTTAAAAGTAATTTGAATTTTAAGTTTTATTTGGATATCCTCCAAATACTAGAAAGCCAAATCACAATTTGAAGTTTAAGTTTTATTTGGATAACCTCCATAAAACGGTTTTGTCTTCATTTACTCAAATAACTTCTAAAACTGCAGTGATCTCCTAGAATGTGAAACATTAAAGCTGAGGCCCTTCTAAGGACACAATCCCAACAGGCCATGCTGCCCTTTTATTCCTGCATCCATTACTCTTATTATTCTTCCGTGTTGACGTGAAAACCTTGAATCACATCATTTGACTAAAAAAATAAATCAGCATAATGGCCAATCTGATTTTTCCCTTTTATTTTCTTTGTTCAAGATTCACTCAATAAACTAGATGGAAGCCATATTTAATTATGGCTATGTACATTTTTCTACATGACTAAAAGAGCAGGCTCAAGTCCATCCAGCTGATCGACCTAATTATTGAATTCAAGCACATAGACTCATGTATCATACATGATAAAACAACAAAATAATTAATGTGAGGAAAATTCTGACAGAGAGAGTACTGGTCCTGATCTTGTAAGCAAATAATGTACCTGATCTTGGTCGATTATAATGGTCATCTATGCCAAATAAATCTACTAAGTTGTCATTCTACCAGCAAGAAAAACCTCAATCAATGAAGTTAGTAGGAGAAATGAAGCAGGGGGCCAAAGAACAGCACTCTAAAATATTATTCCATGCAATAAAATATGCAAACATGGCCAGGACACCCCACCTTTATGGGTCTATGTGGTCCTTATATTCAGCCAAACATTGATCAAGTAGGATATTGGCAGACATGGATTTGGGCCAATTGGCTGGGTTTCAAAAGCCTCAGTGCATCACCCTCCCCAACTCACTCTTCAAACCCTAGCATTCCCACAAAGAGAGAGAGAGGCAAGGAGGATTGGCATATCTCATCCAATGACTAGTGGTAGGAAATGGATGACTTACAACGGATGGCAAATGGCATAGCTCCTTTGGCAGCCAACACCAACAAATTAGTTTTTTTTCTTTGCCCCCTTTTCCCTTCTCCTCACCTCTTTCTCTCCTCTATCTACTCTGTCACCCTTCTTCCTCTGCAACCTTTTTGCCTCTTCTTCCCCTAGTTACCTCTCCCCCCCCCCCCCCCCCCCCCGCACCCCTTTTCTCTCTCTCACGTCTTCCATCTCTTTGTCTATTCCCTCATCTCCAGACAGCCCTACCTCCCCCTAACTAAATTTTTATTTAAGTTTCTACTGTTCATTTTCTATTTATTTATGTCCAATTTTTTACTTATTTACATCTCTTTCCATAAGTTATGTTATTTTTTAATTTTCTTGAATATTTTTTATGCCAATTGTATGTTCTCTATTGTACCATAGACATGCACATACCACATCTGCTTTTAGAACTTTAAAAAAAATCAAGAAATATAACCAATTAAAATGCAAATATTTAGTTTTTCAATCCCACTCCTTCAATGCTCTTGCAATACAATTATTGCAAAATAGATCATAGCTCAAAATATCTACAAGATTATTGGTTTTCTTTTCTCTTTTTGAATTTAGAATTGAACACCATCAAAGACACAAAGTAACATTAGAAAAGCCTTTAAATTCATTCGGTAAGACACACATATACATACAAATAAATGTATATATAAATATGTATGTATATAGACAGAGAGAGGGGGGGAGAGAGAGAGAGAGTTGATGGGCAATGTATATCCTTTTACCAAAGAACTTATCTCTTTTCTTAGTACATTCATGGAGGTAGTAGACTTCAGGTACATCATTTTTTAAACTTCAACTTAATATGCAAGCACCAAGGAATCAGCCAAAGTACTCAATACCACTTCCCAATTAGCACCTTAGCAATGATTAATAACAACACTATCTAATATTTACTATCTTGAATCCCATGATACCTCCATTGCATCCTTTGAAGAACTAGCAACAAAGATCAAATCTGAAAGCTTCATGACACCAAGATTAACATTGCTACCCTTTCACTCTTTGTTCTCCTTTCCGCCACAAGGTATTGAAGGCCAGATCGGGAGATTTAGAATTTTCACTTTGTTACAAGGTAAAGTATTTTGCAGTTTTTCCAAAAAAGTTCTTGATATCACTCAGGTTTCTCAATGGCTGATTAAATTGAAACAGGAGGTAGAGGTGGTGATTCAATCCTTTCACTAACATCATACAATATTGCATGCTAAGGCCTACATGGAGATACCTAGTAGGTAGAGGGGCAGTAAAACTTCATATCCTACCTCGCAAGGTCTGCAATCTCGGTACCAGGTATCGTATTGGTACCTTAACGGTTCGTTGTGGTACAGCCGGTACGGTACGGTGTGACACGCATCATGTACTAAAATAGCTTTCTAACCACTTTTTTCAATTTTTATCTCGCTACGCCTCAATATAGGTTAGTACGCTTCGATATGCACCTCGGTACAGAGCGGTACGGAGCTTGTACTGATTCAAAATTGAGTTTCATACCGGTTTTCTCTCGATATGGTACGGTACGCCCCATCACGGATGGTATGAGGCAGTACGGCAGACCTTGCTACCTAATGTTAGACTTTGGGCCTTGGATGTATTAGTCCTTGTGGGTTGTGGCTTGTTTTCTTTTAGGCTCTGGATTTGGGTGCAATAGCTATGAATATCATCTTAATATGGTGCAGGCTCAGCCCCTCCATGTGTCATGTGGCATTTAATTTAGGTCCATGCTTAATCATAACAAACAAAATATAAATTACAAGAGAAAAAGGTCAAGTAAACTCTGTCATGACATTTTAACTGGTCCATAGCTTCTCGCATTCTTTTCCAACATTACCACTAAAAATTTTTGAAAATTTTTAAGTGATCACAAACAAAATCCTAGTTGAGGGCAAAAAGCAAAAAGTGGGTTGTCGAAAGAATCTAGTCAAAATACCTGCCAATTTAGCTTCTTGCAACCATTGTGATGTCCAAAGGATGGTTTGACTGCTTTATAAGAGGCATTAAACACGTGGCAAACAAATAAAAAAGTTTAATATAAACAAGGAAAAGACTTAGAGATAAAGGCAGGTATTTAAGTTAGAATTCACAAAGGAAAAAGTAATGAAAGAAAGTACATTTTGAGGCAGCCGATCATTTAGAGAGTAAAAGCCAATAGTAGCTCAAATTATTTTATCATATTATTGTTGAATTTTGCTTCTCGGCAAGGAATAGTCCAAAAAATGTTGCATCTATGAGTGGAAAGCCCTCCAGCTGTTGCAAATCGGTTGACATTTTTAGGAATTTTTGTTCAAAATCATAATTGCATAGTGCTCATAAAACATAAGGCCAACCATTTATTAGAAAGCAACTAAGAAGGGTTGCAAAATTCAATGGTCTTGGGACCGTTCACTAGCACTCATTTCATGTCATAGAACACAGGTATTAATAAAGCTACTAATTTTCTTTTTTTTTTTAAACAATTCTATTACTAACTTTTTGGAAATATGATACAAAAACAGTGATTCATCTTTTGGTAGAACTTGAGCATAGTTCAACAATACCTAATTTTCCTTATTCAACTAAACACCAATTTTATTTTGTAGAATTAAATACCAAGAATCAATTTCAAAAAGATATCTCATACGTGTTTACTCTGTGTCAACAACCTCCAAGATTCTTTTCATCTACTCATGTAACCTTACTTGTGAACAGACACCACAAAGATTTTTTTCCACTATTATTGTCATCAACAAAAAAAATCACCTTTTATGCTCCAACAACCTTCTTCTTCTCTTTAGTTACAATCCCCCTCTTACACCACTTACCCTATGCCACATGCCAGGGCCCCCAAGGGCGTCCTAGAAAGAAAAGGAAAAAAAGTGGCAATAACTTCACCACATACTCCATTATTGTCAGAATATCATCTTCGAGTCCATCATTAACCCCATTAAACCCCTAATCCACGGCTCCACTCCATTTAGCTCTCAACTGCAAACTTTACTCACATTCCCTATATTGGCTACAGGAGAAAGATCAGGTCCCCAACAAATTCAATAGGATATAGTGGATAAACAGTAAGATAAAAATTTTGAACTCCTTAACAAGCTAAGCAATGTTAGGGCATTGACAATCATTTATCCATTCCTCCAAAACTTCAGAAGTGACGACTGCAAGTGATAAGGAAAAAAATAAAATGAACTGGTTATTTTCTTAACCTTTTTAATTAAGCTCCAAGAAATTTCTAATGCCACTAACACCCCTAGTAAAGTTTCCTCCTTAAAATTCCATTTTATCATGCCTCACCTCCATTTTATCAACGAATTGCCTCCAATTAGAAAGGAAATCTTATTGTTCATAATATACTTGGGGATACTCAAAATACAAGAGAAGCTTGTAAAGTAGTCATGACAAAGTAAAATACAATAAGGAGATAAGAACCATTAAAAGGTATTGTCCACATGAAAGAGATGTAACAACTTTTAGGACTAGAGTTGCTTGAGTTTGAACTCTATTGTTTAAACAGTCGATCGTTAAACAACTTGATTGATTGAATGCTTCATCATTCAAATGCTAGGTGTCAACTAAAAATGTATTCTTGGTTGAGGAGTGTAAACTTTAAAGCTCCAGAACTAATACTGATGGAAGTTTACGACAGGAGAGGGGTTTCTTCAATTCTAAGTTATCAAATTCAAGTGTGGAAAATAAAAAGGAAGCACAGAAAGAATATAGGATTAGATGAGAAACCTATCTTAAGATTAACCTTCATTCTCAAAGCTTCTGACGAACAATTTTAAATTTAAATATCACCTTAATCATCTTAACAAATAACACAGTAAGGAAACAGACATGCATCGAACTAATAAGAGAATCATGAGAACTGAATGGATTCAATGAAAGCAAGGCATGCACCGTACTTCTTGGAGAATGGATCCATCAACGGTGCTAAAAATCCTAATGAGCGTGCCCTTGGTGCTCGCGGTGGCAATCAGCCGCCCGTCCTGCGACAGCGTGAAGCATGCAATTCTCGAATCATGTGCCATGATAAACTTGGTCCTGCGAGCCCCGTAGTGCTCCACCCTGACCTGGCCCTTCTGCCCCCCAGGACAGACCAGGACCAGCGACCCCTGCTGCTGGGACACGGCGCAGAGCCCCTTGGGATTCGGCACCGTCTCAATCTGATGAACAAGCTTGAGGTCGGCAAAATTGTACACGAAAATCTTGTGGTCCAGGACCACGATGATCCGGTCTCGTCGGAGCCGAACGGCCCGGACCTCCGACCGGAACGAGAGCTCCCCGATGCAGCGGCTCTGGTGGTCGTCCCAAATCATGACCTTGTTGGGCGGGTAGTATGGCTGCGGCCCGCCGCCGACGAGGGCCAGGATGTTGCACCGGAACAGCATCTCCACCACCCCGATCCCCCCGCTATCGAAGTCCCGGCGGAAGATCTCCCGGAAGGGGTCGCAATTATAGATGCGGAAGCCCCGGTCGGTCCCGGCGGCAAAGCACCCATGATCCTGGTTAAACGACAGGTGCAGCAGCGATGGCATCAGGGACGGCGACCAGGACGACGACGAGGCGGACAATGACGGCTGAACCGCAGTCAGCGGCGGCGGCGGCGGCGGTGGGATCGAATGGATGCCGAGATCAGGGTTTTCGAGGGAGCCGGAGGCATCCTCGTTGTCCGGCGGATCGGCGGAAGCGGAAGCGGAAGGAGAGGGGGACGGAGAGGAGAATTGAGCTTCGTCGTCGTCATGGGGAGGGAGTAGGAAGGGGGAGGTGAGGTTTGGGTTTGGGTTTGGATCAGAGTTAGGGTTTGTCCAGGAGAGAGGGGGAGGGGAGGAGGAGGAGGAGGAGGGGGGGACGGAGAGGGCGGCCATGGAGGTGAGGAGAGACCGGGAATTATCACGGGGTTGGAGGGGCAAAAGGGACCATCGGGGGATAAAAAGCTCGGCGAAGGCCGGAGTGGGGGGCAGAGAGGGGAAGACGGTGACGAGAAGTATACTCGGAAGGGTTTTGCCGAAGCCCCAGGGCAAGAATTCAGACATCGATTTTATTTTTTTCGGAAGGGGCACCGTATTTTGACATAATTGCTCGAGTGCCCTTGGGGAGGACTGGACGAAGCTAGATATTGACGTTTGGAGGAAAATATTAGACTGGATGGATGTTTTAAGATGACGTTGTGGAGACTTAAAAGGGTACAATTAGTTGGTTTAGGTTTGAAAAAAAAGAATAAAATTGCTATGCACATTCCTGACTTGGGGGGCACACTGTAAATTTTTTTTAAAAAAAAAATTGGTAATCAAATTCATATTCTTTACCTATCTTTCTTTTTTTTTTTGAGATATTAATTGACGCCGGTGGAGGAGTAATTTTTAAAGGTCAACGTAATAGCATGTTCATGCTATAATTATTTAAATTCAGATTTTTAGAAATGCATCACCCAACAATTGAACCTCGAATCTCAGAAGCAAAAGAAATGTTGTGCCTCTTATCTGTTTGTGGTATACTCAACCCCCTCCATCATCAAAAAATCTAATATAAGACTACTATAAAAATAAAATCAAGGTTCTTTTGTTGTTTAAGTATCTTGTCATAGGTTGATACTTCCACTATGATAAATTATAATTATAGTTAATTGTAATTAATTGTTACCAAAATTTGATGCGATTTTTAGATTTATGAATAAAGTACAAAAGATTGGGACATTTGTTTTCATGGCATTTCTCATTCAAAATTTGTGGCCATCACCAAGAGAGAACTTCCAAACGAGAGGTGGGTGGGAGAGTGGTCAGTCTAAAAGTTTTTATGGAGAAAGTTAAAATATTATTTATACCATTGCTATGTACCGCATTGTATCAACTACTCTCAAATATCGTTCTTGTAAAAAAAAAAATACAGAATCCAATATATAGAGCATTCAGCTGCTCAAAGCACTAAACAATGTTTTATCTTCATCATCACACTTTTACATTTTTGTCTATTTATGCTTCTGCCAAGTCTGGTCCTGTTTTTGTTCAACTAATAACAATATTGTCATGAAGGACATCTTTAAAAAATAAAATATCCATAAGTTGTTTAAGGGTGCATTATTTTTTTTCACAAAAAATCATTTTGCTCGCTAAAATCTGGTTGTTTATCAACCTTTCGCCTCATTGGTTTTTTTTTTAATAAAAATCAAAACTTTCCTAAGTAAGTCTTATTTAAATTAAACATGTACCACAAACTTGCTATATAGCAAGCCAATACAATTTGTACCCAACGGTAATAGAGGATAAGGTGTAACTATCCTTAGAGAACCGGTGTAGCCACTAAAATGTTGTGAGACTCATTTTTCATCCTTTATGGCAGCAACAGATAGATGATCCAAAGGCAGCTCTCTTTTTTCGATTCACAGAGTCTTCTCGAATAATTAGTCATGTATGAGGCTACCCAATCCACGACTCATTAACTTCTCTGTAAACGTGCTCGACCTGGAATGCAACATCGTCTCTTACCATGCTCCTGATGTATTGGAGCAAAAGGTGGCGCCCATCCACGCCACGGAAGCCCCCTTAGATTCAACCTATCACTATAGCCGAGTCGCCCTTAAACAAGACTGCTCTGTCCCGCAGAACACATCGTGCATAACTCAAATCAACCCATGCCGCTCTCAACTCCGTTTCCAAAACAGAAGTGTCAAAGATCTAGCTTCCGCCAGCAGCAACCATCTGAAATTCGGACATCTGATGGCAAAGTTTACACCATCTTTTCTGCCTCTGATGGAGGCAGGCACCACAATGAGCTTCCCCGTTCCCACCCTTCTTTTGGATGCATGGAATCCATAAAACCTTATTGTCCTTCAGCCAAAAAAAAAAAAAAAGTCTTGGCTTGACCTCCTCCTCCTGCCCTTCCTCACCACTCTTGAAGCGTCCTTCCTTCCCACCACCTATTTTGCTGCTCTGGGAATCTCCCAACCATACCGAGACCTCCCAAATAAATCCATCGCCACTGAAAACCAAAGATAATACTAATGCGAAAAATATATAAAAAAGGACATCAAATAAACGAAAAATAAAACATTTTTATTACATAATTCTTGAGCGCTATTACAGCAAGAGATCCGATCTCTATGTACAACGCTAAAAGGTCCAGCTTCTGCGCGATCTAAACACACTCATTAATACCTAATAACCAAACTTAGGCACCAAAGAAAGCGAGAAAATTTCCTTAATCAAGGCCTAAAAATCGAATCCGCCGCCAGAATCGAAGCCGGCGTCGTAGCCGGAATCGTAGGCGGACGAATCCGAGATCATATCCCCGATCAGAAGGCCCCCGAGGGCCCCACCGAGCAACCCTGCCCCCAGCCCCATCCCAAACTTATTCTTCTTTGGCGGCTGCACCACCGGCTGCGCCGCACCGTACCCGTACCCCGCCGGTGGGTACCCGTACCCCGCCTGGTACGGCGGCGGCGCGTAGCCGTGCGGCGGCGGCGGCTGGTAACCCGGGTATCCGGCCGGGGGCGGGTATGGCTGCGCCCCGTAGGGTGGGTACGCGGCGGAGCTGGTGCCGGCGGCGGGATACGCCATCACGGGTTCGTCGGCCTTCGGTGCCTTCCCCGGCGGTGGGTAGGCGGAGGCGGGGGGATACGCGGTAACGGGCTGATTGGACCTGGGGACCCCCGCCGGATGCGGGTAGGCCACCGGCGGAGCCGGTGCGGTGGCGGCGATCTTCTCGCCGACCTTGTAGGAGAGGTTGAGGACGCCTTTCGGCTTGCCGGAGGTGCACTTGCGGACCTGGTAGCTGACGAACTTGGGCCCGTTGCCAGCGGCGGCGTCGAGGAGCTCCGACAGGGGGATGCGAACCTCGCCGACGTCGCGGTCGCCGAGGGCGCGCTCGGCGCGGAGGAGGATATGGAGGAGCTGGCGCTCATAGTTGTCGGCAGGGACGTTGAAGCGGACGGTCGAGTTCCAGGCGGGGTTCCTGCCCCCCTCCCGATCGGGAGGCGTCCGCTGGCGCGACCGGGGGTCGCCGGAGAGCGACACCACCGCGTAGACCTCCATCTTGGAGAACAAATTGACCTGCTTGAGGTCCTTGGCCGAGATCAGGTTGACCTCCAGCGTCCTGTACGCCATGATTGAAGACGAGAGCGCTCAAAGAATTCGAGATCGAAGCGGATCAAAGGCTAGGGTTTCAAAGGATTAGAAATCGAAGGCGGTAAGCGAGTGGAACTATATGGGGGATTTGGAACTATATGGGGGATTTGGGGGAAGCGGTATATATACGCGAAATATCGCCGTCACGGTTGCTTCGGCTCCATTTCCGATTCCGAAACGCGGTTCTATTGACGAGTTGGGCCGGGATTCGGAAGTTCGCCGTAGACATCTAGAAAATTCCACGTAGGCACTAAAATATATAGGCGGTTGGCTCGCAAGACGGATGAAAATGATTGCCGACGTTCTGCACCCAGACTCAGAGCATTGGTGGGGCCCGTTCCAGTTGCTGATGGGTGCGATTCAGGGTGTCGACGTATTTGGGTTCGACTATTATTCAGGAAGCCTCGTTGACCGGAGCACGAGTATCCAAGAAGGGTGCCGCGTGGCGCCCGTATCACGTCATGGCACCGAACTTTGGGGTGGGCGCGGAAGGAACGCGAGGTAGCGTGGGATCAAGGCTTAGTCGCGAAGGAATCGTGACCGTTGGGTGAGCAAACTCCAGGTGAGGTTGTATGAAGAATCACCGTTAAAAGGATAGGGGGACGGGGATGACCTTGGAACCATTCTTTTTGATATTCTTTGGTGCTCGAGTTTATGAGGAAAGGATAAGGAAAATACCGGGAGTGTTCTTTTTCAAGGGAAAAAAAAGGACATGTCATCCATATATCTTTAATATTAGTCATTTTTAAAATTATAAAAAATGGAAAAGACTTCGTTGATATTAAGTGCTAATATCTCCATGTAAAGCTTATATTAAAAATTGATATAAGCTTAGTAAGACGAGACAAAAGCCTTATTCCAAGTTTATATTAGAACTTAGAATTAATTAAGAATTAATTAATAGTCCTAATTGTAGCTATAAAGTTCAATTAGTCACTTTTTATATAAAGGCTTTTCTAAGAATATATTCTTTTTTTTTCTTTTGGTGAAATAAGTTGGAGAATTCCTATAGGTTGAGTTCGTAAAAACAAGGCAGCATACATGTCTGCTTGTATCAGGGGTTTAATGCCTAGAGGTTTATCAGAGAAAGAGAAGAAATCTTCATTAGATCCTACTACAGCAAGCCCGTTTGAATTGTATTATATCCACAAATGGAGGATGTCTCAAATCCGTAGGAATGGTGCTCCAAGAGTTATTGATCCAGCTGATTACTATAGACGAATCATCTTCTAACTATATTCTCGAACAGCTTAGTCTTCACATCCCTCACCATGCATGCCGATCTAAGCTCTGCTTTTGGCATTGTAAAAGCATTAAAAACTCTCGTTCCGAGTGCCCAAGAAATAATAATTTTGGTTGATGAAGGTGAGCTCATGGAGCTGTCGATATCCCAGTGCCCCGGTCTCATAGGTTCATTTACCTATTTTTTTGCATCTAAAATATTAGCAGTGAGCTTTTGAATTAAATTGGATATTTGCTTTTGGATTGCTCTGCTTACCTTTGAATAAGCGATTCATTCCTCTTCAGCCAGAGAACCCAACCAACATGACTCATCATTGTTCTTAGATCTTCTTTTGTAGTTTGATCCATTAAGACATCTACCATTTCCTGAAGATTGTCCGAGAGAGAGATTGATGGAAAAGTACTTCACAGCGAAATCTCTGCTAATTTGCATTGAGATAAAATATGTTAAATATCTTCAAGGGGACGGGTTATATCTTTTGCGCCCAAAAAAGGATTCACCTTTCTTCATGCAAATCCATCGTTGGATCCCACAATAAACCTTTGTGATCTTTGACACAGACGTACTAAGTTTGGGGTGCTGTGCAAGGAGCAATCATTATTTCGCACGAAAGAAGATCAAAGATCCAACCTGAACCCCTTCAATGGCTTGAGGACAAAGGCTGCAACAGCTAATTTGGATTGGTAGAGGGCCCCTCCCCACCAATTGATCCTTTCAAGGAAGCCTTCGCCAGATAATTTTCCACTAAAAAGCTCACACTCGTAGGGTAGCAACTAACTTCAACACCCTGGCAAAGTTGCTGGTAGGAGGCGGCGGCTGCAGCTGTCCCTTGTTTTCAAAGAGGAGAAGCAAATGCATCTCCAATACTTGATTAAAGAATCAGACTGGTATTTTGCAATCACCAGTAGATTCTCCGACATTTTAGATTTTGGAAATGAAATACCAGTGCCGAAGAAACTGGGAAATGTGTTCTGCTGCCTGGAGCGAGAGCGGCCCGTCACTATTCACCGATGTGGAGGGAGATGTGTGCTAAAGCCATATTGGTCCTTCCGGAGATCAGATAGGCTATTGGCGATGGCCGGTCTATTGATGTGCTGGAGGATTGCTGGATGACCTTACAGCCAATTAGCCGCCTGCCGACCATGGGGGACTCGGTGCGATTAGATGGCTGCAGGGTTAGCGATCTGATGGACTCTGATGAGGGACGCTGGAGAGAGGAGTTGATTCGGAAGGTGTTTGGGGAGCAGCTGGTTGAGATAGTCCTAGCTCTCCCGGTTCCTGCCCGGGGAGAGTCCGACATAGGTGCCGTCGGGACGGTCTCAGGTGCGTGCGAGGGATCTTTAGCTCCGTTCAGTAGGGAGCCGACCCGGCAGATCGAGGGAGGTTGGATTTGGAGGATGCAGATTCACCCGCGGGTGGCACTTTTCATTTGGAAGGTGGCCTGGGGCGACCTACCTTCTAGGAGTGTGCTAGGCCGACGAAGTGTGCAGATTTCTCAATGTTGTGAGGTGTGCACGGACTGCGAGGAGACTATTGGCCATGTTCTTTTGCAATGCCTCAGGGCCAAGGAGATATGGAGGACATCACCGGCCCCTCTTCCCCATTCGGTGGAGTCGCCACAGGACATATTACATCGGCTGAGAGTTTCTTTGCGGAGTCCTAAGTTTGCTAGGGCAGGGATACTTAGAGCATACCTGGCTTACCATATTTGGTTAGACAGGAATGCGGGCTTGTTTGAGGGCAGGAGGTCGACTCCGAGAATGGTGGTGGATAGAGTTGTGCTTCAGGCCAGGGAGGTTATTTCATATGATGCTATGTTCTCTCCTGGGATGGTCAGGGACATCTGGGGTACTCTCTCTGCTGCTACAGCACCCAGGTTCGCTCTTGTTTCTCGGCCTCTCAGGTGCCCCCACCCTTGGCCATCTCAAGATAAACTTTGACGGTAGCATGTTGATGGATGGGATATCCGAAGGTGTGGGATTTGTGATCAGAGACCACTTTGGCAGGCTGGTTGCAGCCGGAGGACGCCGTACGACAGGACTTACTGCTGCAGTTGGGGCAGAACTGCGAGCAGCTTGGGAGGGTATATCCTACGCGAGGCGGGTTCTTCGTGCCGAGCGGGTGTACTTCGAGGGGGACTCATTGGTGGTGATTGATTGGATCCTAGGTATGGATATGGTCATCCTCTTATCGTGAAACTCGCAGGTTGGCTATAGAGTTGGATGAGTTTCAGACGGCACATGTGTTCCGGGAGGCGAACCGGGCAGCAGATTGGATCACCTCCTTTGTTGCGCGACATTCTGGAGAAATCCTTTGGACATCTACTGTAGATTTACCGTCCTCATTGTACTTTTTACTTTCTTATGACTTGGCAGTATGTACTCACATTAGAGCTATATGAATTGCCGTATTTTACCAAAAAAAAAGTAATGGGGAAAATAAGCCCAAGCTTCCGGGTCTGAAGCGAACATTCAGATTTCAGCATTGGAGGCCGCAGAAAAAAAGCAGGAAAGTAGAAAAAATTAGGGAAAAAAAGTTTAAGAAAGGAAAAAGAAAAAGATAAATTTGGACAACTTCTTGCTTTCTCTTCTATAAACACCTCAATCTTGTCTCCCAATTTCGGAGTCTCTCTTCTCGTCAATACCCCCGCTCTTTCCTCTACCGCGTCCCGTCTCCTTTTGAGGTGGATTCCTTCTCTCTCTATCTTTTGATTCGATAAATAATTAGGAGTTTTTGGTGTTGTGGGGTATCGGAGTTTGATCTCTAATGGAGGAGCCCGGGTGGCTGAAGCGAGCGGTCGTTGATGCTCTGGCCGGAACGACGTCCGGCGGGATCTCCTGATAGTGACATCCCCATTGCATGTGATCAAGATTAGGTTTCAGGTTTGTCTTAGGTTCCCAATCTTAAAAAAATGTGGTGAATATTAGTCATCCTCACCTCGGACTGATGTGTTACGAGCAATGCCAAGAGTGACCAGTAATTATGGTCACGATAATTGTCGATTCAACTTGGCCATAAATACATAATCAACACTATTAACATTGCAAGCATATTATGGGAAGCTGCGTATGAGGCCATCTGTTATCATACAAGTATTGCGCCTTCTGATAGTTAAGATAATGGATTCTTGCCCCATCCTATATAGAGATAGCTGAGAGACTCTTAAGTAGGCACTCTAGAGCAATCTTCATTTCTATTTTTTTTATTATTGCTTTATATTTTTACTAACTTAAGCATCGAAAGTCTCACGTCCTAGAACTTTCCGATAAGTAGACTTTCTTTCAGATTGTACTCACCTTCTAAAATGACGATATTTGTCCTTCTTCGCCTTGAAGCTATTCTTCAGCTTTTGGCCGACTCGCTTTTTGCCTCAGTATCGGCCGATCTCGATAGACCGACTTCAACTTGGATGCCATTTTTTTTTGATCGGTCATGATTTGTTATTCTTTTGATGCGTTTTGTTTTTAGTGCAGTTTCAAAAATAAAATCTTGTAATAATGTAGGTTTCCGCATGTTGGAAAAGGACAAACTTCGTGTGCTAGGAAATTTATTAGTCAACGGAGAGGTACGAGTTAAAAGGCATCAACTTTAAAGGATACTCACCGTTTAAAATAGAATAAAAAAACGACTCCGATTGGCATAGGATCAGTTTGCTTTAGCTATCAATTTCAGCACATGGAAAGAGAGAATAGAATCTTTTTTCCAAAAAGTGGAGATCTGCTGATACTTTATCATCTTGGGAATTATTCTTTTCAAGAACTCGGCCACCCTTGGGAATCCCAAGAATACTTCAGCTTTTTCTTTTGTTTAGATTTTGGCTTATCTTTTGTTTCATTTGCATCTGTCTTAATCTGTTAATTTGTAACCCTCTTTTTCTGCCTTTTTTGTAACTATTCTCGTTAATAAAATTGGGTGGCAGCCTCCCTTTCCCTCAAAAAAAAAAAAGAAAAAAAAAGAGAAAGAAAGAAAGAAAAAGAAAATTAACATGATCAATCAACCCATATGAGGTTAGGAAAAGAATTGGAAAACAGGCATCATAATGAGGATTTTTTTGTTGAGAAAAATGTCAAGGAAATAAGACTGCAGATTTTATTTTGGGTAAAAACATGCATTTGGATAGGGAAATACTGTAGGCAACCTTGACATCCAGCTCTATGATCATAACGCACCTGCATAATTATCAAGAGGTTCAGAACCTGTTGCTTGAGCTTCAGGCCTGGTTCAGGCTGAAAATTAGGAACTGTTAAGACCCTCCTTAGTCTAAATGATTATGATCAAGAGACTGCGGTTCTGTAAATCAAATATTACTCATAATGCAGATGCAATCAAGAAATCCATATACATCCATCGCAAAGTATCCTTCTATGATCCACACCTATTATATTTATTAGATCGATTGCAGCCTGTACATAATGAATCTGGATTTAAGGATTTAGTTCACATGAATATGGATAAATGATGGGTTTAATTGTGTTTGGCACAATATCATCAAAGTGCAACAGTTTTCATATTTTTCAGCAGTGTTCCAGCAACTAGATCAGATGTTTCCCAATCAAAAAAGACTTATTAGCTTCAATTCATACTGCACGGTACTTTGAGCAACTTTATACAAGGAAATACATACATTATGATACAACTGTTGGATGATAACGAAAGATCAATGCTTAAGAAGTTGCGTATATGACATAAGAATTAAAAAATAACAAATAAATGAAAACAAGCAAGAATAACATCTGTTACTTCCATCACTTGAATGAAAATGCTGAAAATATACATTCAATGAACAATAATGCTACCAGTATGGACCGAGAAAAGGGCCTCCAAGCTCATCAGGAATCAGACTTATCAGGGGGAGTTCCAGCAAGCCAACCCCACACACCACGAGAACCCTGCCGCCTTTCGGCATTCAATGTTGCTTGCTCAGCAGCAGCCTTCTGCCGTTGAAGCAGCTCAAGCTCCTTTTGTAGAGTATCCATGGTCTGTAGCTTGTGTCTTAGTTCTGCAACATCAACCTATCCAGAGGAAAGTACTTAACTGTCTAGATCCGGTACGTATGCTCCCTAGTGGAACCGATTATTTTTGAACAGTGTATAAAATTAAATTATATAAAACTAGCCCTTATGAACAAGACTGTATCACTTACATCCCTGGTCTCCTTAAGGTTTAGGAACCAAAGCAGATAAGGTTAAGAAAATTAGGTACTGACAGGTAGGACTAACTTGAGAAGGCTTAGACCAAAGCAATGTTGAAATGCAACCATACCCGATAAACTATATTTTAAATTGATAACAGCATTGCCTTGTGAAAAAAGTTCTTTAAGCAAGCTTCCTTAAGCCCATAAAGAACCTCAAATTAGATTGTGTAGTAATATTTCAAAAAAAAATGGTTATTTTGATGATAGCAACTTCTGTAATGAATCAGAGAGCAAAATGAATGGAGGAATGAATGAGTGAATGAATGAATGAATGTTATTGGGCACTCCAAACCATAAACTGTCAACTAGTAAGGCAACTATTCTGACGAGTTGAGATATAGGCAGGAATATGCTCCGACATCAACGAGCAAATAACAGTTAATTGAAAATCCAGCACTGTAAAAGGTGTATAAGGAGAGCATACCTCAAGTTTGAAGCATCTTGACTGTTCAGCAGCAAGCTGACCACGGACAGATTGAAGCTCCTAAAAAGTTTATAGCAAAGACAAGTTCAAACACCAGATGTACAAAAGACACAATTTCATCATCGTTTGTGACATATCTTTTTCTTGTTAGAAGTTCAATATATTCTGAAGCATAGGGTCAACAGCAATTCAATATAAACTTCTTTGTTGGTTATGATCAAGGAAATAATTCCACTGATGGAATACTCCTCATGCAATATGTAGAAGTTTATGCAACAGCAGAAAATTCTAATGCAAGCAAGAATCAGTTTTGTAGCTCCATTAAAAATTTAATGGCATCTCCAATCTAATTAAGTGACCAATGAAATTAAAATGACACATGAACTTATGTCAAAAGCATTATTAGTAAGAGCAGAATCAAGAGGGGAAATAGAATCATGGTCAAAGAAACCATCCTCTTTTTCTTGAAGGTGACAAAAGACTAATGAAGCTAACCTTTGTAAGGTTTGCATTTCGTGACTCTGCATCAGCTAGCTCTTGCTTAAGATGGACCATCTCGAATTGTTCCCTGGTAATTGTTGCTCTCAATTCTTCATTCCCCACTTTAAGGGCTGATACAAGTTTCTCACTTGTTTCCACATTTCTGACATTCTAAGAATTGCAACAAATGTGACAGGTCAAAAAGGTTGGTCATCTTAATGGTTCAAATAAGTTGAAATGTCTACATATCCAATAGGAAATTCACAGCCTCATATAAGAGCTGTGAAAATCCTTTTCATGTTTATGCATCTATGCAACTAACTTCTACGTATGCATAGACATAATTATGTTTTCATTATACAAGTATGAATATGCATAGAGTGGGAAAGAGTTCTAATAGTTTTATATAGATTCTGCTAAAATTTCTGGAACTACAATTGTGGAATGCATTTTCCCAAATTACCGCAGGCAGTGGATCAACATTGTCCATCATGATTTCCCTCACTTTCCCCTCTTGAGCTGTTTCAATCTCAGGTTCCACAGCCCTACTTGTGGTTATACTATCAGGTCCGTCCACTATCCTGGTCTGTGCATTTGATTTGCAGCTCTGTTTGAGAACATAGACCTGACCACCAAAAAAAAAGACTCAGGAAAAGAAAATCATAAAAAATATCTACAGAGAGAAATATTTTTAATCACCAACCTCATTGCTATAATGCCCATTGTATCCTCCAAAAGAAATAATAACATCCTCTCCGGTGAAGGATGCGAAAACCAAACTCAGGCCCTGCCACAGAAACAAATTTGAAACATTGGTTAGACATCAGAAACAACTGGTTGCTAGCCAAAAGTGCTGGTGCAAAGTAATTTAAGGTGGATTTTATGAACATTGAGACTATATTATATCTCACAAGAACAATGGATCCATTTTCTATAGAATAAAACAATAACATTTCTCAAGTGACAAGGCAATTCAGAAATCCTATGTAGGGATTATGCTGATCAAAAACTAAATGTAACAAGAGACGAGAAAAGAAAAAAAAGGCAAGCTCCTGCAATGAGCTTTGTTTTCATTGGATGTACTATTATTTATTTGACACAGACAATCTTACAAAGTGCTTGTTCGTAGGAACTATTCATTCCAATGCTACAACATTATATAAGTAAAAATTACACAAAACATATTCTATTTGTGATTTAAGTCTTAACCTATAATCATATATACTTCCCTAAGCACCATCCAGAAACTTGAATGACGTGAAGTATAGAGAATAGTTGTTGTACACATAAATTTGACTTCACTGATTTGAAAGACGTTAGGAATGAAAATTTCCCAGTAGTAAGATGCCCACACCATGATCGTGCTATCGCATTGATTTCCTATAAGCCTTCAATTTCAGCACTGTAGTGGTATGGTCTAAATACTTGGCAATTGCCATAAGATAACAAGTATTGGGACCAACGGACTTAACATTACAATCTCAAGGTACGCGGAACCAACCGAACCGACGTACCGGTGGGGACCGGTACCAGTTCGATACCGGTTGGAACTGGTACCAAACCAGCCAACCGCAGAAAAAAAAAAAAAAAAAAAAAGCAGGGCCGCGTGGGCTCGCGCTAGAGTGCGGTACCATGTGGGCTCGCTGCCCTGTGCAGGGAACTGCATGCAAGCACGGGGAACCCCACGCAGGTGTGGTTCCCTGCACATGGATTCGCGTGGGCACGCTGCCCTGCGCACGGACGCTTCTTTTTTATTTTTTATTTTTTCTTCTCTTCTTCCTCCTTCCCGAACTCTCTTCCTCTCTTTTCTTCCTCTCTCTCCTCTCTTCTCCTCTCTTTCCCCCTTCTCCCGCGAGCAAAGATGGGGCTGGAACCGCGAGCAAGACGAGTGATCCTCATTGGCCCGAGGCCCGGTGCGACAAGTAGGCTTCTTCTCTTCTTCTTCTCTTCTTTCTCTTTTTCTTCCTCTTCTTCTTCTTCTTCCTCTTCTTTCTTCCTCTTCTTTTCTCCTCCTCCTCTTCTTCTTCCCCTGTGCCGGTACCGGGCTTGTACCGGTTCGCACCGGTACGGGCAAGGAGCCATTCGCTTTGGGGTCGGAACCGAATTATATGACTATACCGTATCGGTGCTGACCGGTACCGGTATGGTACAGCCTAAATCGGTCGGTTCCGACCGGTTCAACAGACTCTGCATTACATAATGAAGGAGTTTGCTTGTGGAAAAATTGAATAAATGCACAAAAGGCCAAGTCGTATAAACATTTAAGCACAAAGCCTATTTCCTTTCAGCAATTCTTGGTTTTATTACAATTTAAGAACCCTAAGAACTGGGAAAAGATAAATGAAATGAAACTCACCTCACTAGCAAGGGGTACACGTCCTTGGACGGTAGTGACAACCGACCATGTAAATGTGGACATGTTAAGAAGAAGAGTTTCAGAGACCCCTGCAAAGAAGCAGGTTATAGAATCAACACAAAACACAAAAGGCCAAAAGAACCAGCATTGTAGCAAAAATCTAAGCACATGAGCAGTATACATTTTTTCTCTTTGTATTGAAAATGTATCAGCCATTACTCTTTCCTTGCATTTATTCTTTGTTTATATATGGTGATCTATTGAATGATATAACTTGAAGCAAGTGTCAAATATCATAACAGAGGAACATTTCTTGTAGCCATACTTCTCATTCAACTTAGAAGTCTTATCAGTAGAGAACATAAAGTGGTTAAGAAAAAGGGACATACAATTAGAGGACATCCCAACATGGGAGAGCAGTTTTGATTTTATCTGATTGATCAAGAAAGAGAAACGGGAAACCTAATTAAATGGACTGAAATTCAGAAAACATAATAAACTGGAACTAACTTAGGTTGTAGCCAAAAAGCTGAACCCTATACCATATATCCTATAAGGCTAGTTGACTTCTGGAAGTTGATGAATGGTCAGAATGTGATGAATGAAGCAGTATCATTTTTGATAAGTATAATTATGACTTTGAACATCCCATAATTGAGGTTCTCTGGATCCACTCAATGTGAGCAATTCTCTCTAATTTTTGCATGGTAAGCAATTGGAGCAGACATTTCAGAATTATTTAAATGAATTTAAATTGTTTACAAAACCTTTGAGTATCCAATATCAGAATAAGAAAATCCTTTTCTAGTTTCTTCTCCTCTGAAGATAAACAATCCAAGAAGCAAACTCATCAAGTTCCATTAGGAACCTTATTGTATAGAAATTGCTGATTTATTTTTTAACATGCAATCCTAAAAGAGAAGTAAATTGGAAGCAAATGTCTTATATTTTTAGTGACAACATATACCTTTTTCTCCTTGATCCATGAAAAAAAAAATATAACATTTGACATGCATTGCTGAATCACAAACTCCATTATCTAGATTTGCTCTTTCTGGCTTGTACATTCCTTTATAGAATCAAAACTAGTTCTGGTGAAAGATCAGGTGCCAAACCAAAAATCATTAAGAAACCACTTGCACTTTGTAGAATCAATATAGCTCTGGTGAGTTGGTCATAAAAGACATTCAGATCACTCATAGACTGACTAATAAATTATAATCATCTCAATGCCAGAAATTCAATAAACTGGACAGGGATGGGATTTTTAATGTGCGGACAATTTCGTCCTCAAAAGTCCTCAGCAAATGTGATGCCATTTTCTATAGTATCTTGCTTCATTAATGGAAAAAAGGTCACTGTTGATTCACAGGACACTAAGAAGTAAGAAACTTGGAAGAACACTTAGAGTGTGAATTCTTGAATAGAGAGATCACACCGCACAGACATTATTAATAGCAGCATATGGTTCCAATGCACGAAAAGTGCACGTAAAATAAATAAATAAATAAATAAATAAATAACTGGTATGGGCAGAAATTTCAAATTTACCACTCTTATTATTGCCACCACCAACAATAAACCAGTTTTCTCCTACTGTTACGCCTGCATGGCCAGCTCGTGAAGCTGGAGTCACACCATGTTGTTTCGGTCTGGACCATTCCATCTGCAGTACAGCCAATTTTTTTTTATTGAGATATTTAAATCCTTGACTACTAAAAAAGCATATAAAAATAAAAGCAACCAACTTACACTCTTCAAATCAAGGACATGCAGATCATTAAAGCACATAGCATGTGAGGCCCCACCAAAAATTAGAAGATATCGCTCCGCATGGCATGCAGCAGCATGATCTGACCTTGGAGAAGGAGGCGTGCCGCTGAAAAAAATAGCAAAGATAGGATTGAAAGAAGGCACTTGTTTAAGATATACTTTAGGCTGATGTTTTCTTCAATTGTAAATATGTAATGATCATGATACCATAAATATTCCAAATGTACCAACACAATAAGATAAGCCTAAGAGGAACTCAAACTCAAAGTTAGCAGCCTACAAGTATATCAAAAGAAGGATTGTAAATACAAAGCAGTTATACCACCATCAAAAATATTCCATTTCTGAAGAAAGATTAAATAAGTATTTCAAACATAAAGTAAGAAAATTCTTTAGGAGAAGTACTTTGTTATTTCAAACTCAATGAAGATCCAAGGATGCTCCAGTAAGAAGTACTTAGGTTTGTGTTGAAAGTGGTAAAAAAAGAAGGGGAAAGCCTAAGATAACATGGACGAAGGTTGTGAGAAAAGAGATGGAGAAACTTGGAATAACATCAGAGATGACCTTAAATAGAAATACTTGGCGCATGAGGATCCATAAAACTGATGCCAAATAGTTGGAAAAAGGCTAGATGCTTATGGTTATGTATTATTTCACTAAAAAAGAGAGAAGAAACTGTTTTCTGTCACTTACATATAATCAACTTCATTCCAGGTCATGGTTTCCAAGTCAAGAATGTGCAAATCATTCAAGAGAGATCTCTTTGCATTTTCACCACCAAACATGACTAATCTTGTTCCAACAAGGGTCGCTGATTGACCTCCACGCGAGACCTACAAGAGAAATCAAATTTAAAATAAAGAATCCAATGGTGATTTTGTTTATTATTTTCTGGAATTTGAAAGAAGCATAAGAATAAAAATAAAAGCAACTGAATCTGGAATTTTTCCCTTAAATTTTAAAATAATGTCACATCACATTCATTCCCCATACAGTGTTTGTTTTCATCTTGAGCATTATTTTATGATGATGTAGCATTGCTCTATGCTACAAACACTTGTAGAGTTAGTGGAAGGAATAAGCTCTTTTGGTGATTATACAGAAGGCATCTTACTCAATGAAACTACCAATAGAAGATCATAAAATTTAGAGCATAATCATGGCTTTTCAGTAATTACTAGAATTTATTGCACTAGATTCCTTTAACATTAGCAGAAAAAATGTCATTAGATGTACTCCATCTTGACGTGTGAAGGATACCTGTACTTTAACTTACAGAGGATTGAGCTAGAAAGAACATCTTAGGAAATTAAAATAATCGACGTCATAAGGAAAAAGTTAGCAGTCCACAAGTTTCCAGAAACATAAGCAAGAAGAAACATACTGGTGCCTTCCCTTGAGTCTCTATGTTTGACCACATGCAAGTCTGCGGATCAAATTCCTTCACTATCATAAAAAAAACAAAATAAATATAAATGGCACAAGCCATTGATACTAGGAACTATGGTGACAAAGAAACAAAATGGTGCCAGAAAAGATTGTAAATAGAATTGCAAAAACCTGTAACTGTTGCAGAGGGATTTTTTGTGTGCCCTGCGACAGACAGAATTCTGCTTCTCCATGTAATCTGCAAGGAGCGAAAAACAAAAACAGATAGTAACCATGGTCTATGGATGTGATACTTTACAGACTGATCATCCCAAATAAATTCCAGCAAGTCTAGGTATTGTAAAGGAGAATTCATTTTCTGATTACCAGCGAGTGGCCACAACAGGGAGCAACTGGCATTGAGACTGTTGATTCCCCAGAATCAGAGGTGGATTTAGCCACCACCTTAGACCATGTCAAAGTTTTCAAGTCCAGAACCTTTGCCCAAAAAGAAAAAGAATGTAACTACATCACTTAGATGAGATTAATTTAATTATTCTATCAAGAACAAAGTTAGAATCAAAAAGAAAATTTTATACAGCTAGTACCAATAAGATTTCCATTTCTCTAGAGTTGTTGTCTCCCAGAAAATGGCATAAGATATTTTTAGACAAAAATTGCAAACCCACACAACAGAAAGCTAAATCATAATTTTTTTTCTGACAAAAAATCATAATTCATTTTTAAGTTACAAAGAGTGTAAGTTCATCACTAGCAACTAATCCATAAGTATCGCTATTTTTATCCAAAATGAGTACCATGAGAGAATGATTATCATTAGCCATGCACACCTGAAGGTCATTAAGATAACGGCCATTGTAGTTCCCACCAAAGATGTACATCTTTTCTTGCAATAAAGCTGATCCATGCTGTGATAATTTGAAAAATCAGCTGAATGCTGGAATGAAGCTTACAACATAAGGACAATATTGATCATCAAAGGACAGGATTGCTGCAGCACCTGATATCGAGGCTTTGGACGTTGTCCCGATAATGGAGGTGCAACCCATTGATCATACATAGTAACCGAACCAAGGCCCTCCATTGTAATATCTTTATCTTGAGTCTCTGACATATCTCCAATTTCGGTGGAAATAGTATTAGGCTTTGGAGAGGAATTTCCATTGGGAGTGGTCAAGTATAGTTTTGGCTTCTGCAGCAAAACAGAGAAATTATATATGCATGAATAAAACACTATATTTAAAGTAAGAACACTGGATCTTTGTTATTGGTATTTGTCTGGAAAAAAGAAATATAGAATGATGTTATATACATAAGTTCCATAAGTTAGATAAAGAGCATGTTTAAAACTTTGAAAAATAGAACATTGGAACTTCTAAATCACATGTGGGTAGGAGTTTCTGCATACACTACCCACAAGAATAAATATTTAGGAAAAATACATTCCACACAAATATCATCCTATATAAAAATCAAATCATAATGATATCAATGCATTGATAAACCAGCATACATATGAAAATGTTAGATTTTGTAGGAAGATAAATTGAATTGACATAATCCAAGGGATTTGCGTTTGATAATATACGCACAGATACTATAAATGCAACTCAATTTTCAGGTCTGAAGCTCACATTCAAAGTGTCGTCACAGTGCAAGCTGTGTAGATAATTCATATCCTTAATTGGAGGAGAAAATATCTTTTAAGTCCTTGATAATATCAAACTAGATTTGTTTTTTCATGTTTAAAATTTTTGCAAAAAATGAGGGAAATGCTAGATTGGTGTTAGCAACTTTAATGCTGCATTTCACCAAAGTTGGCAAACTTTCTGGCAGGAACTTAGAAGGATTTAATACTTTGGAAGGAGATTAAAGATTATGGAATTGGTAGTTTGTTTGGGCAAAAGAATGGATGTCTAGCTAAATAATAGGGTCATGATATCAAGTTAGAATGAAGACACTTCAGCGAAAAAATATTGACTATAAGGGCAAGGAGATTAGATAAAGGCAGCAAAGGATCCATGGTTGATGGCGCGACAAGAATTATAGCAGCATTAACATCGAAGTACATGTAAGTATCATAATGGGTGGTAAAAATCTCCAATATGGTCATGTTCAATATTTTAAAAGATTGTAGATCAAGACAGGCAACAACCTAGTGCCTAGATGCTAGATGGGAGCCTAGGCAAGCATCCAGAGATCAAGGTCGTCCAAAGAATGTAAATGTTTTATAAAAAATAAGAAGAAATGTTAAGGAATAGTTACAGTCCAATAAATAAGACATATCAGATAAGGTGTGGTAGGCCAATGGGAAGTATCAATTTTGCAAGATCCAATACTAGTTTATAAATTGATCTTATTCTACATAAACAAACATGAGGAAAAATGTTAAGAACGACGAATGACTTAGCTAGTAGGAGAATGGATTCCCCGTGGATCAACTTTCTCAAGTATTTGAGGGGGTGGGGGGGAGATCCTGGCTAAAAATTATGGAAAGTCAGCATGAGATTAAGGTTTTGAAGGAGAGAGAACTTAGCAACATGATGGCTTTCCTTTATTGCTTTTCAACTGCTTTTTTTTTTCCTAGTTAATGGGAGGTTATAATTCTGATTGAATTACATCATAAGAACACTAGTGGTGTTAAATCCTGTTTCTGACTCCAGTTTCAAAGAAATCATGGCTACAAAATGTACGAATGCTAAATTCCAGCTGACCTTTCGAGCAGACTTTCTAAACTAAGTTATAGCGTCTACCCCACAATGTCAAGACTATCTAACCTTTTTCCTCATTTTCCCTCTTCACCAAGATCATTCCTTCTTCCTATAACTCATCTCCCTAACAGAACTCAGTCCTTCTCTTTCAACCTTACTTTTCTCTCGAACATTATAAAATATGAAAATGCGCTAAACCTTCTTTTGATTGTTTAAGACCATTTCCTTAGTGTGACATCTTATCATATGCCCAATGACCAGAGTTGTAGCTTAGTTCAGGCATTTGTTTGAAACAGTATCATCAATGGTGTTGGTAGGAGAGGGTTGAAGGAGGCATATGTATTGTTCTATGTCCTAGATGCTGTCAACATTTGGGACTTTTCTTTTTGTCTCAGAAGCTTCTCTACATGCAGTTTGGACTTCGATATGTACATCTTCCCTTCTAAGGTGTTCCTTCTTGTCAGTTCGCCACATGGCACCCTTACTGCAGATCAAAAATTGGGCTTTTTATCCTAACTTTTGATTATCCAAATTCTGTCTGAACTTTTGGCAATTTTTCCATAGTTTTCCAAATTTTGAATCTTTCCCCAAGATAAAATCCTAAAACCCTGAAATTTTGACCATGCACATAGCCAACTCTATCATGATCGGAAAGGATTGGATGATCATGATGTACAGTGTACATGTGAATTTTTCACACCAATGCAATCTCCGCTAGAGGTGATTACTTCAATTAATGAAAAATTAAAACCAAAAAAATGCAAGGGACCCGATAAATGTAGAGATACTTGATGAAGGATAAGTTCCGAAGGAAAATCAATTCATCAAAAAGCGAAGTCCATCTTAGCCTCAATATACTTACATGCATTTCCATTCCTGTAGTAGGCTCAACTATATATTCAGGTGCCTTTGAATACCACGCAGGATCTTCCTCCTATTGAAAATGCTAAAAGGAGTCAGCTATTGTACATTGAGATCATCTTAAAAACAATCTTAGGCTTGTAAGCACCTCCAAGATTTTCACAAAAAGACGCATTGCTTCTGCGAAAGCCATTTTTCCAAGCCCATGCCAACTGAAAGCATAATAAACAGTAGTCCAGACCATATATCCAGATGACAAACTTTAAACCATAATCCAAAAAGCAGGAAATACTAGAAGTAATGAATTCAGAGTTCTATTAAATATTATAAGATTATTTAAATATGTCTTCTTGTATGACTATTCACTAGGAAGAAGCTTGATACACATTACTCATATGAAATATTACATCAAGGTTAATAAATATAATTAAGCACAAAAAAGAAAAAAAAAAGATACTACAACAAGGTCTGAGCTATCGAATGTGACGAAACATAAACTCTCTTTCACCCTTTCCAAGAAATTGTGACACATATCATGATGAGAAAAGCTTATCTGAATGGTATATTAAAGAAGTTGAGAAATGTCTGCTATTTTATGTTAATCTTTTTTTTCTTAAACAGAATATTGGGTTTGTCTTGTTTTTTTGTTTTGTTTTGTTTTCAAATGAGCTGTTGTAATTTTCTGGTCATGGATTCACAATTTCATCTTTGGACTTTCTTATTCTATGATGTTGTTGAACAAATTATATGTTGGTGAAGTTGTTTACTACTTGTTCAAAGTGAATTTTTTTGAGTAAATCATTTTCTGTAAATTAAGTTTTTCATTTCTGGTAACCTGAGAACTAGGACTGCTAAGCAAGTGAAGCATCTATGGCTGCTAGCTCTCAAATTAGGATGTCTGACTAGTTAACAAGCTGAAGTTTATATATGGAAAGTCTTACATAATTTTTGCAACTACTTATAAAAATCTAACTCTGTATTCTATTTATCAAGGCTAACATAATTTAAAAGGAGAAGAATGTATTCTGACTATGAAATTGAGATGAGATTATGGAAATTAGCTGAAATTAAATGTATCAAAAGCCTTGAGGGGCCTAAGGCTCTCATCAAATCTCTTAAACAAGTTGTTCATAAACAGCTCAAATTCTGCTTGAAATTAAATGAAGAGTCAAGCTAAAACCGATCTTGGTATGGGTTGGTTCTTGTTGGTTAAAATTTTGGCAACAACAAGAATGGGTCAGTTCTGGATGGTCCACTAACCCAACCATGTGCGTCACTAATCCTGAGTCTCTAATGCATTAAAATCTGCATCTCTATTGTTCAAATCTGCCGATTTCTCTTGCTGTAATTTAAGTGGACCATCTTTAGAAACAATAAAATTTTAGAATCCCTTCCTTAGGAGTCTTATCTATTTCTCATGCCTAAAGACAGATTTTTAAACCCTTTTATTTCCCTCAATCGTCAGCATACACCTTTACTATCTTCTTTTTTGAGACTGGATGGTACGTCCATAAATTGACCCACTCTCTATGATTCTTAGCCCCTTAGATTCATCAATGTGCAAGCAATCTTTCTCCATTTCGCTCTCATCACCAAGTTTTCTATCTAGTTTGCTCTAGCAAATTGAAATTTAATATTTAATTATCATCCAGATGTGAATGTAGATGGTAAAGGACACCTGTGCAACTTGGAGGATGAGATTTTCTCATTTTGTTCCACATTTTCACCTACGTGGAAGACTCAATCTCTTGTTAATTAGTATACTATCTCAGCAAGAAGATTAGCCTGTGGTCAGGCAACCCCTCTTTGGGGCAAAATGATAATTTTTGGGGTCAATTTTCCCATATGAATGGAGGTGGCAACATTTGAAGAAAGGAAGCCACAAATTTCCGAAGGCTTGAATATAGAAGATGATAAAGATTTAAAAAAGAATACTATGGCACATCCTTTGAATCTGTTGATATTGGATCACAGTCATGCATGGATAAGAATTTGCAATAAGCCTCCTTCTGGTATCACCTATTTGTTTTTCTTCAGTTATTCTCCCTTATTACGGCGCGGGGGGGGGGGGGGGGGGGGGGGGGGGGGGTATTAGTATCTATTTTTATTTTCTTAATAATGGGAATTGTTTACCTTCTTTTCATCTAAAGTAGCTTCCCGAAACCATTAATTATATATACTGCAGAAGGGAAGAAGCAGAGAAAATAAGCATTATTCACTCACTGTTGGAGTCTGATTTTAATTAAAATTCTTTTAACAAGGTCCAACTATGATAACTGATAAGTTTCTGAAGCTTATGTAATGCTTTAAGGAACTTCTACGAAATTCATTTCAGTTTCTTATCAACGAGACCTGCCTAACATTAGATGAGATCCCCCATAATTTCTTTAGTTAGCATGTGTACCATCTTCTAGAACAAAAGCAACTCTAGACGTCATGAGTAAACATACATAAAATTGATAGCAGATAAGAATGCCCACCTCATAATTCTAGCACACTGCAAGTCCCAAAAAAAAAAAAAAAGGTTGTTGTTCGGAAAAAAGAACTGTGGACAGTACAATTAGATCAGAGGGGCCATGAACCTGACCGTAATACTTGCCCATCTTCTTTCAGTAATTCTTGTAAATGTGCAAATATCTGAGATTTCAAAAGGTAAAAAGCAATCTAATTTCCTCTAGGATTTGAAATAAGGAACGAATTATTGTACTTGTATTTCTGTGATCCAAGATACCATTCACCGCGGGCACAAGTAACACCAACCTTGTCCACTTGCTATGCTCCGCAGGATTCCACGCACTGGGTTCCGGAACAGTACAAGGCCCTATAGTTGCCTGCAGTCAAAAAAAAAAAGCAAAATAAACAATAAAAATACCATATCTTCAGCAGCGAAATTGCACTATTTCTGTTCGTCATCACCCCACCATCACAAAGCCAACAATGATCCAAGAAATTCACGATCACACAGCCAATAACCTCCAATCCACATCCAAATCAGCAATACCGACATAATCTTAGCACCCAATCCCAGATCTAAGAACTCGGGCGTTAAGTTCATGGACAGAGTTCTCAATTTGACAAGCAAAGATAGATCAAGAACGGGCAACATTCACAAGAAAGAGCACCAGATCGACAAGAAGTCCTTCAGTAATGGCGGATTAGGGCAGGGATCTTACTTGCTGATAGAGGGCGTAGAGCAAGAGAGCGACGTCGTTCTGGAAGCGAGAGATCGCGCGGGCGGAGGAGACGGTAGATCCGCCGAATCCGACGTAGGCGGCGGCGGCGTAGAACCTCTCGGGATAAGCGGGGGCCATCGCCCCTGCCGCGGAGAGAGGAGCGAGCGTTTCCGGCGGCGTTTCTTTACGAGGCCAGGGGGTTCTCCTCCTCTTCTTACCGGCTTCTCTCCTCCTTTTCTTGCACCTTGGTTCCCGGGCGAGTTACGGGAATCCCGTCAGCTCGAGGGTCACACGGATGGCGTTGTACGGAGCCTGGTGCCTCACGTGCGGGGCACAGGCAAACCAGGGCTGGGTTTCTTTAATATTGCTTCGGACGAACGCCTAAGCCGGTTCGGTTTTGGACGGTGGGAGAGAGAGGGCGCGGGCTCGTTATGAGAGACTCGCGCTTGCAAGTGGCTGTGGCTGATTGCTGTCAGCTTTCAGGCACTATTATTTTTGAAACTGAATTGCAAGCGATGGGCACGTAACCGGGTACCGCAGTTCACCTTCATCATTATAGGAGGGGACTCCAGTTACCGTGATAGGTTGAATCCAGAGGAGCTCGAGTAGCTTAGAAAAAGACCTGCTACGTGATATTTGGTTGTTGGACGACGACGGAGTGGCTCTTGAGGCCAAGCACGTCTTTAAAGAAGTGAACAGTGATGCAGATTGGATGCCGTTTATATGACTAACCTCGCAGGTGATACGTTGTGAACTATGCTTAGAATATTCCGTGATATTTTATTTTTTAATTTTATTGGATGTGTCCGAACACATATAATTTGACTAGGGATGCAAATGGGTCGGGTCGGATCCTGGGTGACCCCGATCCGACCCGATTTTTTATTCGGGTTCTAATTTTGGACCCAGATCCGACCTAGTTGAAGGTCGGATCGGGTCGGATTGGGTTCGGATCGAGTCCGGATCCAAGTCGGATTGGATTCGGATCCAAATTAGGTCCAATTTTTTTGCGCTTTTGGGAAAGGATTTGGGCAAATCTAATTTGATCATATCTGCCCGTATCGAACATTCTCCTGGCGGGGCGGGGGCCAGTGGGGGCTACTACGCGGGGGTGAGCTTGTCTCTTCCTCCCCCTACCCCTTTTGCATTAGAAGAAAAAAAAAAAAAAATTTGGGCAAATCTAATTTGATCATATCATAATTATGAGGTGCTGGGTGACTCATGACTTGAAAGACTTGCAATTGACCTCCAGTCAGAACAGATGACCCCTGACTAAGTCGGTCTACAAGCCAAATTTCATATCACACTATTTTTTGTCCATATGACTGATTGGACGGAACTTGGTGTCTCCCGGCTCCCCTCTCACGAGGACAAAAAAAATCCCAGACCTTCTTCCAAAATCCAATTCCATGGCAGAAAACATGCACATGACCCATATTCAGTTCGGTGTTCCCTCACTCCCTCCCTGCAAAAGTTAAAAAAAACAGAAACCAAAAAATAGAAGAAAAAAAAAAGAAAAAAAAAAAGCCTGCCACCGAGACTCCAGATGTAATAGACCGAGAGAGGTTCCTCACGGACCAATAGTGCCACGACCTACATAAAAAAAAAAAAATAAAACTTTCTTTTGCTTTTCCTCCTTTTTTTTTTTTTTTTTTCTCTTCAGATCCATTCGGGTCGGGTCGGATCCGTTCAATGAATCCAGATCCGATCCAGAAAATAATTCGGGTCCAATTTTAGAACCCGATCCGGATCCGCGGGTCTTAAAATTCGGATCGGATCGGATCTACGCGGGTCGGGCCTTAAGTTTGACATATCCGCCTTAACAAAAAAAAAAAAAAAAAAAGCCTGGGCAGCCGACCCGACCCATTTGCAGCCTTAAGTTTGACATGTCTGCCTCAACAAAAAAAAAAAAAAAAAAAAAAAAAAAAAAAACGCCTGGGCCAGCCGACCCGACCCATTTGCAGCCTTAAGTTTGACATGTCTGCCTTAACAAAAAAAAAAAAAGCGCCTGGGCCAAACTCGAGGTGTCGGCTGTCCAAACTGCTCGTTTTCGAGTCCATCGTGCCTCGTTTTCGAGCCTCCCGAGCGCCGACGGACGGACGTTTAGGAAATGTATAAATCTCCATTGATGACTTTCCAAAACAGAATAAACAACCCTTCTTTCTACTCTGTCTACTGGCTTTGCAAGTTGACATAATGACTGTTTTTGTTTGATTACAATCCATCTTTGAGCCAAGTAGGATTTATTGCTAGAACATCTGTAACCATATTCGACCCAAACTGCTGGCTTGTGGGTCCAATATGGGTGCTTACGAGAACCAAACAAACCCTTAACAAAAGTTTTCAGTGGATGCATCGAGATATATGGGATCTATATATGAACAAGAATTTTTAGAGTATGTTTGACTCATTCAGATTATGATTGAACAAATGAGACAATTTTCCAAATGAGCAGCATCCAAGCTATGGGATCATTAGTTTATGAAAGATCGTAGATCAGAGACATCTAACCGAGATAGATCAGTTTCAGCTCCAATCATTCGATAATTTCCATAAACACAAATTTTACATTTTATAGTTCAGCAACTACCCCGACCGATTAGAAATCCTATATATTAGGGCTCGTTTGGTTCGTGGGAAGTATTTTCCCTCCTAGGAATATGATTCCTGGGAATCATATTCCTAGGAAGAGGATACCTAGGAAAGTATTTTTGGCATGTTTGGTTAACCATGGGAAAGTGATAAATTTCCAAAGTGCTCATGTTTGGTTGACCATCCACTTTCCTAGAAAAGTTATGTATAATTCCTATTATGCCCTTAATAAAAATTAGTTCTTTAATGCCTCTTTAATGCTTCTTTAATGTTGAAGGGTCTTTTTGGAAAAAAATAAAAAAGGAGTGATTCCCACCTCATGGGAAAGTAACTTTCCCATGTTTCTCATGGGAAAGACTTTCCCATGAAATGTGGGAATCATATTCCCATGGGAATACAACTTTCCCATCTCTCTCCTTTGAAAACTCCAACCAAACAAGAGGCATTTCATTACTTTCCCGTTGACCATACTTTCCCCCCTCCTTTTCCTGCGAACCAAACGAGCCCTTAAGTATTATTTGCAACATCTATTTAGATGGATCAGAATGATGATAAATAAATTGGTATCATTTCCTCGATATCTCTGACGATTAAGTTTATAATAAATATAGTTGTGATGCATAAGATTCGTAGATATTTTTTTTCTTTCGAGCAAAGTTTATAAATATTTTTATTGTAATTTGCAATAGAAAATATCATTGTCTGAATCCACATATAACATTTAAACATAGAATAACGTATACGACATGATATCTTGCATCATTGTGATGTCAATTGAACCTATAGAAATGATATTTAATATATATATATATATATATATATATATATGGAAAGAGAACAATATTTAGCTATGATTTTAATCCTACAAACCAGTCATCTGAGCATTCTTTGAAGAGAAGTGATTGATATATAGGCGGATTGAGATGCGTCCAAGGGAATTAAGATTGATGGCATATTAAACGTTTGCAATCATTTTCTGTAGTGCTTCCCCTACAATATGAAGTGAGCATTATCTCTAGTTTGACTCTATCTTCATGTTTGATCAGTTAGAGATAAATTTTTTAAGCAAAATTCAATTTTTAATCGAAGAAACCCATACCTCATGATACATGTGTAGAATTTTAAAATTATGGTTGCCAAAACTTTTAAGTATGGTTTTAAGCTTGAACATGAAAACTAAAGCAGAGTTTTACGGCGCAATGCAGAAACAAGAGATACCTGTGGGATGTATCAAACTATGGGATGGTTGTTGACTTGTTGGTTCAACCTGTGCTAACCCGTTGACATGTTAATCTTTGATAAAGGGGAGTGGTTTTCCTTGCATCAAATCCTACCTAAGTTAGATCAACTAAGTTTGTTTCCTTTATGTTTGAATTCATATTTCAAAAGCATTTTTTCCTTCCAAATTTGAGTTCACTTGAAATAGTATTTAAAAGTATTTTTAATACAGTACCTTTTGCTTTGTCAAAATTTTTGAATAAAAAATATTTAAATTTATCAATATATATCTAAAATATTAAAAGGAAGATAAAAATAAGTAAGTGTAGCTTATCCAAGAATCAACTAAGAGGTATTGATATAAAATTTCGGATTGCTCTATGCTTTTGCACCATATCAGAGCGAATTGAATGTGAACGGATTCGGTCTGTGCGGATTACGATTCTCTTATATTTAAGCGAACTAGACAAAAACACAAAGGGGCAGAAAAACAAATAGCACCCAGTAAAAACAAGTAACGAAAGAACGCGGGGAATTAAGATTTTTTTGTATACCCTTCTAAATATCAGATATTGCGTGAATACCTTTTCAAAATTGATATTAGTTTTTTTATTCTTATTTTTGCATATGTACCCATGCCATCTAACGCCGTTAAAAAATTAACGGTTTCAAATTAAAATGACTAAAATACCTTTAATGGGTAGGCGTGCAAATAAAAATTTTTATAAGGGTATACAAGCAAATAGTAACTTTACAAGGATATTCATACAATTTCCTATATGTAGAAGGGTATATACGCAAAAAAAAATCCTAATAGATGAAAAAAATTTAGATACATTACTTAATGTGATAGCCTTAATAATTTTGTATTTATTAGGAAATGCATTTGGTTCTATGACCAAAGGCCTGGTTCTTTATCATGAATATAACAAAAATATATAATAGGATTTACAAATTGGTTGTATCTAGATTTACCTCTTGCAATTGATCTGATGATGGGATTAATATCATAATAAGAGGTATGGTAGCTTTGCGTGATAATTAATATGGATTGCTTTCTTGCAGGACACAAGTATAAATGGTTATATTCTTCTATGCATTAAACTCAAAAGCAGATAGAAAAGTTTTTGAAGATTTGAAAGATGGCTCGTGTCTTTAGAGAGGATAGATTTACAACCTAGAAAATTTTTTGTTTATCCTCTGTTGGGTTACAGAACAGGGAGGAAGGAGGAAGGAGATCACGAGCAAGCTGCATCGTGATCTCGGGATGCTCTCGCTCGTCATGGCCTGCGGGATCGCGATCTCGCCATCGCGAACGCCTGCGATTGGGATCCCGATACGTGGGGGGTGGGCAGATGCCGGGGGGTGGGGGAGTGGTGGGGAAGCCGGGCGTCGGGCAAAGGGGGTGGAGGGTGGGGAAGCCGGGTGTCAGGGGGAAGCCCGCGGGGGGTGGGGAAGCCGCGGGGGGGGAGGGGGGGTGGGGGCGGGGCCGCCAGGGGTAGGGAAGCCGGGCGCGGGTCCGTATGGAGGTGGAAGGGAGTAAGAGTAATAATATCATTTCAAAATTTAATTTTATTTTTAATTAATATAAATATAATTTTTTTAACACCAACAACCGTTATATTAGGGATATTTGTATGATAACAGAGTTTTATAAGGATATATATATATATAAATATAAATTTTGGAAGGGTATTCACATAAAATTTAGTATTTAAAAAAAAAATACCTACGAAAAAAAATCAAAAAATTAATATGGGCGGAACAAAGCTTATATGCCTCCCCCCTTCCATAATCTCCTTGTTTTCATCTTCTTGTGCCGCGCGCCGGCTATTTTCCCCTCTCTCTCTCTCTCTCTGGGGTCCTGCCCTCCCCTTCCGGGGTCTCTAGGGAAAAATTCTAGGAGATATCCGGCCCTAACCCTAACCCTAATTGTGGCTCGCTGTGGGGCTTTCTCGGGTCGCTAGGGCTGTCGTCTCCGATCCGGAGCGCTCCGTCCTCTCATTCGGATCTCTAATGCGCGGGAGCTCGAGCGATTCTGCTGTTGGGATCGGAGATGGCGCTCGTTCCGGGGGTTTCCGAGGGTGCGGTCGTGGAATTGGATGTCGACAGCTCGGTGGAGTCCCTCGCGGCGCTCCTCGACTCGCAGAGGGAGCTCTTCCGCAGCCAGATCGATCAGCTCCAGAAGCTCGTCGCCGCCCAATGCAAGCTCACCGGCGTCAACCCCCTCTCCCAGGAAATGGTGCGTGGCTACCGAGTTTTAGGGTTTTCTCGTTTCTTTACGGTTGTTGTGTTGTTTTGCTCTTTGGAGCGTGCTTTTCTGCTTCTTGGTGCCCTCGTCGGATGCTGGATGCGGTGAAACAAAGGGAAAAAAAAAGAAAACTGAAAGCTTTGGTCTTTGAAGAATCTTCGATTTATTGTTCTGAAAAATTATTTTTTAGGAATTTAGGGTTTCAATTCTCGGTACAAATTATGCATGCTTATCATCTTCTGCCATCTTAGTATTACTTGCATATCGTATGCATTTGTCAATGGTATCAAATCTTCGTTAGTCTTGTGATGTTTATGGTTGTTGCCTTGATGTACTATGCCAGGGTGCCATGAATTTCCTAATCGCCCACATTTTCTCTTTCTGATGTTAGAACTTTTTGAAGAATAAGGTGGTGACTTTTGAAATCAGGAATATCTAACAATCCAATGTCTATATTTGCATGCATTCCTGCCAACTAGTCAGCGATTAAGAAGCTTTGTTGCTGGAGGTCTAAAGGATATGCTTGAATTGCAGTAGACTACCATGAGTCGTGTGCTTGAATTTGTCAATATTGTGAACCTTGCATCTTAGAATATTCTGTCAAGGAAACTCTTTGTAATTGATCTTTCATTCATTGTATTGATGCTCTCTAATCTTAGCTAGACTTTTCTTTGGATCTTACACGATCTTGTCTTAGTTTTCTTGAACAGAAAAATCACTAACTTGCACATTGTTTTGCATGCAGGCTGCTGGAGCACTATCAATAAAAATTGGTGAGTTATTGTATTTACTCATAATAATAGAAATTGGATTATTCTTAGAAGTTTTAGTTGTTTCCTTAGTTCTATCTAAACATAACGATCTAACATTAAAGAAAAAAGTCAAGTAATTGAACAAAATCTGAAGCTTTCTTCTAATTATGGCAAAGAATTTATTGAACTCCGTTTGCATTTAGTAATTTTTTTCACTAATTACTCTTTTGGCTTTTACTTGAGAAAATTAGCCTCATCGTATTCAAGGTTTAAGATTTCTGCTTTGATTTGTTTTTCATCTATTAGGATATCAAAATGGTTATACTGAAATCAAAAAGTTCAGCTAGGACAAAAGGTCTGAAACCGACAAGCAGTCAATTCATCAAGGAAACTGTGAGGCCCAATAGTCCCACATCGGAAAGACTCGTTCCAGAGCCTGGGCATATGAGGCGGGTGTCTCCTAATCCTGCAGACGCGTTTTGGGTGGAAAATAAAACCGGGGAGGGGTGAAGGACGCTTGCGTGAAGCCCCAGAACCGGACAATATCTGGCAGGGGAGCCCCGTGTTCCCCCCTCATGTGCCCCCCATGTGAGCACTAGGTGCCTCACGTGCCCCGCAGAGGCGGGGGCGTGACATTTGGTATCAGAGCCGAGGACGGCTCTTGTCCGATGGTGGGAAGGGTGTGAGGCCCAATAGTCCCACATCGGAAAGACTCGTTCCAGAGCCTGGGCATATGAGGCGGGTGTCTCCTAATCCTGCAGACGCGTTTTGGGTGGAAAATAAAACCGGGGAGGGGTGAAGGACGCTTGCGTGAAGCCCCAGAACCGGACAATATCTGGCAGGGGAGCCCCGTGTTCCCCCCTCATGTGGCCCCCACGTGGGCACTGGGTGCCTCACGTGCCTCGCAGAGGCGGGGGCGTGACAGAAACAAATGCTAAATAGTTATATATAACAATATTTTCAACTGAACTGAAGGAAACTGCACGGAATATCTGTATGCATTTTGTTTTCAGAATCCTTTTCTGGCAAAAAAATTGAGCCTTTGCTGGACCAGTCGCTGCTTTATTTGCGCTTCACCTACCATCACTCTTACTATGCTGTTATTACCTTTAAAATCTCAAATTCTTTCAAGTGCATATAAAATGTCAACGTATGGACCAAATTATATCTTTCGAGTGTTTTCTGTTATATCCTTTACCGGAACATTCTACCTTTCTTATAATTTCATTTTATAATTTGAAGCAATTGGCATTTTTTAGTTTTGTCTTGTGCCACATTGCATGAAGTGTTTTTACCTTGTAGTTGCTACAGCAACCTTGATACTCAACTGATACAAATGAAATATATTTTTTCCCATATTTAATATTTTCTTTGCAGGTAAAATGCCAGGGGACTTGCTGAACCCAAAAGCAGTCAATTATATGCAGTCAGTTTTCTCAGTCAAGGATACCATTGGCAAGAAGGAAACTCGTGAGATTAGTGCTCTTTGTGGGATTACAGTTACACAGGTTGTTTGCTTTCTTATAAAGTTCAATGACAAAATTTTGTTTCATTCGTGACTGTGTGTGCTTTTGCTTCTCATGTGACCTAGTTGTTGCCTTGAAAAAATGATGAATCCTCTGGCTCCAGCCTTGCACCTTTTTTTAATATAATTTCTTCCATTTTTTTAGTCTTTAGCACCTGTGCTCAGCTGACATTATTGTTACTATGAAAGGATGTTAATACGCCTGTATCCATGCTCAAGCTCTCAGGCACTTCTTTGTTTTGTAATTTTTGTTATTTTGTTAATTAACTATAATTACTGTTCATAGTACACTATAGTAAGGAAATCTTGTGCTTGAATTTGCTTTGATGCTATGCTTGTTGCTGAATTAATAAATGCTACATTTTGAGTTCTGTTTAAAATTTGTTTCTATCTTTTTCTAAATTTAAAATTTTTGAATTTTAAAGTGTAGTTTTGTAAACAGGTGTTCAGTTCAAAAAATAGAAGGTTCAGAAATGGAATAAAAATGTAAAATAATATATACCGAAAATTGTGTGAGAGCGATTTGATTTTGGAATATTCTACTTAAAGAACAAAATTTCAATTGCATGATTTGGGGCTTTTATGAGATTTAAGTGCAGAACCAAACAACTGGTGGCACAAAAGTATGACTTATATGTCCATACATACACACATGCATATATACATACATACAAACATGTGTATGTGTGTGTGTATATATATAAACATATAAATTCACGAAACATCATGATTTAGTAGTTCATTTAAACAATCCCATACAACACATATGGATGGACTTATGGTTATTTTTCCAATCAGATTTAATGATACTGATTTTAGTAGTGCTTATTCAAGTGTATTCTGAATGGAATCCTGTATTCACTGAATGGCAAATAAAATAAAAGAGAACTTCTAAGAGAAACTTTTTAGAGAAAAGATTTTGGTCAGGGAGGATTCATAAGGCCATTCCCAAAGAGGCAGGACAAGATTTATTGGTTTCCGTCTTTTCTCTCCTAGCTAAAAAGACTGAAACCTTCATTTTGTCCTTATGATGTCAAATTTGAACATTGAGATATTTCTTTTTTTAATTTATTTTAATATTTTTTTGAATCTAGAATTATAGCTTGCTTGTTTTCAGGTTAGCTTGAGAACAAGTTCTGTGCTGTGGAAGCAATTGATACAGGTCAAAAGCTGCAATCTGAAAATTCTGGTTCTTTTGCCTTTCTGAAGGCACAATTTGATGGTGCTTGTTTGTTTGTTGCATTGACCACTTTTTGGAAAGCTTAGTTCGATCCCCAAGACTTTAACTAGTGTTTGCCAATTATGTGAATTCTTAGGCTGCCTCCATACACTGACTCATGCTACTAAATGAGCATTAATATAAACACTTGAAACTTGACACGATCTCTTGACATATAGAAGCAAGGATATATCCCATACAACCTGGTTAGTGGGATGATGTGGCAGGTTTGTTTTCTTTATATCAACAAGCCATGTCAACGCTAACATTTCTCCAGCGCCTGTTGGTCTTGGTATGTTTTTTTCGCTATCTGTAGTTTCTCTTCGGGTCCTATTGGTTGGTACCTCTTGTTATCTAGTTTTTGGTCACTTAAGAAGCTCTAAGAACACCACTTTCTTGACTGGTAATGCCTATTCAGTTGGATCTTTTCCTTGCATACCATTCCATCTACATCTTTTGCCACCTTTTACAAAAGAATTTGAGTGGCAAATGAAATGCAGTTTATTTACAACTTATTGACATGCAGGTTAGAGAATTTTTTGCTGCTCAGCGTTCAAGGGTGAGAAAGCTTGTTCACTTGTCACAGGAGAAAGCTATGAGAGTAGAGGCATCCAGGGCATCTAGTAATGGATGCTCCTTTAGTGCTCTACAGTCAGTTTCTGCTGAAAGTATGATAAGCAGGGAACAAATACCAGTTGCTGGGAGTGCCATGATTATTAATAGTTTGAGAGATGGCCAACAGGACACTTCGATTTCGACTTACCTTAAGAATGTTGAGGAAGGTCCTTCATGCTCAGCGCTGGAAGAGATTTTTCCTGGCATTGACTCCAATGATAAAAAATTTGTGGACAACATTTTTAATCTAATGAGGAAGGAAGAGACATTTTCTGGACAGGTGAAGCTGGTGGATTGGATTCTCCAAGTTCATAATTCGGCAGTCTTAATTTGGTAATTCCATGCCCTTTTTGAAAGCTTGAGCTGACAGTATTTAAAGATCATTTAACTGATCTTAGGTGTCCTTTGACATGCTTTTAGGTTTTTAACTAAAGGTGGTCTTACCATTCTAGCAACATGGTTGAGCCAAGCAGCTCATGAAGAACAAACAACTGTGCTTCTTGTCATTTTTAAGGTTCTTACTTTTATTGGTGGCATTTTTTTATTATTTTTATATGATACAGTTCCTCAGCTACAATTTTGTTTTTACCCAGGTTCTCTGTCACCTGCCACTACATAAAGCTTTGCCAGTACAAATGTCTGCTGTCTTGCAAACTGTTAATAGGCTGCGCTTTTATAGGACATCAGGTGTGTACTGTTCGATCACATTAAGGCATCATCAAATTTTTACCTTCAAAATTAGGTGCTGATTTCTTGAAAAATTTAGAATTGCCGTTCTCTATTTCTTTTCTTTTGTCTGATCACTTGGGCTGTTTTGATAAATGTTTATACAGTGGTGCTATCTAACCATTCTAAGATGCCCGACTTGAAAAAGTTCTCAACTATTCCCTATATGTATTTTACTAATGCATTTTTATGAAGACATGAATTACGAACTCAATATTGTCTCTCCTATTTAATTGCCTCTAATGTTCTCCATCTGCTGAACGAGCTCTTCCATTGTGGGTGCAATTATTTACTAAGGAAAATGTTATTATATCCCTTTGCAATCAGAAGTCACTGAGATGAAGTTTGAGACAGTAACAACTAACAAATGAGTCTGTCAAAGAGAATAAGACATGGAACAAAGATGATATTGGCCTGAATATCAAATGAAGATGAGGGAATCTTTCATCTTCTTGATACAGTATTTTGCTATTTCATTAGCATCCTTGTAGTGTTGTCATTGTTGCCGGCTTCTTTATAGGCGGTTGTAATGTAGGTCAGTATAAAATGTTCTCAGTAAGTAACTTAATACATAATTCTTAGGGAGCAATTTTAAGACCACCCTGAAGTGTGCCAACTCTAGTTGGTAAGCTGTTTCGGACCAACCGAGGAAATGGGTGCAAGTCCCGCTCTCATGTCTATTTCGACCAGGATCCCTCCCGTCCTAGTTCTTAAGAAGCGTTTAAGACAGCCCATAGATTCCTCCAGTCCGTAACAAGATAGCAAGCATTTCTTTGGAAAATGACATCTCATATTTTCTGTCGTATGTCCTTTGATTGCATATATTTCATGCAAAAATATTTTGCTTTAATTTAACTTCTGTTATGTCTTATGGTGATCTATTGGAACTCACTTATTGATTTGCAAATCAGACATATCAAACAGGGCGAGAACCCTCCTTTCTAGATGGAGCAAACTGTTTGTTAGAACTCAGGCTTTGAAGAAACCTCTTATCTGTTCCTCCAAGGGTTCTCAGAAGGAGATAATTCGTAAACAAAGGCATACAAAAATTCCTGTCCACTACAATGATAGTGTTATTTCTCATTTTTCAGTTAACTGTTTTTAAAGTTTTTTCTTTCTTCTCAATTATAGGATCAGTGAAATTCTTAGTGATGAGTCATGGCAATCCAATATTGATATTCCTGTAAGTAACTGTAAATATAACAAAAGGTTTATCTTTTTATCTGAAGAAAAAGCCTTAATTGTTTCTTTCTTGTTAGGAGGACATTCTTGCCCTTACTGAAGATATGGAAAACAACAGGTATTCATGTTTCTGATGTTGAATTAAAAGTGTTTGAGGTCCTAGGGGTATTGTCTTTATCCATTTTTAATGAACTTATTAAAACCTTGATTTTCTTTCTTTCTTTCTTTCTTCTTGTTTTTTTTATTGAACAGGAAATCAGAGTCAAAACAAGCAGTAAAGCTACTTCCATCTTCTGCTGATGAGTTAAGTAAAAAGCATGGCCGAAGTGTCTCATTGTCCAGTATCCTTAAGCGAATTTCCATACTGACCTTTATATTTCTTTCTAGTTTCTTTACTAGTATATGGCAGTCTTGTAGTATAGAAATATCATTCTGAGAAGTGAAGGTATTTCGCGGTGAATGTCACAGGGAAAGCTGGTAAATATGCTCCCTCTTTATATATACTTGTGCCCTTTTTTCCGTCTAGAAGTTTAGAGAAAGATGGGTATAGGGGAGTGCACCCATGAAAATTTGGCTGACCGCCTACAGGTGTGTGGGGCTTGATGATTATTGTCATGGTTATTTAGGAAAGCAGGGAGTGCACTTTTCCAAAAAATTTGCAACACTGCTCTGATAAGCAATTTAGACTATCCCCAGTTTATAATTGCCATCATTTTAGATTTTTAAGTGGGTTGTGGCAGACAAGCCCCTACAAGAAATTGAGCCCAGTTACCTATTCTATTTGGGAAATCATGTGTTGAGTACTTGCAAATTAAAAGTATGATGGAAATGTTTTGGTTTTCTAGCAGTAGCAAGCACTTCGGTGCTAGGCACATCCCATGGGACTTGGATGCGTGTCTGCCAATGCCCCTATGAGGGCATGGGCATTGGGGAGCAACTCATGAACAAGTCTCCAGTTTGTGTGGAGTACATGCCTGGTATCTGTAGTGCTCATTCCCTGTAGTGAGCCACAGAAATGTCTTAAATGGGGAGAAACCCACATGCACGACAGTTTATGATTGCGCCATCAAGTTTATTTCAAATGGTTTTAGCATCTTGGATGAACCTTGAATATGCATATGAACTGTATCTCTTTCATGATTATTAATTATAACTATAAAGAAAATTAGAATTTGTGATTCAATTATCTATCAGGTGAGAAGTCTGTTGTTGCTTTTAATCCGTAATAAATTTCAAATCGGTATATTTATACATTAATCTTATTATTGAACTTCTATGATTTTTACATAAGAGTATAGAGTTTTTTTGCACTTGATAAGATAATCTATAATTTGTTTATCACTTGATTTTGAAAAGCTGGCTTTGAGTCTTTAAAGTAAACACTTGAGGCAATGTAGTAAAAACTCAGTACTTCCTCCTCAGGATCACTGATTATTGAAAATAAACCATACCCCTTGCAGTAATTTTTAAGGCAAGTAAGAGGCATGCAACTCTTTGTTTTTCTTGTAAATGACCCTTTAAGATTAAAAAAAAATGTTATTCAGCTAATAACTTCATCAAATGTTAAAATGATGATCCTTGGATCATTGCCTGCTGGAAGAAACTAACTCATTTAATTCATTCATCTTTATTTCTATTCTCACAGTTGAAAACTTGAAATTTTAATGTCCGAGTCTTATGCTTGATGCCTTTTGCTCCTTGATCCTCGATGGAGGCAGTCGATGGCCTATCCTTTGGCAGTCAACATTTCATTATCTTTAGTTATTTGAATTAGTTATTGGAGGCTCACAAATCAAACTGCCTTTAGGCTTTCATCTTGCATTTTTTGGCGGAACTGCCAAACCTCCACTTGTAACCTTCTAGAACATTGACCATGACCCACCATATTTATTGCATGTGCACTTGCATGTTCCAATAACCTTAAAAACATGCTATGATGTCAACTCTTCAGTTCTAGGTTGCTATGATGTCAACTCTTCAAATCTAGGTATCATCAACAAAGTTTGAGTGTTTACAATCAATGATGCCAACGTTATGAATTGGTTTCATTTTCCTAATCTAGGCAGCTTTTAGCAATAGAGGGGCCTACCATGAAATCTAATAGGCTAGTCTTTGGGTTGAAGACCTCATATTTTGGTTATATTAGTTAATGTCCATGTAGTTTAGGAGACAACCCCCAAGGTTGCATTAGATTTGGAAAGACAATAGAAAAGAGGTTGGGGGGCGGGACAAGGCTTGGGATGAGACATTGTGTATATCCAAGCTAGAAATGATAAACCAATTCTCCAAAACGAGACAATTCTTAAATAGATTTTTTTTGGGGGGGGGGGATGTAATTAGTCCAACTCAACATTTGATCTCACTTGATTGGAATTCCTCCCCAAATTAAAGACCCCTAGGTTTGGTCCAGACCTGAAATTCAGCTTATTAGAAATAGAGGTTTGAGCTATGGTTGTTTATAGGGTTTGCCAAATCGTTCGGACGGTTATGGCCATACCGAATCGGCTAAAAATTGGGATGGTTTGGCCTTCAAAACCCCCTAGGCCCCCCCTCAACCCCCTCCTGGCTTCATTTTCTCCCTATCACTTTCTCCTCCTCTGCCATGAACTCGAGCTTTGAAGTTGCCTTCGCTGAAGGCTCCACCGGTACCTAACGCCGACGCCGTTGCCATTGATTGACGTGATGCCAATGTCGACGCTCAACCGACGACAATGCCCCATAATGCCCCATATGCCTCTTTATATTCCCCCCCCCCCCCCCCAAAGCTCTCGCTCTTTCTCCCCATCATTTTCTATCCCTACCCTCGGTTCTTCTCCTTCTAAGGTTAGAGTTAGGGTTTTTTCCCGTTCTCACCTCCTCTTCTCCAGATCCTTTGTCTCTGGTACACCTTGGCTTGGTGCGGTACATAATGAACCACACCGAACTAGTAATCGGCCGTTATGACCTATAGTAATGGTCTGGCAAACCTTGGTTGTTTTATTTACATTGTGAACTAATAGGACTGGCTTTGAATAATTATATGGTTTGGGACCCTTCTACCTGACTTGGCATGTCATGGACATAGTTCCCCTTTTTCCGCATTGAATCTTGAAACATTTGCAGGCCATCCAATTCTAACTCTTCCCTTTGTTGGCTAGTTTAAAGGTAAATTTAAGTTCTAGCTGATATATGGTGTGAAGATGCAATAATTATTTATGGGTGTTTATAAAGGACTGATAATCATCAGTTATGTAACAAACACATGCTAATTTAGTCTTTGAACTCTAGAAACTGATTTTCATGATTGGGGTGCAACCAGGTCCAGTTAAATAGGATTTCAGCATAGTCTAAGCGAGATTCATATTTGGACTGGGCAAATAATTTAATCCATGGCCGATCCACCTTTATTTGGTTTGTGTTGAGTAACTTGAGTTGGGCATAGATTTTTTTTTTTATTCGATCGATTTAGTTTCCTGGGTTGGATCAGTTTAATAACAACACAAACATTACCATAGGAGGTATGCATATCATCAACATGTCATGCAAGAAATATCATTCTCGATAACATGCAGTCATTATCAGCAAATTATTCTGCATGAAATTAATGAACAACCACTTGTTTTTTATTGGTAACAACAGAAGTAGTAGACTGACTACATAAAATTATTGCCTTTTGGTGGTACTGCATAAAATTATTTCTGAAAACTTTTAGTTTCTTAAATTGTAGAAAGGTCTGGATGGGTGGGATCATCCAATCCATATTTGATTGTTTGATTTTTTATAATCCAAGCCTAATCAAAATCACCCAAATTCAAATTGGGCTGGGTCATTTGTTTTGTTGGTTTCAAATCAGAAGCTAGTCAACGCGATCAACTTTAATTCATGACATTCCACATATAATGATTGAAACAAGAGATAATTTAATGGATGTTAAGAGAAAAGTAATGTCATTTTGAAAATTCATCATGCATCTAAGTTTGACAGCTAGCATTTGATACTCAAACCCAAATGCCAGCCTGGATCTGACCAAACTTGACATATTGAGTCAGGTTTAACCTATTTGGTGTGTGGTTGTTTCTGGGTCTAAAATCTTGAACCAAATGCAACCAAGGCAGGTGCTGGTCTTGTTTGCGCCAGTCATGGCCTAGTCTGTTTGTAGGCTGAAGAATAAAGTTTACTAGAACCTTCAGGAAAAAAAAGAGGTATACAGTCATTTCAATAATTACATGGGAATATTGTAGGATTTGCATGCTTTCTCTAGTAAAACGTGATTTTAAAAAATTTGTTGCTGAAGGCTTTTAACACAGCCTAGAAAGGCAACCTTTCTTGGAATCTTAATGGCCACCTACAAGTTGAATGATTTAGAGATGGAAAAACATGTAGACTAGAAGTCTTACCAGGAGGCTTTATCCAACTACTACCATGTGAAGTTTCAGGAATCCTTCTCCATCATTCATGCTAACATTTTTCAGTTTTTTCCTCAAAACTTCAATCTATGCTATCTTATGTCTTCCCTATCTTGGCCCTTAGACAATCAAGACTACTGCACTTTAAAACCCCCAGTTAGCATAAGGTCATGGTACTGTATCTGATATGAAAGATAATGTAGGCCTGCCTCTACTTGAAAAGTAATAAAGAGTCTTAATTCATCCATACACTGGTCGGTGACTGACTAATGGGTAGCATTTACTCGGATGAGATGATTGTGTGACTGTTTTTGTCACTGCCAAACTCGTTTCTATGTTCAACAATTGTTGTGGGTTGAAGTTCAAAGATTGAATGATTAAAGCGAACCCTTAGAATCATGGTGGCATGTTGATATCACCATTACTCATTATGGTAATGTAATGTATGCCAAGCTAAATGTAGTTTGGATTATTGTGGGTGACAGATAGGGAAGATATGAATCATACATGTATGCTACAAATTTTCAGTAGTATTGCTCTGCCAAGGATCCCAAAATGTGGATGTCAACAAGGCCATACAACATTAGTCTAAATTGTTTAGTTTTCCTTCTTTCGACAGTTAGGAAAGCATTGTTAATTATGGATGCAACTTCTAGTATTAGGGAACATTCACTTTTCAGAGTGTTTCGTTTTCCTTAGCAATTCACAGGAACCAAAGAACGCAGAAAAGTTTTACTGGTGGAGCAGCCTGATCGTAAAACTTCAGGAAGAAGCATGCAGGTTGCAAGAGCAGTACCTTCAAACCATAGCCGTCCGATGTCAGCTGATGATATCCAGAAGGCAAAGTTGCGTGCAATGTTCATGCAGAATAAGTATGGCAAGGCTGACACATCCAATAGTGAAAATAAGCTACAGAAAACAGAAGATAATCATGAGCCTTCTCCATCTCAGACTAGCAATATGTTGTCTGCATCAAGGGTCCATCAGTTACCTCCACTGGAAAAAGATGGAGGGACAAAAGCTTCAATATCCACAGCAAATATTCGTCCCAACGAGTCAGAAACTTTGGTCATTCCAAGACCAAACACAACTTCTCAGGAACAGTTGCTGGAGAAGTTGAAGTGCAGTCAAATCCAATGGCAGACACCTCCAGGTACCTTTGTTTTGTGTCTCTTCATCTGTTTCTGTTCCGCTCTGTTGAATTGTTTCTATCTAGGAGGGAACGACAAGCTTTTACTGATCTTCAATCAAGTTTTGCATTATTGTGGCCGATGGGATTCTTTAATTAAATCAGATGGTTTAGTAAGAATGTGTGGCAGCTTTTATAGCATTAGCCTTGGTCTGGCAATGCACATGAATAATGCGGGTCATATGCTTTGTAGATGATCTTTATATTAGGACTTTGAAGAGCTTTGTTGTCTGATTATGTTTATGCCATAAGAATTATGCTTAAAATGCTAAGCAACGCCAGACGTGGAAAATCTGATGGCGCATATGCTTCCATGAGTTTCTCCAGTGTGGATCGCATGATGCTGGACCAATGTTATTTGCTAAACCCACTTATGGTATAAATATAATGCTGTTTGCTTGCTCACTCGTTCGATGTTAACTCTATTTTTGTTCCTTTCATCGTCGCGGTGGGAGAGTTTGCAACCCAATCCTAACCCTAGGAAGATAAACTAAAATGCAACTAAGTAGCTACCATCAAGTGTTGTTAGAGAGATATAAAATGGAATGTGTCTCGAGAAAGCTAGTTTAATTATTTGCAGATACTAGACCTTATAGGGTCTCTAAATTATATACTAGTTTGATATAAAATGGGAAGTTTAAGGCATCCGAATCAAATATGAGTGGTTTTATAGATTTAAAAGTGCAGCATTCATCCTTATTGCTCCGCTGGTTATACATCATAGGTGTGCCTTGCTAGAACATGGATGTTTGCTTATGGGACCAGCTGGGTGTAAATTCTACAATAAGCACAGAAGGGCCTTTTATTTCTCTCTGATTTTCATCTCTGGAAGCAATTTATGGATGATGACCGCAGAGCAGTTGGTTTGTTTAGTTGCTCTTCTGAACCACGGCAATAGCTAGATTGTGTAAGATATATTCAGTCACGAGTTTCCTATCATCCACCATAAAAAATCGTTATTACCAGAATATCTTCCAACAGTTAACTGCAGCCATGTACATCTTTTACTGAAATGATGATAGGAAACCTTGTCCGCCTGGAATTAGCTTTTTAATTATCTGAGTGCGAAAGGGATTTTTAACACGCAGCCTTCAAATACTTGGTAAATTCCTTTTTTGTTTCTTTCTCCTATAACTTCAAGGCATGCTGTGAAACAGAAAATATTAACATGTCCTCAGTTCACTGTATATCTACTCACTCGTGGTATTAGCTAGAGATTTCATATATAACCGTTGTGGTGATAGAGTTTAATCAATATGATTTTTCTCGGTGGATGGCTTTAGTGGGAAATGCATTTTATTTAGTTTCCATCTAGCTGCATATGATATGAGAGGCTTTGTGGGTCGTATTTGACTATTAGGTTTTTATGGGGTTCTGCAGCTGGTAATGGTGTTTTTTTTGTGTGTGAGTACAATGATATAGCATTCTCAAAAGATGTGGCAGCAGACGGTGCGTTCAATGCTCTCGACTTGGTTCCGGAAAAGATGATGTCAGAGAGAGAATCCTGGATGTTTTGTCTTGTCATTTTCTAGTTTAACCAACTAAAAGGGCTTGGCTGACCCGAAATGTTCCCAATATTAAACTTTCTATCATTAATTATCAAGGAAGGTAAATTTACTTGTTTTTTTTGAGAAAAAAATTCGTTTTAAAAATAGCATATTATTTAAGAAGCTCTCCTTTTTGGTTGATTAAGAAGCTCTCTTTAGTTCAGGAAATATATAACTACAATGATCATTCATAACCTTGAATCCCAGAATATTATGGTTTTGTTGATATTATATTTGAATTTATACTCTGCTGGCCATGGTTGTCTTACTACAGCATTTGGCTACGCTTCTTTAGCAGAAAAAAAATTGTTCAACATCTGAAAGTTTCTGGCATGTTGGCCATATTATTTGCTGCAGAGATTATAAATGATTCTAAATGGCGTGTGGGCGTTGGGGAAAACAGCAAGGAAGTTGAAGTCCAGACGCAGAGAAATCAGCGGGAAAAGGAGACGTTCTATTCAAAACCGGAGGACATTCCATTGAATGCAAAGGAACCTTGGGACCTAGAGATGGATTTCGATGACAGCTTAACTCCCGAAATCCCAACCGAGCCGCTACCTGATGCCGACATCACTGAAGACTCTGTATGCTCTCCCTGCAACGTTGGAGCCTCCGATAATGGAACGCCTGCTGCTACCTCTGCTCCTCCTCCTCCTCCTCCTCCTCCAATCAGTAATGGCAATCCAGAGCCTGACCTCGAGTTGCTAACCGTGCTGCTCAAAAACCCAGAGCTGGTCTTTGCGCTGACCTCCGGTCAGGCGAAGAGCATGACGAGTGAGCAGATGGTGGCGTTGCTGGACGTGCTCAAGAGAAATGGCGTAGGGTTGGCAGAATTGGTGAACCGGGCGGCTGACGGCCTGGAGCAGAAGCCTCAGGAACCTAAACCCACCTCTCTTCCATCTCCGACTCCTCCATCAGATCCAGCTGCAAGGGTGAGTCTTCTGCTGCTCGCCGCCATCTTCATCTGAATTGTTGCTGGTTTCGTTCTCCATGAAACTCTGTGACCACCTTCCTTGTCTTGCAGGCCGGCTGGAGATCAGAATTCCCGATCGGTCCGAGTACTCCTGCAGCAGTCCTTCCTGTGGTTGCTATGACACAGGCTCCAGGTTTGGGGCTGCATCCTCATACTCCAACCACCCATCTCTCATCAATGTCGCAGACGACAGTAACTATTAATCCGACATCTCAACACCATCCGTCTCTCAATTTCCTTCCAAAGAGGCTTCAAGCACCCTCAGCTCACCACATTCCTACCTCTGTATATCCATTGCAACATCGCACAGTTCCTGAACCCATCCTGGCTGCAAAGCAATACCCATCGGTACCTCGGCAGGAGTCCTTCAACCATAATCCTTCACCCATGACTACTTTGCCTGCTTTCCCATCAAGGTCGCAACCTCCAACGTTTTCTCCGAGAATTCCCGCATGGCCGCCCGGTGCTGCCGCGAGTGCCACCAGCGTTGGGAGGCCAAATCCAACGCCAGACGCTTGGATTGGTCGATCAAATGACGTGTCGGAGGGTCCGGTCCCCAACCAGCGGTTCTTGGCTGACCAAATCAACCACAATGCTCGCCCCAAGGGACCTGTGCCGCCACCTTTTGTGCCACCCAGGGATAGAAATGGGATTCTGGATGATGGTTCGGAGGTAGAGACATGGAGCCCAGAAGGCAGCCCTGTGAGATTACGTGGCCGGGATTATTTTTCCGGGACAACAAGAGACCATGGCCGGAATCATAGACCTGAATGGCCCCGGCGGTGGGATGCCGGGAATCGGGACCGCCACAGGCCTGGCAGTAAGCAAAGGTGGCCAGGTCGCGATCGATACCGGAGGCGATGATTTCGTGTATGATTTGTTTGCAGGGAGGAATCCTCTTTCATATTTGTTGTGGGATAGAGTAGAATTGTGAAATGTGAATAGATTATAGAGCCTCCAGATTCTAATGAAACATTCTGTTCCAATTCCAGTTGGTGATCAGTAACAAAAATAAAAATAAAAATAAATTTCCATTTTTTCTTTGATTGAATCCAGTCACTGTAGCCTCTAAATTTTCATCTCAAAATAAAGTATAGCTCCGGTCAACGCATCTGGATGACTTCATGTGCTCTTCCATTATTCTCGGCAGTCATATTATTACGTTGACAGGCGTACTTGACACCTCTGCGACCTCTGAATCTGATACGCAGAATTCTTAGCATGATATCAAGTGTGAGGTGCATATCGGTTGATGGCATATTGCAGCCGCCGCACTTCTTCCTCCGGAGAATATTTTAGACCCGTGCGTCTTTATATCTAGTAGTCTTGGTGTGTTCACTGTATGAAGGTTTTCCCTTTAAAAAGAAGAAACAATCATAAGTCATAAGGCTGGTATTTGGCAACGCCTTGTCCTTGATGTTGTGCAAATAGCAAGCTAGCAAACCTAAAAAGTCGCATACATTCCATGATTTCATGTCGCAGTTCGAGTAAAGAGATTTCTCACTGTGCATCCTATGTAATGATGTAATAATATGGTATTGTAAGTACTGATAACAATGCTACACTAGCCAAAATGGATTACCACTGACATGCTTGTAAGCATGGTTAGCTAAGAGTGGTTCTTGAGGAGTTGATTCCATCAAGAGATTGATTTTATAGCTTAAGAACATTCAGATACTGCTAGGCCCCTGTTAATTAGTTGTTCTGATAACTGGCTTGGGGCAATAGAACTTGCTGAGAAAACGGGAGGGACTGAGTTCCTCCCAGAGTCGGTTCATCAAGAGAATGAAATCAGAAAATATTACCGGGGCAATAGATCTTCATCTTCTCTTTTGTAATGGTTCATGGAGATCTTGGAGTTGATTCATGTGGGAAGGATTGAAGAAATAGAAAGACAACATAAATGCCGAGAATTTTCATGGTTGTATCTTCTTTTTCAGCTCTCCATCTTTATTATTTGGCCTCTAGCTATGAAGAAGAAAAAAAGTAAGGACTATGCACGCTGCTTTTCTTGTTTTTGTTACTCCCTCCCTCTCCCTCAAGTTGTAGCTTCAGGTTATGTAGCAATATCAGTGTTGGAGAGGTCAAGGTATCTCAGATGCTCCACTTAAGCCTACTACCAGCAGATAGGTTCCTGACAATTTGATAGGAGAAAGATCCAAAGCAATTTGCCATTTGCCATGCACTTGTTAGAATGAAGAACTTTTCTTTCCTTGTTGGCTACGTTCTCTAAGACTAGGATCGGATTGAAAAATGTTATGACATTATCTGCAATTTAATTACTAGCTTTTAAAGGTTCCAGCAGCATACAACTATCACAAATAGAGGCGGATCCACCAAGTTTCACCATTCAGATCAACTTGATTATATGACCACCATGGAACAGAACAGAAGAATTTTCATGCTAAAATTTATTGGTTTTCTGGCAGGGGGAAAAAGAAGAGAAAGGAGAGAAAAAGGAGAGGAAGTGTGTTTATTGATTTGCTGCAGCCTGCAGGGAAGAAAGAAGAGGAAGTGCGTTAATGGTCTGGGCGTCTGGCGGCTAATGGTCAACCCGGTGTTGACTCCCGCCCGCCACGTCATCCTGCTTCTTCGATCTCATCCCAACGCCCAGCCGCACCTGCCCCATCTCCCATCAAATCTTGACACTCATCCTCTTTTTTTTTTCAAAAAAAGAAAAAAAAGCGTCAGGCCACTCAGTGTATGCCTCTCACCAGAACAATACGCATATATTGAGCCCAAGTCTCACTTTAACTAACTTATACCAGAACAATATAAACTAAATTATTTGTCCAAGAGAAAAGAAAAATTATTTAGTGTTTTAGGAATTCGCAATTGACTTCGACATTCACCGTCGTGTGAACCCTATACTAACAATATCAAGCTTGATGTGCAAAACTTTAAATTGTTCTAATCTTTCGGTAAAAATATTGATGGTTCATCTTTTATGGAGATTGGAATCGGATTAACTTCTCCATCTATAATTTTTTCTCTAATAAGATTATAGTAGCGGATTGATAACAAATGAATTGATCTTCAAAATGCTTTGTTATTATGTATAACATCAAATTTTATGTTAGCACTTTTATTATCACAATAAAAAGAAACAATATCTTTAACATATTAGTTAACAACTACTAAGAAGAGGAAGAGGGGCTCTCTTAACTCATGTTGGTTTATTGGTTTGTTGGCGGTGGAGAAAGAAAAAGAAGTATATTTATTGCATCAAGAGCAAATAGTGGTAAAGGCTTCCTTTATTAATGGTCAATTTATCGGTAGACTTAATTTACCATGTTAGCCATAGACTGACCCAGTGAAAATTGGTCACGTTAGTCAATTTAAATTGCTACTGCCATCCATTGTACATTGTTGCAGAAGATCAGGAAGGTCTTTGATGCCACCGGTTTCTCACCACACTCCTTCAGAGACTTCAGGTCACCGGCGTGAGCCTAGGTATTGATGTGGTGGGGAGACCTTCCTCGCATAGCAACCCCACACTGGACCCCTCTTCCACCGGGTTATGTCTGATACGGGTAGAAAGCACCCCCCTATCCCCTCGGAGGTAGAGGCATACTTATATTTCTCATGCCATTCCCACCTCGTGGGCGGCTCCACCTACGTGGCAACCTCCTTACGGATGAGTACGTCATCCTGGCGCTACCTTGATACCAGCCGATCAGTAGCATTTTCAGACCCTGTGTCCGGGTGTGGGGTATGCGGTCTCCAAATTTAATCGACGCCCGCGCGTTTTCAATCTAGAACCACTTGGTTGGAAGCAAACATCCTGTTCCAACTGAGCTATCATCTTGTGGCGGACAACATATATGGTTCAAGACATCTACTATTATATTATAACAGGTCAGGGGCTTTCTTTTTCAGAACAACTAGTACTTGATTATTATTTTATTACAATGTTCAGCGTAAATAAGCGGACGTTTTCACTGTGAATCGGATCTAATGTTGTAATAATATAGTATTGTAAGCACTAGTAACAATGTTGGACCGGCCAAAAGTTAGCTAAACAAATAGTGACGGTTGTTTTCGTTACAATGGCGTTACGGAGCGTGCGGAGCATTGCCAGCTAAAGAATTCACGCGGGATAACTTAACGAGACTCCGTCTTCCACTCAATTCCGGCCATTTCTCGGCTGAGGCTCCAGAAGGACAAAAGAGAGGAAGAAAAAGATGGCTCTCCGGGCCGGAGTCTTTTCCTCCTCCTCTATTCCCACTCATCAAATTCGCTGCTCCGCCGGAGGGAAATCATCCCCGGCGGAGGACTTTGCTCCTTTGGCCGCGGTGTTCCGGAGGCGGCTTCTGGCCGGCGTGGGGACGGCGTCGCTGGTGGCGGTGGGGGCCAACTTCGGAGGGGTCACCAGCTTCCTCCTCGGCCTCTTCCCGGACTTCGGCCGGAGCCTCAAGCTCGACGTCCTCTACCCTGTCCAGGGCTTTACTCGCTGCCTCGCTCCCAACTATGGCTTCGGTGACTCCCAGTTTCCCTTGTCACCTCCTCTTTTTTTGTTGGGGCCGAGAATATGAAATAAAATAAAATTAAATTAAATAAGAATAGTTATATCTGTTGAATGGTAATTTTATAAGTTATTCATATCTTGTGAACTTAGTGATGATATCTCTTTGCTTCGCAACTAGATGCATTAGACATGTATCTTTGAAGGTCTGTAAGTTGGGGTAGAGGTCCTCACAGACTTTAGTAATCAAAATAATATTCTGGACTTGGATAGTTTGGTTGAGGGGTTGGTTATCTCCTTCCTAACTCTTTTTTTTTTAAAATAAGGTTAATCTTATTATTTTTTTATGTATATAATATATGGAATAACGTTATGTTAAGGGGTGTTTGGTTGCATTAAAAAAAAAAAGAAAAAAAATGAAAGTTTTATTCCATGAATAAATTATGGTAATTCTGCTTTGCAATAGTTATGCCCAGCACAAGCAAGTTTTGTTAAATCCTCAGGTACATCATTGATCCCTTTTCTATTGATTTCTTAATAATTTTGCCCAAAATATCATTTCTTATAATATTTCTATTCTTTTAAAACTTGTTACAAGTATTGTTATTCTGGAATGAAATGCTCTGTCAACCTCTTAGAATGGCATGGTGATGAGCTACCTTGTTATTGGTCTATAAAATGAGATTCACACTCTAGAATCACCTTACTTAACTTCATTACTTAACAACAACTGCAGTCTTAGAACTCTAGTCCTAGATTGCAGACTGACCCAAATAAGGGATTGGGTGTGAAGATCCATATAGGCATATGTTTAGTTCTACATTGATTATTCACCGTGTAGATCTTTGGTACTTATACAAGATCAAAAAAATCTAAGTAATACCTTTTGGCCAGCCTTTTTGAGTGAGGTCCTGCGTTGTTACAAATGGTATCACATCCGACTTATAACTTATGTAGATTAGGAGATACTATAGCATGGATTTATTGGACCCGACCATGGGCCGATCGTGGTGCTTGTGATTAGATTTGAATAAATTTGAACCCTTAACCTAACGAGGACATCAAGGTTTAAAACTGGGGGAGTATGTGAGGACCGTGCGTGTGTGTGTTTAATTCCACATCGATTATTCACTGGGTATATTTTTGGATATTTATACAAGATCAAGGAATCCAAATAATACTTTCCAGGTAGTGTTTTTAGGTAAAATCATGGATTATTATGTTGGGTCACCAGATTATTGTGTAATCGACTATACTAGATATTAAATCTGGCCTATATGTACAATATAGTATGCCAACTTAGGATTCTTAAGCTTTTTTGGGTCTCAAAACTGTCAAATTTGTGCAGAATTTATATATCCAGCAGGCTGGGTTGGGGACCGGACACTGCTCAATAGAGTTGTGGACAAAGCTGAGGCTCAGAGAACCTTAGATCCCCCACCATTAAGCAATGGGAGGCCACCCCCACAGTCTCCTCGCAGCCTCAGCGAGCCTGTGGTAGCCTTCGGGCCTCCAGGATCCAATGGCGAGCTTAACGTCAGCGTCATCGTCTCTCCTGTTCCTCGTGATTTCTCGTATGTTAATTTTGCTCAAGCCAAGCTCACCATTAAAGGATTAAAAGACTATAGGAGTCAAGCCATTTGGTTATATATATAGATTTGGTGCTTGTGCCTTCACAGGATTGAAGCTTTTGGTGGCCCAAGGGAGGTTGGAGAGACGGTGCTAAGGAGGATTTCTGGAACCAGAAGAGGGACCGATGTAACGGCGTCTCTGATAGATGCAACTAAGAGGGAAGATCCATTGAAGAAGGTGAATTACTACAAGCTGGAGTTTAGAGTGGAGGGCCCTTCCCTTCGCCGGCATAATGTTGCTGTATGTACTGCATGCAGTGGCAAGCTCTTCACTTTAAATGCTCAGGCACCGGAGTCGACTTGGCCAAAGGTCAGGGAAAAGTTTTACAAGATTGCAGATTCTTTCAATCTCACTGAAGCATAAACAGTGAAGCATTGCAGGTGATCCTTTAACCAGTAATATGTTCCAATATGTGTCATGACAGGATTTTGTTCTTTGATAAAATAGGTTAGGATTTAGCTTCTTGTTAGCTTTCTCTCTACCATTATCAAGTGGTTAGGATATCATGACCATGGTCCTCCCACAATTATTATCAGTAGTCTGTTTCAGTATTTAAAGGCACATTTGTATTCCACTTGCAAGGGATATATATATCCACTAGCACAATGGAATATATGCTGGTTTTGCATTTGAGAAGCCTCCTGTCGCATTGTGAATTTTTAATCAGAGTTTGTTGTGAAAAATATGCTCCCGTTTGCTTGATATATAAGAATTTCAATTCCTATAGACATTAATTGTTTCTAAAGAGTAGAAGGCTGAGAGAGAGTCTAGAATTGTTTCAGTCATCTAAGGAAGAGTGCATTAATTAGCTAAAATCTTTTCTTGGGATATTTGTTCCCTGGACTAAGAACATAGCATGATACCATGCATTTGGTTAGCTGATATATTTAATGATCACTTAATGAAGTATAAGTTTGGTTGGTTCATATCAAGATCACTCGAACATAAAGTAGTGCATCCATAAAAATCTAGATCTGGATAATTATTGTGAGGATGGATCTCCCTCCCTCTCTTTTTTTTCCCTAAAAGGCATGAAATCTACTACATGATCAACAAATCTGTGTAGTTTCTACCACTTTTAGGATATCAACATTGAGCTATACATAAGATTGGAGAGATTTAACAGGGAGAATTTTTTTCTTCTAGGGCTTTGTTTGGTTTGGTGAAAAAGCGAGGAAAAAGAAAGCTGGATAAGAATCTACTTAAGCTTATAGCTTCAAGCTTTGGATGATGCATCTCCAAATATTCGAACTCTTTCTCTCTCCAATGCATGCTTATATAATCTAATCAGTACATACTATAAGATATTAACTTTTACTGAATCCAATAGTAAATTCGAGGGAAAATAACATTGCGCATGTAGACCGCCTTGTTTGCAATTTTCACATTTCAAACTTATCTTTCTCCCTTTTTTTCCGTTGATTTATTTTTTGCCTTTTAATTTTTTTTAACAGTCAAACGGAGACTAAAGCTTTTTGTTTCCACAAAGTTCTGGGGCAGATAATTACACCATATGAATACTAATAGTACATAAAGTTCAGATAATTGCAAGATGACACAAGATTAGTCTGCCGTCAGTTTGGTCATCTTTTGACTTTCTGCGCGCCGCCATCTTGGATCTGCTGTTCACCTGTTTTCCAAGGCAATCCCAATCAACAATGTATCACAATTAATGCTATACTTCAAAAAAAAAAAAGGACAATTAACATACTAAAGTAACCAATTTTGAGCTGTTTTAAGAAGAAACAGGTCTTAAACCTTAAGACGCGCAAGTTTACAAAGAAGAGATATATATCAAACCAACTCATCCACCATGGTGCCAAACCAGAGTAGAAGCAAACCACAAAGTATTCATTTGTTACTATCCTGGATTTTTTTTTGAGAACTTATTGATTAATAAAAAGTTCTTCCTCATTTTTTATACAACCTGATTCACTTGTTTAGGAGTTTTTTTAGTGATGTGGTACGTGAGCGAACAGTGAATTAAAGGGGAGGAGAGTTGCCACATGCACTTTGCGAGCTAGTATTATTTGATTTTATTGCGTGTATTCGTACATGCACTATATGAAGAACCCGCCGCAGAAGGAAAAAAAAAAAAAAAAAAAAAAAAAAAAGGAAAAGAAGAAGAAGGAGAAGAAAAAAAGGCTGGTCATTAGCCTCTTTTTCTTATGCACGGGTTTAAGTGACTGTTTGTCAAAATGTACCTTTGTTTTTTTTTGTGGATGTCGCTCTCCTTTATTGCAAGTAGCTCAACATGGAACCACACTTTACTCCTAACCACAGGAGAGTGTCTCAGTGGCGCTCCTCAGCAATGTCTAGGAGGACACTGTACAGCTCTTTGGTCTTTGAAAGCATGACCATATGATCGGCACCTCCGATCTCCTTCACCTCCGTCCCTGGGCTTCGTTTGATCATCCAACGTTGGAAATCCTGTGTCATGGACTTATCATCCTTGCAGACGATGTACACTCGACTCAAAGACCCAAAATTTTCTTCTGTGATCTTGACTTCTGTTGTTAGATCATCGAGGAACAGACTACCTGGTCTTACTAACATAGTTGCTAGCATGAAATCCTGCAAACCATATGATTATAGGGAGATCGAAGGTTAAAAAATGGAAGAAATACATGGTTGGAAATTTTTTAGATCCTTACCTCTGGTGCAGTGAGCTGATACATCCTGGACTGCATATATTTGGGACCAAAATGAAGAAGACTTGAACTATTCTTGGGGTCTGTGCTGATCATAACTTTGGAATCCATGTACGCCTCAAGTGGATGCGTCCTGTAGAACTAGAAATAATGGAGAAGTAATTAGAGATTCTGGTTCCTTTGTGCTTCACAGTGTTTTTAAATTTAGTTATCAACTCTAGGATAATTAGAGAGTTCACTGCATTGCTCAAAGACCCAAAAGTTTTGGATAGTTCAGTTCGAATTTTCTTTAGATCTTACATTCATTGGTGATCAAACGACTCAAGCAAGACATTATCCTCTCTCTCTCTCTCTCTCTCTCTCTCTCTCTCTCTCTCTCTCTCTCTCTCTGCACTTGGGAATCAAAATCTGAAATTATTCCAAATAAAGAAGGGTACCAACCGCTTGGGTCAAGCTTCTGCTGGTATGAATTTATGTTGGTATTACCAGGATTCCTTCTATTATCTCAAACATAAAATTTTCTTTTCTTCCATTATATATTTGAAATGAATATGAACATTACTTTGAATTGCCAGACATGCACCACTACAAGATATAAATATGCTTGTAATTAATATTTATCAGGAACAAAGGCAGCATCATTTTTTTTAAAAAAAAAATAGAAAACAACATTTTTTTTCCCTTCCTTTTGCTTTCCCTTTCTTTGTTCCTAGTACGATACCTACTTGATCAGTTACCAATCCCTTAAGATTAACAAAGACTAAATATGTAAGATTTATAGATCATTAGCATATTATAACAAGTAGATTTGGATTAAATCAGCCACTTTCTTTTCTTCTCTACATTTAGAGGATTTTTATCAAGGATGCTTCCATGATAGAGTAATAAATGGTTGGTTAATTTCTTATTAACATCTTTCTTTTTACGAAGCGAATCCATTCCAATATTTCTATCTTACAACAAAGGACTATTAGTACCTCTTTTACAATGTCGGACACAGGAGTGGTGGTGCTTGGCATCACTCCGGTGGCGAAGACGGCGACGGAGATCTTCTCCGGGAATTTTTCCATGGCAAGAGCAATGCTTAGTCCACCGAAGCTATGGCTGACGAGGATCACCCTATCATCCGGTGGGATCGAGGCCATTGTCTCCATCAATGGCTCGCAGTAGTCGGTAAACGACCGGAGCTCGTCAAGTTGCTTGGGGTGCACCCCGCTGGCACCAAGATCGAGCGCGGTTACTCTGTGGCCAGCCGAAGTCAGCAAAGTGGCAAGCTTGTACCAGCACCATGCCCCATGCCCGATCCCATGAACAAGGATGAAGTGCTTCTTAATCTCTTCCTCCATCTCCTCCTCCCCTCTTGCACCCATCTGTACTGGTCTTTAGGTCATGTGTCCTCTCTCTCTCTCTCTCTCTCTCTCTCTCTCTCTGTTAAAAGAAAGGAAGAGGGGGTGAGGAGAATCTCATCCGCGTAGCAACTTCCACTGGACCTCCTCTTCGTCATACCTTCCCACCCGTGGGAAGCTGCACGTGTGAGTACGTCACACCAGCACTACTTAAGCAACCGGCAGACTAGATAGCAACTCCACCAGACAAACCAGACGGAGGGTATTCGGTCCCCGCATTTAATCGACGCTTGCGCGTTTCGAACCTGGGTCACTCCAGTGAAATCAAAGCTTTGTTCCCACCGTGCTCTCTCTCTCTCTGAGTATGTACGTGTTTGTGTGCGCACGCGTGGTCCCCCCACGTATATATAATTAGAAAAGGTTTGGCTAGCTAGAAATCTTGTGTCTTCACCGTCTATATGCAGGTCATCTCAATCACCTGCTACTTAGAATGTCATGTCTCTAAAATGAAACGACAAAAAACATGTGATGTTATCATATCAATATTTCATCTCTAGCATATACTTGCGGCAAGAGTGATGAGATGATTCTTTTTTCTTATGTAGGCCATCCAGGGCATCCATTTGGAGGCTAATACATATGTAAGAAAATATAAAATAGATAAATAAATCTATCTCAACTTATTAGTTTAAATTTTTGGAACAAATAGTGATTTAATTTTAACATGGTATTAGAACAGAGGTTCTGAGTTCGAACTCTGTCTCCACGCTGTTTAACTTCATTATTAGAAATTTCATATGTTGGGCTAACCCATTAAAGAAAAGTTTTTATACTTTGATATCCAACATGTTTCATGCACAATAACGAATTGAGTCGAGGGTTGGTCGTTGTTTGGTGGCCGTCCTTTTCAATGAGGAAATGCTATATGGATGCCCTTCAACCACCGCACCAATTCCTCATGCAAGTGGCACGGCACAACTTTTGTAATTCACAAGCACAAGCTGAACCATGGGATGCAACAATATGTCCCATGAGCACCAGGATAGCACAGAGGGATTGATGGCTTAATTGGGCAGCATCTCATTAATTGTACTTAAAATTGATGTCATGAATCGATACATCCGAGCCATATAGTTTCTTGGAAGGAGACGGAATATTTGGTAAAGATTTAGAAGCTTTCTACTGAAGATAAGCTCATCTATCTAGATTCTAAAGACCACTAAGCAATCTCATTCTCCATAAGCATCTATTGCACCAAGAACACAACTGCAAACTAAAGTTGCTGCTGCAGTTGCTTCTACTTTTGTAGTGTCACGTCTAGGCAACAAATTGCTGTTCCTCTCTTCTATGTTCAAAGTTCTATTGCTTTGGAAAAAGAGGGAAGCATTACTTTTTGAGGTTCCAAAGGCTTAATTCTTCTGCAAGCACGATGCGTGCATGTTGTTAAAAAATAACTATAAGTAAAATTTGAAGTTCCCGCTAAAGATGTTATTTGAATGCCGGTAGCACCCTATGGACAGAGAATGGAGAACTGCTTCGGAAACTTTGTGATATTTTATTTTTCGATTTTATTAGGTACGTCCGTATATATATTGTATGAATCATCCGGTCTAGAAAAAAAAAAAAAAAGTCAATAATTATTGGATGAAGTTTTGTCATGTTTCATCTCTCTGCATGTGCACGTGCGCCCACACGCGAAAAAGGATTATTAGGTTTCAAAAGTAATCTTTATAAATAATTGTCATAAGAGAAAGTTCCAATTTCTTCTGGGCTCCATTCATTTATAACCATTTATTTATAATGAGCACTTCTCCCTTCTTTTCAGATCCTCCATTCTTGCTCTTTAAAACACCAAACGAAACAACCAAAGAGCACATCTATCAACTAAGAGAGCTACAATAAAAGGACTGTGTCCTTGGGGAGCAGGGAGCTGATGCAAGGCAGTAACCGGGTGGCCCCCAGCAGCAGCGTTTTGATGCTGCCATCCTTTGATTTCGGGGAAATAGCAGCCGGGCCCGGCCGAGCCATCTCTCTATCTACAGCTGCCACGGCAGTGCTTTCCGCCGGGTTACCACCCATTTTTCCGGCTCTGCTTTTAAGGACTCATCAGCTGCAATTCCGAAACTGAGAATGGAGAGCCGCAGGGATTTTCTAGCTGCAATTTAATGCCAAAAATTTTGGCCTTGCAGCATGTCAAGGGAGAATTGAAGTATTATGCCATAAAATCATATTAAAAGAATATTAAAGATTATTTCTTAGAGGAATACAGATCACCATCGTATTAATGCTCAATTTACTAGACTCTTTATGAAAGTTGGTGATTGGATGAGTAATACTTGAGCCCACCTCAGACTGACACCACCTACCCTCTGTCCTATCAATGGGTGAACAAGGCATGAATGATTGGTGATGGAGAAGGGCATTTGTACGTTATAATAATCTAATATGTTGTTAAATGATGCATCCAACTTAAAGTGGGAAACGAAGAACCAATTTGGAGTAGGGCTCCTAACGATGTATGCCCGCCCTTTGACTAAAATAAAATAAAAAGAAAATTCGTAATTGCGATCGTCTGCCTGTATCCCTTTCTTCTACAATTCTACCTTGTGAAGCCATCATTTCCTTTCTATCCGTCCATGAAGCCTTCCTACTTCTCCCAGAATCTCTTTCTCCTTCTCCAAATTTTCTTCCTTATGAGAGTTTATGTCCCAGTGTATATCATATAGCCATTGACTGTATAATAGTTAGCACCATATTCTATAAACTGTATATCTATTTATTTAGAGGTATATATTGGATTGCTGCTGATTATGTATTAAAAAAGCTTAAACTATGTATCGAAAACTGGTCAAGCGTGTATTATTTGGACTTGTAATGTATACTGGTGAAGATGATATTTTGAGAACTATGTATTAATTTACCTAGATATATATCGATTTGCTTGAAAGTGCGTATTAGGTTGCTATTGAGTATATATCAAAGAAGCTTAAAGTATGTATAAAAAACTTGTCGAGTCTATAATACCTGAACATGTACCGTATACCAGCGGGCACAATATTCTAGAAGTTGTGTATCAATTTGCCTGGAGGTATATATGAGTCATTGGATAATTAATTTGTTAAAAATGTATCATCTGGCCATATACTGTGTATTGATGAATATAGTTCGTAGCCATAGAAAAAAAGGAACTCTATATTTTAAAAGAGAAGACATAGACTCGGTAAAGAGGAGAGAGGCCTTACAGCCGAACGGAGAGAAAAGAACAACTCAACGAGGAAGAAGAGAGGGATATGAGTGGCCTCATGGATGATGATTTATGTATTTCTTTCTTTTTTTCTATTTATAAGTCAAGATGAAGTCTCATCCCACTTTGACCCTTAGGTTTCCATTTTAAGATGGATGCAATAGGATATGTGGTAAAAAAAAAAATACGGCTCCATATGATCTCTTCTAATGCGCATGATAAAGGATTTTTGTTCACCTAAATCTCTTGGCTTCCATCTAAGAACCGTAAGATGAAAAATTTTGCTGCTAGAGTTAGGCTGATAGCATCACTTTTATTTTGTTGAATAATACCCATGAAATTTCTCAAGTTAGCTTCATGGTAGCGTGATAATTTATGATTCAATAAACCCACCGTATTCCATTAATTTTCATAAATAGCACTAATTCTTTGGTCCCACTAGCCGGAGGATTTTTTTTAAGCGAATGGATTACTCCCATCACCACAAAGTTTAGTTTGTAGGAGGTACTCTGATGGATGCGACAATAGATTTTGGAAATCCAACAATTTTTTTTTCTTTTGGGTAAAAATGGCATTTCATATAGCTCTAACATGGGTACAGCTTGCAAAATCAAAAAAAAGTAAAGAGTACAAGAAAGAGGATATATCTGCTACAATCGTCTAGATGAAGTCTTCGGAGTGCTAGGTAATAAAAGAGGCAATCCAGTCTGCTGCTTTGTTCGCCTTCCAAAACACGTGAGCTGCCTGAAAGGTGCCCAACTCCCAGGCCAATCTATGGATCTTGCGGATTAACGGGTGACCATCTTCGTACCTGTTCACTCTCCGAATCCAATCAATCACCGTAGAGGAGTCCCCCTCCAGGCACACACTATCGATACTAAGTACCCGCCTCGCATAAGAGATACTCTCTCAGGCTGCCCGAAACTCTGCCCCAACAACAGTCAGTTCGGGGGTGCGCCGACCTCCAGTTGCAATCAGTCTGCCGAAATGGTCTCTAATTACAAAGCCCACACCTCCAAATACACCATCTCCGGACATACCACCATCGAAATTCACTTTGAGATGCCCAATAGGTGGGGGCACCCAAGAAAAGAGGGCAAATCAAGGTGTTGTGATAGCGGACAGGGTACCCCAGATGTTCGTGACCATTCCAAAAGAATACATGCGGTAACCGAGGAGACCTCCGCAGCATGAATCAAGGCTATATCCACTACTGTCCTCGGAGACGATCTCCTGCACTCAAACAAGTAGGCATTCCTGGCCAACCATATGTGATAGGCCAGATATGCTTTCATGATCACTGTCTCAACAGTGCTAGGGCTCCGCATGGAATCCCTCAATAGGTGTATCAAATTCAGTACTGTCTCCTGCGACGATGGAAGGGGAACAGGTGACCCCCTCCAAATCTGCTTAGCCCCGGGGCACCAAATAAGGACGTGGCAGGCGGTCTCCTCGATATCCGTGCACACATCACAGCATGGAGTGGTCCGTACACCTCGTCGGACTAACAAACTTCTGGTCGGTAGGCAGCCCCAAGCTAATTTTCAGATGAATAACGCCACGTGAGGGTGAATCTGCAACCTCCAAATCTATCCTCCATCGATCTACCGAGCTGGCCCCCTGCTAACCAGTGCATGAAGATCACCCGCACACACCCTCGATCGTCCTGTGGGCACCCAGACCAATCTTTTTAACTCCTCCCGAGCTAGAATGGGTAGTGCCAAAATTCTCTCTGCCAACTGCTCTCTAAAGGCCTCCTGAACAAATCCCTCCTTCCACCGTCCCTCTTCGGGTACAAGCAGGTCACTGACCCTATGTCCAGCTAATCTATCCATATCTATCATGGTCGGCAATCGACTGATCGGCAGCCCGGTCACCCAGTTGTTCTCCAATACATCGATGGATCACCTATCACCAATGGCCCACCCGATTGCCGGGAGCACCAGTAAAGCTCTCGCGCATATCTCCCTCCAAATAGGTGAATGGTGGTGTCCGACACGAACTCTGATCGACAAGGTGCCATACTTGGCCCTCAGTAATGAAGACCACATGTTGTCTGGTTCTAATAAGAATCTAGCTAATGTCATGCCGCGAGGGCATCCCGCCTCGTCACTAGTGATGACACCCCTAACCCTTCATACCTGGTCAATTGGCATACTACATCCCAAGCTAACAAGTGGACGTCACCTCTGCCACTGTGCCTTCTCCAGATGAAGTTTCGGAAAAGCTGCTTGATAGACCGCATCGACACCGCTGAAAGGATGGCATTAGAGTGAAAGTCTAACAAGTAATGAAATAGAGGGATAAAAATCAACGGTGTACAATAATTTGTTCATCCTAACATCTAAATGTTGGATTTTGATCGACCCATACGTGAAGGGCATCCTACCCTTCCATCTAAAATAAGATCGGGATGAGGTGAGAACTCTAAAACCCATCTAAGAAGAAGAAAGAGAGAGAGAAAAAATAAAAATAAAAAAAATGAAAGAAAAATAAAAGGAAAAAAAGGAAAGAAATAAATGGATGGTGAAGAAAAAGAAAAGAATGCAAGGAAAGAAGGAAGAGAGGCAAAAACGAAAAAAAGAGCAAGATAAGAAAAAAAAAGATAAGGAGGATAGAAGGAAAAAAATGAAGGGAGAAAAGAAAGAAAAAATAATAAAAAAAAAGAGACACCGAGGATATCTATAAGATGTCGCCGGACAATAAAATGTCTCATTTCAAGAAGAAACCGAGTCACTTCTATCTTTATGATTTAAAACTTTGATCTGAATTACTTAAGATTGGACTTTCTTATGGGTCCTGTTTCTGCCTGATGGAATCTATATATAGCTCGGGCCAATTTTTTCTTAACTACTTGGAAACAAATTTTAGGTCCAGCTGAAAATTGTGTGCATCTTCAAAGGAACTACTCCAAGAGTTGTCATCTCGTGCTCGGCCAATGATTTGAGTTAGCATTCGAATCCACATTATATATAATTATTTATACATAGATAATTTTGGGAAAAAGAGGATGCATATATCTTGCGAACTAAACCTTCCTTTATTTTTTTTTATCTCTTCTTAACTCCTGCAACACTGTATTTTGGATACCTCACTGTCCTAGCTTCCCTTCTCTAAACTAATCGATTGTACTCTTCAGAATATAAAACTACTTGACTTCAGGCTAATCTCAATTAATCGGCCAAAGATATATTAGCTCTTTACAAGCCATTCGCAACACCTTGCTCTCCTAACTTCCCTTTCCCAACCGATTGGATTCTTCAAAACCAAAACTCAGATCAATTTTGGACTAATGTTAATTAACGATTTAAATTTATCACCTAAACCTTATTAGCACTTTACGAAATATTCTTAGGTAGTTAGACTCTTTAGTAGTAAATTTCTCAACTATGTTAAAGCTCTTGCCCAAGTAAGGGACAATCCAATCTCATTTCGTTCCATTTTTTGTAAAATAGTTAAGGATATTTCATTAATAATGCCAAAAGGGGTGGAGGGGATAAGTATTTGTTGTTCAGGTCGATAAGGAGGTGTGGAAATAGCTAGAATTGAATGCGGTAAGTAATAATAAATATAGAGATGCTGGCATCATGAATATCTCATGCAATGCGAGCACCATAGTGCATGTGATATAGTAGAATAGATGTTCAACAAATTTGCAAATATATTTTTCATCATAAACATATAACTATGTTATATATGCATCTCATCACCTAGGTTTTACAAAAAGAGTTGGAGGCAAAAGTTTAATTCATGAATAACAATATAAAATGCTGGTTATATTTATGATCTCAATTGTAAAGTATTAAAAAATATTGGATACTTTGAATTCAAGTTTACCATCTTATGTTTTTGGAGGCAGCAAAGGGGAAAGAGGAATGAAAAATTATATGCTTGGGTACATTATTAGAAAAAACCAATGCTCTTCTTTCTTCTTCTTCCATTAAGTATTATAACTTCGTCCTTCATTCTCTTCTTCTTATATAACTCAACTTAGATTATATTTAAATTTAAACTTTAACAACACAAGCACTATTAGGAAATAGTTATTCTTTTGAAAGACATGGATATTAGAAGACTCAGGAGGTGATTTTCATTGCTATATGTATTCTGTTTATGGTTATTCTGGAGTCGACTTGACTTCTTCATGACTCATGATTTTTTAGAGTCGATTATTCTTCTCGATTCGAAAAAGTGCTTGTTTCTGTTGCACTCTGTCTTTTACCTATGATCATTGTGGAGTTGACTCATCTATCTTTGAGTGGGCTCGAGTTTTGGAAACGAGGACATTAGGGGGGCGTTTGGTATGGTGTGATCGTTCCAGGATCAAGAGTGATGTGGGTGGAGGTGATGAGATTACTGCGTTTGGTTGCACTACGGTGATCCTATATGGCGGTGATCCTAAATCACCTCTACTCTTCAAATCACTGCCCAACTCGGTGATGGAATACCCGTCCTTGAGGTTGGAAATCCAAGATCACCCCATGGCAGATATCCTGGATTGAAAATTAAAGACAAAAATACCCCTCAATTTAGCTGAAAAATTGATATATCAATATATCATCAATATATTATGTCAATATTATATATATATAATATTATGTTGATATTATATATTATATTAATGATATATATATTGTAATATAATATATTACTAATCATATTATTATTCTATTATTATTGTAGGATAATTTTAAATTATAGGAGAAATATATTATTGTATTTTATATTTATATAATAAAAATATTTAATATATTACTCCTATTTACCTTATTTTCTTAATCAAAATAATTATTAGTATTAAAAAATCTATTATAAGTATAAATAAAAATATTAATTCTATAATAAAAATAACATATTTTTATAAGATTAATAATTTATAAGAGTAATAAATATATTTTTATATAATATATTAATAATTCATATATTGATAAATATATTAATATATTATTATAATATATTTTATATGATTAATAAATATATGATAAGGGCTACTAAAAGTAGAATATGTGACAAAATTATGGAGCTATTATAGGAATTAGCATATTGACTTACATTTTTTATCTATGAGAATTAAAAATATATAAAAAATACATCTAAAATATATCAAGGGTATTTGCGGTATTATGTGGTCGGTGATCTTGGATCCCCATATCGTACTAAACAAGTTACTCATGGATACTCGAGGATTTTTAATCACTGGACCATGGCCTACCAAACACATTGATCTTAGATTATTGGGATCAAATTATCCCAGCATTCGGATCACTGGGATCTTAGATCACCGTGGTGATCTTGTTGGGGTTAACAAACTCTCCCTAGGGGGTGACTTGCAATAGGGTCCGCGAGGTTGCCAAATTGGGTGGCTTCTTTCACAAAAAGGCCAAGTTGAGGAACCTTCATGTTCTAATCACAACCATCCATTCCCATCTAAATGGTGATGATTTGATGGCCTTAGCGTATGACTTCCGTGCCTATATGTGCTCCATTTTTCCTCTCCCCCAACCCAACCGGTGGGGCAAGAAGATCGGAGCAAAAGAAACCGGAAAAATAGCTTAAAATAAAACAAACAAGAAACCATTTTAATGGGTTTCCGGATCCCAAATGTCACCGGCTTCCACCGGGCCTACCGCGCTGCTAGGACCCCCTTAAATGGCCACCGGCTCGTTCCTTTCATCCCCGCCGCCTCCTCGGCGGAGGAGCACCAGAACCATTCGAGGGTCGGCAAAAGATGGCACGTCGGCCACTCCCACGACCACCACCACCACCACGCCGGGAAGGGTCCAGATGCGGAGGGAATCTTCCGGCTAGGGCTCGCTGCCGACGTAGCCCTCGCCACCGGGAAGGCCCTCACCGGGTACGTCTCCGGCAGCACCGCCATCGTCGCCGACGCCGCCCACTCCGTCTCCGACATCGTACGTCGCTCCCGGAATCCTCGATTTCTTACTTCTTTATTTTTCATCCATTTTCTTGTTTTTGATTCGCATGAAATTTATCTTCGAATCCTCTTGAATTAACGCCCAATCTCCTATGATAGTTGATTCAGAAACTAATTCAGCTTTTGTTGCTGTTGATCAGGTCTTGAGCGGCATTTCTTTGTGGTCGTTTAGAGCGGCCAAGGCCCCCAAGGACTCGGAACACCCTTATGGTCAGTTGGTTTTATGTTGCACTTGGATTCTGATCTATTAACTCCATAATCATCTATGCTGATTTTTAAGTGTAAATAGTAGGTTCATGGCATGAAATGTATCATTTTTATTCAGAGATTCCCTAACTTCAATTCATTTAAATGATAGTTTAATGGCATGGAGTATGATAGAGTAGAAGTAGTATCATTGGGCAGCTGTAAGAATTATATCTTGTCATGCAATCTTTAGGTCAGAAATGTCTGTGGCGGCTTTGTGGTTTTGAACATTATTAAGAGCTTTGTGGTTTTGAACATTATTAAGAGCTGGTAAACTGAAATTTGTATTGAAATTTGTAACTATCCACTTTCTTTGATATTTTGGTAAGGAATCTCAATTATGTATAGATATTAACCTCAAGATGGTGGATATTATTGTAGAAAACAACAAGCTTGGCTGCCTTTTACTTGCTCAGTAATAGGGTGAAAGTGGACCAGATAATATCTGTCCTGATCAGTTTCTATATCTAAAATTATATGGAGATGGATACAAATTTGAGTATCCGATTAACATCCATGCACATAACAATATCTATATCCGTTGAGTAAAACGTGTATGGGTATGGCAGACAACTATCCAATCATATCCAGATATGCAGTTCTGTTTGCAATCGTGTTTAGTTTTGTAAAGTTCATATGCAGGTTAAAGGAAAATAAAAAGTAATATTAACATGTATTTTACTTTTTCCCCTTATACTCAGTGATATCTTGATCTGGTGGTTCATAAAGTTTATCTCTCCGATTTATATCCACATTTATTTCCGTATTGTTAATATCCAAGTTGTATCCATTACCTATTCTAAATAAATATGAATATGAATTTTAACATTCGTTCAATATTTATATCCTTATCTATATTCACCAAATAAAAACGGTTGGATATATTGATATTTGATCCATTCTCAGCTGTATTCAATGATGCTACTGCACTATTGAATTCCTTTGTTATTTCATGTTTGTCAGGACATGGCAAGTTTGAGACTCTTGCAGCTCTTGGGATTTCCAGCATGCTTTTGGCAACTGCAGGCGGTATTGCATGGCATGCTGTTGATGTTCTACAGGTTTCTTCATTATTTGTCATTTGCTCGAAGGAAAATGCCAATTGAACTCCGAACATATAGCTTCACATTTAGCAACATTGATATGGTGCGTGTTTACTCATCAGGGCCCAGGAAATAGTCATTAGGCCTTGATGAATGGAGGAGTACATTGGCATAGTTACAACTGTTGTCGCATATTTGGCATAGTTATGTTGGCATGGTTAGAACTGTTGTTGCATATTTGGTGCCCCACTAGCATCACCCTTGCTGTAAAGACTGCTATCTTTGACTATATTTGTTGAGTATCATGGTTTATCTAGAAAGTAGGAAGCCAATGAATTGTCTGCTAGGTGACTCTCTAGGTTTATATTAATAAAACTGCAAATCTGAATTTGTTCCAGTTTTCTAGTTTCAAATCATTTGCAACATTCTGTCCATACAGTTTCTGCCTTGTCAATTTCAGGGGCTTTTGGCATCAACTACAGATATGGTTAATCACACATGGGAACATAGCCATCATAACCACAGTGATGGTGGCCATCATCATGGAATTGACTTGGAACACCCCATCCTGGCCTTGAGTATGACAATTATATCGATTTCTGTTAAAGAAGGGTATGTAGAATATTCTTGGCTGTGTACTTACACTTGGGTAGCATAATTTAGAAAATACAGTATTAGCAATGTTTTGTACAGTTCACCTTGGGAATCACAAGCATCAGTCAGTTTGCAGCATGTCTTTTTGGTTTATTTTATCTTAATAAATGGAATGTATTATTGATTCTTGTTCATTCCAATCATTTCTAAATGGATCATCTGTAACTTGGATGTCTTTTGTCATGGTTAACTTTATTTTACTTTCTGCATGTCAATGGGTATGTGAAAGGATTTTTGAGTTGTAATGGGAAATATTCTTTGTATAAGGATGCTTTTTCTTTTTCTTTTTCCATTTCGTTTGTGTGACCTCTCTTCATTTCCCACAGACTTTTTCGGACACCTTTTTTTGTTACTTGAAATATGAACATGTTGTCTTATTGTGTATCATTATAGCTTTATGTAAAATTTGCTTATTTTAAAATTAAATTATTTGAACTAACATATTTCTTTTACTTTTAACAATAGGCTCTATTGGATCACAAAACAAGCTGGGGAAAGAGAAGGAAGTGGACTCATGAAAGCAAATGCATGGCACCACCGTGCTGATGCTGTGTCGTCTGTAGTTGCTCTTATTGGGGTTGGTAGGAACCTTTAGACCTTTGTAAACTTTGATAGAAGAGGACCTAGTTCTTCTGAAATTATTTTGTTTGCAATTTTTTTTTAAAATCAAAACTTTATTAGGTTTATATTTCATTTTAATGCACATGAGTACTTTCAGCCTCTGTTGTTTGTGTAGGCTGCTCTTTGCTCAATTCTACATATTGCATCTTTTGAAATCCAAATTGTTCGCATCCTCTCATTTTAATATATCTGCTGGTCATGCTAGCTATTGTGTTCTTAACCATAACATTATGAGGATTTCATATTGAGTTCGAGTTTGAGTTCATTGAAGTTTAGATTTTTGATCTGGATTAGACAATAAGAATTACTAGATTTGATGGGGAGTCTGTGTGGTTCTCTTGTATAGCCTAGTGAAAAACAGAGGAGGTTGTTCCTTGAGAACAAATTTAAGTGACAGCTATAGAAATGATTTTCATTTGCCTATGAAGCTCTATGTGATCTACAGAGGTCTGTGTAATGGAATATTTTAAATATATTTGGTGGTTTGCAGTTGTGTGTTGGGGGGGTATGGTGGTGGGTGGTCACACATGTGCACATGCATGTGTGTATATTAGCGATACTTAGAACATATTTAATATTCTTAGGATATAATTAATTTAGTTTAATATTGTTACCATATGTTGGGAAATTCTAATATAATTGCCCTTTTATTGTTCGAAGCTCTCCACATCTTAAGACACATACAAATCTTAGTTTCTTGAGAAAATTTACAAACCATACCATGTAATAAATCGTATCTTTTGCTATTAAAAAACTATTCACTTTTTGACTAGTTGATGCGTATGCAAGGAGCCTCTGAAACATTAAATTTTGGCTTATACTCATTTTAGAAAATATTTATCATGTAGCTTTGTATGGTCCATGATACATTTTGGCATCAGAGAATAATTACATCAACTTTGAAGTTATAGGAAAATTATATGGAGCAATATGAAGTGTAGATCATGGTATTGGGCAATAAAGAATAGAGAGAAGAGATGAATTTAGCGGTTCGGATGTTGTGATGGATGTGTGGTAAGGTGAGGAAGGATAAAATGGTAGAATTTTATATTATATAGAGAAGATTGAGAGGGTTCATCACATAAAACATAGGTTTGAGGTGGCCTATGTGATGAGAGGAACATAGAAAAGAATATAAAGAAAAGGGGAGGGCTAGGCCTAGGGTTCCGTTGCTAAAGAGGTGGTGAAGAATGTTTTGGAGGTGCATTGCTTAGTGATGGATCTAGAATTAAATGAAATTAGATGGTCACGGGGGATCTTAAGATACACCCAAGTAATTTCTGTGGTTCCTTTTCTTTGTGGTCATTTCATAATTTAAGTTCTTATGCAAGTCTTCTTGATGCATGGAATTTAGGTGCTGATCCATGGCATGACGCAGAGTACATACTGTGCCAGTGCCTTAACAGCAATCAGGATCGGTACAATACAAGCTGCTTGCCCATGCTTGGCATGTTGCTGCACCAGTGCATGCCAAGCACCGCATGTTTTAGCACAACACAGCAGATGTGTACCTTGCCAGTGACAGCCTAGTATGCTAGTAAACGATACTTAAATCTGATAGATTAACATATTGACTGAAAGAAGAAATCAAGGATTCTAGCATAAATTTCTAGAGGGTTAATGCCTGGTGGACTGCCAGTCAGTGCTGCTGAATTCCACCATATGTCTTGTTCATCGCACATGTGCATGCATGAGCATGCATGTGCGCATGCATGGGAGTGTGTGCACACTCATGCCGCTTGCATGTGCCAAATGTCTATATAGGTGAAAAAATTCGACATGAACTGCAATAATATCCATGAATATATCAGTCATGTTTTGCTATTGCATTACTATATTAGTTGTCTTATTCTTTCCAATCTCGAAGTGTTGAAAGCCACATGTGTTAAATATTCTTGGACTTCTCTTTTGACTAGTATATTGGATTTTTAATATGGTTAGACCTTGCAAGATAAAGGTCTCTTGGACATTAAAAGAAGTGACTATTTGCTCTTTTGCTAGTTTAACTCTTTTGTTAGTTGCAATCATCATAGTTAGATTGCCTTGCATACAGGTGGCGCTATCATGGGAGTACCATATTTTGATCCACTTGCTGGACTTGTTGTATCAGGCATGATTTTGAAAGCTGGGCTTGAGACTGGATACCAGAGGTAATGATTTATCTTTTTCCCCTGATCCCATCTTTATCTTGCTGTCAACTTTTTAAATGAAGTAATGCCTAGTGAATGGCAATGCTTGCTGGTACAACTATGATAGCAGTCAGTGCATGGTAGGGTCAAGTAACTCTGCTTTGCTTACTGATGCACTAAAATATGGCATTCCTCGAATAAAATGCAATAGCCGTTTGTAACCTATAAAGATAGAAACCCATTCAGCATCTGAAACATTTACTGTGTGGTTGTTGATGGTATGAAATACAAGAGCTGATTCTGAGATCATTGAGATAATGCAAGATATATCACCTGTTGAAAGACGCAATTCAGCAAAACATGGAGGGCTTGGAAGATGTGATTTATCTCTTTGTTGGTTTGGGCCTTGGGAATAAGATTTGATACTATTGCTCCACAATTAAACTGCAATTTGGTATATCACCTAATTGTGCCCCATCAGTGATACTTATTGTTACCAATAACTGGTGTGCAGCAGCTTGCTGTCAACAATCTTATATTAATCAGTTAATTTGAGGACACATTTCTGGTGCAAAATGAATTTAGTGTTGGAAACTCCCTTACTCATGGAATAAATAAACAGTGTTAAACTCTTCATGATAAAGGCATGCCATGGGTAGTTCCTCAAAGTTATCATCCCTGATGAACAGGATTATCATCATATTAACTAGAACAAGAATTCTTAATATATGAATAAAGTGTAATGTGAGGAAATATTCTTGAAGTGTAAATTAAGGAACGCTCTTCACTTGAAATAGTCAAGCAAGAGGAGCTTGCTCTAACTTATGTGATGCAAGGTGCAATAGGCACGCTCGAGGTTTAGCAGAATTTTCATGTAACCCTCGGATACGCCATGCGCAGATTTCTTCATAATGTAGAATGTTATCCTTGATGTTCATTTGAACGAGTGTTGGAATTTCTCATAAGAGTCAAACGAAGACATCACGTGTCATTTTAGTTTTGGACCAAAAGCTTCATCATTGATCAAGCCATATTTTTGATTAACTTTAAGTTTCTGGTTTCACAAATGGTCACGTGCAGAAATGAGGATAAAATGGGCTCGGAAAAAATGATAGAAGAAACTTTAACCATCAAACCATGGTCGGCCATACCGGTCCGTACGGGCCGGTACGTACCGATCTGGCCTGGGACCGATACCGGATCAGCGTGGAATCCGATACCGGTAGCTTATCGTTGGAGAACCGGTATGGGACTGGTACGGACCGGTACAGGTCGGTACGGAACCGGTATGAAACCGGTACGTACCGGTCCGGGCTGCCACCAGTACGCCGAGCGGTACCGAGACGGCGAACCTTGCATCAAACCATATCCCAACTCTCAAGGATCAAGCAAGAGATCCAAAAAGTATTCAAAGTATTGTTGTACTTTTTGAATATAATTTATCATTGTCTTCATATCTATCTATCTATATATATATATATGGTATTATCACCTTCTTATAGATTCTTAGTCAGCCTTAATAATATATTTGAATGAACTCGTGGGTTCTAAATGTAGCAGATCTCTGTGCATGTATTTGATGCTTGTACTTTTATGATGAATTATAATTATATTCTAAGGGCCTACAAATACTTAACTAGAATATTTGTGTCAGATAAACAATTCTATAAGTTTTATATTAGGAAAAAGCTTGTTTGACTGTTGCTAATGGTATTTCTGCTAGTATTATTGTGTGGTTGAATAAAACCAGAAAAAGGAGAAAGAAACTTTGACCCAGTGAAGTTAGCAGTATACTTGACAAAAACAGAAGTCACATGAAAATAATTTCCTGGTTTGACAAGTTCATAAATGTAGCATATGTTTTTAACATCTATTTTGCTACAACCAAGGTTTGGTTTAGAATAGTGCTGGATTGGTACTTATCTATGGTTTTTAATAATGATTTTTAATGTCACAAATTTATTGAAAGGAAGTGAAATCACTTTCACAGAATTTTTATTTTACTTACCTCATAATCATAGTTATGAACCCCATTAAATAGTTAAATGGGAACTCAGCTACTATCGTAAATTAAGAGTTATCCTGATAGCAAAGTGCAGCTAATGGTATACATGGGCATTTGCATTGAGCACCAACATACGTATCTAATATTTATCCGAGTCAGATACGTATTGGACACTTCAATATTTTGAAGTTCTGTGGTAGCCACTCATACCATTTGGAAGAAGAGTTGATCTCCTCCAACAATGATCACCTATTTTGACGTTTGGAGTGAGTTTTTTTTATATAGAGATTGGTCAAGGGTGTAGGTATTGAGAGAAATTCGAAAATATTTTTTTCTTATATCTTTAAGCTATTTTGGATGTTTGAATAAGAAACATGTTCGTTGAAAGTTCTTAACAAACAATAACTTTTTAATACTTCCTTTTCAATGTTTAAGAAAACAATTTTCAAAGGTATTTAAAATTTAGTTAAAATTATAGTTTATCTTATGTATCACCAATGTTCCTTTTTGCTCTTGCCAAGTCCCACACTTGGATACACATCTGAATCTGATACTCATATATGTGTCCATGCACACTTATCATATGACCTGTAAAAATGTTGCGTCACTATTATTGGCCTTTATATTCAATATTTTGCACTAAATCTAGTAAGCATGCGGCATACATTCGGTTAATTCAAGTTCCTAATCAAGTGTTAAAATTATTCTCCTGCCTTTCTTTTTCTTTGTATTATTATCATAACCAGCTTAAATGCATCCACATGAATATGTTGTCTAAATTTTCGTTAATTGATTTTAGTGTCCTGGAGCTAGTTGATGCAGCAGTCCCACCATCTGTTTTAATGCCCATCAAGCAAACAATTACTGAAGTTGAAGGTGTCAAGGTAGACTTCAGATTTTTCTCCTGACTTTGATAGACTTCATAAATAGATCCTTTTCCTAATACTAAGCAATGTGTGAATATGATCCTTACACATCTTTATGACATACAACTCTCCTTAGTATTAGAACTTTGTTTGATCATTTTCAATTTCCTCAACAAATAACAATCTTGCATGTTACCCGGTTCTTTTGATGTATGGATGGTTTAGAACATCCAAAAATTCTTGCAGAATCTGTACAATATTTTATTAGTTCATTCCTAGGTCGTGTGCACTCACTTTAGTGTGATTAAAGGCAGGGGCATGACAAAAATAAAATTTATGTTGCATGCTAGGAAAGTTTAATTTGTATCATACTTGACAATCAAATGATCTTCTGGGGAGAGGCCTTGAAGAAAATTTCAAATGCATTTAAAAAGTTTAATATATGAAGCCCTTTCAGTGCATGTAAATTAATGGAGTAGATGGCCTAAAGATCTCATTTGTTTTAGGTTGTAAGTAATTAAGCTTGGGTTGTTTCGGTAAACTAGCTAGGTGATACATGCATGCATAATTATTATGTATGTATATGTTTGAAACTTAATAGTCTGCCTTAGTGCATAAAATATCTGGTCTCCATCTCCATCTCCTTATAGGCTTATACCATTACTTGTTAAACATATAGAACACTGCCTCCTCTGGATCTTTGTCCCCACCTCTCCACTTCATTACTTACATATCCTTTAGTTAATCATCTAGTTTGGAGTCCTGGCAATCATGTTATCAGCGCCTCATTTCTTCTTTTCCGCAAACACTGGTTGACTTATTCACCTGCCACCACTAGTCTCTCATATGCCACCGGTCGTTAGGGAGGAGGTGAGGATGGGTGTGATGTCCAGATGTGGATGAGTGCAATGGAGAAAGGGAGGGGAACTTATGACAAAAAGCTTTCACAGTGCATAGTATGAGGGGCAAAGAGATTGGGAGGGATAGGGATGGGATTGGATGACTACAATTAGAATTGTTCACTGGAGCAAACAGAATGGAAGGACATGATCATATTCAATAGGTGATTGCACAAGGAAGATGAAAGAAGCTTCCAGCTGCTGGTTCGTGCCAGTTGTCACATGCCTTATCGACAAGGTATTGGCACTTCCCACCTTCTAGCACCAATACTAGGTTGAATTGTTCGGTATCAAGTCATAAGGTGTGTAAACACCCTTCTTTTCAATTTTCCCATCCTAAATTTGTGGAGAGGAGATTTTTGCCACAGTGTACAGGCCATCAGGGGTATGTCAGCATGGAATGGTGCCAACGTAGTTACTGGCACCGACTTCTGAAACCTTGGAAAGTAGTAATTTGTTTGAGCTTTTCTGCAACTATGGCCTAGTAATCAGCAGACTGTTACAAAAAACTACATTGATATAATCCAGCAAAATTAGTTTTGTAAAATTAGCCTTGAAAATATTTTTGGCAACTTGGTGGATTGATCCCTCTGCCCTTCACAAATTTCCAGGCCTTAGTTTATGGACCTTCTTTGACAAAGTCATCACTCATATACGTCCATAGGTATGTTCATATACATCCATGATCAAATGTAAAGGCATAGGTATTTTTGCTTATTGTCTCATAGGATGTGAAATAAAAGTGCTAACATGTTTTTGTTGTTTATATTGTTATACTTGAACTCTTATTATCAACTTTGATGGTTGACCAATTTGTTACATGGATGCATGTGCTAAATAAAATTCCACAAGCCCTTCTGTACTTTTATGTATTTTTGCATGCTTGTGTTTTTTTTTCTTTTTTCATCTCTGTCACCAAACTGGAGTTCTTGCTGTTTTATCTTCACAAAATATTTTTGATGCAGGGATGCCACCAGTTGAGGGGAAGAAAAGCTGGGTCATCCTTGTATCTTGATGTACATATTGAGGTATGGCTCTTCAAGTATTTCAATTACTTCATAATACCATCTGCTACTGTCATATTCCAATCAGTAAGATTAACCTTTATTCATTAAAACCTTTTGCTTGTAGAGCAGAATTTAAGGAAACATGACCTTGTCAAACTACTGCATTTGAATTTGAGAAAATAATCACACGTAATCAGTGTACATTCTCTACAATTTATCAGTGTCTAATTTAAAGGCACTGGATAATTAAGAACCTTGCAAATTATGATCATTTTAAAAGTTATAATGAATTAAATATTCCAAATGTTTTCATGACATTTAGTACTTTTTTGTTTTAAGACATCTTGTCTGTAACTGTCATGTTCTGCTGTTACAAATTTTAATCCCTTGTAATAGGTTATCACTTATTGTTATACTAAGGAACTCAGAGATATGAAATTGAGTTCATGTTAATGGAAACATCTATCAATTTTCTGATTGAGATCTTCATTGTTTTCATGATTCAACTTGATTTCCTTCATTTTGGAATTGTATCTATGCTACAAATCTTTTCATCTGTTTCGCAGATCAGTACAACAGGCCTTATACCGCCTCCTTCTAAACCACTTTTATTTCACAATCAAATAAGTTTCAGGTGGTCTGCTCTAAGCTTTCTGTGCATGAGAATAAGCCTATAAAAGACTGGGAAGCTAACTTCTTATTTTGGACTACATTTGAACATGAATCGAGATTATACATATGCTGCGAGCATGTCAAGCCTCCTCACTAAAGTTTTGAGTATGAGTTAGGCTGAGATTATCTGTATAGCTCTGGGCTTAACTTGTACCAAAGGAAAAGGAATGAATTATAAATATCTTATGTGTACTGTCTGTGTAAAGATTGACCTCATATTGAAATGGTAGGTCTTAATCTTTATTTGAAGAAAAATCTGAGATGATTCTATACTCGGGGTTCCATTGGAGAATGCTGTTGACTCAGAGAAGAATAATCAAAACTATACTTAATTATATGCCAAACAGCAAGTGTACTAGACAGTCTGATAGTAAATTACCGACCCCACTGTATGTGCAAGTCAGAAACAATAATACATCGAGAACCAAACTAAACCAATTTGGTTCTCGTTGAAGGATGGCTAGATGCTGCCTTACTGTTTGTGCAACTGCTTTTGTTCCGCGTAAGGAGATTCGTACCGTCTTTTTTGACTTTTCTTTGCGTAAGGCACCATGCCTTATATCTAGCCGCTATCATGAATGCATGCACACTGGTACATTTATTGTATCATTATGAATTTTTTTAAGTAACACCTGACTTGCAGAATTTCGTAATTGATATTCCATCCTGTTTGCATCGTGACAATGTACCCATTTTTTTCTTTTCCTGTCTTACCTGTTGTTGAATTTCAGTGAATCCTAATTCCAGCTTGTATCTCTTATACAGAAGTGCTAATTCTAAAGTAGAATGGTGTTGCAGGTAGATCCCTTTTTGAGTGTTAGTGCTGCCCATGACATTGGTGAGGCTGTGCGTCATCAGATACAGAAATATCATAGTCAAGTTGCTGAAGTCTTCATACATATTGGTACATAATGATCTCATCTCTTTGCTCATTTTTGGTTTTACTTATAAGTGGTCCTGTATATAAACGTTTGCTGTTTGAAAGACCATGCCGATAACAATGCAACAGTTAAAACAATGATTGTATATTAAATTCGTTCTGACCAAAGAAGATTACTTTCATTTTTATCCGTCTATAAGGGATCATCATATATGAAAGTTTTGAGCAATAATGAGAGGCAGGGGCTCTCAGTTCAATCAGAACTCCAACAAACTCTATCTAAACTTTTCTTTACCAAATAGCATGGATTGTTTCCATTACACCCAAGGTTTCTATTGGGAGGCATCTCGTATCGCCAAGATAATTTTTAGGCAAGACACTGCAAATAGCTTCTCATGTTGAAATCTGATCTTTTTAATTTTCTGCTTATTGATCTTAAGTTCTGAGTGCTTTTTCCCCCTTCTATTTGTAGTGCTTTGTTTTCCTTCCTTTTAGTATTGTCTTGTCTCAGTCATTAGTAACAGATTCCTTATGAAACTTTCCAAAATTATTCATCTAGATCCATCATATTCTCAATACTCGGTGTCATGCCAAGGAAAGAAATCCAAGAGCATAGACGGCCAGAACCCAAACATCATTTCCGGACAAGAAGAAGCTGAAGCCATTGTGGCTGATATTCTCTCAACGCTATTTTCAGAGGTATGCATCTTTTTTTTTTAATTATTAGAGACTTGTGTATATACCCCTTGACATATGCTTTGTCGCATGCTACTCATGCTGCAACTGAGCTACAAACGTGGTTCTTCCCATGCTTAAACCTTGAAGACATTTCATTTCTGAACTCATTCGAGATTCGACCATAGATATGCTTGAGTGGATAGGTGAGTGTACTAAGACATGCAAAGAAACAAGTATATAACATATAAGTTATTTGCATACAGTACCCTTCATTCTCATGTATTTGCAAAAAAGACCCTCCGTTATTTATATTTACATAATGTTCCAGGAAATTCACGCGGATTCAAATGAAGTACCCTCTATGTTAGTTGCATTTCTAAGTTACAAGGAATGTAATTGTTGTATATGGTTTAACTAACTGTTGGTGTAAAAAGATAGCTTACTCCTTTCCCTTATGGTTCTCCTTGTGTATTTGGAACCTCGAAGATATTTCATTTCTGAACTCAATTCACCCATAGATATGCTTATGAGTGGAGGGGTGTGTATTGAGAAATATAGAACAGAACTGTATAATGTATAAATGCATTTGGATTTACAGATAGCCTGATTATATATTTATCCATCTTTTCCCAAGATTTTGTTGTTTAGTTATTATAATTGTGGAAATAAGAATGCAAGGAGTTTCATAAAAAAGCAGCAAAAAATCATATTGGTCTTCTTTTAATAAGTATCAAAGGTATTGCCCAGGTCAAAATTCCTTGTATGCAAAAAATATTTCAGCACGTCTTGCATAGTTCTTGTTAGAACATTCTCATATCATAATGTATTGGTTTCAGAAAATGTCCCTTGAACATGTAACATGCTGCCACTCATTGCAAGGAAAGGTATTACTCCAGGTTCAAGTCTCCATGCATCCTGAATTGCTGATACGGTAATCCATCCATCCCAAGTGCTGGTCCGAGTCTTGTTAAATTTATGTCTTTGATCATCCAATTATCTTGACTTGATTTTTAAATTCCAAGGGATGCAATGGACATAGCAAAAGAAGCAGAAAAGGAGATACTGAAGGCTGCTTCTAGCATAGACCAAGTTAGTATCCAGCTGACATTGGGGCGTACAGTATCAGAACTTCATGAACCAATAGATCGCAAAGAAGAAATGTTGGATTCGCAACACTGATATACTTTCTGTTCGTAATAAGTTATGTTAATGAGCAAATCTAAAAATTTTGTCAATGGATTTTTTTTTATACCCTTGGGCTGCTGTTTCTATGTAGACCAATGTCAAAATATATGCTTCATTAGCATTGCTGCATTCATTTTTTCTGCATATTGCTGATGGTATCGCAGTGTAGTGTAAAATAAACATACAAAGTCTATAAATCAATAAATTTTTGGCACCATTTACCTGTGAGAGGTGTTTCTTGAGTCTGATTTTCCTTCTCATTGTCAAATCAGCTGTGAATGTAGTAAAAAGTACAGGGAAAAAACCATTCTGTGGACATCAGTGGAGGTTTAGGAGATCTGAACATCGTAGGAGTAAAAAAAGAAATGAACATCATCTGACTTCAAAAAAGGCCAGCTGCAACAGAGGACCAATGGAGGTTACATGAGCGCATACGAGCCTCCAGTAAGTTGACCATTTTTAGACTCTCTCTGGTCATGGTGATGATTTTGTTTTTCCCAGATACGCATAATACGTGAAAATGTGCTTAAAGCACGGAAACGTCATAGCAGGAAAAGAAGCTTTAAGAATTTCTATGTGCAGCCATGTTTTCTTACATCCATATTTCTTCTACCGTGCATCAAATGCAGTGAAATGTGCGGTTAAAATAATGCCCAGTGATTCACTTATACGCGCAGTCAGCATAATTTGTTCGAGATGCATCTGATGGTAGCTACTTTGATTAGAATCTTTATAAAGTGAGCCGAGAATTACACTGATGTACCTTCAATCCCAACAGCCAATCAAACAATTGGGAAGGACCACACACTTTTTTCCCTCCATTCAGAAATTTTTTTTTTCAAGAAACCCTTAATCGAGTCGGAAATACAAAGATGCACAGAATTCTTGAAGCAGTACAATCTGAAGTTTCTTACTCCATTCATGGACCAAAAGGCTTTCCTGGATGTACTCCTTTCCTTTCCTTTCCTTTTTTTATTTTTCACAGAAAGAGAGAGATAAAGAAGATGGAGGAGGACCCCTCCGTGAAATTACCCAGATCAATAAACTGAAAAACTCATTTAGAACTTCACTTATCAAAAATGTCCAAACCTAACTAACATCCAAGGTCCAAACCACTGCCTCCCACATCATATCCCTCAAGAATAATCTGATACAAACGTATTCATAGCAAAAAGGCCAAGGTTTTCAAATGCTCTTAAATTTTAAAGATATATTCCATCAAATATCTTTCACCAAAGATATATTCCATCAAATGCCTTTCACCAAAGATATATTCCCTCCCTGCACCTCATCAGGGTTAGACAATTCCATAAAGTGGAAAACCAATTGCCACGCAAGATTTATTATTATTATTATCATTATTTTCTCGTTGAGGTTACACAAAATTGAGTTCAAGTGCCAACTTCCGCAAACACAGGCAAAACTAAGATGCTAGTAAAATCAATGGAAGACTTATTTGGTTCCCAAAAAAAAAATTCTCATCCAAATATTTTTTTTGAAAAGCTGATTACTGTGAATTTGATGACTGAAAAAATAATTCTGACATGTTTATTTGACCATGAAAAAGTAGTATATTCTAAAGTGCCGTTATTTAGTTAAACATCTACTTCCATACGAAAATTGTATAAAATATCTATTACACCCTTAATAAAGAAAAAAAATAGAAAAAAATCACAATTTTCAACCTTGAGAAAATAACTTTTTTATATCTCTGATATTTTTTTATGAAATATAAAATTTTTATTCCCATAGGAACATCTCACTTTATTGAAAACTCCAACAAAACAAACAACAGGCCTTTCTTAATTTCCCATTGAACATACTTTCCCCCTTCTTTTCCGGGAGAACATTGTATTTAAATGCAAAAAAAAACTCATTTAGCATTGAGGCAGCATTTTAATACTTATTTCATTTGCATTCAACAAGCTTACAAACTATGCAAGCTCTATGCTTTCATTACAAAAAAATAAATGAACAACCAATCTGTCTCAAGAGTTCATCCCCTGTAGCTAGCCTGAAGATATTTTTTGAGTTCTTTAATCTTATATAAATACCCAAAATCTTCCCAATAAATAACCAATCCACACAGAGCCATCCTCTACAGGAGAAGATAGCTTAAAATTATCTTTAACAGGTGCAAATGAAAGCTTTAATAGAAAACATCATTCAAATTCCAAATGGTCTAATTCACATCATAAGGATGTAAATCTCACAATTACCATAGATTCAACAGCAGACGGAAAAGAAATTTACAAAGCTCACAACTCAGCCCCATGCCCCTGATATACACATCAAACACAAATTAAAAATTGATCTGAAAACAACCCTTCAAGTTAGTGACAGACACCATAAAACGGTAAAGAATCTACGCTACCAGGAAGTCACGCTTGACAGGAAGGGAATCAGGGAGAGTATAGATAAGTAATCCATCACCAAGTGCAATCTCTAAAAGAAGGCTGCTTAGCAGAGTCATAGAACCACAGTATCAGCAGAAGGCTGCTTAGAAGACTCATAGCACCACAGTATCAGCAGCAACCCTTCTTCCTAAGATCAAACAGTGAGTATCCCTTCTTCCAAGAGATACCGATGACCTTGTTATGCTTAGAGATACCAATTTCAACTTTAGGTGCGAAGCAATTATATTTATAAGAAATTGCTTCAGCACCTGAAATTAAAATTGTCATAACAAAAAATAACAAGATAGAAATCAAAAAACTAGAAGGACTGTGTTGATTGTCTGAGATTTATTAGAACAACATATACTTTTACATATGAATCAATTTTCACAAAAAACAGAAAAGATTTGTTTTTCGTATGACCTAAATTTCAGGCTTTGTAATTTCTGTTCCTTTTTTTTCCAAATTAAGTTTTGCGAGAAACAAATAAACAAACGTTTCGACAAAAACCGGTCATACGTTAAGCTTTGGTGTAATCTATAAATCCATGTAAGTAAAATACGGTAAACAAAGCGCGCACAAGATTTTGGATATGGTGAATGTGAGTCGAATCCAGGCCCGCTAGATCAACGCCCGAGAGCATCAAAGCGAGCAGACATGTGGACCCATCTTTCATCTCTGTGCACCTTACCATGCTTCCTTCTTCCCCCTTGGGTCCAGAGCATCGGCTTATTGTACACAGGTCCAAAAATACACTTACATTTGGACAAAGAATTGAAAAATTTAGAGCACGGATTGAAGCTATCTTACAAAATGGCCCAATTAACAAATAAATTCGAACGAAATATTTTTTTAACGAAAATTGGAACAAAATATTGCCGTTGATCAGATAATTGTGATCTGATTTTTTTTAGTCAACACTTCTTCTTTTCTGCAAGATGTTATCATCATATCAACGGTATCGAAATGTTACCAAGTGATTACAGAAAAAATAAACATGGGGAAAGAAAAGAAATAGAAGATCAAAAATATTTTGGAGGAAAACAAAACATTAGGACTTAAGGAGACAACGAAGGCTCAGAAGGATCCATTGGTAGTTTTTAATCAGAGAAGGAACCCTCTCATAAAATAGGTAGATTTCAACATCACAGCCCCCGATCTCATGAATAAACAAACAAACAGATAGAAAATTGCGAGGGTAAATAGGAAAAAAGAAATCGAAAATAGGGCACAAGAACCTGATCGAAGGGGCATTCGGGAAGCCCGGAGACTTCCGGGATCGCTGTTGGGGGGAAGAAGGGAGGGTGAAGGGCTAATATAGAGGGAGAAACCAGGGGATGGTTAGGGTTAGGGTTAGGGTTTACACCGTTTGCATCTTTGTGTAATTACGAAAAGATCCTTTCGATGTATAAAATAAATCGTGGGGGCACCGATACGTCGACGCCAGCCCCGGATTTTAAGTTGTAGCCGTTGGATACGTTGAACTGCGTGATTAGGTGTAATTTTTCTTTTTCACATAAATAATTTAAAATTAAAAAAGAAATCTAAAATAAGAAAAGTTTGGATAACAAAAAATAAAAATAATAAACTTAAAATACAGGCTTTCTAAAATATTTCAAAATTTATTTAAAATAAATATAGAAGAGGAAAAAAATAAATGATAGAAAAGAAATCACTGGGCAATGATGTACATTATTGGAAATTTATATCATATAAAATCTTTAAATTAGTTGTGAATAAATTGTAAAATTTGGATATAAATCAAGAATAATTGAATAGCTCACCATCAATTCGTTCTTAGAGAGTAATTTAGAGGATCATTCATTGAAACAAAGGGAGAACAAAACAAGAAGTTTCCACTAATTTGAAGAATATTGTAACTATAGCCGGTACAAGATTAAAAAATAAATATATATTATACAAAAATTAGAAGTAAACATATTTACTATTGTTGGGGGAAAAATGGACCACCCCACAAATGCAATTATAGCACCCAAATCCGTCAGCAAGATCGAGCTCATCTAAGTGATCGGGCTCTTCCGCTTGCAAGCTCATCTAAGTGATTGGGCTCTTCCGCTCTCGAGCTCGTCCAAGTGATCGGGCTCTTCCGCTCTCGAGCTCATCCAAGTGGTCGGGCTCTTCCGCTCCCAAGCTCATCGGCCAAACCGAGCTCAGAAGGCCGAGCCGAGCTCATAGGCAGCCGAGCTCAGAAGGCTGCCGAGCACAGAAGGCTGCCGAGCTCAGAAGGCTGCCGAGGCCGAGCTCAGAAGGCTGCCGAGCACAGAAGGCTGCCGAGCTCAGAAGGCTGCCGAGGCCGAGCTCCGAAGGCTGCCGAGCACAGAAGGCTGCCGAGCTCAGAAGGCTGCGGAGGCCGAGCTCAGAAGGCTGCCGAGCACAGAAGGCTGCCGAGGCCGAGCTCAGAAGGCCGAGCACAGAAGGTCGTGCTGACCTCAGAAGGCCGACCTCGTCGTCTGTATGCTGCGGCCATGCCCTGCAGCAGTCTCACCGCACCATGCTTTGCTTGCCGGCCACGCCACGACATATCAATCAGGAACCATACCCTGCTACGACTGTCAACGCCTCACCATTCCCAAGAATGTACTGCACTGCGCGCCACAAGCAAGCTCTGGCTACGCGCCATCTCCTCCCATGATGGGAACGGGCCATCCACGGCAACTCATTACTTCACACGCCCACGTCCAATCGTGACGGTAACCCATTAATTCGCCCAGTCACATCACAGGTAATCCTGCCACTCTCCCTATAAAAAGGGAGGCTTCTTCCTCCCGAGGGGGGACTCCTCCGAACTCTAATTTTCTGGCTTGGACTGCTACATACGAACTACATCTCCTTCTCCAAAATTAAGCCCCCCTCTGACTTAAGCATCGGAGGGCCGGCGCCGGGGAGCCCGGCCACCGGTTTTCCTTGCAGGACTTGCACACCCCCCGCGGCGGAGGACGCAGCCAGCCGGCGCACCGCCGCCCGCCTCCCACAGTAGCGGAGCTCCTCCTTCCCCGGCTTCACGGCGGCCCCCGGGTCCAATTTCCAGCAACAGTTGGCGCTAGAGGAAGGGCCCGAGTTCGCTGCCATGAAGCTAAGAAGCAAAGGGGCTTCCAACGCCTCCCGACGTCCTCCATCAAGTCCAGAACGTTCCGTTCGGAACTCACCACCTCCGGCCGAGTCAGCGCCTCAAGTTCGACCGGAGCAGTTTCATGCCCTGGTGCAACAGGTGCAGGCCTTGGCTACCGTTGTCCAAGGCTTGCAACCTAGGGGCGCCCCGACGGTACCGCCCCCTCCGGCCCCAGTTCAACCGGAGCCTCCTACAAGCGGACTTCCCTTTCGAGGTCAGGACTCTCAAGTCCAGGCCTCCCTCTTGAGAGAACACCCAGCTAGAGGCCCTGGTGGCTGGCCCCAACCCTCAGAGGCCGAGTCAGTTCCAGGGCAACTTGTACCAGAACGGACCGCTGCAGCGATCCCCCAGAATGATGAACTCGACAAGAAGGTCGAGGAGCTGGAGCGCCAGATCCAGGCACTCCATGGAAGGAAACCGGGACGTGACGGTGACTTTGAGTTCACCACAAAGTCCCCCTTCTCCCAGCAAATTGATGACGAACCAGTCCCGCCGCGGTTCAAGATGCCCCAGGTGGAGCCTTACAACGGCAGGGCCGACCCCCTCGACCACCTGGAGAGTTATCGGGCCTTAATGGCCCTACAAGGAGCCTCGGAGGCCATGATGTGCAAAGCCTTTCCAGCAACGCTCCGAGGACCGGCCCGGCTTTGGTTCACCGGGCTGAAGCCGAGTACTGTCTCCTCCTTTGAGCAGCTCGGCAGGCAGTTTGCCAGTAATTTTGCCGCTAGCCAGCCCCAGCGGCGGACGTCGGACTCCCTCCTTGACATCAAACAAAAGGAGGGAGAGTCCTTCAAGGAGTACTTGGATCGGTTTACTGCCGCAACATGGGAAGTCCGGGAGCTGGACCAGTCAATCGCCATGTCGGCACTAAAGACTGGAGCCCGGTCTTACAGGTTCCTCTTCTCTATCGAGAAGAAGTTCCCTGCGGACCTCACCGAAATGTTGACCCGAGCTCGCAAGTACGCCAAGGCTGAGGAAGCCATGGTCTCTCGGCGGGAGGAAGCCGAACGACCTGCCAAGATGCAGAAGAAGCACCAGGAGCACTCCCAACCAAGTAGCAGATTCCCCTGGCATGAGAAAGAGCCTCCTTGGCCCAAGAGCCTAGCTCGCCCGGGGTCTCCCCTCCAAAAATTTCAGACGTACACTCCTCTCACATCCACCCGAGCAGAAATCCTCATGGAGATTGAGGGTCGGGGCTACCTCCGACCTCCATTGAGAATGCGTCCGACAGAGTCGCGGAAGCACTCGAAAAAGTACTGCCGCTTCCACCGAGATCGCGGCCATGATACGGAGGATTGCTATGAGCTTCGTGATGAGATCGAGGCACTTGTCCGCCGAGGTCGGTTGAGTTATTTTGTCCGTGATCATGCCTACAGGAGAGAGCCCGAGGAACAAAATCCAGTGCCTCATAAGGAGCAGAATGACCACTGACCTCTCACGGGCATCATCAATACCATCAGAGGGCGGGCAACTAGAGGTACCAGAAGCTCCGAGCTCGGAAAAAAGAGCTTCCTCAAAGCATCCGTGCTCTGTGAAAGTCACATCTCTTTTTCTGATGAAGACCAAAAGGGTGTTGAGCCCTCTTTATGACGACGCTGTAGCTATTTCCCTCATCATTGCAAGGTTTTAAAAAAGGATTTTAGTACATCATGAAAGCTCGGCTGATACCTTATTTTGTATGCCTTCCAAAGGATGAGCGCTCCTCTGGCTAGATTCATAGGAGATTCTACCCCAAGAAAGTACTATGAAGCTAAATCCTTTCATGGTCCAGAAGGCTGCCGAGCTCAGAAGGCCGCCGAGCTCAGAAGGCCGAGCTCCGAAGGCCGCCGAGCTTAGAAGGCCGAGCACCAAAGGCCGCCGAGCTCAGAAGGCTGCCAAGCTCCGAAGCCCAAGCTCCGAAGCCCGAATGCAGAACACCTCCCCCAGAAAATCGAGCCAAAGAAAGCTAGTGCCAAGCTAAGTCTTAAGGGACTTCGAAGCTCGGAAGCCATTAAAATATCTCCAAAAGGTACAGAACGCCACTTTGGCTTCAAATAATTTCAATATTTTATCTATTTCTAGGTCGGAGAATCCAAAAAACGACCAACGTCGCCCCGAATAGGGCGCATGATCGCCAACGGACGAGGTCCGTCTCCTGTATGCGTCTCCAATGATGCTCTAGCTAAGCTCGGGACGCCGATTCGACGCCATTCGACGCCATTCGACGACACTTCGACGCCATTCGACGCCATTCGACGCCATTCGACGACATTCGACGCCATTCGACGACATTCGACGCCATTCGACGCCATTCGACGCCATTCGACGACACTTCGACGCCATTCGACGCCATTCGACGCCATTCGACGACACTTCGACGCCATTCGACGCCATTCGACGACACTTCGACGCCATTCGACGACATTCGACGCCATTCGACGCCATTCGACGACATTCGACGCCATTCGACGACACTTCGACGCCATTCGACGACACTTCGACGCCATTCGACGACATTCAACGCCATTCGACGCCTTTCAACGCCATTCGACGCCTCCTACAACAAGCCAAAGAAGGCCGCTGAGTCAACCTGGAGCACTTAAAACTCCAACTGCATTAGAGGTACACCCTACTTGGTACGTACATCTCTATACATATTTGGCTATATTACAGGATGATCGACGACTGGACTACTTCCTTCGTCCGAGCCAAAAAGCAGCTCGAACTCGGAAGTCGGGGGGTAGTGTTGGGGGAAAAATGGACCACCCCACAAATGCAATTATAGCACCCAAATCCGTCAGCAAGATCGAGCTCATCTAAGTGATCGGGCTCTTCCGCTTGCAAGCTCATCTAAGTGATTGGGCTCTTCCGCTCTCGAGCTCATCCAAGTGATCGGGCTCTTCCGCTCTCGAGCTCATCCAAGTGGTCGGGCTCTTCCGCTCCCAAGCTCATCGGCCAAACCGAGCTCAGAAGGCCGAGCCGAGCTCATAGGCAGCCGAGCTCAGAAGGCTGCCGAGCACAGAAGGCTGCCGAGCTCAGAAGGCTGCCGAGGCCGAGCTCAGAAGGCTGCCGAGGCCGAGCTCAGAAGGCTGCCGAGCACAGAAGGCTGCCGAGCTCAGAAGGCTGCCGAGGCCGAGCTCCGAAGGCTGCCGAGCACAGAAGGTTGCCGAGCTCAGAAGGCTGCCGAGCACAGAAGGCTGCCGAGGCCGAGCTCAGAAGGCTGCCGAGCTCAGAAGGCCGAGCACAGAAGGTCGTGCTGACCTCAGAAGGCCGACCTCGTCGTCTGTATGCTGCGGCCATGCCCTGCAGCAGTCTCACCGCACCATGCTTTGCTTGCCGGCCACGCCACGACATATCAATCAGGAACCATACCCTGCTACGACTGTCAACGCCTCACCATTCCCAAGAATGTACTGCACTGCGCGCCACAAGCAAGCTCTGGCTACGCGCCATCTCCTCCCATGATGGGAACGGGCCATCCACGGCAACTCATTACTTCACACGCCCACGTCCAATCGTGACGGTAACCCATTAATTCGCCCAGTCACATCACAGGTAATCCTGCCACTCTCCCTATAAAAAGGGAGGCTTCTTCCTCCCGAGGGGGGACTCCTCCGAACTCTAATTTTCTGGCTTGGACTGCTACATACGAACTACATCTCCTTCTCCAAAATTAAGCCCCCCTCTGACTTAAGCATCGGAGGGCCGGCGCCGGGGAGCCCGGCCACCGGTTTTCCTTGCAGGACTTGCACACCCCCCGCGGCGGAGGACGCAGCCAGCCGGCGCACCGCCGCCCGCCTCCCACAGTAGCGGAGCTCCTCCTTCCCCGGCTTCACGGCGGCCCCCGGGTCCAATTTCCAGCAACAACTATAAACCCTCCTTGGTAGTTGTTAACCCAGCATGGACATGGCATGCAAGGGAATAACAATAGCAAGTTTAGGACTTTCTTATCTACCTAAATTGATTTTTTGCATTCACATATCTTTCATTGTATTCTAAATAATTTATTTATTATTAGCAGATTACGCAGCTCTAATTTAAAATAAATTTAATTTACATCATAAGTCTCTCAATTATCCCATTCATCAATATCACCAGGAGAATATTGATGGCCTTGACCAAATTATTTAAAAACATCATTACTTTAAAATATTGCGACCAAAAATAATGATGCAAAATATGATTAAAGAGAGATAGCTTTTTAACAGTCTCATGCTTCATCATAATCTGCATGCAAATCAAATTTTAAGATAATCGTTCCACTTAACCCCATAAGACATGTTGCATTTAGAGCGATCGCTATGTAATTTTTTTTTTTTTGTCCGAATTTATCCTATTGTTCCTTGTGATGTTCCATTGCCTTCCACTAAAAGTTTGCAACAATTAAGTCAGGAAGAGGTAACATTTCCCAACTACCCATGGCGATGCTTCATGCTCTTGCACCATAGAAAGCCTTTGTCTCTCATGGCCCAGCTTGCTAAAACAAATATACACAGAGAAAGATCTCTCAGTTCTAATCAAAGTACATCAAACATCCCACATGGGCTTCTCCATTGCAGGACCATGGGCCGTCTGTTGCTGAAATGGATGCAGACCCTCCAACCTCTGCTGACGACCAACGCTTCCATACGCCATTGCTTGTTTTTGTTCATCCAAGCTCCTCTTATCTCCTCCAACACCCAGGAAGTCCACAGTCATCACATTCCCCTCACCTGGCTCGCGGCCGCGATGCTCCGCATTCTTCGAGAACCCATCATCACCGTTCATCAACATTCCGGCCACCGGCGCAAGCACACCCGTGTGATTAATTGAAGGATTGTAAAACTGATTAGGAGTCCCTCCTCTATTGATCCCAACCAGCTGAGACTGCTCGCCTGGGGGCCTCAGATGATCAAACGGCCAATGGGCCTTCATTGGGCCATAAGGGTTTGTGCTAGAGACCCGGTCAGGACCGGCCATTACAGAGGCGAAGCCCCTGTGCATGATGCTGTTCCCACTGGTAGTTGCACCCATTTGGCCCGCTTGTTGTAAAAGAGCGGTCGCGGACATGTGGGCTGCTCCAGCCACCATTCGAGCCATATTGACATCACGGAGCCCATCGAAGCCCATCGGGCCACTCTCGCTGAACTGAAGGCTCGAGGAGGGAATGGTCCTTGGTGTTTCGGCCATGTCAAGAGGTTGTTGGGAAAATGGTGGGCTCTTCATGTCGCCAAGCCTAAATTCGGAGAGTCCAATGGAGGTGGCATCAGTGTCGACAACCATCTTGAGTTTTGGCGCCTGGCCTTGTAAGCTTGAGGCCATGGCGGCCATGAGTGGTTGGTTTAGCTTGCTGTTGTCTTGGGCCAAAGCATCACAGAAGGCTCTGTGGGTGATGAAGCTATCTCTCCTGTGAAACATGGAAGAAAAGATTGGAATTTTAAAAGGCAACAATGGAAGAAACCTTTTGCTCAAACTAAACAGTCACGATCATTTCAATGTAATAGTAGTGAAATGTTAAGGCATGTACAAATGCAACAAATTTTGTAAGGCATGTACAAATGAGAGTATAATGGTGGACTTTGTCTTTCTTTTTGAAAAGTTCAGGCATGTACAGATGCATGTATAATAAACAATCAACAATCTGATTGAGTCTGGTGCAACGAAGTTTGGAGAGAGATAATATGAATTACAACACAAATATGCCATCAAACTTGGTTCATGAGGGAAGTTTTACCTTAAAACTTGGTAGATATATGGGATAAACTGACTTTATTTGATATCTAATAGATCAGGCTAGATAAAAATCCTAAGTATAGAATAATGTTTAACAACAGAAATGGTTTCGACTCTCATAAAAACATGCATCGATGGGGAAGTGGGCTCGAATTGTAGGTAAAAATCAGGCTTAATAAAATGGTTGTGGTTATGGCTATGGCTTGGCCTAAATGTTATGACCAAACCAAATTTTACATGGCTGATCATTTATTAGGACCAAGCAAAACCAAATGAGGGAAAACTAGATGGCCTGGAAATGTAATTACTGCAGTTGGCCTATTTCTAGTGTTTGAATTGTGACACGGGGTTGTGTCTTCTGTGTGAAAAAACATTCACCTCCATTCAAGCGAGTCCACCGTTGGACCGAGCAATGGTTGCTTCGAGATATGTGCAAATGGATGAATGAAAAAATTCCAACTGCTTTGAGATATGCATGGAGCGCGATCTAATGGGCGATCTGGCAAAAGAAAATTGACCATTCTTTCATGTGAAAGATACAACCCGAACCCTTAAATTATGCAGGAGTATGGTCGCACATAACCCTACAAATGTAGCTCATAAGCTCTAGGGTGACCGGCGGATAGAATGACTGCTAAGTTGCAGTCAGGGCCGGCCCGAGCCTTAGGCGACCGAGGCGGTCGCCTAAGGCCCCGGGCCAATGGAAGGCCCCCGGGAGGTGGAGAGAGATAGGGAGAGGGAGAGAGAGAGAGAGAGAGAGGGAGAGAGAGAGAGAGGGAGAGAGAGAGCGAGAGGGAGGGTCGGTCTGACCGTGACCAAAAGGAAGCAAAGGCCCCATATCGAGTCTTCCCCCTTGATGGAAGGGAGGTGGAGAGTTTCTTGGCCTGCAGAGGGGAAATTTAGGAAGTTGGGGACGGTAGTTTTGTTTTGGATGGAGAGAGAGAGAGAGAGAGAGAGGAGGGATTTGGTTGGCTTGATACATGCCTGAAGCCACTCTTATCTTTCATCCCTTCTCTTGTTTGGTTTTGGTCTTGGTTTTCCTTCCCTCACATTAATTTTCTCCTCTCGGTTTCTTCTCCCCTCTTGGGTGGTAGAGAGAGGAGGGAGGGGGTTGAATGGCTGCTGTGCTGTGATGTTGCGGTTGCTGCTTGGGTACTCACTTGAAGGGGAGATGGAGGGATGGGACTTTTATTAATTAGATGGAGTCAATTTCCCATAATGCCCCTACTTTCTCTTATAGAGAAGCGACAAATACTTTTCTTTACCTTGACCATGAAGTGCCATGAGATGACCTTTTCCTATTCCGCTCTTGCTTGACATGATAAACAATATTGCCAAGCATTATCTCAGTTATTTAATCAGTTTTATGGTCTTTTTTTAGGATAATTACTTTTCTGCACTTCCATTCAAAAATAATATTAAATTAAAAAAATTTCTTGCCTATCTTTATTAGATTCATGTATCTTTGTTGAAATAGTGTACTTGATAGCTATCCATTTTCATATCATTTTTTTAAATATTTTATATTTATTAAAAAAATTATTATTAAAAAAAAGGCCTCATTCATTGGATTCGCCTTAGGCCCCCAAATGTATTGGGCCGCCCCTGGTTGCAGTATTTAGTAAATGGTTTGAGAATTTATCAGTCACATCTAATATGGTTGGTGTTATTATATTTCTGTGACTCGAGTTATTTAGCATCCCTAGTTTCTAGAAAACATAGGGGAGTGAACGGATGATGTGTGGGTTGGAAAAATCCAATTTGTCTATGTCAAAGGTGACGGCATGATCTAATATTCTATAAAAGTTGGACTTCAAATTCTGCATGGAGAGGGTAGCAGCCACGCTTTCTACGTCTGCCACTATAAATATGTTCAAAGTTTGAAGTCGAAAAGGACCTCAGGATAAGGTCAAAGTTTTTGAGCTCATGCGTTGCCCAAGGACGCAAGAACATGGACTTATCTGGTCCAGACTCAAACTTCCCTATTTTATATACCTTTGTAAAGAAATATAAAAATATATAAATAAAATTATCTCATCCTATCAGCTTAAGTTTTTAGGACAAACAGTGATTTTAACATGATATCAGAGTAGAGGTCTTGAGTTCGAACCCTGTTTCTACACTTTTTAACCTTATTATTAAAAAATTCACATGTTGGGCTCACTCATTAAAAGAGAAGTCCGACCCACGTGTGAGGAAGAGTGTAAGAAAATATAAAAATATATAAATAAATCTATCTTATCCTATCAGCTTAAGTTATTACCATCATGCTGCTTTCGAGTGATATAGTAATTGTCACAACAATGATTTAATCTACCATAATCTTTTGATTACACAATGCTATCATTCCACTTGCCAATCCCATCAAGACGGTCAAATCATACCATCAAATATCCAATTGATGAGGAGTAAAATTAAATTTGGATGCATCGACCTCGAGCCTCTAGTGATTCATTGGATTCTCAACATTTTAATTTCAATGTTTCGTACTAGTCCTTCATTTGGTCAGAGCACGCTTTGTTCTTTGTTTGCTTGTATAGCCCCTATTTCCTATAAAAAAAAAAAGAAGAGTAGAGTTGCATGCTCCCTTATCTTGGCCCCTTTCAAAGCAAATGAGTACCGAGTCCACTATTCGTTTAGAATATGTACCAACTCTAGCACATTCCACATGCCCGAGTTCTTGAAGAATCCTAGGAATGTTAATCTCTAACCAACCATGATTTGTTTTAAATCCTAATACTACAAGAGCGAATTCTTACGAATAGCTCTACAACTAAACTTTGAGGACCTGTGCAAGCGTATCTTTAATTCCACATCGGTTATTCACTGGATAGATCTTGAGTACTTACACAGGATCAAAGAACCCAACTAAAACCTTCCAACCAGCCATTTGGGTGAGGTCATGGGTTGTTACCTCTACAACTAAACATTTTAAACTATTAATTAAGAAATATAATGAACAAAGAATAGGAATTAATTAACCTGGAGAAGATGGTGCCACAGTCACACTTGTACTCCCTAGTTCCACAGATTCTGGAGTGAGCCTTCCAATCTGATTGCACCGCATACTTCTTGGAGCATTTGTCACACTTCCACTTCTTCTCTCCGTGTTTTCGGCAGTAGTGCTTCTTGATCCCAGTGAGATCACCGAGGGCACGACTTGGGTTGTGATGCACACAAGCGGGTTCGGGGCATATATACACCTTTTTTTGGATCACTGTACTTGTTCTCTGCTTTAGCTTCCATGGAAGGTTGTGGCCTCGACGATGCAATTGGAGGTTTTGGTCCCTCTGGAAGCCCTTGTGGCAAATTTCGCAGATAAACCGGTTGGTTGCCATTAGGGTTTTTGGTGATAAAGCAATCACCTCCGCAGCCGGGTCTACATATCATTATTAAAAGATGTCATCATCTTTATAAGTTCCTTTCATTTCTTTCTTTATGCAAAATTAACTAATGATTATTACAGAATTTATTTTTTCCCTTTTGGCATTAGCAGTCTCGAGAATGTAAGAAAATATAAAATATATAAATAAATCTACCTCATTCCATTAGCTTAAGCTTTTAGGATAAGTGGTGATTTTAACATGGTATCAGAGCATGTTGGGCTCATCCATTAAAAAGAAAGTCTGGCCCATATGTGAAGAGGAGTGTAAGAAAATATAAAATATATAAATAAATCTATAATTTCAACGGAGGATAAACGAGCTACTAAGGAAAGTTTTAGCTGACGCATTCATAATCTTGCAAATTATGATGAGGTAAAGAGATAATTTTTTATTCCTTTTATAATTCTGGTATAATAACATATTATGAGTATCACAAAAATAAGCAATATATTTATATGTGCACAAGCTTACTGAGCCTTTTTCTTCTTTTAAAGAAAGATGAGCTGATTGTAAGTTGATCTCAATGATACCTCACATAACTCATAGACTGCCAGAGCTTACTTATCATAAAGTAGATAATAAATGTGGAGTGATTATTCTTACAGCTTACTCAGATTTATGATTTTTTTTTTCTGAATGGAGTATTGATACTCGGAACACAAATTAGCACACATATGACGGTTTCTTTTTCTTCTTCTTCTTCCTTTGATAAAAGTACATAAGACTAGTTTCTAATTAGCTTAATATCAGATGTGGTTTAGAAAATTAAAGATGGAAAATATATACAATTCTTAGTTCATGAAAATGGAAGTCGTTGTCTCCTTTGTAATTGGTCAGCTTAAATATGTCTCGATATGTATATGTTATAGATGCCACAGAAATACTAATGTTCATTCAAGTTGGTTATTAGATTCAACATCTGATTTTTTACATGATCATCTTTATTTAAGATTAGCACCCCAAACTGATGGAAGAAGACATGTACACAATAATTATTGATTCTTCCCGTAAAAATTTAATTGGAATCATCACATAACTTCAAAACAAGAGAGCAAGAGGAGATGACCATAGATAGAGAAGGTCACTATTTTACTCGCTCGAGAATGCCGACAAGTGAGAACATTTTTGTGGGACAAACTGGGGGTAGCTGAAAATTAATACACCAAAAGATTGTAACGAATCTTCCTGCTCTCCTCCTCCTAGTTATCAACTATGCCATTCAAAAACAGTTCATTAGAAACCCAGAACAGTTTGCCACTTGTCACTTTTTTTTTCATGTTCTTCAGAACAAATGAGATGCAGACGAGCTAATTAACGGTCGCTGTAATTATTGAAATTCCGGACCAATAATTGAACTCTTTTACCCACCAAAAAACAAAAACAAAGAGTTTCTTTCTTCAGTTTTAATCTATTTTATTGAAAGAAAAAATCATACTAAGTTTGAAATCTTCACTTGGTTTCTTGATTCTAATATAAAGGGAAAAGAAAGAACGGAGCTAGTTAACCACCTGGAGTTCCTGGGAGGTTCCGTTTCTTCTTGACAGCCGGCGGTGGTGGCAGCCGTGAAGTGGAGACATCACTGTTAGCTCCGGCAGCCTCCGGGCCGTCGAAAAGATGGTGATGGAGCTGCTGTTGTTCATGGTGCTGATGGACTTCATCATCTTCTCCTGTGTTGATCCCAGAAGAGAAGCTCTCACCGTCTCCTGTTATGTTTGACATGAATAACAAACTCCTCCCTCTCTCTCTCTCTCTCTTTTCTTATTCTCTTCTTATTTCCTTGTTTTCTTCACTCCTCTTCCTCTTTCTGTTTCTGACTTCATGTTGGTGGCGATGGGTATTCTTTCTTTTATTGTAGGTGGAGAGGACACCCAAGGTATTTCAAAATGGTTTTGTTATTTATTTTTTTCTGCGTATATAATTTATTATGGCTCAGAGGAAGACAAAGTCTTCAATTACTTCGGTGAATGAGATCTTCTGATTGCAACCGTGTCTCCTGGAATGCCCTCCTACCTCTTCCCCCTCTCTTTGTTTTCCCACTATAGGCTACTTCCATGCTTTATAGCATGGGGAGATCAAATTAAAATACACTCTTTATGTTTATCTACCTTCAGAGATATTTTTTAAATATTTTTATTTGTTCTAGACATGGGAATGCATTTATGGGCCTTGTACACATACTATGTACATAGGTAAATAAAAATGCTAAAAGTTTGGCACTTGTCACTATTAATATTGCATCATCTTGTCTCTTTATTTTGTTGCTTCCTTCTAGTCAATATATTGGAACATTGGCTGAGCCAAAGGTAGTTGGTAGATTGCATGGTATGTTTTGTAACCCATGTAAAAGGTTGATTTGGACTCGCTTGGTTTGTGGGGTTTTGTGGGGTTGTTTTTTTGGACACTAGAAATGGATGAAATATTCATTAGGGATATATTCACATGCACCGCCTGGATATTTGGGTCAAAGAGACCTCGTGAGTGTTTGGGATTTGGAAGATAAAGTGGAATGCCTCCTTTTATGCTCAGAAATTTTTCTAATGGATGATTGGATTGCATGCCAAACGATTCATCCCATCTGGACGGGATTCATTTTATATATATAAAGAAAACTGAGGAACCAAGTAAAAGTTTCCCAACATTAAAAACCCTTGAGGTGTTTTCAAAACTTGAGTCACTAAATTGACTTTCTGGTGCCATCTATTTATCATGAATATATAAGATAGATGATACGAGTTATCCAATATGCCAAAACTTCTGTTGAATATGCCATTTAGATTCATGTCATGCCTGTTAATCCACAATATACTTCCAAAGCCAGTATTGTTATCTATTTTTATCGATGAAAATTGCTTGTTAATACGCTAATGCGACAAATCATCACAGCAGTAATACTTTTCTCTTTTCTTTTCTATTCCCCCCTTCTATAATAGTGTAGGAAGATGGCAGGAGCAATATAAAATCACTTTCAAAAAAAAAAAGAATCAACAAAGATAATTTGAAGTAGTTGGGATAATCTTCGATAGTTATAATTAAGTGGCAAGACAAGATCAGAATGATGAAAGGGTTTGCTATTACTCCTGCAATTCCACAGAAATATCTCCAATTGGATCATTGCATCATGAAATGGCATTAGCAAATTATAGCAGTAGCAACTTTTGGACCACTTGGCAAAACTTTTGGAGAAACACAGAATGCAGACATGATTTCCTCTTGAGAAACTGATCAATACTTAGAATCTTTCTATCTACTAAATTCATTTCTTCTTAAAGCTAACATAAACATGTTTCTGCTGCGATAAAAAAGATTAGGAGTTAAGATAGCAGCATGCTAATTTGCTCGAAATGCAAGGACATTTGATTATTCTATTAACATATATGGGGGATTTTGCTGTAAAATTCCACTTCATTTTTATTGCTGCAATAACAGATGGTTTCTTTTCCTTTTTTCTTTCTTTGTTTTTGCAGAAATAGACTGTATAGCACCTTATTATGACGTCATCATTCCTCTATATACATGCACAAATTTAGTTTGATAGATATATATTGATAATAGATGCACACATAATACAAGTTCATGAACATATAAAAATATTTAAAAAATATTATGGTTCAAATAAAATCTAAAATAAGCTACAAGTATAAAAATGTATAAGTATTCTACTTTTACAGAAACTAGAAAAGAGGATTTTGTGAATTGGGTGTTGCTCCAGCAATCATATATTGCCCCTACAAGCAAATACTTTGGGTTACAGTATCAACTGGTTCAACCTCAACTATCTAAACATAAATAGTTCTACAAATTATTAATTCTATATAAATGTCTCCTAAAAAAAAAAAAAAAAAAACAGAATAGCAAGACAATTGATCTCAGTGATCACGAATCAACCATCTAAGTGATGGCCTTATCCATGGTCCAGATAGTTTTTTGAGAGAATAGAGTACAAAGGAAAACTAGAACTTGCCTATGTAATTAACAAAAACTATCAGTTAATTGTTTGTCTTTCACACTTAAGAGATAGCTACGAAACAGTACTACATGAGACATCATCTTCGCAGCTCAGAATTAAAATTTTGGTAGAAGCATTTCTTAGAGATAGCAATAAGCTGAAGCACCAGCCTATTTTCTTTGTAGATTCTATACAGTCCACTGAGATGTCTTATTACCATTGGCCATGCCACTAATAAATGCCATTAGTTTCCAAAGTCGGGCAGTTATTGTTTAACCACTGCAATAAGAAAATAAAGTCCCATATTCAAAATTAGTCCCACCATTAGCTTATTGTGATATGGAATTACCACATTGAACCAAGAGCACCAGAATACAGAGTGTATAAAGAAAATGGTTAGCATAAATTGCACGGACACGATCCTTTTGTCTTGCTCGATCATGATGATCTAATGGCCTAGGTTGGAATGAGGTCACATAAGAGGCATGTCAATGTTGTTTGTTCATGTCCTGTAAAAGGGATAGGATGATTCCTCGCATGGCCTCACCTTGGCTGATCTCATGTGTTAATGAATGCTGCACTCTCCAAAGCCATATAAAATTAGAGAATATATGGTTGATGTCCTTAGATGTAAAACAATATCTCCCATATGTGACAAAGTTTATGTTAGTTTAATACCTAATGTATTTTTTAGTGTAGATTAGCTCTCCCTTCCGTTCTACTCTCTTCCATTTGCAATAGCTACTCGTGACCCTCTGGTTCAATAATTTAATATAGTTTTATTAAGACGTTGTACAAACGATAATGGAGGCATGAATACAACTTGCATACGATTGTAGGGGCTAATGTCTATTGGATCAGAGAGGCATGATAGATTTAAAAGGAGTAGATGGCTACATCTTCCTACAAACGAGCTTCTCATTTTACAGAATTATCAATGGCAGACACCATGTACATGATTGATTGGTGCAAATGTTTTCAAATTATATTTTGAGAAATTTGGTGGTACCAAATTTTCAAATTAATGAAGGAGGTTTCCATGAAATAATTTTTGATGATTTGAAAATGTTTCTTATTTAATTAAATGGATGTGATTTTGATATTGCAATATATTAATCAATGAATATTTTAAACACTCGAAAAACTTGCAAATTTCACGCATAAAAGTTAAGTTCGTCTTTCAAAAAAAGAAAAAAAAGTTAAGTTCATGTTTAACTTTACTATGAATCATTGTTTCACTTCACTTTTTTTCTTTTTATATGCTTTCGCTAAAAATGCTTAGCTTGTATATGTTAAACAACTATGTTGTGGAGAAAAGTAGTCATCTTTTTTACTATTTTCTTAGGTGTTTCCTAGATTGGAAAAAATGAATAGAAGTTGATGACAGTTTGGTATTGGAATCAACGAAGGTAAGCTTGCATATTAGAAAGAATTCCTCATAGATGCCATTGTCATTATCGTAAAGAATTTTTTCGTAAATACTAGTATCATTATCATAATTAAACTGCTCTGTTTGTATCGATAAGAGGTCGATGAATTTTAGGATGACAATGTCAATCCATGTCTTCTCTCTTTTCAATTTTTAAGTAGATGCAACAAAAATTTTGTATCTCTGGGACATCATAAGGTCGCATTGTATATTGTAATCAAGGTGAATGCTTGATGTTATTAACAATAAAACGACCAAAATAATTCAGTCGTGAGTCATTTTATCCTATCTCTTCACAAAAAATAATAGTATATGACAACGGCGTAGTCAATAAAACATTCACATGAAAGTTACAGGATGGAAATAAAAATTTATTAAATGATAAGGACAATCAAGAGAGAGAACTTTGATTTATTTCAATGCTTAGCTTTGCTGCTTGGGGTTTGTCATCTTGATGTCGAGCCTTATGAGAGGTAAGTCCATAATAAGATTATTCGATAGTGATATTTGGTATACACTATTGTCATAGTAAATTAAACAAAGGTTTTTATGTTTGTTTCTTAGGGGAGATGTTGAGGAGGTTTGAAATCAAACAAAGATATTGGTTGTTGCTATGTTTTTTAACATGAATATGTATGTGCTGTAAATAAGTCTAGGGCAGGGGATGATCCACAAAGATGAATAAAGCTGGGGGGTCTTGTTTGATCACAGGAAAAGTTCTTCCTGCCATGCTGTAATTGCTGCATCCTGTGAAAACATGGCAATGGGAGATTGGTGTAACTCATAGAGGTTGATTAGAAATGTAAGGATTATGTTGAATCATGCACAAGGCCAACTATATATAGGTCTGAGAAGCTTTTTGTATGGCATCCAAAACCAATTTCTTTGCCAAGTTTTACTTTTGTAGATAGCTGAGATTATTAATGTATGGGTTTACACAAGTATTGAACTTTACTTATTTATCTAACACGCCGCTCTGGAGTTAATTACCTAAGTTTTAGGAGTTAGTATTTTATAAAGGAGTAATGCCAAGGGATGCCCATTTCATACCATGTGGCATGAGGGGATTGATTTAGCTCACAAAGTATTACAAACCATGGGATAATACTACAAAGAACCAAATAATGAAATCCACTAATGGAGGTCTTAATTTGCGGCGAGGGGACCCCCTTTCTCCTTTATTATCTTTGCTTGCCACGGATATGCCAAACATGATACTTTTGAAGACGAGACGAAATCAAATTATTTAGGGCTGGCCCGACCGGTCGAGCAATCAATCTACAATATGCCAATGATATTTGGTTATATAATGAAGCCAAGGAGAAGTATATAGGGAGTCTGAAATTATTGTTGGATTGTTTCAAGGGGGTTTCTAGATTAAAAATTAACTATGCCAAGAGCTCGGTGCTCTACGTAGGAAGCTACCAAATACAATTTGGCTTCCTCTATGGTCAGCACCATAGTTACCAGGGAGAAAAACAGGACCTGAAATGGACCACCAAAGAACTCATTAGAAACCCAAAGTGAAATGAAAATTCTGCAGCAAATGTATCTCTCATTGTTTCTCCGATTTTTTCCACAATATTTCTTCGATCTTTCATTTTCCATGAAGCAAATCTACTCCTAATTAATAGTTTCTCAAGAAAGGTGCTGACTTGTAGTTCACACAAACCTTCTCATGTGTCACAAACTTTGATGGACCAAGAGCAGAAATCAAGGGGATTACAGTGTTCTCTGTCTACTTAACCTAAAGTTGCTTAGGATAGAGCATCCATGGCATAAAGTACCCTGCGAAGCATTGTAACCAAGCTTAGATATGAAATCCCTCAAGGAATTTGACATTTAAGATCCAACCTAATCCTTCTAGAAGTGGACCTAGAGTGATAAATCCCAAGAAGCTAAGTAGACCAAAGGGTCTATCCCCAAGTTAAGTAGGCCAAGAAGTCTAATATAAGGTGGGAGAAGGATAGCCCATACTTAAACAAAAAGAAGTTGCATCCCCTTTTAGTAGCATGGTGATCACTTATATCCCTCTCAATGTACTGCTACACCACAGAACCAACATCCAAGCCACTCAACGACTCCACCCTTTACATGCATCCCAAGATCTCGGCCACACGATATTCCTCGATCCCTGATGTCGATGTAGATATTTTCAGCAGCTTAGTTGGAGGGCACCCAATCATACTATTGGTAAGACTTCAAAGCAAAGGAAGTGCAATTAACGATGTCATAGGTGGTACTGAAAAATGATAGTCCATAGGCTACGCAATTGCATGCATGAACTGGAATGAAGCTGTAATTTTCTACAGGCAAAAATAAGAAACACAAATCCATTCAGAAAAGTAGATGCAGGAACATAAGATTGTGGGAAGGGCTCCGAATGCATGTATCTTTTGCACCGAAGAATGTTTGATCTTCTTTCACGTTTACCATTGGATCGCATCTTGCATAGATCTCAAAATACTTTAAAACTCTATTCATCCATATGCATGGATTATGAAGCAATGATTGCACGATTCAATAGTGGATTGGATTCATCGAGAAGAAGACAGATGAATCCTTCTTTTGCAAGAAAGATAGGACTCTTGTCCTTGTGGGAAGTAAAATCTATTTATAGGGCGTGGAAAACTTGGACTCCTAGCTAAAAGTGAACTTTTACTCTTTCAGGGGCCTAAAGGAGTGTAAAGATTAAAAACTTCAGAGGAGCTTTTGTTAGACCAGGTCATGTATATTTGACGGTCGCTATAGGTTTGTGCTGGATATCACTTTGGGCTGGATCGTTCAAGAAGTTGATTAATTATTGCAAAATGACAAGTTATGTCACTCTCAAAAATCTTTTGTAAAGATGTCTTTGCAGTCTAGCTAGTAGCTACACTGTCTTGAACCTTAGTTCCCACCATGGTACATGTTTCTAGGGAGCCAACCTCTTGGATGTAAGCTGTTTAGATCATGAAATACTCGCTTGACAGAAATGAGTGATTGTGATTGGCAGCATGCACGGCCATATGGTGCACACTTTTTTTTTTTTTTGGTTAGGACGGGTGGATCATACCGGACGAGTACGGATACACCCAAAAAAATCAAAAAACAAAATATCTCGATCTCACAAGGTACTACTGGAGTGACTAGCTACATAAGCAGCCACCCAATCCGCAGCCTTATTAACTTTAAAAAAACTTGCTTAACCTGAAAGACCCTTCATCCCTCACAATTGTCCTGATATCTCGGAGCAAAGGATGGATGTGACCATTACCCCCTAGAGTGGTGCACACTTTAGGATATAATTTTTCGTAAATGGGAGAGAGAGAGGGAGAGAGCTAGTTATGCATGCTAGTTGCAATATTATGGGCATTCAAATACTATATAAAAGTATTTCGTAGATTCAAAGGGTCTATTTATTTCTTATAAGCCGGCTAAATGGGAATCTGCTTCGCCGAAAGCTTCTCTGGATTGAAGCCATTTTGGGCCATTTCTCCCATTCGTGGGCTATTTTGGGAACCGACTTAGGCTCAATTTCGGGCAACAAAAAGCTCAAAGTGGATTCTCGCCGAGCCAAACTGACTTCAGATTTTTATTTGTGTCCTTCCTGACCTACATGTGAAATGATCACATTCAAAATCATGATGATGCAAAATTTTCAGATTTACATGGCAACATATAACAATTTATATTACGATAGACCACCTTTTGTACCTCCCCCGCCTTCCCCATTTGCACCCGTGCATGCAAAGTATTTTACTTGCTTCTTCTCAATCTTTTTATCTATTAGTTTATTTGGAGTGATGCAACTTCTTTGGGAAAAAAAAAGAAAAGGGAAGACTACATACATATTCTATGTAGAGGACTCATTTGATTTGCATTGGAGTTTTCAAAAAAGAAAGGCGGAAAAGTAGCTTTTGTATGAGAATAAAATTTTTATATTTTATAAAAAAATTTATGTGAGATATCAAAAAAGTCCAATTCTCACCAACTGAAAATTGAGATAATTTTTTTTCAAAAGTAGACTTAAGTTTTTAAATAGAATGAGATAATTTTTTTTTATGGACATAACAAATATTTTACACAGCTTTCTCATAGAACCAAATCTAAGTCACTCTTGAATATGCCACTTTTTATAATCAACTAAATATATAAAAATTACTTTTCTAAGTATTATATACTCATGCAAGGGCTTTCTAGAAAAAAATATTTCAACGGAAAAAAAATCTTCATATGGTACAAATGAGCCCAGAATTTTTCATAGCAGAGATATTTTGATGCAAGTAAAATAGATACGGCAAAATAAATACCAAATATATCAAACTCCCATTCAACTTAGGGAAAACAATAATATTAGCTAACAACTGCAATATTCTTAGATAACAGACAACTTTCGGCCGTGTTCTGAAGAATATTCACAATCAATAATTTCCATCCAAATTACTCAATGGTTAAACCATTCAAGAGTCAAACCTAAAACTTCCCCCAAGGGAAAGGGTGCATGATAGCTCGAGTACCGGCCATTTTATAATTCTCAAATCCGCAGAAGAAAGGATTAGACGGATCGTCAAAAGTGGCTCTGTTTTGATGTCTAGTAAAATTAGACGGATCGTCATAAGAAAATACACAAAATGGTCCATTCTTACAAAAATGAAAATAATACGGATACAACGGAATTAGGTTATCTCATTACCATCTTGTATTTAAGCATTGCACATTTAACATTTTACATTTAGGTAACATCTTTGTTATAAATAGTGTCAGAGCGAACTCGTTCTATAGCTCGATAAAGACTAAGAGATACTGTAGCACAGATTCATAAAAGTTGATCACAAGCCGATTGCAGTGCTTGTAATTAGATTTGAATGAATATCTATACATAATTAATATAAAATAATTATTAAAATAAAAGATTGGGAATCATTTTTTTTAACCAGTTGACATAGAATGTGATATAACAGTAAATTTGGGGGTGAACCTCAATTATCCCTAGGATCTCGTAATCTGGGTCTGATTTTATACAAATTCAAGCTAAACCCATCCATACGGGTGCAGTCGTATGTACTTCCTAAGATTCGTATTTCCTCCGTTTAACCCTCTATCTTAGGGCTGGAAGTAGGCCGAGCTCGGGCCATGCCCCTACCAGAATATAGCTTGAATAATTTTCGGGCTTCGAACCATGCTTAGATTCAAATTTTTTTAGAAAATCTAGGTTCAAGCCTAGGCTTGGGCTCGACCCGAATCCAATTAGGCCAAGAATAAGTTTGGCCTGAACCCAACCAAAGATTAATATTTTGGAATATTGCTTCCTAAATAAATGAGCTAACCAAACATTGGGCGCTGTCCTATAACACAAGTAAATGATACATGATAAATTATTTTCAGCTAAACTCATTTTAATTTATCTTTTACTTTCTCATTATTTTTTTAAATTACAATAAACAGAAACAAATTAATTTAGGATAGAATTCGGGCCTGAATTTAGGCATCATTTCGGGTCTTATTTGGGCTCAGGTCTAAGTGGATCCCGGGCCGGACCAATGAAATACCCAAGCATGGCCGAAAAATAAATGAGCTTCTATTTAAGCCCAAACCCGTGAGACTCTTTCTGGCCCATCCTAAACCCCGGTCTGATGGGCTTCAGGGCGGCCTTAGCCCATTTGCAGCCCTACTCTGTCTGTATCCAAATGTCTCCGGTGCCTTCTCTTTCTCTCTCTCTCTCAACCCCTCCAAAACCTTCGGCCCTCCCTCTCTCTCCCCCGTCGCCGGAAGCGATGAGTAGCTGGCGGACGCTTCTGCTAAGGATCGGCGAAAAGTGCCCGGAGTATGGCGGCGCCACCGACCTCAAAGAACACATCGTAAATGCTTCCTCGTCCTCTTATGCCTCTTTTCTTTAGAAATTTTATATTTTAACGTTCGTTTGATTCTTTTGCTTGCCCTAATTCTTGGAAACCCTAGATTACGGTAGTTTGCTACTTGCTGTTATGATAATCTGTTCTTGTCGTGGTTCTTGAAAGCCCTAGGTCACAGGAGCTTGCTGTCCTAGTTCTTGTAAGCCCTAGATTACAGAGATTTGCTTCTTTTTTTTATAATCTCGAGCACCAAGCTGAACAATCGGTGGCAATGAAGGGTTTGCTGCCAGATTTCATCCTGACTTCTTGTTTTTAAAATACTATAAACTAAAATGTAGTAAAAGTTGTTTTTCTTGTTCTTTTTCTAAGCAAACCGAAAAGGTCTTCCATGCATGAAGCTTTTGTTTAAGAATAATTGATTCTTAGCATGCTCTTTATTTTTGGATTCATCACAGCTGAGGTTGTTTCCATCGAAGGCTGTTGTGTCGGACATCACCACCGCTAATGCTCTCGCTCATTTGTCATGTTGTAATTGTTTTCTACATTTTATTGTAAATTCACTTTCATTCTAATTAATTTTATGTTTTATTTTCTTGAAAATCTTCTCATTGTGGCGGGCTTGGTTATTGAAGAGATGGGATGGGTTTAATTATTATGTTGATTGAAAACCTTTGCAAATGGGCTATCTAACTCTTAATATTACATATGCTTGCTCTAATGTAAAACCAAGAAAATTTCATACTTCCGGTAACATAACTCAGTCATATAAATTCTCTGCTAATCTGACCCAATGATTGGCTATATTGTATTCTAGTTAAATTTATGTTTCATTTTCTTGAAAATCTTCTCGTTGTGGTCGGCTTGGTTGGTAAAGAGATAGGAGGGGTTTAATTGTTATTTTGATTGGAGACCTTTGTATATGGGTTTCACAGTATAATTTAATCTTATTCTAACATAAAACCAAGAAACTTTCACACTTCCGGTAACATATCTCAGTCATATAAATTTTCTGTTAATGTAATCCAATGATCAGCTATATTGTAATCTCCTTTTCTCTTGTGTTCTTATATCCATTGAATAAGTTCATGACTGTCACCATGTTGCATCACAGGAAACATGCTATGGTGTAATATGGCGAGAATTTGAGCATTCTAAAGATGACATCTTTGAGGTAATGTTGATTGATTAACCATAAGGGCATGCATAAAGGGCCAAAATACATCATTTTGTAAATTTTCCAGAACTTTGAAGTCCATTGCTTTCTATATACATGTCTACACAATTTTTTAACAAAAACATATGTACTTGCTTTGAGAAGGTAATGATAAGAAAGGGAATTGCAGTGAAAAGGTCGAATAATATCTATTAGATGTAAATTTTTAACTTCTTGGCTTTTGCTTGGGGTGTCTCCTAAGATATTAGAACACTCCAGAAATTTGAATGATACAACTACATTAAAGGAACAATTCTTTTGAACTTTATAACCAGTCCTTAATTCTTGCGACTTGCTTAGTAATAACATTTTCTGTCACCAAATCATCATCTTTTTGATCATTTGTTCAAGTATTTCATGTGCCCTCCATGCATGCCATAGAGTAAAAATGCTGACCTATTTGCAGTGCCTAAATGAATGAATTAGCCATTGGATCAGTTTTCATAAAAAAAAGGGAATTAGTTGACTATTGGACGATTAATTTACATGCCTAGATTTCCTAGGAAGCACCCATCAAAAGAAAAATATGTTTCTCTGGGTGATCACTTGGCAAGCAAACTGCTCAAAGTTTTTAAAATTGCAAACTTTTTCTAGATTCCTCACAAGCTCTAATTAGGGTAGTGAAACAATATAGTTTATAGATGTTGGAAGGCCATGCTAAATTTACTAGGAAATGCCTCTACTATGCCTCTTCATTCGCTTGTAGTCATCAGTTTTTTTTTTTTTTCAAATCTGTGCAAGCTTTCTTCATTAACATGTCATGTTACTCTAAATTGGTTATCAAATAAATGTGAATGTGCCTCTCTAATTTATATCTTAGTACCTTTCTGCCCTCTTTCTAATTTTGTTGTTATTTTTATATATTATGATTATAATTCATTAGTTCTTTATTTGTATAATACAATTTACCAATGCTCCGCCTAAGCACCTGACTTCCCAACTATGTGGTCCCTTGGCCACTTGAATTCTGCAACTGTCATTTAAGGATTGCTTGTTGTACCATATGAATTTGTCTTCTTTCTAATGCTACCAGCTTGTAGTCAAATTTATGCGAAGTAGATTGAGAAGAAAGTATTAATGAGAACAATTATGGCACCACTGTAATGTATGATATGGTGTATTCTCAGTATGATATCTTTCTCAATACGATCATCCATATTTGTCTTTGTAAAGTATTATTTCTTGACAAATATGGACTTACTTTAAATCTACCAGAAGGTTTGACGTTAATAACAATTGCTTGTAACCTATGCTTTTTATCTCTTCAGTTTCGTTGTTACAGAAACTGTATTCATATTTATGTTAATGTGCATCATAGCACTAGTGCCAATAACACTTTATTCTGAGATTTGCTAACACTTGAAGTACTAACGTGGTTCCTTTGGATTCAAACAGCTCCTTCTGCAGTGTGCTGAACAACTACCACACAAAATTCCTTTGTATGGCGTACTGGTATGGCATTATTTTGGTTTTATTTCTAAAGAGTTAGATATTGATCTATAATGTCTTTAAAGATGCTTTTAATTATTAAAAAGAACAAAGAATGTCTTCCCAGGTTGAAAACTTAGCATACTGTGATCTTAATGCTTTAAAGGGGATCCTCTTTTATTTGGACATAATCACTTGGTATGGGTTCCTGGATAGGGAAAATAATATTGTCAGGAATTTCTTGAAATTTATTGTTACAACTAGTCTTACTAGCTTATTGTCATTCAAAACGAATAGTGAATTATACAGCAACATGTGATAAAACTCAATATTACTCATCAACTATGAACCAGCCGATCTTTATTCAATCTTCAAAGATATTTACAGCCATTTTGAAGGACACATATTTTAGGTTAATGACATGCTCTAATTTTATGTTAATCTTTCTAAAAATTTATAATTTCTTGTGACGTGTTTTTTTTGGTTTACTGGAGACCTCGGTTTTTTACTTTTACATATTCTTGTAATAATAAAATTGTGACAATGCATAGAAATTAATTTTTAGTCAAAAGAAGAGAATGCTTTACATTCCAAGAGATATATTAAACAAAATCTGAGCTTTTTCCCCATAGTTACGGACCTTTGAAAATGTGTTACACAGATCTGCCCTCTGCCCAGACAAGCACGCTCTGAATCCAACAGGCATGATGTCCATTCATCGTTAATGATTGTCAACTTGGTGTTGGTACAGATGATAGTATAATGTTCCAGTTGTCACAGATCCTATATAATATTTGATCAAATAAAACTGCCATAATGAAGGCATTGACATTAATGATGTGAAAGCACTTTGCAGGAGCGAACAACGTTGGTCTGATTTAAGGTTGAAATTGAGTGCTAGCAATTATAGAGCCACCTATTGATGACAAGAAATCGTTTTGAGGTAGGACAATCATGTCTTGGCTTATCCATAGACAATTGTTGTCTTCATCATCAGGATATATAACATGAGATTGAAAACTTGATGATCAGGCAAATAAGCCTACTTGAAACTGGGTTCCCCAGTACTGGATATCTCTTAGTATGTAACTTTCAGACAAGATGAGCATCAATTTACTTTTCATAGTGGTCTCTGAAACTAGTTGGGCTCTGTTTCTTCACAGACCAAGCTACAAGCTTGAAGGCAGATGGTTCTTGAGACTGGTTAGAATGGGAAAGCATTCCATCCCTTCATCTAGGCAATTTTTTTTAGGCTTTGAACCCTGCTTAGCGTACTAAGATCATGCTCATCACATGAATCTCTGGGAAGAAAAACAACCCCCTCCCTCTGGGCATTGAATTCTGCTTAGTATCCCAGAAGAAATGGAGTGTACAAACCAACCTTGAATCTAAAAGCAAGTAATCTCAACAACTGTAAAATCACAGAAATTTATTCGACTTTGATGTTGGAAGGAAAATTCATATGCTGATCATTCAACTATTATACATGATAGGTGCACTAGAACTAAGATTAATTAATTCTTATTGCTAATACCAAATTTTCGTTGATTAATGATTTTAACCTTTAAATGTTTATTCGACCTTTTCCTTCAATGCTTCTTGTAGCTCCTACCTTGCCTTAGTGCTCCTTAAGGCTCCTAGCTTGCTGTATTGGCTGGGCTTTACATTCTCAAAGCTAACCTCTGTATGTGCTGGAGATGTGGCCTTTTACGAGGATTAAAAGCTGGTTCAGGACTCTTCTAGCTCAATAATTAAATTATTGAGTGCTAATCCAACATTATATTGACTATCTCCTTTTTGAGTTACATAGCAAAAATGTTAAGTATCAGGCTAATTCAAATTCGAAAGTGGCCCAGGTTATTCTTATTGCATCTTACTTCTTTGAATAGTAGGTTATTTCAGCAGTCCCTTTGTGCAAGTAAGATTAGTGATTTGCTCCACTGAAATGTGCCCCTCTGATGGTCCTTTAATTAACATGTAAAACAATCAGTTACCAAACCTCAATTATTATTTTACAATGGGATCTTAATCTTAATTGTGCATTTGGGATTTATTCTTGATTCATTTTCCCCCAGGTAGATTTGTTTAATTGTGCAATTTGTTTAGTTTTTATTATTGATTTATAGCCAGGTGTTGGTTGCATTTCTCAAGGAATGTTTAGTCTTAAAACTTTTTTTGGTTCCTCTCACACTTGGCAGCGAATTACCTTCTTGAAGACAGTTCTGTAGCAAGCTTGCTCTGATTATGGAGCCTTCTCTCACCATCCATTTCATACATGTACTCTGATGCTAGCCTGTCATATTCTTCCTGCTTTGCCTGCTAAGTATGTTTGTTTTGTTTTGAACCCTAAGGGTGCTCTTTAATTGCTGTCCAGTTGCTTGGCCTTCTCAAACCATAACATTTGTGCACCTCTTTCTTGTACTTGCATTTTGTTTCTTTAGTTTGGAAATTACTGTGCAAGCCAAATCAATTACCATCATCTACATCCCCAGTGGAACTTGGGTCCTACCCAATTCTAAGAATATGTGAAATGTGAGTACTAAAATTTATGGACAGCAGTTGCTTATTGATTTTCATTGAAGTCCATTGCTGTCTTTTTAGTTAGTAAGTTTACAATGCAGCCTATGTTGTCAACGTGCTTAGGAGGCTGGAAAAAGGTGCAGAATCCAGTCTACCTTAATGAAATATATGCATTCAGGGAGTTCCAACTACTTACATACATAAGTTGCATACATGCTGATACATGTCGAGCATGCTATAGTGTTTTGCAATGATTTGCTATGGTATTGGAAGACTAGATCGCCTTCAACCATCATGTTGGCATAATGTGTTTCAGATGGCTGTGTATATGTTTCCAATTTGGAATATTGCAGAAGCTATTCGTTGCTCATTTTTGTTAATGCTTGGTTTAGCTGTCTTAGGAGCTATTAAAAGGGTGATCTAGTGCACAAGGTCCCGCCACTGCAGGATCTGGGTACGGTTAGATGCATGCAGCCTTACCCTATGCATGGACACGTAGGTCACAATGCAGCAACCTTACCGTTGCGCCAAGGCTCACCCTCTTGTACAAAGAGCTTTATTACATGTTATAATTTCATTTGTGAAAAAAACCTTGTTGTTTATGGCTCTATATCTATGCAAGTGCCATGTTTGTCACAGAGCTTTCTAAATTTTGTTTTATTTGCAAATTTTAATTTCTTTACCTTCAGGTTGGTTTGATAAATTTAGAAAATGAGGACTTTGCTAAGAGAGTGGTAGATACCACACATTCTATCTTACAGGTAACTTTGCAGCTTCTTGGTATCTCTTCGTTTTGTATTTAATTGTATGTTTCCATTTTTTCCAATGATTGCTTTATGAAGAAAATCAGTTAAAAAGTATCAACTGCAAAGAAAGATTTGAAACCAGTGCACAGTGTAATCATATGTTGCACATCTTGATTGAGTAATTTTCATAGATACTGCTTTTACTTTTTTGTTTTAATATCTCAGATTGAGTAATATACAAGTGCTGCATTATGATATGCATTATCAATAATATGAAGCAGCATAATCACAGCTTATCTCATTGCAATATGTTGTTATTTCAGTTCTTCTTAGAAAAAAATAGCAATATATCAACTTTGAAACTTGCAATTTTGTCTGCTAATATTTTCAGGATGCAATATATTTGGGAAATTGTAACAGGATTCGTTTATTGTTGCGGTTGCTCACAGGGCTGGTAGGTTGTCCTCAGCAAGCTGATTATCTGTTTTGGTATTTTACCGTTATTATGCCCATGCTGATTGCCTGCAGTATTCCTTCCCCTTGTCCCCCCACCCCTTGAGCATCATGATGCATTGGCCGCTCTCTGTAACTTGTTTTTTCTGTAAGAAGCATCATACTACATTGTGTCCAGATTATCATTGTGTTTGTTAATGTATATTAAATTAGAATGTTTGCCTTTGCTCAGTTGGTTATTATTGTTATGATGTCTTTTTGCTACTGCTAGGCTCTCTATTGCAATGGATGTTCATCTGCTAGTTTTAGTTTCATTTTTTTGTTTTCATTTTTTCAGAATTTACTATATGGATGTCTGTGTAAATAGAAAACTTTTGTTGCTGACAGGGGTAGGATGTCGTGTTTGAAGTGATCCAAGTTTTTTCCCCCTTTCAATTAGCAGTTACTTGGTAATGTCAATTCCTTACTGATAGACTAGGTACAGCACAAATGTATGTTGATGTTACCTGCTGTACTAGTTAGTTCGACTGGAACCATATACATATACATGCATCATCACATACATATTTATGTACATGCATTCTTGCAGGCATACATTTATAACATAGACATACATACATATACATGTGTGTATATATGTATATTTGTATGTCTGGTTAGATATATATAGAGATACATATGTATATGTACATACATACATGTGTGCGTGCACGTCTGTGCATGTATTCTTGCATGCACGCCTGTATATGCATGCATGTATGTCTTTAGATAGATGGATAGATGTAGAAAGGTAGATAGGCGTGCACACAAGGGTTTCTATATCTAAACTTTTGGAACAATTATAAGATCCGCTGGTTCATATATGGAACCATCTTGAATTTTTCAACCTGATATTTCCCTAAAACTTTATGGATTGAGTTCATGTGATATTCACACGCAAATTAGTACCCAACCATATCATGTCTGTGGAGACCATAGGAGTTAAAGTGGATTTTTTTAATTCTTATCTACCAATTTTTTACTTGTCATTATGGAAATTGAAGTTGGTATATAAGAGCAAAAATATCCACTTTAACTCATGGGGTCTCTACAGACATGATTTGATTGGGTCAAGGTGTGTCAAATCGGGCCGAACCGCCTGGTTCAGGCAGTACCGAGTTCGGCCCGATTTTTGCAGTACCGAGCCGACTCGGTGCGAAATTGAGTCGATTCTTTTTTATTTTTCGGTTCCGGGCCCGGACCTGCTGGAACCGGCCTATTTCGTCCAAACTCGATGGGAACCGGTCGGTTCATACTGAGTCGTCCCGGTTCTGAACCGGCCCCCTTTTTTGAGTTGCATAAAGAGGTTATTTGTTGTTGGGAAGGGAGAAGGCCTTCCCAACAACATGTGAAAGCGGTGGAGAGGTTTTCGCCGGTTCCCCTTCCCAACAACTCAAAATTACACCGATCAAGTAGTTCAGAAGGAAGATTGAAGCCTAATTAAGGTGTGCTTTCTCTTGGCTATCTCATTCCCTCATTTTTTTGGTATAGAGATAGGAGAATGAAGATGAAATATAAGAAGTAAAGAAGTTTTTATATAAGATTGATTTTAGAAGCAGATAGGCCAGTGAACCAATAAAGTTGCCCATCCAACTTTTTTTTCCTCAATCAACAGTAGGTTCATCCTATTTAACTGGGTTAAATTACAAGATTTTATATTAATATAATATTATAAATATATTAAGCAATCAAGTTTTATATTATAAATATATTAAGTTGCTCGTCTAGTTATTATATAAGAGTGATTTCAAAACCAGACAGGCCATTGAACCAGTATAGTTGCTCATCCAGCTGTTTTTTCCCTAATCAACAGTAGGTTCATCCTATTGAACTGAGTTAACTTACAAGATTTTGCATGAATATAATATTTTAAATATATTAAGCAATCAATAACCATGCAAAAAAATTAGAGAAGCAAAACAATAAAAAATAATTATAATTAAATTAAATAGTTTAATTAAAGAACAAAATAATAGCATGGCTGTATCCATGGTCCGCCGAACCGGGCCAAATCGACCTGGTGCGAAATCGGATTGGTTCGCTTATTATTTTCGGGACGGCTGAACTAGCTGAAACCAGTACCGAATCGGCCGAAACTGGTTCCAAATCGACCAGAACCGACCGAAAAAGGTCCGAAGTGCTCGGAATCGGCCGGTTTAGTTCAAACTCGGTGTGAATCGGGCCACCAATTGTAACTTGTCTGATGCTTTAATTGCAGTTGGGACGGCCCAAGAAGGTCTTTCCAACTACAATTGAAAGCGGCGGAGAGATTTCCGCCACTCCTCCTTCTCAATCACTCAAAAACTTGCCAATTCAGTAGTTCAGAAGGAAGATCCAAGCCTAAATAAGGTGTGTTTTCTCTTCCCTATCTCATTCCCTCAATTTTTTTGGAGGGCTTGAAAAAATAGCTTAAAAATTGCAAAATAAGGGGAGATCAGGCCAAAATTTTTGATTTGGGTTTGATTTTATGATATGTTGTTGATCTATAGACGATCTACATGATGACATAAAAATTTTTAATTTTGGGATTATATATAATTTGTAAAAATTAGAAATATACTTTCAGATTAAAAAATAAAAAAATAATAATTAAAAAATACTGCAAAATCAGAAATGTATTTAGAGGCATACAACCTACTTCATAAAAATTTGGTATCCATTCATTCAAGTTTCAATGCAATCATGCTTACAATGGCCTAGGCCTAAATTTTAAAAAAATTGATAAATAAGTAGCCTTCGATGCATGCCCAAGGATCTAGAAAAATATGTAGCATTTGTTGTTGGGTTCTACATGGATCTAAGCTGAAATTATTTTTTTAAAAATAAATATTAAAAAAATTTTAAATTTAAAAAATAATTTAAAATATATAAATAATTTTAAAAATTATAAAAAATTATTAATACGTATTACATAATTTAGAAGTAATTTTTGACCTAAAAACCATATTTTTCTGAATTTATAAAATTTATACATATTTTTAAATTTAAAAATATAAAAATATATAAATAAATAAATAAAAATATAAAAAATTAGTATTATGTTTTAGATAAATCAGATATATTTTTTGAGATAAAATAATTATCTTCGTTGTAACGAAATTTTACTATATTTAAATAATTGATAAATTAGCGTACTTGATAAACCTGCAGAAATAGAACCATCAAGAAAAAAAAAGCCAGAGCGTGACATTGGCTGGAATCATTGGCAAATGCTCTCGGGTCGGCATCATTGAAAGTGCAACCGGTGCAACACAGAGTTTATGGAAGGAGGGGTAACCAGGTTGAAGCGGCACTTAGCTGGTGGTTATTTCGACGTATCTATGTGCCTGAAATATCCACAGAAGGTTTGGTAGCCGATGAAGAAGCATTTTGCTGATTTTAGAGCGGTGAAGGAGCGTGTTGCCAAGAAGAGGGCAGTGGTAGCTGCCGAGTGGCAGAGCTATCTTTCTATCACTTCAAAGAGTCAAAGGAGGCGTCCGCTTTAGATAACGAGGAGGCACAGATCAGTGGCACCAGGATGAGGTGGCTAGGCATAGGGCTCGATTTGGGCCCTCGTATTATGAGTCGAGCTCTGGTTCTGTGAGCAGCAAGGTAGATCCAAAGTTCAGAAGGACCTCGTTCAGGAAGGCCATCAGCAGAGGCGGTGGCCAGATTGCTTCTATGCTGGAAGCTTTTGGCAGCAAAAAGAAGTCTTCTAGAAAGATTTCATCAGGTGCAGCAATCTATGAATTAGATCTACATGCTTCTCCAACGAAGATTCTAAGCAGCAAAGAGTTGACTCAATGCTGAAGAAGGATAAGAAGAAGAATATGTGGCGAGCTATTGGATCTTAGTTCCACTTCAGCTACATCCCATCGAATATGGTAGACAATACGTACTATAGGTCTGCTATTTCTGCCATACAGGCTATCATTTTCAACCTTATTCTGAACCGGTTTTGAACCTATAGTACGTATTGGGGGTTCGGTTCAGAATTGGGTTGACTCGGTGCGAACCAGCCGGTTCCCACCAAGTTGGAACTGAACCGGCCGATTCGGACATTTTTCGTCCAGTTTCGGTCAGTTTGGGACCGGTTTCGGCCCGGTTCGAGATCGGAACCGAAATAATAAGCGAACCGATCCGATTTCGCACCAGATCGACGTGGCCCGATTCGGCAGACCATGGATACGACCATGCCATTATTTTGTTCTTTAATTAAATTCTTAAATTTAATTATATTTATTTTTTACTATTTTGCTTAACTGACTTTTTTGCATGGTTATTGATTGCTTAATATATTTACAATATTATATTCATGCAAAATCTTGTAAGTTAACTCAGTTCAATAGGATGAACCTGTTGTTGATTAGGGAAAAATAGCTGGATGAGCAACTAAATTGGTTCAATAGCCTGTCTGGTTTTGAAATCACTCATATAAAAACTAGACGAGCAACTTAATATATTTATAATATAAAACTTGATTGCTTAATATATTTATAATGCTATATTAATGCAAAATCTTGTAATTTAACCTAGTTAAATAAATTGAACCTGCTGCTGACTGGGGAAAAAAATGTCGGATGCGCAACTTTACTGGTTCACTGGCCTGTTTGCTTCTGAAATCAATCACATATAAAAACTTCTTTACTTCTTATATATCATTTTTAATCTTCTTTCTTTATACCAAGGTCCGCCAAACCAATACTGGGACCCGTATCGGTTGGCGGGCGAGTTGGTACGGTATTGTACCGACACACGGTACGCTTGGGCGTGCTGGTTCCGAACTGGCATGCCTATTTTTTTATTTTTTTCAAGTTTTTTTAATTAGTAATCAATTTTTTTCAACTTTTTCAATGATTTTAAGTATAATTTGATGTTTTTTTGATATTTCTATGATCATGACATAACCTAAATGATGCATCTTGTTGTTTTAAAGTGATACAAAACGTAAAATGATTAGTGAGATGTTGCATGCTACAAGAATTCACATGAAGTATCCTAAAATCATTCATAGATCTACAACATATTATAAAATCAAGCCAAAATCAAAAATTTTGGCATGATCTCCTCTTATTTTGCAAATTTCAAGGTATTTTTTGCCGTCCAAAAAAGAAAGAGGAAATGAGGTTGGGGAGCGAAAAATATACCTTACTTAGGGTTGGATCCTCCTTTAATCATGCTGAATCAGTGTATTTTTCGCTGCGAAGAAGGGGGAGTATTCGGATAGGTTGGGAAGGCCCAAGAAACTTCTCGAGCCTTCTTAAATAGCCTTTAAAACAAAATAAAGGAGACGGGGGAGGGGGCCGGTTTGGAACCGGTCTGACTCGATGCGAACCGGACGGTTTGCACTGGTTTTGCATGAAAGCAGCCGGTTTGAACCAAGTCCGGGCGGTTCGTGACCAGTTCCAGCTGGTTCCTATCGGTTCGGAACCAATTCCGGCCGGTTTGGAGCCGGTTCCAAAACAAAAAAGAGGTGAACTGACCTGGACCCCCCATCAGGTCGGCTCGGTACGGGCCAAACGGGGCCGTTCGGCCCGGTTCGGCGGACCTTACTTTATACCAACCTTTTTCGTGTGATAATTTCCAAACCCAACTGCCATTTGTATACAGTGTATTGGTAACATTTGACTGACTTGATTGAATTATGGATCTTTATTGGTTTTTCTTATTTTTTTGTCTTTCTGCATGTGAGCTATCTGGTGTCCTCTTGTTGTGCATTTATTGTTTTAGTTTGCTTAAGGTGGAAATTATTTTGGTAAATTCTTTGGTTTCTTTTTGGATTCTATTGTGACCACTTATTTTATTTTTGGAGCATAGATGTGCAGCAAAGTTATCTTGCCTAGTTCAATTGTTGAGGTCTTTGAGACACTGTTGTCATCTGCTGCAATCATAGTAGATGAGGAGGCTGGAAATCCTTCCTGGCAATCGCGTGCTGACTTTTACATCACTTGTATTTTGTCTTGTCTTCCATGGGGAGGTGCTGAACTGATTGAGGTAATATTTATGTTGTGCATGGAATGTTTTGGTTCAGCATAAATTCTTGAAGTAGTGCCCTTTTTTAACCTTAATAACACTATATTTAAACTTTCAAATTTTATGTCTTTTGATTACCTTTTGAACTAGTTTTTTGGTAAATGTGTTGCAATGTTCTGGAACTGCATGATTGGTACAAGTATTATATGTATCTCAGTTTAATTTATCTGTCCATAATTTCTCTCTTTTGTGATAAGTTATGATGTTGCCTGTGCTCTTACATGGTTAAATGAGATTCTTGAACCATTAAAACTGTATTATGGGGTTAAGATGGGGAGTACCTTTCATATTTTGCACATGAAAATGGTCCTTTGTGACTTATAGCTAGCTTCAATGTCATATTGTTAAAGTTGCCCTTCCAGTTAGCCATTTTTCTGTTATTGGTGCTCCCAATTCATTTTAAGTGGCATTTCTATTCTGTTGTGGTAAAGATATAGTATTATTCTACATATGACTTCTTGAAATCTTATAATCTGTAAGAAAGGGTTTGTTCCTGGACCCTCATCCTCCCTTGTTCTCTCTCTTATGCCATGCCTGTGGCTTGTAAGTAAGAGCTTTTATCTTGAGTGTGGAATCTCTATCTAAGGAAAAGATCTGCCTCTAACCAATCCCTCCATTGATACTCTAATTTTGTGTATTTTTACCAAGCTATATATGGGGAACACAACCGTCCATGCTTCCTTTCACATGCATTGCACATGCCTAATACTGTGACAGCTATCCATGCTTTGATCATGTGCATCACATGTCCCCAGCTCTAGCCCCATTTGCAATGCATGACTGTAGATAGTAGTGCTCTGCAGATGTCTAAACATTGCAATTCTGTAAATTTGTCTTATAAGGTTTTCTTCTTTAAATAATTTAGCATCATGGATTTGAAGTAGCATAGTGATGCAAAGATAATTTTCTCTTGTATTGTTTGGGGTATCCTGAGCTTGCTACCTTTCTTGAGGCATGACTATATGGATGCTTGTTCATTTGAGGATGGACACATTAAAAAAGTTTACTTCGAGCTCCATGCCTCTCTTTATATAATTTCCTAAGTTGAGCTGCTGTAATGCCTAAAATTATCTCTCAAATAAGAGAATGTGATCAGGATGGGAGTTCTAGAAACCTTTCTTATTCTTTGTTCAAAGAAAGCTTAAGACAAGTTGATGCAGCATAAGGTGCAGCCAACAGGTACTATGACCATCAAGACCATGCCAAGCATCACAAGAGATCATATATCGGGTTTAATGCCTGAATTAGAGTTAGGAGATCCTGTCCTATATATGCATCTAATACATTATATGTGACAACCTTTTGAGATATTAATAAAATTCAAAAATTCTTTTCATGAGAATTTTATTCACCAAAAGAAGTGTTTTTCAATCTAGTTTACTTCTATTTGTGTGTTGATCTTTGAAGTGTAACCTCGTTGATCAAATCAACCCTCTTCCTTTTCCCACTGTGTCGCAAGTGTTACTCCATTTTGATCTTGAAAGTATTGTATACTCCATAGTGCTTAAGTAACTTGGCCAACGGATATATGGAGAGGGGGAACTATCATGTACGGTAATACCTTTCATATTTTTGAGAAATTCTACCATGTTGAATCTTCAGACTTTCTACTTTACTCCATGATGTGTTTTTTTGTTTTTCCTTTTTCTTTTTGTTGATTTTCTTTGTTTATTTTTTGGATACTCATAACATCTAAAAAAGTTTAATCAGTGATAACTTTGTCAACATGATGATGAGTTAATGACCAGAGGGTAAAAGAAAATAAGGTATTACTGATGTGGCGGTAGTTGTCTATATGTTGTACATACTCCAATACTGTTGTATTCATTAGCTCGCTTGAAGTATCTTCAGTCACCAATTTCATGTTAGTCGCGGAATATTTTTAGAAAATTGCATTTTAAAGGAATTGTTGAGTAGTTGGAACGTCATCCAAGCTACAGTTAGTTTGGAATATCTATGCATTTGTAGAGAAATTTGCCCTTACAAGTTGTTGACACATGCTTCATAAACTTGATTGCACTAGAAGTTGCTGTGGAGTAACTTCCTGGATTTTTTTGAGTGAAATTTGTTCCTAGAAATATCTTTCAGTTTTTCATATAGCAGATTTTTTGCTTCTGAAACCATTGTTTATGCGATACATGCAACCATCTATTGTCTTGTTACTAAATTATTTTTTATTTGCAATTATGTAAGAAAGATATCGAATATTTATAGCTTTGCTCTATATCTTTTTGTATTGACAATATTATATCCTAAAAATGTTCATAAAGTGTTATCATATATTAGAAAATGACCATTGAATTTTGTATTGTAGCAAGTTCCTGACGAGTTTGAGAGAGTTATGGTTGGTGTACAATCTTAAGTATCAGAAGGCACTCTCAAGACATTGGTTTCACAGTGTTTGATTCAGATGAGGACAAATTTCTCGAGGAAAAGGTACAACTTTGTCCATCAATATATAATTGTGAGTTATTGATTCTTTCTCCAATCTAATCCATGAGGTTGCTTCAATGTAGTTATTATTATTTTTTCAAATTATTATAATATTAAGTCTGCTGTGATGCATTTTTGAATTTACATTGTGTAACTAATTAAATAATACATAAGAAAATATTTAGCTGTCTTTAAAGTTGATTAGATCAACATTATTTTAATGGATTCCTAATGTTCATTAGAAGCATGGAATGGCCGGTACGTACCGGTTCGGACCGGCCGGTACCGGAACCACAAGAAAGCCGGTATTTTTCGGTTTTTTAGCCGAACCGGCCGGTACGGAGCCCGTACCGACCGGTACCGTCCGGTTCCGCTCGGTACCGGCCTCTACCGGCCGGTACCCTCTACCGGTACGATTTTTTTTTTAGAACCACAGCGCCTCGCGCTGTGGTTTTTGAAACCACCGCGTACCGGCCGGTACGTACCGGACCGGACCGGTACCGTACCGGTCCGGCCGGCCACCTGTACGCCGACCGGTACCGGTACAACGGATCTTGATTAGAAGAGATTGAGAATTTAAGATATTTGATATAATTAAATTGGTTGATGAAATGGGGAGATGTTTTTGAGGTGTTGTAATTAAAAAAAGCTTTGGCCTTCAACATGAAACAAATCATGAGACATTAAAATTTCCTTCAGTGTTGTTTGGTCAATCCTATCAAACAGTCGTGTAGTAAAGAGTTTGGGGCGCCTAAGATAAGTATGATAGAGATTGGATCCATGAGAATGTTGAGGAGCTTAAGAACTATGGATCCAGGGATGCTTGCATGAGAGGAAACTTATGAGTAGCACCAGCTCAATACAAAGTGGAGGAAAAGCAAAAAAAAAAAGAAGAAAGAAAATGTTACATTGTGCACGTATGATTGAGGGATTGCATGTAACATATGGGTTTATGTTTTTTTAGGGAGTGCTTGGTAAGATATAAGTTTATATTTTGTTTGAAGGGTTAGGATAGAGAATGGAAGGTGTAACATTTAATAGATGGAAATTGTACTCAATGGATTGGAAGCATCAGTAGTGACAACAAATGTGGCTTTTTATGGGAACATGACTACATTGGTAATAGTCCGCAAAAGGGGAATTATTTAGAGCAGGCTCAATGCACAACAGGGATGGAGTAGCTATTGGATGGTTAGGACACCTTGTGTTTGTAGATGAAGAAGAAGGGCGCGGGGTTTATATGTCGCATATGCCTACTTTTTTTAAAAAAACATTTCCAGTAGTTTTGGTAGATGGAGATGGAATTGTGAGAGCCGATGTTTCTTTTAGAAAGGCAAAATCAAAATGTAATGTTCAACAAGTAGGTTTAGCTTTCGAGTTCTATGGTGGCGATCTTCATGGGTTAGTTATAGTGATCATGCTACTGTAAAAAATACTCTACTCTAAAATTTTTGAATTTTTGATTTGGGTGAAATTTTTGAATCAGATCTTGCTACTTTGAAACCCAATGGGAAAAATATTCCGAAATAATAGGTATGAATGGTGAAGGTGTTATAATAAAGCTTGCTCAGATAGATAGGTATACAACGACCCAGTCACAAACAGAGGACTATTGAAACATCATGTACTTTGCACGCATCATTCTAGCACATCTAGCATATTGTATAGCTACTACAAATTGTTGTGAAGCTACGTGGTTTCAGATCTGTGATCATTCTGTCCTTTTCATGCTGGAGCATGGTTCAAGATCTTCCACATTTTGCACAATTGATAAAGCATGTAGACATGAATATATCTCTGAATGGTGTTTTCAAGCACTGCATTCTTGTGCATACTGGCGAACAACTTCTACAATCTATTTCAGATATCTATCCGAAATCAGAATTGCATAAGGCAATTGGATACTTATCAAATTCTTTCTTTGCAGCTTTTAGAAATTGATAGAGTTGGACTTTTCAAACAATGAGTTTAACCCACCACTGGAGACCTATAAAAGGCATCCTAAGGCTGGTTCTAACTCAAGCTTGACTTGGAAGATGTTGGATGATGTGGGGCCCTCTTGTGACCTTGCTTACGATCAATTCGTTATTAAATAGAATCATAACTCAGCAGTACTATAATGCTGGTTCAATTTTATTAACGTTTTTTTAAGTTTTTAGAGTGAGGAGTATTTCCCAGATTTTCTGGACATGGGCTATCATATGGTTCATGGGTCATATTGTTAGGTCTATTTATGTTTTGAAACCTTTGACTATAGCTCAGATGGAGAAATTAAGGAGCCAAGTTCCAAGGTTACTGAAAAGAAGAAATCTGGTGAGCCAAAGTCCATTGTTGTTGAAAATAAGAAGATGCACCTCACTATCCTAGCCAAGTTCCTGAGAACAAAAAATCATGTGTTATTTGTGTAGTAGCTTGAGAAGTGAAAGAAATAGCTGTTGTTTATAAATCAAATATGCCTCCAGAAGTGACTAAATTGCTGTCCGAGTTTTCTGATGTAGCACCTGAAGGGCTGTGTAATTAACTCTCTCCTTTGTATAATATTAAGCATGCTATAGATCTTATCCCAGGGTTTCAATTGCCTAACCTTTCCATCTATCGCATGAATCCAAGTGAGCATACCGAACTCAAAAAGACAAGAGAAGAGCTGCTGTCTAGGGATGTATTCTCAAAAGTTTGAGTCCATGGGCTGTTCCTGCTTTGCTCACACCAAAGAAGGATGGTTCTTGGCATATGTTTGTTGATAGCCGAGCTGTTAACAAGATTACTGTCAAGTATCGGTTTCCTATTCCTCATCTTGATGATATTTTGGATGTTATGGGTGGTTTTACTATCTTTTCAAGGATAGATTTGAAGAGTGGCTATTGTAAAATCCGTATTATAAGGGTAGGAGATGAATGAAAAACGGCTTTTAAGACCAAGGTTGGCCTCTATGAGTGGTTGGTCATGCCTTTTGGCTTTCTAATGCCCCTAGCATATTTATATGCTTCACGACTCATATATTACAAGTTTGTATTGGCCACTTTGTGGTTGTTTATTTTGATGATATTTTGATATATAGTAGACCAAAGAGGAGCACATCTCTTACATCAAGTTATATCCTGAATAGTAGAACATTATATTAATTTTATTTTTAAATACATAGAAATGCCAGCATCTATCTCATTATATAAGTACAAATAACACTATGATTGTTTTATCATCATGCTATTTATTTATCTATTCAGGATTTCGTAGAAGATTTATGGGATCGTATACAAGTTCTTTCGAACAATGGATGGAAAACCGATAGTGGTATGTGCTTTTGTTCTTCCTTCTCTGTACGTCATCTTAAATTTAACAACTTATTTTATGTTAAAATGCTTCATTTTATTATGCTATGAGTAAGAAGCTACTGATTGTCTGTCTAATAGTTATATTAGTCTACTAGTTAATATTGTTTGAATGGGCTCATTTATAGGGTTTGCTTGTGATTGCAAACAACAAATATTCCACTATATTCAAGCTAAAATGTGTATTGATGCAGTGATAACTTTTGTTAGGTAATACATGCTAATATGTTGGATAGTGATAAGGACATTGGAAGGTGAAAAATATCGAGCTTTGCAAAATCAACCTTGTATCTATAGTATTGGAATTTTAAATATTCCATGCTCACAACCTTGGGAGCTTAATACTTTATTAGTTAATAAGCCATTCTTTGCAATTATATCGAAAGAATTTTACTCTCTTTTAAGAATCACTTAAATGTAGGGAAAAAAGTGCCAAGGGAATGATTAGGTGGAAGATGAAGCCATGAAGCGAACAACCTTGTCATGATGCGAGACATGAACTTACGCTAGATAAGTAGAGGCCCTCTCTCTTATTTCTCTTGTAGACAGTAAAGCCATAGAAGCCAAATAGTCAGTCATCAATCTGTAGTATTGCCTGCGCAACTGGGGCTGATATGGGTCCAAAACTATTGGCTAGAATGTGGAAGAGAAGACAAGGGCATCATGATGGCCTCTTCATCATATTGGAGAACACAATAATGAGCCATACAGTGAATTCAGTGAGACCATATGAATGATATGTACTTTATTTGATTGGGAGATGGCTAAGGCTATTTTTGGATGCTGGTTAGAGGGCGGATGGTATAAAGTTATCCAGCTAACCAGCCAAACACCACTCAAAAAGTGGTGAATAAACTTATTCAGTCAATGCAAGAAAAAGGTACCTAACCTAGTGAAAGTTATTTCCAGGGAAGGGTGAAATAACTTTGACTACCCAAAGCTCTCTCTCACTTTCTATCAATGTCTGCAAAATCGGGACCATGAACCGTACCTGTAGGTTGCCAGTTAGGTATGGTACGTTCGGTATGGTATGGTATGTATCTTGTACCAACTACCAAGAAAAGCTTCCAATACCTTTTCTCACTCCTGGCTAAGGTACCGCTCGAAATCGGATGGTATGGGTTGATACTCTGTGGTTCTGCATGATTCAAAGCTGTATAGACCGGTTTGGCTCTTATATTGAATCGAATCTTGGTACCATACTGGTATCTTACAATATAATTGGTACGACAAATCTTGCTTTCTACTTTTTCACTTTTTCCACGCCATTATCCCACTATTTATGGAAGCACGAACCAAATACTGAATCAAGTTATTCACCGGTTGGCTATTTAGGGAGTGACTATCAATGGTTAAAGTTATTCACGGGATTGTTAGCTATTCGGCATCCAAACAACCTAAGTAAATAACAACATTTGGATTTTTTGATAGTAAGTAGGATTATGGAGTGGCTTACCTCTTGCATGACAAATGTATGGCATGTTCATGCTATGACACTATGTACCCTTGAGGAGGCAAATGTAAGATAAGTATGGTGAAGTGGCTCAATATTCTTAATTATATGTTGGCATTAAATATGGTATTTAGAGATGGTTATGCTCGGAAATGCTCTTTTAGAAACTTTCTACCTACTTTAGAGTTTTTCTCTTGCAATTACATAGGATTTTTAATGTTTCTAAGTTCTAACCCATTCTTTCATAAACAATCATTTGCTACGACCAATAATGTCCAAGTTTTTGTTTGGGCATCAATATCTCATGTGGTTTTGGTATACAATATGCAACTTCAAAATCAGTTAGGGGAAATGTAACAACTATCAGACAAGTGAGTAATTAGTTTGATGTATGTTGTATTTGATATTACTTGGTACACATATGCTTCCTAGGTGCTTATCAGACAAGCTTCTCTTTGTTTCCAAGCCCCAATTGTTCTAGCTTCTTGATGTCTGAACATTACCAGCAATTACTGTATCATCAACATGAAGGAAAAGTATGATGATGCTGTATGAATAATGTAAAGCCTAGAGAGCATCATCATGATTGTAAAGCCATATCTGGAGCAGAGATACCCCATATAATGCAAAAGCTGACTTGAGAATAAAGTGGCAATGACTGATGGAAAATGCTTACGGTGATCTCAAAGTGAAGGATAAATATATTGAAGGAAAAAGGATATTATTGAGAGTAATAACACCTATTATCAGAATAGGACATGAAATGGATAAAATATTGCTGAAGTTGATGGTTTCAAATAAAAAAAGAAATTCGAATGTTCAAGGAATGGGAAGTGATGTGGGGTCGGTCAGGTGAAGATCAATCCTATAGGAAATGCCAACTTAAAAGATACACTGAGAGAGAAGGTATCAACTGCAATGGAGTTGTTGGAATACTGTGCTAACACAGTGAAGCAACAGTAGGGGCAAATTTCCATTCCTAGTTGTATATACATATGTACATATATACAGACATACACATATATATATAGATATATTTATAATAGAGCTAATATGTGGGCTCTCATGCAACAACACTAATAAAGTCTATCTTGACTGGACAATCGAGGGCCTGACACCAATGATCTAAGTTGTTGAATGTGATCGACAATCTCCAAATTGCTTACTATCAAAAAATGATGTCATTTGGAGCTTCTTAGCATGTGCATCCAGTAGTAAAAAACATGCAATGTTTCATAATTTTTAAACTGTTCATTTCTTACCACTAGATATATAGACGGTGCATAGGCTAAGAATTTCCAAATCAGATGATTTTTTTTTCACAATAAGCAGTTTAGAGATAGTTGATTACATCCATGTGCACAAATCATCGGGCCAGACCCCTGATCATTTGGTCCGGACCGACTTTATTAGGTTTTGTTGTGTGGGCACCACATATTAGTCTGCTCTCTCTCTCTCTCTATATATATATATACACACACACACACATATATATATATACACACATATATATATACACACACACATATATATACACACACACACACACACATATATATACACACACACACACACACATATATATAAATACATTTGTGTGTATATGTCTGTATGCACACAATCGCACTAGCATACAGGGAGATAGATGGGTGGGTGACTACAGATCTTCAGCATGAGCTATGCATCTGCCGGAATGTGGGTTTATATTGTTAAAAATGCTAAACATACCTCACACCTCATAAGAAACCTAAAAGGTCATGTTTAATGCCTGTTTAGTGTTTTTAAGGTCTTGCGCTTATGTACAAAACATAAAAGATCAGAATTAGTGCCTGTTTAGAGGTGAAGGGTGATGTGCCTATGTACAAACAGAAGTATTGGGGGCCAAATCCTGATTTTTCAGCATTATTGTGAAGGTTGACGTTAATTTTCATAGCCTTTATATTTATACAGATTAGGTTATTGAATTTTTGGCTTAATTTATATCCATTATACTTATTTAATTGTTTATGCGGCTTTCTCTTCTCTTTTTTCTTTGTCTTTGCTATGTTCTTTGAGGACTTCTTGTTTATCGTGATGGCAGTATAACCTATAAGTGAAGATATGTCTCATTTATATGTTTTTTCCTTCCAGTCTGCATACAAATGATATTTTTTTTGGTCATAGATTTGTTTGTTACTAATATAAGTTCCATCATATTTTCTTCCAGTTTCAAGACCTCACTTGTCTTTCGAAGCACAATTGGTGACTGGAAAATCTCACAGTCTTTCGCCTATCAGTTGCCCTGAGCTACCTGAACCATCAACTTTACTTACTGCATTCTCTAGAGGGAGAGAAAAACATCAAGTCCAGTTGAAGTATCCTCAGAGGCTTCGCAGGCTTAACATATTTTCTTCAGAAAAAGCTGAGGTAGCTTTCTAGGATTTATGAATGTTTCGCTGACTTCTGCTCGTATTGGATTGGTGCAAAATTTTTCTTAAATGAAAAACCATAGTAGTTTATGTTTTCAGTGCTTTAGATTCTTCTGTGTCAAGTGTAGTCAAAGTATAAATTGGCTAAGTAAGGTAAGATTATGGGTATTTGCTGCTGCATTCATCTTTCACTACCATATTTTCATAGTAGTTGTCTGTTATGGCTGAAGATATCACTTTAACATGTGATCTGAGACAGGAGTTCTCTGACACCTTTTTTAAAAGATAATTATTAGTTTTCTGATATTTGCTATATTTAAGTTGATTCTTGTTATATAAATTTATAGGGAATTGTAGGCAGTAAAGTTCTTAATGTCTAACAGTGTTCATTTGCAAATTTACAAATTTGTAGGTTGTTATAGGCAAAAACTTGTACAACAGTGCTGATTAGTGTCAAAAATGAGAGGTCGCATTAGACATACAAGAATAATGACTCACTATGAACATCGTAACTTTATTCTAAACTGTAGAGGACCTCATTGCAGTTTGTTCTGCAATCATGGCGTTTGGCTCATATGTTGGTAGTGAAATTGGAATTTTAAACTTAGTCTACCTGAGGCTGCTTGCATTTCTTCTCTATATACCAGCGAGCGGGAGGTTGAAGTATGGACTGGTTGTTTGCTGTGTCTTTATATTTTGGTTTCTTTTGTTTTGCATAATCTTGAGATAATTTTTTGTGCTGTTCATTGGAACATTTCAATGATCTTTATTATCTCCTTCCCTTTTGCATTTTCTGGAGCAATAAACACATGATTTCCCATAAAATTTTCTATTTCTATTTCTTTTTTCAAATTTGGGAATGTAATAATCATATCTTCTTCGTTTTGGTTAATTCTAATGCGTCTTTGTCAATGGCAGAACATGCAACCAATTGATCGTTTTATTGTTGAAGAATATTTGCTGGATGTGCTTCATTTCTTTAATGGATGGTTTGTATACCACTTCTTCTTTTTCAAATTTAATACCATGGCCTTTGCTTTTGCTGAAATTTTAATTTTCATCTCAACTTTGACATGTTTTAATCAGGTCCTTATTAGCTAAAAACTTAATCGACCTCATTGTTCTGGGCTTTGTGAGTACTAATTGGTGTACATAATAGTTTTAAGATTTTTCTAGTTGGAACTCCTTGAGTATATTTTAGATATTAAAGAGTTGTTATTTTCTTAATTTTCTTACTGGGTCTTACTGACATGAACAAAATTTTGAGGGACATGTCCTGTCGAATGAGGTTTGTTTCATATTTAAAATACTAAAATCCAGCAGATGCGATGCATGTGCAAGGAACCTCTCTTCTGGCTTGTACTGTTTTTACTGAATATCCACCATCAGACCCATCTTGATTTACTAATTCGGACCCTAGAAAACAAAGAAATAATAAGAGATGGGAAGACTTCAGTGTCCAGCATGCGTGCTGGACTTAAGGGCTTCCCATTATATATAGGGATAACATGATTGGTTTTTTCTACTAGTTGATTTCAGGTAAAAAGCTAGTTGAAGTAAAAGTACACACTGTTAGACATCTGATTTTGTATATGCACTTGAGTTTAATTTTTTGTTTTTTGGGGACCAGTACCCATCTTTTCACAAACCTGAACAGGAATACTGTTCTAGGATTTCATAGCTTTTAGAAGGTTCTCTTCTAAATTCATTTCAATTGCAACCATCTATATTTCTTGTGAGAAACTTTTTCTAGGTTTAACACTTTAACTACATCTAACAACTTACATCCTAATAGATGGTTAACATCATTTGAAAATAATGTTTTTGTACTGTGAGTTATGCAGCATTAGTTGATGATGCATATTTCTTTAAAAGATATTTTGGTGTGTAGTTGTAATTTGCCTGCCAGTGTTTATTTCATTAATTCCATGTTTAGTTACTTACAATTGCTTTTCCAATTCCTTAAATTTTTGTGTTATTGCTCCTGCTGTATGGATGCCACACCTTTCGTTCCCTAATGTGAGAATAATATCAACAGTGTCACTAGTTGCCTAATGTGCATATGGTAAAACAATGTTGGCGTTAAATATTCAACTTGAATTGGTATGCAAATTCTATTTTCTCAGGGGATGCATCTTATTGACCGTCGCTGGATAGTTTTAATCCTCTGAGGCTGGATATGTTCAATATCACATTCCCATCTTACAACTCACATGATTCACTTTTATTTTGTTGATTAATTTGTCTCAATCACATTTATGGATCCATATAATTTAAACTGTTGTAATTCTGTTTCTTGGAAAGATAGCCGAAAGGAATGTGCTTCCTATATGGTCGGTCTGCCCGTACCCTTCCGCTATGAATATCTGATGGCAGAGACGATATTTTCTCAGGTATATCTCTGTAAAAAAGCTTACTCACTTCTCACTATGGTTCTTTCATGCAATTGTTTGCCCAAAACATTTCTCATTTCAGTTTATGTTTTGTACGAAATTCATTTTAAGTTCACTGTATCTGTTTTTGCTGCAAATGCAAACGGGTTAGGATTGCATTACCACTTCATATGCCTAATGGATGAGAAGAAAATCGAACAAGAAAGAGTGAAGAATAAAGTCAGGAAACAGAACTAATAGAAAAAGAGTTATTTGCAGATTCAACTAAAAATAAGAATAGATGGTTGTGTTACCTCATGGAAAAATACTATCTGTTCAAATCAATCAACGATATAACATAAGGTTGTGCATGTATTTAGACTCATATCTGTTGATAGCATTTAGGTTAAAGCAATGTTCTATATGAACTTAAAATTGAGCCAGGACTTCTTTGACCTATACAGGCCCATAAGAGGACTCATGACCTTGAGACTTTTACTAGGTCGAGAACATTAATAAGAGTCAGGTAAATCTTTTCCTTAACCTTTCTCTAGCAGGGAGAATCCTGATTAGTTTGGAATTGGTGCAAAATTTTAGCTACTTGTCGGATATTAATTCCATTATTGTGAAACGTGCCAAAACCTGCAACTCTAAGTTAGCTTTGAGATTGCTTCTTACGAGCTAAAACTGATACATAGAAACTAAGGCATGACTCATAGCAGCTAACTTATTTTACTCAGTATTCTGAAATTTAAATTGCATTGAGCTAAAACTGATACATAAATACTAAGGCGTGACTCTAAAATAGCATCTAACATATTTTACTCAGTATTCTGAAATTTAAATTGTAAATTGTGAGAGTGTTAGATTGAGCAAAATATTGGTCAGTTTTTTGAATAGTTAGGCTTATTGAAATTGTTTCGTGGAACTTAAAATTCATGTTTTTGATTTTGCATTTTATATGATCAAACCAAATTCTTTGCAGTATTTTGGGCTTCTTCTAAAGCATGGTGGGTTGTCATACTTCACCAATTTCTATGTATAAAATAACTGTAAATAGCACGAGGTGTAGTTGAAGCATCACATTTTCCATTTTTCTTTGCTGTTATCTCATGTGATGACTCAACACAACTTTTAGCTATGTGCAACATGTAGCATGATTTGAGGGCCCTTCTCTTTATAATATGATGCCACAATTGGTTCCTTTCTTTTTAAATAACAGGATATGTTGAGATGGCGACAACTTTCTTATTAAAGGAGATAGTGATATTGTCATCCTCTTAGAGGAATTCTATTAATGTCCTCTTATGGGGCAATACCCTGATGCCTGATTTGCACAGAACATTTGTTTTCCTTAATTTTTTTTAAACCTATAGCACAGATACCAAATAGTGGAAACCAGGTACAAGAACGTAAATGTCAGAGATAACGTTTTTAGAGAGAATAGATGTAGAGATATTGGGATCAAATTGTTTGATGTTATCAACTAAAGGAATGGACTATTCAAGCGAACCATCTTTTTTGGAGTGTTGTCTTATTTTAACAATGGGTTTTTTGTATGAATACCCTTCTAAAACTTCAAATTTGTGTGAATACCCTCTTAAAATTTATATTTATTTCTGTACCCTCATAAAACATGTTTTTGCACAAATAACCCTAATATAACGGTTCTTCTAACACAGTTAATAACAACCATATTTATTTTAATTAAAAATAAAATAGAATTTTGAAATTATTTTTTTGTCCTCCATCGCGATTATCTTATAAATATTTCTTTTTGCACATCTACCCATTAAGGGTATGTTAGTCATTTTAATTTGAAACCATTAATTTTTTAATGGCGTTAGATGGTGTGGGAACATATGCAAAAAGAAGGATAAAAAAAGGGTAGAATAGCAAAACAAGTGTTTTATGAGAGTATACACGCAAATATCAATTTTGAGAGGGTATTCATGCAAAATTCAATATTTAGGAGGGTATTCATGCAAAAAACCTTTTAACAATTAGTTTCTTAATTTTTTCGGAGCCTTATGTCAAACCGTTTCTAATTCTACTTTTCAGATTTCACTTGACAAAATGCTTATTGGAATTTGAAAAATTAAAAAAATATTTGCACAAGTTGCTCTCTAGTAAACATATTTGACCCTATAAGTTGGTTCAAGCATTCAAAACCAAGTGTATCAATTTTGAATGGCTGAAGCCTCGAATTGTTCTTTGATGCTGGTTTGACACATGATGCATCAGATTTACAAGAATCTTGGGTGACCAAAATTCAGTATTTTTTTTTGAACTGTGGCATTTCCCCTGCCATGGTGCATATTCTCCTTGATGGATATTGAACTTGTAGGTGTTACTACTGTATTGTTCACATGGTGGATGGATGGTCATGCTTTTTTGGTTCAACTTGGGTATGCTTTTAGGGTTCAACTTTGGTTTGTTGACTTTATGTATTTGTGAAAAAATTTTGGGCTGATTTAGTTTCTTTGGTCCTGTGCAAAACATCTAACCACAATAACCAAAAACCTCATGATCTGATCTGGGTAATTGTATTTTATGTGTGCTATGTTAGTAGATATGTAATTTTAAAACTTTTCTGACAATATTATTTCTTTGTTAGTCTCTAATTGAGCATTTCATGTTTCTGAGTTATGCCCATGGGTATACGTTTATATGTTGTTTAATCTAATAAATATTGTTAAATATCATCATCTTGCAGATACTATTGTTACCACAGCCACCATTTAAGCCAATATACTACACGCTGGTTATCATCGACCTTTGCAAGGTAATTTTATGCTTATCCTGTTGTTGAGACTTGTATGTTACTAAACAAAGTTCTCCATGTAGTATAGATGGGAGGTAGAATAGTTGAGTTCATATAGTGACATTGACATATAGTTCATTCTTTTTCCTTAATTCCTTTCCAGTGACAATCCTTCGGAACTTCCCTTCCCTTTCACTTGAATTGATGCCCTTCTTCTCACTTCTGCTTTGATTGTCATAATGTAGTGTTGCTTAATGCTGTCCGTGCAGTACTTTCTTGAAAATTTTCATACTGTTCTCTTTCCTCAAATTCTTTACTTGATTGCTGACCTTTGAGTTATCACTTTGTGCAGTTTTTTCTTGTACTTTTAATTGCTTAATGATTAGGCGTTCTTCCATATATTTTTGCCTGCCTTCTCTTTTCTCTTATCAGCTTCTTGATTCCAAAAAAAAAATCCTTATGGTTGCTGTATCTGTTTTAGATGCTTCACCTAACTATTTTTCTTATAAATATTGCACCTCTGTGGTGTATATTGAATGGCACTTAATTTTTTTTTTTGGTTGAAGTTTCATTATTATTTTATTATCCAATATTTCTTGTATCATGCTACCTGTGAGGGTCAGTGGACAACCTGAAGGCTGAAAATTATTTTATACCATATACTTATTAATCAATGCCTATGCTTTTTTGTTCTTTTTCCTGTCTTTTAGATTTTTTTTTTTTTTTTTTGGGAACAATTTACATCCTGTGCTGTTTCATCAGAAAATGTTCAACTCTTTGATAGTCAAAAGGTTGCTTTCTGATTCTTGTGATACTCTTCTAGGCACTCCCAGGGGCATTCCCTGCTGTTGTAGCGGGAGCTGTCCGTGCTCTCTTTGACAGAATTGCTGATTTGGACATGGAGTGCCGCACTAGGCTCATTTTATGGTTTTCTCATCACTTGTGAGTCTGGTTTCTTTTTGATGTTTCTAATTTGGTATATGACATCTGAAAGTAAGCCAGAATTATTTTTAAAAATAATCTATGGATCCCTTTTTTTGAGTCTTACACCTTGCATTTCTTTCACCGAGTTTTGGCACCTGTATAGTAGATTGTGCACATGTATTTCTTATTTTTTGGTGCATTTTTGGCATAAAAGTTCATAAGCACTTGGATAAAAGATACTATGATTTTACTAGTTTATGTTAGAGACAATTAGCCATTCTTTTCTATCATAATGTTGGTTGATGATTTGGTTCTCTCGCTCACTGCTGCTTGTTTTTGTTGGCTAGACTTTCAGTTTAATGATGACAATGGTTGTAGATTTTGTCGGATGGTTATAGGTTTCATAAGATATATGAAATGCACTGACCTTCTTTTTGTGATTTTTCTCTTTGCAACTTTGTTTTCTCAATTGGAAGACTAAACTTATAGGTAATAGAGTTTTTTTTTTTTTATTTCCAATGTTACACTTGTGAGTAGAAGTTACCACAGTTATTACAAAGTTTTTTGTTAATTGAGCTGTTACAATTCCTTGTCATCAAGATTGCAAATATCTGTCTTGACCAATAAAGGTTGGAACCTAAATTGGACTTACGCAAAATTAGCCATCTAAATTATTTCATTCTCTGTTGTATCACTGGCTATTACCAGATAATATGTCTCACTATTAATGGGTCTCATCATGGGCGGACAATTTCCATATCCACTGATTGTGCATAAAAAAAAATCATTTTGATGGACATTCTCAATTTTTTTGCCAACCTTTAGTGATCGATCAGATTAGAAATTTTCCTGAGTAACTAAAGTATTATAATTAGATCATTGAACTTCAATCCTAGGCAAATATTGATTTGACTATGAACTATCTGGCTTATGTTGCACAGTAACTTGAACTGATTTCCCACTCAAGGGACTGCTGGGTTTGTGAATCAGGAACTTTTAACCTCTTACTCCTTTAGTGAAAATTAGAATTCAGGTTGCCAAAAATTGTTTTTAGAAAATAGGGACAGGTTGTGTTGGAGGCAAACTGGAGGAATCTAGTTCACATAGATAGAATGCAGCCTTCTGTTAAGTTTCTTATCAAAAATATAAATCCCTCCACTGGTTGGTGAAAGACTTCTTGTATGTGTTTTCTTCCAAAAGAAAGTGAGATAGTTTCTTGTTTTACAAGACTCCTAAACCCTATCCTTGTACTTGAACTAACAAACTGTGATATTTTGACTGAAACAAACTAAAAGGCAAATTCTTCCACAACCCATACAAGAAGGCATGCAAGCATTCTGATATCCATTCTCCAGACTACATGAAGTCCTCTAACTCAACCTGCAACTAAAATTATTAATCTTAGCAATGTCCCTGATCAAGATGGTAACCCAAGATATTGCCCAAATATTACGATGACTTGATATGCCCTAACTCTCATAATATAGGAATCTTGAATCTATGGAATTTAATTAAAAGGCAAAGAGGTTTAAACTACAAAGCTCCTAAGAAATGGAAATCTTTTGTGGACGTCATGTATTAGACTCCTTATTTGAGAACTCCTACATGAACAGCTTCTACGTGGAGATGGATTCTTATTTTCCTATGTGTCAAAGTTGGCAAAGTCTCTCAAGCTGAGTAATAATTTCGCAATTTTCTATCAGCATCACTTCTGACTCAGCCTTTTCTTGTGTGGCTTTATTTATAATCATCATCACTTTTGACTCAATCTATCAGACACAGACTTATTTAATCTAATGGAACTTCTAGTGGCCTTTTAGTGGCCCTACCAATTATTCGGTGGCTTTTAGTTGTTATTGTTGGTTGTCATATGCTAACCAACATGCTGTTTTAATTAATTCAGGTTGAACATATTATACTCGCAGCTTTTAGATAAATCTTGCGAAAGCTAAGTGTTATTATTGCACAGATTTCTAGTACTATTTTGCTTCTTTTTGAGTTAACTCTTTGTATGAAGAGTATTATTCTTATTCCTTGGCATATTAATTCTTTCTGAAATTTTTTATGGATTGTGTTATTGTTCCACCAGTTGTCACTGAATAGGACAGAGCATAGTCTGCTGTGCCGGTAACAGGCCCCGAATCGGTTGCCTGGCGGCCTTGGTTGGTACGGCCCTGCGCAGTGCCGTGCCGGCCTTGTACCGACACAATAGTGGTAGGAGAGAGGAAGAACGGGTGAGAGGAAAAGAGAGAGAGAGAGAGCATGGGAGGGAGGGATAGGAAGAGGAAGGAAGAGAGAGACTGGACGGCAGAGGCGGGAGAGCCTCCACGCGGAGAAGGTGGAGGCCAGGGAGCCGCAAAGGCGGGGCTCCGCTTTCGCCTGGAGGGGGCCCCTTCCAGAATTTTAAGTGAAGACAGAGCCCCACCTCCGCAGCTCGCTGAACGGCTTCTCTCTTCCTTCCTCTCCCTCTCCCTCCCTCCCCCGCTCTCTCTCTCTCTCTCTCTTCTTCTTTTTTCTTCTCCTTCCCCCTTTCCATCATCGGTTCCGGTTTCGTTGCTGGAACCGTCCCGGTCCACAGCCGGTGCTGCTCGAGACGCTCCGAACTGGGCGGTTCGGGATGGTTCCGCCGACCATGGGACAGAGTTTGTCAGGGGTTGCATTAGATGATAAGGCACAACCAGTTCTCTTGTTTTGAAAAATTATCTTTTATTGTCTTTAGTGATGATGCCTGGATTACAACCATAAATCTGCAGGTTGCTCTTGATTTAATAATTTCATGGTTTGCAGATCAAACTTTCAGTGTATTTGGCCATGGGAAGAATGGGCTTATGTTAAAGATCTTCCAAAGTGGGCCCCGCAAAGGGTTTTTGTTCAAGAAGTATTAGAAAGGGAAGTTCGTTTGTCATACTGGGACAAAATCAAGCAGGTAATATATCTGTACCAAATCACTTGTACTAAATATGACAAATTTGTTCTTGTTACTTCGTGGGACCTGGCCGCTTAATTAACGTAGGATGCTGTTGGTTTCCAGAAACCATTTGTCATCTAAGTAATGACAATAGTGCATTGTCAACATTCAGTAGAGAAATGCACCAACCTTAACCCAGCTTTTTATTTTTTATTGTTCCAATCTCTGTTCTGCTAATAGTTGCGGTTTCAATGTTATTCTTAGTCATCCTATCATGGTATTAGAATTCATCAATTTATCTTGTTTTAGAAATATCGACACATTTATTTAAGTTGATGCACCTACTATATTGTTTAAATGACTGCCAAAATCATTTTACATTCATACTGTTTCCTGGTCATCCAATTGTTATCAGTAATATTCTTGAATGCTGGTCACTGAAGTTGTTACAGCTCAATCTAGTGACCTTTCAAAGATAGGTTCTATGCCACATTGGCTTGAATCTACCAAGTAGAATTTGTACTATGCCAATCCATAAGCAACATATAGAAGACTGGTAGAAAGTCTGTCTCTGCAATGATGCAACTGGGTTTACAATTTTAGTTCCTATATTTCTGGATTGTAAAGGGTCCATCTTCTTTCATTTGTGGTTTGGAACTTCTGTAAATCCTCTCTGGGACAACTTTGCAGCGGGGTATTTCTGTAACTTGCAGAAAATAAGATATATACCCATGCATTTGCTCTTGTATCATTCTGTTTAAAATGGTATGCACTGCCATGGTGTAAATATACATTCTCTTATGCTATTTTCTTTTGTTTTTCAGAGTATTGAAAATGCACCTGCTTTAGAGCAATTGCTTCCCCCAAGGGGTGGGCCTAATTTCAAGTACATTATTGAAGATAGTCAAGAAGGCATGGAAGGTCACACACTTTCTAAGGAGTTAAACAGCATGATTAGGGCAAGGAAGACTGCTCGTGAGATTACTTTATGGGTAGAGGAAAATATAATTCCATTACATGGCTTTAATGTTGCACTTGAAGTTGTTGTCCAGACTTTTCTTGACATTGGTTCAAAAAGTTTCACTCATTTAATCACAGTTTTGGAGAGATATGGTCAGGTCATAGCTAAGTTATGTACTGATCAGGATAAGCAAATTTTGCTACTAGAGGAAGTCAGTTCATACTGGAAGAACAATACCCAGATGACTGCTATAGCCATCGATAGAATGATGGGCTACCGACTCATATCCAATTTGTCAATTGTTAGATGGGTTTTGTCTCCTTCTAATATTAACCAATTCCATACTTCCGATCGTCCATGGGAGGTATTTTCTTGCATCTTAGTACTTCTATAATCTGTCGTAGTTTGTTGGATTATTATGACTCATTTTTTCCTTTAGATTCTTAGGAATTCTCTCAACAAGACCTACAATCGTGTTACCGATCTTAGGAAGGAAATCCAATCGCTCAAGAAGAGTGTTCTATTAGCTGAGGAAGCCACAGTCAAGGCTATGAAGGAGTATGAGGCTGCTGAATCAAAGCTAGACGTGGTGGATGATCAGCCTGTTCAGTCTGAAAAACCAGGAAGGTTAAAACGGCTTAAGGGGTATGTGGAGAAAGCAAAAGATGATGAGACTTCTATACAAGAATCTTTAGAAGCTAAGGAAGCTCTCCTTGCTCGAGCACTTGAAGAAAATAAGGTATATTGTTTTACGATTGGCATTAATTATTGACATAAATTCTAATTGATGGTTTGCCTGTGGTGCTTAAAACTTAAAAGTTAAAACATAAGCTAAATTGAGAAAAGGATATTTGCTTAGAAATACATGACCTATATCAGTCATTTTACAGACAGTTGCGTACACTTCATAAATAATTATACTTAATCCTGAGTAATATTTTCAGTTATATGTAATCATTAATTAAACTTTTTTAGAATCTCCGAAAATAGAAAAACCTGTGCAGTTTTGTTCATTGATAAGCTCCAAACACTCTATTATTATGCTTTTGCTTTATTTGCATTATTATTGTTATGTTTTAATCTGTGTATCTTTTGAAACCCCAGTAGCTTTGGATCATGTATGCTCTCATAAGCTGTCACCCTGAACCATCTTCTCTTTTCCATCAGAAAATAAATTAGGCAAAAAGATATCAAGAAATTGTTCGAACAGGACATATGGTGTAATAGCAGTTTCAATTAAATATGTTGTCAACAGGAAGTATGTTATTGTGTTTTATTGCCTGGTGAATAACTTTTGACATATACAATTCTTACAGGCACTATTTTTTTCATTATATAAGAGCTTCAAAGATGTGCTTATGGAACGCCTGCCTCCTGTGTCTGCTGATGGAAAGTTGCCCAAACTAAGGACTGCTAATGTAGATTCCGTGACTATCGACTCTGAGCCATCAACTATGGATGTGGACCATGATGATGGAAAAACCGATAATAGGCAAGTTAATAATGACAAGCATCTTAGCTCCATCTTATTTGGTTGATATTTTACAATTTCATAAAATAACTTGTCGAACTATTTGGACAGTCAATCAAATGGTGAGAGAGTATTCCACAGCTACACCACTGGGGAGCAGGAGCAGTGGTGCCTTTGCACATTGGGCTATGTCAAGGCATTTTCGAGGCAATATGCAAGTGAGGTTAGTCCAGCTCTTCAAAAATGGAAGGCAAATGTTAAAAGCTGTACTTTTCTTGTCCAAGTATTGTACTGTGATTTGTTGCGGGCAGTGATTTTTTTGGGGGGTGTTGGGTATTTTGACGTCTCAGGTGTTAGCACTGAACACCTTGAGTAATGGTATTTAATGACTAATGCTGTTCATTGATAAAACGGAAAATGAGTCTTTATAGAATGTCATTATCACTGTACATTCTGATTGCTTACAAGATTGGTGATAGACTGCCTGATATCGTCACCTACATGTGGCCTCCCCATCACCATTGCCAATTGGAATCCATTATTACCAGTATATGCAAGATTTAATAGTCCCCCCCCCACAACACACACACACACACACACACACAAAAAGCTGAAAAATCTACGGCTATTTCTTACAGGTGCTGTTTGGCTATTTCTCATTGTTGCAGATCTGGCCTCATATTGATACACTGGACTCTGAAGTCTTCGCCGGAGACGTCCATCCGCTTTTCCGCAATGCTGCTTATGCAGGTTTATGCCTGTCAACCACTGAATTGTGACATTTATTATAACCTTTGTTGTATGCTGTTCAAAATTTTCTTTTGGTTGATTATAAAATATTTATATTCGTTTTGAAGTTCCTCTTTCCACCAGTTAACCTGGTCATGTTTTGCAGTGTCCCATTTTGTTTTATCAAAAAAAAAAGAGAAGAATATAAAGTCGGTGTCGGGTGAAATACGCGTCTATGTGCTTATGCAGGTTGTCATTCCTGTGTGACATTCTTTCATGCATCTTGGAGGTAAACAAAGTTCTCGATTAAAGAAATTAGTTTATGACCTTTAGATTAATGAAACAGCTGATATGCTGATGTTGATAAACCAACCAATACCTCCACCTTCAGGCTTATCAACATTTGGTCCTTGCTGGTTATTGACCCGTCGATAATTTGCAGCATTTGCTCAGGGAAGATTTGTTATATGTGATTTCTTTCTATATTGGCAGATTCGTGCTTTTATGCCTCTGAACACTCGATAACATCCGCTCAAAACTGAAGGGAATAATATATCTCTTTCTTTGAGAACTTGGGTTAGCAAGGACCAAATCTCTACGGTTAAAATGCACGGTGATTATAAAACGATGCATACGCCTCATGTACTAATTCATCCTGTATTTGTCGATAAATCCTTTTGAACTAAAAAAAAAAAAAGTTGAAGCCATCGCTTGCATTAAACGCATCGTGCCGACGGTCTCACAAAAGGAAAAAGAAGAAGAAAAAAAAAGCAGCCTTTGGAGCTCAAGGGATTAGACTAGCTAATTTTCAGCCTGGCAGTCGGTTCCATGATGAATTTTAATCTTTTTGAGGGCATGCGCTCTTTGTTTGAATAAAAAAGAAAACAATTAATGTGTTCTGGTTAGGGCTGGCAGGTCATGAAACATATTGTGACTGTCGTATATCAAAGTATTAAATATTATTATAAAATGTTTTTTAATTTTATGTTGATATTCTATATCGCAGATTGTATGTCACTATTATAGTATGCACTATTATTTTGCTGCCTATGATAATATCAGTAATATGATAAAATGATATAATATGCAAATAAGTACATATACTTATAATATGAGTTTTTGTTATTATATTAAGAAATAATAGTATTTGTTTGGGGGGGAGGGGGGGGTGTGGATGAGGCAGGGACCACTTTAGTCCCATACTGCTTTGAGAGGTCGTGCTTATAAGGTCTAGTTCCCTTTCTTTTGCGAGAGTTTTTTTGGTAGCGGCGAAAGTCGCACCGAAGGGATAAAACCGTACGGAGGTGAAGTACCTACGCGGCTCTCCTCTAGAGCGGACAATACCTTGTAACGGGGGCCGTCCATTTTTGTGCTCTAACAGTTGGTGCTTTCGTTGAGAGCCCCGTCGAATCTTCTCCGCACGACCCTTTCCGCTGGGGGTATCGTTGGAGGGGCGGATGGGGCAAGGACCACTTTAGTCCCATACTGCTTGAGTAGCAGAAAAAGGTCGTGCTTATAAGGGTCTCATTCCCTTTCCTTTGCGAGGGCCTTTTGGTAGCGGCGAAAGTTGCACCGAAGGGACAATACCATACGAGGGTGAAGTACCTACGCGGCCCTCCCCTAAAGCGGACAATACCTCATAACGAGGGTCATCCATTTCCGTGCTCTAACAGTATTGTAGTGATATTAATATAATTTTGTACTAATAATATTTGAGAATTATTATTAATATTGTTATATCATAAATATAATTTTAATTATTTGTAGTTACATTTTTACAATACTTCAATAGACATAATAATATGGTATATTTGCATTATCAATATTATACTGCAGATTAAATTTCTAATATTATTCTTATTTTTATGTTATATTGATATATATGATTTTTATACTATTATAGTTGCAAGATGTATAATGACATATTATTATTTCTACCATTTTATATTAATCATACAATATATTATTAGGCATATCCTATAATAACATAATATCATTATTATATCATTTTAATTTTAGGAGATATGGTTGAAAAGGATGGGGGGTTATAGGGATTACACGGCAAGAGGAGTGCAGGTCAATCCCATGGAAAGATGCAAGTCAATTGCTTGCAATTGAACTAACTTGCCGGTAGCCAAAAACTTGCAAAATATCCATCAGTAGCTAGCTTGCAACAAGTTGACTTGTAGTTTGTCCAATTGTGGGTAGAGGTGGAAACAAGCCCAACGTGAGCTGAGCAAAGCTCGCCTCGTTTTCTACTCAAGTCAAGATCCTGCTACCTCATTTAATTTTACATTGAGCTGGAGCTGCTTACGAGTAGTATGTTCAAGATATCTAGTGAGCATTAAAGATCGAGTCAGAGTCTACTTGTACAGTATGGAGTAATAACTTTGATTACATTTTAATCTTATAATTGTAATATATTATGTTCAACACAATCTATATTAGTTTATGAAAAATATAATAAATAATTCATTATCTATTATTTGTATAGATAATATTAACTGAACTAATGTATAGTAAATAAAAATTATTTATATATCAATATTTGAAGTTAATTTGAGCCGAGCTTGAGGGAGCTGCGCTGAACTTTGGCTCAGCCTATTTCTTAATTGAGCAAACATAACTCAAGCCAAACTTGAGCTAGCTTTCCAATAGCTGGCTTGTTCATCGGGCCGAGTCAAGAAAATGAATAGCTCTTTAGGGTTTAAATAAGTATAATGAGTTTCAACTTAGTTTTGTCATGTTCCTAGAGAATATTTTAAACTTGGAATAGAATCGATTTGACCTATGATTTACATATTACATTGGATCCTGATCCACTTAGAAAACGAGATTCTAGCTTTGAGTTTTATAGGGGCATAATAACATTTACTTCTAAAAGTAATTCGCATATATAACACCAAAAATAATTATCTCTAAAAAAATTATATATATATATATACACTTAAGGCCAAATGAATCACCTCCTAAAATTCATAGTGGCATTCTTTTGCTGTTTATATTTTTAGTTAAAAAATATAAATATTGTCACTATACAATGTTTATGAAGACCATTCTCTCTGTTTTTTTTACTGCTAGTCTTTCACTATGAATATTTAAGCATCATTTCATAATTTTTAGATTTTTTTTTCTTTCTTACAGTTAAAATTCGATGCAGCCCGAACAAAGCCAACATCTTGAACATGTGCCCCATTTATTCTTTTCATGCAGGTGACGAGTCTTGTCGGAATGCCCAGTCTGTATCTGGCTTGTCTCCTGCTTGTCGTATTCATAAACAGCTAAGTTCTTTTGCAGTTCTACCCGGCGTCGCGCTGATTGGCATCTTTTGCATGGTTTTATCGCGTAGCATGTATGCGTGTGTGTAGGTTTTATTGTGTAGCAAGTATGTGTGTGTGTAGGTTTTATTGTGTAGCATGTATGTGTGTGTCCACACACAAGCTCGGCTGGCCTTTGCCGATGCTTTAAAGCACCGGTAATAAATCAACTGGTATGGCACGATACGTTTTTACCGACGCTATAAAACGTCGGCAAAGACCTTAGCTTGAACCGACGCGACTAATAAGCATCGGCAGAATCCAACGTAAGCCGACCCAAAAAAGCATTAGCTTATAATGTCCGACACTTTTAAGCGTCGGTTATCTCCGAACGATGCAACGCTCAAAAGCATCGGCATAGAGTCAGATAAAGAAAAACTCCCATCTTCACCTGTCTGACGCTTTTGAAAGTGTTGGGACGAAAAATACCGATGCTTATAAACATCGGTAAGGACTCTAAAAAGCGTCGAAAAATATTACTTTTTTTGTAGTGTATTATCTGCAGGATCTAGCAGTGTAGACACAGCTTTGTGTTCATTCTTTCTTGATTTTTATGTTATCCGCCTCCTCTGCTTTGCATTGTATCTTGCGTGTTACAGGAAATTGCTGAAGAAACGCACTGCAAACTTACGATAAATTCATGCACATGCACTTGCACACGAGAAAATACGCATGCAATATCAATATCCATGTGTGTAAAATGACACATGGATCAAATTTCCTTTTCAATTTTATACGTATATCTAAATAAAACCTGTTCTAGGGGCTTCCGAATTTAATCCCATATCGACCAAGTAGCGGAAATATCTGTACCTTAAATTGGGGGGCTCAAAGTCTTTTCCATAGGAGGCGCCTTTTGTGGGGCAAAACCGTAAGGGGTGGCTCCCACCGCGAGCTTAGCGCCAGATGCGGTCTACAATCCCCAAAGCGGACAATACCTTCCAGGGAGATACAGCTCACTTTCCCTGCTTGGCTCGGTGTGAAACTGTGCTATTGACCGAGTCAGCCCGGCAATAGATGGCGCGCCAGGTAGGGGCCCCGACCGGCACAGGACCTTCCCGCTAGGGGGGCTGTATTCTAGGGGCTTCCGAATTTAGTCCCATATCGACCAAGTAGCGCAAAGATCTGTCTTAAATTGGGGGCTCAAAGCCTTTCCCTTGGGAGGCGCCTTTGAGCTTAGCGCCAGGTGCGGTCTACAATCCCCAAAGCGGACAATACATTTCGGGGGGACACAGCCCGCTTTCCCTACTCGGCTTAGTGTGGGACTGTGCTGTTGACCGGGTCAGCCCGACAACACTCGGTCTTTCTTAATTTGCTTTCCAACATTTTAATATATTTTTTCTCCAAGTTTCTTGTTATTATTACAAATGCGAAAATGAGAACTTGTCATAACCACAATTTCATGTGCTCCATAATTTTTTTATATTTGGAAGCCTGCCTGAGAACTTGCCGACAGAAAATGTTATTATGAATAATATATACCAACTTGATCGCTAGAGTACCCGGGCACCTAGTAAAGAAAACACCTCTGTCCATACTTCAAATAGGACACAGACAATGGAACTAGCTTACCATTTAAACAACTTAATATATGAATAATATTTCTCTTAGCAGTTAGAAGTTCTCATTTGTTATTCCAAGAACATTTTGAAATGAAGATTCCTCTAAGCTGTCGAGATTCCTTTTAAGGGCTCGCAGTCGGTAGAATCCAACTCAATGAACTCTGAGTTGACACTTGGCCCAAAGAAATAAAACTGGATATCATTAGTTTGTTCCTTAATCAATTCATGGTAAATAGTGAGCAAGAGTTATTAGCACGAGCATCAGTCTTTTTGTCTTTCTTTTGTCCCGACAGGCACATGTCGCCAAATGAGCAAGCTTCACTTCGGCCCCCTCCCCTCATTGTCTTTTTCTCTTCTTTTTTTTAAGTTCCAGAAAAAGAAACTTGTTCTGTTTCTCCAACTCCTAAGGAATTCACCCTTTCCTCGGACATTGATAATTTCTTGAGTCAATAGCCATAAAAAAGTAACCTCCTGCCAATTAATAAGGAATTCGTCTTTGGCTTTGTTTGTGGTTGTGATAAGCTCCTTAATTCAATCATTTTTTCCCCCTTTTTAGGAGAGAGAGCTCCTTATTTCATTCAAACTAAAGCATCCATTATAACTCAATCCAACTCAACTAAGCCTTGATCTAGATCCCAAAGGGGCTAGAGTGAGCTGCAAAGCACCCAATATAGCTAAATGCATTGGAGCAGTCCGACCGCGAACCAACATGCATAGAACGTGTGTGTGTGTGTGTGTGTGTGTGTGTATGTGTGTGTGTGTGTGTGTGGCAAACTTTTCATTCCTTTTTTTTTAATCCATTTTTGTGTGTGTTGGTTTTTAATGGGACTGGTCCACTACTAAGCTAGTAAACCTGATCCAACCAATTATTTCTCCAAGGCAACAAATTTCTTTCAAATAGGCTCATGGTACGCCGTATCGGTCCGAATCGGACTGTACAAAGCATACCATATCGATTCGGTACCAGTACTCGGTACGGATGGCATGCCAATACTCGAAATGTCCAAACAACTTCATACCATATCATACAATACCGACGCTGCATCAGTATGACATCGATATAGGGTTTGGTACCGAAACGGCAAACTTTTCTAATACTTGATTACAGCCTGCTGGACCCTATATTCAATTTCTATACTATTACAACACTTCTTAGGGCACAAGACTCTTCAATAAGTGGGGATTTAAAGAAATCCCAAGATCCTCAAAAGACTTCAACATCTTGGGTTTCCCCTTGGCCTTCTTGTCCTTTTCATGAATATTGTGCTCCTGCCACTTGATGCATTTCTTTAGGGCCATAAATACAATAAGATACAAAGAGAGGTGGGTCAATGGCCAGCTTGTCCTTGTGCAAATTCTATACAGAAGTATATATCATATGAGAATCTTGAAAACCTAATAATTAGGTGTCCCATAACAAATTAATAGCCCAAGGTGTATGCCCTCCTTGTTATCTTCCATCACTTTTACTTGACCTTTGGAGTAATGATTCCATTATTGTTTCCTTGTGTAAAGCTTGAGATGGACCACATGGAGCCTCCCCACACACATGTGCACTCCAGAACTCCAGTTTTCTCTATTGGTTAATTTGGCATTGGCAAGTGAAACCTCACGATTTGCCATACATTCTGCGACAGGCATCTAGGATTATGATTATTTTATGGAAGCGTTTTCCATAACCATGACTATATCTTCTAAGTGGAGAATAAGTATAGACAAGCATGTCAAAAAGCCATTGTTGAATCCCACCCAACAAAGATACAATATATTAGCATCAGAATAACTTAACAGGAGATCATGCTCATCTATGGTAAACTCAATTGACACAAACTAGTTGCCTGTGTCTAGAATGGCCAATCATTCTCCCTATTTCTGACCAAGTGGATTACAGCATCTTGGGCAGAAAAGTAGAAGAAAAGGGAACAGCAATGCACTATATGCAGCCAGATGTGTCTTCTGAATAAAGTGTGTAATTTTTTATAGCCAAAAATATTTTTCAGCTGGTTGAAGAGTGTGGTTATTTAAAATTATGGTACTGTCTGGTTGTAAGAGTGGGTACTGAAAGTTGGAGGAGTTTCAGATAACATGGAATTTCAACTTTGGAAGATAGTACTGTCCCAAGTGAAAAAAGAAAGAAAATAAATTATAAGTGGAACTATAAGAAATTTTCACAAAGTGGCCCAACAATTGTTTTTGTAACTTCATAACTTGTAAGTTCAAAATCAGGAACATTCCCAAAGCATCATAATTTACAGTAAAAGGAAAGACATGCTTATTATCTAGCAATAGACAAAGAATTTTTTCTTTTTTTTAAAAAAATAAAAAATATGAAGAAATTGATTCGAGGATGAATATTTCCCTAACAAATAATTTTATTCTATGGTTACCGGTCAGGCATTTCAACTAAATTTCATATGCTCGCACAATTAAATAACATCACTGAAAACATACTTTTCCATATTAATAGATGATTTTTCCTTGTACCACTTCTTCTTCTTTTCCCCTTTTGATGAAAGGAGTTGACTTCCAATTTTTTTGTCTTTCTTTTTTCACCCTTTTATCCTCAAGAATCTTACATTTCAGAATCAGAATACTCATATTCAAAAGACTAGAAAAATAACTCATTCTTAAATTTCACTTTTCACTTTATTCTATGTGGTTCTCATAAGGAATATAACTTATTTATCTTCAGAAACACAACCAACGATTCATGCAGGTAGTCCAACATCTACATTTTTCTTTTTTGTCTAGCCTACTGTTCGGATTATAGTAAACCAGTCTCTAAGCTATTCAAAGCGAACCAAAATTCCCAATGTTGACTCATTTTTTCTTGCTAAAAAAATTCATACTATATTCTCAAAGCAACCCTTCTTACAAAATTCCCAGTTTCCGCATCAAGCTGAAAGTAAAGCTACAAATGGTTGTTGAGTATACGGGCATAAACAAAAAAAATAAAATCTATGGACAGATTCCAGTCATTTGAAATGGACAACTTGGTGCAAAGCTATGCCACCAAAATCTTGACCACTTCTAAATTTATGCATAACACAAGATCCGTTTGTCGAGAAATATTAATGAAAGGGAGTTTAAGATTTTTTTTTTTTTTATAGATGAATAAGGGAGCAACAATTAATCATCATCCCCTTCAATATATGGTTGGTTTCACCACCATTAATTACTTCTCTTTTTCACTTGATACGTCCATGCGGAGGAACTACTAACCTTTAGTTTGGATGACACATTCAAAACCCCAAGCTTCTCCGCATAGAATTTTCCTTGTGGAGAACTCGTACTCTCATTTCCTGGACGGACAAGTGCTGCAGTGGGGCTGCCTGATATATTGGACGATATGCCTATGATTATAATCCCAATGTTCTTTAAACTTGAGGCTATGTGACGATCTACAACCTTGGCACCATAGCGTCCTCCTTTTATCAACAAAAGTGGGACCAGGTGCATATATATAGCTCCCATTTCCTCCATGTTTAAAGGGTCATTGCCGGCAAATGGCGAGGCATCCTTATCTTCCATGCTTTCGATCGATGAGGACGGATCACTTAACCACATCGATAGGACCGAGTCTGAGTTCTTCGCTCGCATGCACAGCAGTGTGGAGTACTATTATGGTGGTGGTTCTCATTTGAATAAGCAGCAGGCAATCCAACAAGTGGAGTTCAAATTTATAATTTAAAGCTCCTTTAATATAGTTAGGTCGATCTGGATCCATTACAGCAGCATCAGATTGCAGCGTGTTCAGATTGCATTAAACATACGTATCAACCTCACATAGTGATGCTCGGTGGAGGAGGAGGAGGAGCATTTGCCTGCTTCAAAACCATGGATTTCAGTGTTTTGTCTTGGCACGTGTGAAGAGCGTGGAAAAGTCTTCCCTGATGCACCTCCGTCCCTAATGAAACCAAACCATGACATGACCAACAGGCAGTCCAACAGTTGAAACTTCAAATCGTCCCCCCGACAATATATGTGGGAACCTGATGAGCTCGCAGTGTGGCTCCCCACACGACCAATACTACAATAACTGCAGAGTTTTCCGACATCATGACTCGCTGCTTCTGAGTCGCCTCAGAGGGATTTATGTCTCTCTTTACTCTGTGCACATATATGTGCAGGAACTTATGAATGTATACAGGCATTCGTACACATGCACGGACATATACATGTAGATGTACGCTGGGAGCTATATAGGATGAGCCGGTGGGAGGCCGAGGTGCGACGTGTCTACATTCCAAAGGGGGGGTTTCGGTGGATTTGAGTGTGGATATGGCTGATGCCATGGGGAGCAGCGCAGACCTGGAAGGTCGTCAAAATAATTGCTGCACAGACCAGGGGGGCGAAGAAGGAGGCATCAAGGAGCAAGATCGGCTGCTGCCCATCGCCAACGTGGGGAGGATCATGAAGCAAATCCTTCCCCCCAACGCCAAGATCTCCAAGGAAGCCAAGGAGACGATGCAGGAGTGCGTGTCGGAGTTTATTAGCTTCGTCACGGGGGAGGCCTCGGATAAGTGCCACAAGGAGAAGCGCAAGACGGTGAACGGTGACGACATATGCTGGGCCCTCAGCACGCTGGGGTTCGACGACTACGCCGAGCCGATGAGGAGGTACTTGCAGAAGTATCGGGAGATGGAAGGGGATAGAGCAGCTTCAGGAAGTCATGGTAGTAGGGCGAACAGTTTGGATTCTAGAGACGAAGCAAGAGGTGAGCAGCAGAGAGATCAATCATCTGGAGCTTGCCAATTCATGTTTAATGCCTTGGAGAGGAACGATGCTTCGACATCAAGGCGATTTTAGGATCGATCTTCGAGTCTGCAAGTGATTGAACGAAAACTAGTGTGTGTTGATGATGGCAACAATGATTAGGGTGGCGGCTGTAGCTGTTGCAGAGAAGATGATGGCGCTGGTGATCATATGTATGCTCTTTTATTTGTCATAAGGTCAGAAATCTTGGATTTCTGCTTTGCTTGTAAGCGTTGTTGGCTGAATTCTTGGATTGCTATGTTTCTGTGCTAATCTTTTTTGATCTCTCTAGCTGCTTTCTATTTTTCATATAGTAATTAAGCACAAATAGAGAGAAGAAATTTCCACTTTACCACTCAGACATAAATGTGGGTATTAATTAGATTTATTGTTCTTAATTGTATGCAGTACAAGATCGCGTTCCTCAACTTCTCGCAAAAAAAGTAAAATTATCATACTGAATATCTTGTTGCCTTATCAAAAACTTCGTTCTAAGCAGTGGTTGGAAACAAAGGAACTGAATTATTTACACAACCAGAAGAGGATGATAATCGGTAAGAGGTGTCCTTTATGTGATTATTAACTGTATACTAATCTATAATAATTATATAGTGTTTGAAGTAGAGAATAGGCTACTGAAATTTTTTTTTTTTGAGACATAGAGGACGAAGTGAGAAACTTCCCCCATTTATTGATCAGAATAGGCTGCTGAAATCACTTGGAGAGAAAGCAAATTAGAGAAAATACAAAGTGTTGGTTCTAATGTCGTTTGAGGCATGTGAAACGATATAGTCTTTTTTCGATGGGAACCGGAGGAAGCGAAATGCTTCCCCCAACTTTATCATGATAAAAGAATGAATGAGTACGTATGCAGTCTAGAGATCGACAGGAGAGGAAAGGAGAGAGTTACAGTGAGTGAACAAGTTATGCAGTAAGATTAGGCAGCATCAGGGAATTCAGAATGATGCGGTGCCCATCTTTTGAAGCATCTGAGCACATGTTTCCCCAAATCTGAAAGGAGTGAAGAATTTTGTGCTGAATTGTTGTGATTGTGAACTTTTTTAGGAGGAATATTCTCGCATTCTTTTCTTGCCAAATTTGCCAACAAATTGCCATAGATAGTTGATCCCAAGCTTTCCTCAGTTGTGCCTTAATTTTTCCTTCTTCTCCTAGTTGTCCAAAGCTCCTGTAGGTTTGGGGTCGTCCATTAACGTTTAGACAAGAGAGAAAAGAAGACCACATCCTTCTGGTGAAAGGACATCTGATTAGGAGATGATCAACAGCTAGTTTTGGTACTTATCGCACAAAGGGCAACCCCGTACTTATCCTCCATCCTTTTTCTTTTTTTGGCTGTGACCTCTCCAGTGTGCAGTCTATCTTTTGATGCAAGCCACATGAACACTTTAATTAATCTTTTCCCGTACTGCTGCCTTCCAGATTGCTTTATAGTATGGACAAAGGATACCACCATTATTAAGGAATTTATAGGACTTACCAGTGAAGGAATTTATAGGACTTCAGAGGCATTTGAAATGGTAATCACGATTGGAATAAATCAAGATCTGAGACATGGTTTTCTCATGTAAATTGAGGAAAGAAGCAAGAGTGCTGGCCAATCTATGAAATATTTTAGTCGCGCCAATAGTATCTATGATAAAAATAGCGTTACATAGTTATGGATTGGTTACTCTTGTGCTTCAGCTTGCTCTTTCATTGACAATCCTTGCAAGCAAACCAAAACTAGTGTTCAACATTTACATTCCATATCTTCCCTCAAAAAAAAAAAAATTTACTTTCCATATCAATGATGCTTGATCATTTTTATCCTCTAAGTCCATTTATATATTGACTCTTGGCAATTTCTCCCCCCTTTACCATTCTTGTTGTGGTTCATTTATTCTTCAGGATTTTAGTGCAAGGCTATACAAGCATATCTTGCCATTTAAAACTCTAACATAATATTTAGTGAATCTGGGACTGGCTATTTGAGAAAATCCTAGTTCATGTTTCATCTGGAGGGTTTTTCCATCCACCTATATGATGTCTAAAACCAAGCAAGCATCTGAAATAAAAAGGTATATGCCTCTCCTGTTTATGTTAGATGCTCACTTTAACAGCATAACTGTGTTCGACCATTGTTATCACATAGGTCTACTTTTCATGTTTCCTTAAACCCTAGCCAGGGGACCGTGGACAGCCCTTGCCTCAGGATAAGTTGCATTGTTTCCTGTCAAAGCCAAACAAGCTTTATGATACTGGGACGGTTTTGCTTCCTAGCTAGAGCTGAAGATGACTGAAAACTTGGGGTAAGTATTGGTCTTGAATTCCAGTAGCATTGTTATATAACTAGATATTGTTCTCACCGAGAATCAAAGTTCTTTGGAAACAGCAAATATCAAAAGTAGAATTTCCCCCTTCGGAATTAGTTTCGCTAAGAGGTTCTTTTCCTGGTGGTGGTGTTATGGCCTTTGCAAAGAGAAGCAGTGTTGACTGTTGAGTCTCTCCTTCTCCCTCTCTCTCTCTCTCTCTCTCTCTCTCTCTCTCTATATATATATATATGTATATAAATATATTTACACACCCCAATATGTAGAGAAAGACCTACCTATCTATCTTAATATTGAACCAGTTCTACCAGAATGTGCATGCTGTGGAAGTCCGAATCAACAACTTCAGCTTGCGGCCACTGTACATCTTGTCTGCAAGTGTCACCTCGGTGCCTGTGAAGACTTTGATGGAAAAAAACTCTGAATCGACAATGGAGTGGAAGTCGTGGAGAGTGTCCGTGATGACATGCGTGCATTAGCCACCGTCTCTTGGCACTCGAACAAGCAGTTAGACTAGAGAAATAATGTTCAGAAGAATGCCATCATAAACTTTGAACTGCATGTCACGTCAAGATATGTGGTTTTCCCGTGTTTTTTTCCAGGCAATACAACAATTTAGGCCTCATATATGAAAAGTTCCTGCAAATATTTACCAGAGAATGCTAGCGATATCGTTCCGAAATGCAGATTTGGAGAGCAGCGGGCCCGCGCGTGCTGTCAAGTTGGAAAGAATCATTTCCCTACTAAAAAACCCAAAAGTTCACCTCAGTCTACTACCACAAGATAAAAGGATAAAAGATGGAGAAAACTTTTTGTGAACCCAAGAAATGAATTGTTACGAGAGATGATGGGAGGAACTAGTCTCTGACCCCCATTCCCAGCAAAAGCTAAAGACATTAATGGGTACTTTGATACCTTATCCAAGTTCATGCATGCTAAGTAAATTTGTAAGCTCGCCATTATTGTTGCTTCAGTACAGTTCTGGAAGACAGACTTTGCTTCCCTTATTTCTAGCGGAAAAGAAAAGCAAAAAAACTTGTTATTTACTTAAAAGCTCCTAATTAGTGAATGTACACATAATTCACAGTAAAGAACCAGTGCATGGTTTATCTGCAGTTATGCCAAAGGATGTGAATACATGCATAAATTTTAGTAAAATAATTAAAAAATGAAGAATTTTTCATGACAAGATTTTTAAAGAGAATTACGTACGGAAGACCAACACTTTACTTCCATTTTGTTAGAGATTACGTGCATAAAATCATTATGATATAGACACGTACAGGAAGGGTTGCTGCAAAAAAAACTCACTTCTATCACATAAAGGAAATCCCTTTCTTAAGTTGAGCAAATTCCATGGACAAGTAACATATATTAAAAACTAAATGAATGGCACTAATCACTCATAGATTCGAATGCAAAGAAGAATGAGCCATGACATTGCACTTCTATACAACAATTAATGTGCAGTATCAGCATTTGTTGTATAAAATACTGTATGCCCAAGCGCACATGGTATATAGACTTACTATATTAATCAGTTTCAGATCCTTGTGAATTTTCTTCGAGATACATAATCTCACAGAATTTCTACTGAAACACTAATCTGAGAACATAATGCCTTGATATACTTATTGCAGCAATACCAACCAGAGTCTCATCTTGGAATCCTCTATCCTTTTACTTTGTACTTTCTTTAATTTAATTTGTCTAATAGCTAATTTTGAAGATAATTTGATTTGTCCAGTAGTTACATGATTTCAACTAGGATCATGGAGGAAATTTCTACTGTGCATATGATAAAATAGTTCAGCACACAGACATAAGAAAATTGTTGAAAATTTTCGGTCCAAATGGATGGCATATCATTGGCTATGAAGGCATTACCAGAAACAATACTATTAGGAAGCCGGTAAGTGAAAGATATGACATTTCCCAACTAGATGGGTTATATATATCGATTGTGCTAGCTTTACAATATGGAAAAATTACTAAAACCATTGAAACATACTATCTAAATTAGCCACATGCAACTTTGCTTGCTAAAAGCATATTTTTGTACTCGAGTTTTATAATCAGGAAACGAGAAATTGTTTTAACGACAAACGTAAGATTTTTTTTACCAAATCGAGGCAAAATAAAAGCAATCTATACTATACAAATGATCTGGTGACTATGGAACTGGTAGAACTTTATAGTAAAAATAGCTTATTTTATGATTTTGTGGAGAAATCAATGTCAAAAAGATACTGAATCCACCCATTTTTCTTTTCATTCTTTCTTTTGTAGAACAAGGGACATCAGAAGATTGTAGAGCTTCATACCACTCTTAGTCAAAAAATTTGGACCAATTATATTTTTCATAATGTTGAAGGATTGTTCGAATAATTAATAATATTTACAATATTTTTTTCATAAAAGTCTTTAAAATAACGTATGTCAATCATATATTCTAACAAAATAGCATTGCATGTCTTTCAAATAATGTCTAGTTGTCGAGTTCACATTAAGCAACATGATCAAACTAGTGACACCCTTTTTCAAGAAAAACATTAATTATTAAATGCAACAATATTTAATTCTTAACCAAACAGAATCCACTAATTTGTTGGACCCATGGCTCCATGATTTAGAGTGATGGATGACCTAACGGGGTAGTGAATAATGTTAGGCATCTAGCATTAGAACATTTGACCTTTTTCATTAGTTTAAGAATATGAAACATTTGAGTTGTAACCCTTATTACTTCCACTCACTAGGTTAAAGATGTCAATGCACTAAATGCATATGAGCTTCTGCCTATATCTAGAAGTCCTAAGGGGCCAAGTGCGACATGCCTCTTTTAGATGGGTTTAGGTTTCTTCTTCTCTAAGAAAATAGATGATAGTATAGACGACCACTTGCATCACCGTTGCAATATTTCAAAAGCCACAACAAGTACTACCTCAATAGAGGAATGCTAAGATGGCCAATGTTGGGTGAATCATTAAGCAAACACTGCCGTTGGATGCTAAGATACCCAAAAAAGCCAAAGAAACTATGCACAAATGTGCATCCGAGCTCATTAGCTTGATCAATGGAAAAATTCTAAAAGATGTCTTAAAGAGAAGCGCAAGAATATCAATGAGTATATATATATATATATATATATATATATATATATATATATATATATATATATATATATATATATATATATATATATGTATGTATGTATGTGTGTGCGTATCTCTGATACAATCTAACTGGATCTACCATCCTTCCCCTCTTCTTTCTCCTCCCCTTTCCTCTTCCTCTCTTTCTCTCCCTCTCTTTTTCTAGATCTCCACCCATAGGAAACCCCATGAATAAAGCAAGGAAAAGAGTGCATGACCTCAAGCACGCTTCTCTCTTTATTTTTCAAATTAGGCAAACTATTTGCATCATGCTAGGTACCAACTAATTCCAACCAATTTTGGCCGGGACATATAGGATGTCCTTGCTTGGCTAAGGAGCAATTTCTCACACTTTGTATTATCTTGTTTTCTTGACAGAACAATACGATACAAACAATATCATCCTATTTTCGGCAAACCTTAGTTCTTAGTCATTTATATTTTTTAATATAGATTTGACATCTTTTAGGGTGCTGAGAGTGTCTATTTTGTACATCACCTATACTTGATATCAACTTCATGTAAAAAAAAAGATAAATCTATAAAGTGTCATCCACCAAATATCATAATATCAATTTTTATGTGTGTAAAGATATACTATCTAATAATAAATAAGATCATCCATTAAATATAATAGCACTACTCATAAGTTAAAAATATCCACAATTGCATATCATCAACTATCGAAGAAAGATGTTCATAATTACATGACATAATTCACTTCTTATTTTCCTCCTCTCCTATACTCTTTTTGGCTAAGACATGAAATAACTCGATAAACTCATACTTTAAACAACTTGTTGGACCACTGATTGTTAGAGTCGTCCAATTGAAATGTAGCCAATCTATTATAGAATAATTTACTCCCATTGAGCTTGTAGTATGGTGGTTGTTATAGCAAATGTTTGTTTGATATATCGGCCATTTCATAACAAAACACTATCTAATGCTTTTTGGGCTAGCAATGGTAAACCTAATTTTTACAATAACGGACTTGACATATTGACACTCCTCTATGAAAGAATTTATACTCGCAATATCCCTCCCCCACCCCAAAAAAATATATAAAACACCTTGACAAAAAGAAAATAAAATATCAAAAGAAATTTATCATATATAAATTTAGAATAATGCTACAACAGTTAGATATTTGGCATCAAGAAAAAAAGTTTATGGTTAAGAGTGGATTGATGCGGTTCATAGGATTAGCTTAATTTATGGGTGAATTCTAGTATAAAGTGCTAACTATCTTATGAATTGCGGTTCTGAAGCTATTCTTGGTACCAAATTGCATCTTAAAGTATTTTTATAGAGTAAGATGCTAAAGACCACCTGCTAGATAGTCACTTAGATCAACAGGTTAACATGAAAGTCGATGACTAATCAAATGGTAACCATGACAACAACATCAGCTTGGAGAGCTAAACAGTGATATGGTAGATCATTGGTAGAGGTACTCTTTCATAAATTAACATCATCAACAAGGTCATAAGAATCAACATTTTATTTAAATTCCCATACCATCATCAACATATCAGCCGAGATGAAAAACCTAGCTGGAGTCTAATTGAAATCAAATTATACGACAATAAAGGTATCGCGGTCGGCAATTGGGTGAGATTAACACCTCTTCCGAGTCGAACCTGAACTCAGAACACGACCCAAGGCCCAAATATCGGACATGCGAGGGTTCGTTCTTTCCAAGCCGGAGGGAGGGTTCTTTCTTTCCAAGTCGGCCAAGCCCTTCTCCCTTCTTTCTCTCGCTCGCTCGCGGACGTAAGCAAGCGCTGGGATAAAAGAGCCATCCATTCCCTTTCTTTGAGGGAAGAAAGCGTCGGCCTTGTGGCAATGGCGGGGGTTGCTCTCCTGGTTGATCTCTTGAAGAGAAGTCAGGGCTTCTCCGCCCAATCCCTCCACTCCCACAGCTTGTTCTCCGCCACCGTCGCCGCCTCGGCCGCGGCCGCTTCCATTGCGGCGGGGAGGCCTTTCGCCTCCCGCGCTATTTTCGGGTGAGTTTATTGGATCCCCCCTTTCTTGCCTGCGTTCTCGGTGTTTTTGTTTCATAATCTCTTGTTGGGATTAGAAGATTTAAGATTCTCGTTCATAGGTTTCACCAGATCAAGAAAAAGATCGTTTTTCTCTAACAAAAAAAACATCATCTTTCTCTGGTTCCCGTTACTAAATTTACGCTACAAAGGTGTGAGTATGCGTCAAGAACTTAGATATAAACGGATATAATTTCTAGTAATGGGTAATCCGTGGTGGAATTATCAGAACTTTCCTTTTCCTTCTTTGATTGTAGTCTGCATTGGATTGGATCTGGAACGAATTCTCTGTGCAAAGTTGTGAGGACAGATAATGCGAGGATGAATGAGTCTGCTGACCTATTCTAGGCAGCTCCAACATCAAATTTTTAAACAGTTTATGCTTGTTGTACATGAAATTGTTTATGATTTTCCACATTCTGTATAATTTATTATATATTTGAAGCTATGGTTTTACTGATAAGAATCAAACATGGGATAATTTTGGATATTAATTAGGAGGCAAGGATTTAGTCATATTCAAATTTAAGCAAAAGTATGCGACTTTAGAAGGGAAAGAGGGCCTTCTCTTGAAGCATAAACTGCTGGTTGGAGAGTACAAAAATGTACCATGTTGGTAGCAGTATAAGCTTATGAGGCTAAAGAGCAATCTCATGAAATTCCTATGTCTAGAAGAAAAGGTAATTGATGGGGTTCTGATATAGGGTATTGCGTTTAACTTTCATGGAAAAGTTATTAGCTAAAGCTCAAAATGTTTGATGGAATAATGCACGCTCTAATGGGGTGAAACGTGTAAGAAAGTTCAGAAAGTTTTACTATTACTTGGAGCAATAGACTTTGAGGATTATAGGTATTCAACAAGATGTTGACTTATAAAGACGAGATGGGTCATCATAGTTGTGCTGAAATGACAAAAGTAAAAAAACTGTCGCCATCATGTTTGTAATGAAAAGAAATAATTTTAAGATGCTCCAACAACGGTCAGATATTCTTACAAGGCCACTTCTGTAATGACAAATACAAAGTTTACTTTGTTAAGTTCCAGAATGTAGTATGGTTGTGGGGGAACAGATGATATTTAGCTTTTCAAGTGTCTCTTCTGAAGGGCTGAACTGGAAGGATCTGTAGAATGAGGTGGTCATATAGTAGAGTATGTTGGCGAAGATTTTCTAGTTATTTAAGGTGGCTAGGCAGGATATAATCTAGGAAGGAAAACTGTCGTTTTTGTGGCCAGTATTTATCTATGTTAAAGAAGAACATCTGGAGTTCAATATGAAGTGTGCAACTATTCTGGAGGATATAAAAGGGTAGTCAGATGATTATCTCTATAATGTCTCTTCATGAGATGCTTCTTGGTGTCATGAAAAAGTGTAGAGAGAGAGAGAGAGAGCCATTCCTTGTATCTAATTTGGATCCTGTATTTGTTTTCTCTTGTGTTTGAGCTTCTTGTAAGTGCTTTTCTTAGGTTCCTGTCTCACGATGCTTTTGTGAGGTTTTGTAACCTTTTTTGATGGTCACTCTTGTTCTATTAACTTAATTGTATCTTGAAGTGTATTCTTATACAGGCTATTCTGGCTATCCATTAATTAAAATTTTTGATGTAGCTAGTGAAGATCACTGGCACCTCATTTATTTCGGAGTATCTGTTGCACCTGCATTTCTTATTTAATTTTAAAGATCATACTGTTTTCTTGCTGATGCAATCATATTTTCCAATTCTCATGTACCTTGTTTCTTGTAATGGATTGTTCGTTTATTCAATTGTAAAGATCACACTCTTCCCATTTGGTACGTTGTAAGAGTTGCCATAACTGACTGGCTTAGCCTGATGCCCTTTATTAGAAGTCAGCCTCCAGAGTCCTTTTTCTTGCATTCATTCTACAAAGGGGTAGTCCCATAGCTCGTGTGTTTTTCTAGACCTGTTTAATACATCCATTAAGGTCTTATAGCTTGCATCTCTTTCCTTCTTTCTTTTCGGATCTTAAACTTTCTCTTTACTATCACAACGTGTAGTTTTTGTTGCATATAAACCATACCTTTTGAATCAGTTCATTATTTTTATGTCTTTCGATGCATGGCTCAAATTATTTCTCTTTGTGTTCATTACTTCATTCACCCACATATCAATCTCAACAATGTCGCCTTTGGTGAACTATCTTTGAAACTCCCGGCTTTCCTCATTTTTTGGAACAATGCAGCATTGGCACACTTGGCAATTTCATAAAAATCTGCCTTAGGTATCACTAGCATGCATCATATTATAATGGTCTGGAAAGAGAAGCAATGTCCATTTCATTTAACCTATACATAATACTCCAGAGAATTGTGATATATCTTTCCACTGTTCTGTGATGAGATAGCCAAATCAGTTACAGTCAATTGCAGTACCTTTTGGCCATTGAATTTGAATGTGACCATATTTTTCATTGTAATCCTGTAAACATTTCTGATGACATATGTTAAGAATAGGTATTTTGTAAGCACCTTCTTGTGGTTGTGATAGAGTTGTTAACGCACAACTCATCATTTAAAAGAGAATTCCTTTATATTGGTTACACCATTATTTCATGTTGTGGTTATCTGAAATTCATGGCCTTCATCTCTAATGGCTGTAATGTATTTTATTTCAGTGATGGAGGATTATTTTCGATTGCTTATTGTGATGCTGGTGCAAGTGCAGCATTGAACACTGATTATGTTCCTGATCTTCACAGTGCTTCTAAAGATACATTTTATCATGATTCAATTAAGTACAGAACTAAAGAATACCCTATACAGCTAAAACCTCTTTTTTCGGCCTTTGGACTTAAGGCCCTTGGAATGACATCACTAAGGTCCTTTTTGTTGTTCTATTTGCCCCTTTTGGAACCTCGCCCTCCTGTAGAAGATGATGATGATGATGATTTCCTACAAGATGCGCCAGAAGAGAGGCCTATAGATTTGGTTACACCTTTCCAGAATTCGGTGAAACAAATTATCCGTGAGGTGAATCTTTTGACTTTTGATTATTGTCTCCTTTTAATCTTCTTCTAATCATCTGAGTGGATTTTGTAGCTCCCAGTATCCCTGCTTTGAATTGCTAAAGGTTGTTGTTAACAATTCACTAGCTTTTTAGTTGATTCTATATGCATTTGAAGGTGCACTCTTGCAAATTAACTAGAAATTGGGATTTCAACTGCTTTTCCATACTTGGTTATTGTTACAAACCACTTATTGATACGGTTTGGAACATATATTGTTCAGACAATACATTCTGATCTTATTTAATTAACCATACAATTTACATTATAGCTCTTGTTGAATCTGTTCCATGACTATAATCATCATCCCTTCAGATAAGGTGCGATAAGCCTAAGATAGTCATTGATATGGAGATCAAATATTTGGTATCCTCATTAGCAAGTTAATGATTCTGATTTGGAGTTAAGAGTGTTTGAGTTGCCCTTTTTTTTTTAAAGAAATACAAATTAGTTGTTTACAAAATAAATTGCTAGCATTTATAATTAAGTGCTAGTACTTTACAACAAACTGTTCCCTACAAATGATCCAACATATATTCCATCTTATACTAGTTACATGCAATGCATGTGATTATAATGTAAACACTAAGCTAATTTGTACCTAAGTAATTTCCTTTATGAATGCTAACTCAACCCCATCGAATTTGTTGCAATTCCAATGGATTGGGTTATGCAGCTGATCAAACTGATGTAATGGTTTGAGTGCTTGCTTCACATTCACCTACTGGCTATGGTTCATTTGTATATCAAAAAGTTTTGGATTGACTATTTAAGCCACACAAAGATTGTTGTTGAACTTTTTTGTTAGAGCTGTAAAAGTATAAAGATTGAGAGAAAAATATTATGTACCTTATAATTTACTTCAATAGATTATGTATTTTATAATCTATTGCACATTTATTTAAAAAAATTCTTGCACGATGTAAAAGTACAGAGAAGTACTTGTCTTCTAGGTCAAATTTGCAACTGAATGTGGTGCATTGAACTGCATCGCTATTAGTTGATGTGGTTGTGGACAGTAAATATGCAATAGAGGTCATATTTATAGGTCCTAGGGTTGTGCTGGTGCTGTTCAAGCCAATTCCCTTTTTAGATTGGTGATGTGTTGCCGATCATTTTTCCATTTATTAAAATCAATTGACAACTTGAAATAAGACATTACACAAATATTATCTTATTTTATTATCATTTTGAATTAGACGGATGCTTTTCTGCGAATGCAGAAAAACCTGTTGAAAAATTAGATTCTGTTGTAAACAGACATTTTTGTCTCTGTCTTCATAACTTACCAGGTTTTAGACAAACTTTCTCAACAGTTATTGTGGCCTAAATAGTGAGCCCAAAATTTCAAAATACATTTTGTATTTTCAGTTGTTAGGATACTCCAATGCCACCCTTGAAATTTTGTTGCTACATTCATCTACCTCTTCCTCGAGGAAGAGGAACAATTGTAAATTTTGCAACTAGTAGTTGATATGAGGTTTATGATATTTACCAAACTCGTATAAGGAGGTGTCCTTTGTTGCAAAAGACTAAGAACTTATGGCATTGGAGTGGTACAAAGCCCAGCTCCCAGAATCACGAGTTTATTGGATTGAGCCAATATTTGTAAAGTTAATTACAAGTGCATTCTTTAGGAAAGATTATAAAAATATAAACTAGTTATAGATATGAAAGCAGCATGTTGGCCATACATTAACACGGCAAAACACATAAAGATATAAAAAAAGATAATTACATTTTGCTAACAGCCCTCCTCTGCCAATTGGGAAAGGAGGTGAAATTTATGGCTAAATGGTTATCTTCATTTGCTCCTGTAGCGTGTAAATGTTGTTGAACGCTTAAAAATATTATAGTATTGAATTTGAAACCTAGCCATATGATTAGATCCATGATGAAATGGGGTAACGAGAACATTGTAGGTTATAAATGCCTACATGATGCCATATTCTGCCCACCTTTCCCTACTCAATTCATAATTGCCATGCTTTAAAGATAATTGCCATGCTTTAAAGATGATCACAGACCCTATGAGAAGATTTGTCTACTTTGTTCTATAAAGCCTCAGAAATATCCTTTTTTTTTACATATTCTTGGGAGAAAATAATTGATAACTTAGTATTTGTCTAGTCGCTAACTCCAGTGCACTGGCCTCAATATCATCATCATGAAGATTATCAACCTCTCTAGTATTTGCAAAGGTGTCATGAAGTTGTGGTTGTTTTGATATCATGAGTAGATATATTATCAAGACTCCTATTCCCGGTTACTCTTTTATTTGTATTCTTATTGTAGGTCCAATGCAATGCTTTTACAAGAAGGAGATGAAAAATCTTTACCTCGTTATGTTCAAGTGGTTGCCCTTTTGGCAATTCCATGATTAGAGAGACTTATTTGTAGTATTCTTTTGTCTTTCGAGTAGTCTGAATTGAGACATATCTTTTTGCTACCAGTTTGCAATGATTTGATACATGCATCAATATTATGGTAACAGTGAAAAGAAATACATCATGTGTAGAATATCTGGCCAAGTGGAGTACATGAGATCAGTTTTAAGATTTTTGTTTATAAATGAGTTAAGGACTAGGTCTTGAATGGCCACCTCACAGTAATAGTTAACATGTTAGCATTATTTCCCGCATGGACTGATTGGTGTGATACTTTGTTCCGACCCTCTCTAAACCGAAAAATAAAGCTAGATATAATCTAAGGAAATGGATAAATTAAAACTATGTATAATTAAGAAAATGGAAGCAAAACTCCTTGTACAAATGTGTGATGCAGATGTTGATAGGACAAATTTTGCTGAAGACTATCAAGCAGAACTAAAATATGGGATAAGGCTTATGAGTTATTGTTACTGAAATCTGGCTTGTGCAATGCGCGTGCTTGATTGAGGGAAGAGAGTGCTCAATGGATGGCTGACAGAAGCAGGAGAGGGAGGTCATTCTGTTGTCAACCTTCATTTCTTTCCTACACAAGAATTTAATAAGAAAATCTGTATTTTGGAGATGTGTGCTTTTTCATGATATACTTACTCTCTGTATTTTATTTTTTTTGCATTATGTTTATAAATTTATACGAATATGCTTTCATGCGTACTTTTTTCTAATTAATCAACTTTTTTGGTTTTAGCAAACAAATTGTTCCTCCTCAGTTTGTGCTACTTCGCACTGCTTTTCAGGTGTTCTCTTACCATTTGCCAACATACTCAACTTGATTGTGCATACATCATTCGTTGAGATTGTAGGACCTATAAGCTGAATTATGTTGACCAATGAGCCTTGTCCAATTTATATATGATAGACTTTATATGGATGAATGTGTTTAAGATTTGTTCTCAACTTTTTAAATCGAATTTGCTTATATTCATTTGTTTAATAGCAATTTTGTCAATCATAGGAGCAACAACTTACTGGTTTTAGCTGTCTTATGCATTTCAGACTTCTATTGTAACGACTAGACGAGTGCTGGAAAGACTTGCTGTTCAGTATGTTTCACCAAGAATGGCATGGAAACTTCTTAAAGGTACTTAGCCTTACAAATCTACAAAAATATATTTTTTCACAAATGTTTGAAGTGCTTCTCTATGCTCCTCTGTCTTGCTGGGTATGATAGTTGCCAAGTCAACGACCCTATTTTAGCTAAATCCTTCAGAGAAATTGAGCTGCGGGGATACAAAACCGATAAACATTTTTTACTTGTAAATTTAAAAATGAACTGCATGAACAGTGGTGATATTGTGTAATAAATTTCCTTTTTTTCATTAAAAATTCTTAGGAGAATTCGGAATAGTTTGCTGATCTATTTCCATTGTGTTAAATTATTAATTTTGACAAAGACATGGAAGATCTAGAATCATCTTGCACATCATGTGTTCCATGGTTTACAAATGAAAGAGTTCAGAGCTGTCGGTTCGGTTGCTGTGCTAGTTCAATAAGTTGTTCAGCAAGCAACTTTTGTTGGAAAGTACCAGCTTGCTCCACTTTATACTTCAGAACGTTTATCTATACTGCATTTAGGAGTTGTTTTGGTAGGCAACAATAGTATGTGCCATCCTTATTTTCAGATTCTCATAATGGCCTTTTTTCTTTTGCGTGGTGGGTGGAGGGCTTATGGAGAAGCAGTATATGCTTTCCCTGATTGATTTATGAGGGGGTGATAATACATGCTTATGTGCAAAGACATGTTTCTAACTCACCTGGGCACCAAGAGAATTCTCAGTTAGCACATATAATAAGTACTTCTAGTCTTCCTTATTTTCTTCTTGATATTGATTGTGGAAACAAATGACAAAGGAATGGAAACATTATAGTGCCCATGCATCTGACGTGCCACAAAGTTGGCCATGTCATTTTTCTTTTGTCAACCTTTTCTCTCTTGACCAAAAGTTGCAAACATGGTCCTTATTTGATTACACACTAGTCATTGACCCTATACATCATTAAAAAAAAAATCCTTTAAGGTGTATTGAGGTTAGCCTTATGATTAGCCTCTCACACATAGCCCTTATTAAGACCAACTTCATCGTATTATTGTCATCTTCAACTGAGATCATTGATATGCATTTTTCCCATACTGTTCATCAACTTTATCCTCTTTAGCCTGCATTGCCAACTTACTTAGTGTACGGTCTTAAATTGCTGCCAATTGGTTTCTTTTATTATTGTCCATAGTACTACTTGAAGCTTCCTTTGGAGCAGGATTTTAAGTTTTGGCTGAAACCAATCAATTTCGGCTGAGACCAAATGAAACTAAGCCCGATCAGTTTCAGTAGAAATTGACTAGCTTCAGTTAAGTTTCGGTGGTTTTAGCCTGTTTCAGCTGATATTAGCGATAGATGTGTCTTTTGAGTTTTAATATTATTTTTTTAATCTAATATCATTTTTTTATCATTGTAAGTACATAGGATATATAATATCAATTATTAAAGTTTTCCCTTTTATTTTCTTGAGTTAAATTAGAGATTCAGTAATAAAGAAAAAGATTCGACTGCACTAAGCAATGAAAAACTTAATAATAGCTAATATAATGAATGTTCAAATAATTAAAGTTTGAGAAGTAAGTAATATACACACAGATGCACAAATACATATAAATACATGCATGCATACATACATACATATACATACATACATGCATATACATACATACATGCATATACATACATACATACATATACATATATACATACATACATATACATATATAGATACATACATATACATATATAGATACATATATATATATATATATATATATATATATATATATATATATACATATATATATATATATACATATATATACATATATATACATACATACATATATATATACATACATACATATATATACATACATACATATATATACATACATACATATATATACATACATACATATATATACATACATACATATATATACATACATACATATATATACATACATACATATATATACATACATACATATATATACATACATATATATATACATACATATATATATATATATATATGATCATGGTGCAAAATGCTAGTATACTAATAGGTTTCACTTATATGCAATATTAACTTCCATCTTAAATTGTCTAAATTACATAAATAAGGAACCTATATAATACAAGATATCCTAAAATGTGGTGTAATAGCTTTTCTTGGCTTCTTTTATTTTCTTCACATTGAATTCTTCTTAAATTTTCTTTCTGAAACTTTGAAACCTGGAGTAGAGCTTCTGAAACCACCGAATCTGCTGAAGCCAGAATTGTGTGGACTTGGCTGGAACTGAAACTAAGTTTTCAATCTTGCTCTAGAGGATGGCTTCTGGTCATTTACATTTTATGCATTGGTTTACATGGCATGTCACCATCATTCTACTTCATGGCTTCTAGTTATAAATCCTATTGGTGTTTACCCTTGCATATGACTTCATTCATTGTCATGTGTCCACAAGCGCAATATTGGCTCATCCAATGAAGCAAACACCTTGGCAATTCCTCCAGCAGTAACTGAAGTTCTTTGAGTCCTATTTAGCAGATTTATTTCATAGTCATTCCTTTTTTAATGCTACCGGTGTAATATGGTCCACCTTGAGTATTAAGGAGGTTGTGGGAAACAGTTGGTATAGCAGCCCTTAATCATTCTATATACCTGCTGCACTTGAATATTTAGTGTACTTTATGCATGTAATTTTGTCTTTTTGTGATTTATGCATATACTGTGTAAATAAATCGATATGTTGTTGCATGATAACCCATGCATTTGTTATTTCTCTTGAGTCCTTTATATCTATCTAAAAGATGATCTACAGACAGCTGATGCACATATAAGTCAGGCATATGGTTGCACAACACCCCCTATAGAACATGCTGCTGCTACTAATATAAAATATCAAGCCTGAAGTATATGGACTGTGAAGAAACATTAACATTGTGCATTTTGGGGATCTTGTCAGTTGCTATTTTAGGGTGCTATGTTATATTTACTGGAGGACATCCATTGCATCATTTTTTTTTTCAATACAGATGAAGTTTCTTTCGAACAAAAACATTTGTCTGTTCCACTATTTGTTTCCATTATCTGAATAATCAGTTGTTCTTCACATGCTAATGATTGAGTTGTGGTTCTCAGACATTCCTAAGTCAGCCAGGCGCAAAGCCAACAGAGGGATGCCATCTCTCTTGTATTTCTACAGTGTCAGCAGAACAACTTTCAGAGGTTGAACTTTTGGCAATAATATCTTTCATTTGTAAGCTATAGATATTCTCACTGATTCTTATTGTCATCTTTTTTTCCCCATCAGGACATTTGTTAGGCGTAGCTGCATCATGGCTTGTTCAGACCATGGTTGAAATTTACAGATGCTTCATCCGCAAGTCCAACAATGGTAATGAAGAGGTTGATATAAGGGCGAAAGTCAGACGTTTTAGGAAAAAGGTGTACGGAACTATGGTCAAATGTAGTGCATCATTAGTTTTTGCATCAATTGGTGCAGGGATTGGTGCCCTTTTTCATCCCTCAACTGGTCAATGGATTGGTAAGTAAACAGCTCATGGACTTTTCACACATAATCTTTTGGTTAAGGCCATTGATTGTTGCCCGAATATGCTTCATCTTCTTAATTAACTAAATCACAAGACAATTATATAATTTTCTGAAAAAAATCTTGAAAATTATCTGCCCATTCTTCTTTTGATCAACACTTAGTAAAAATGTAATTGCCTCTTTCAGGTTTGAACTGATGGTAGTTAATAATGGAATCCAGAAACTTCCATTCCGAAATTTATTTTAGGGAAGTGTAACCCCAGCTCTTTCTTGATCACCTGTTGATAATGATCAGATAGACAGGCACACAGACATTCTATATATAAATTCATAGCAATAAATATTTAATGCATGAACATCACTATGCTAGAATGTAAATGCTAATGACATATTGGCAACAAGATCTGCTGTCTCTTGATGTGCATGGTTAAGGTGTTGAATTTGTAAGATCAACCATTATGATGCTCAAGCTCATGATTATAAAAGAGAGATCATAACCTTTTTAAGGATGTTTTTTTTTGGCTTTCCTTGTATATTTAATCCTCCTACTAAGTTGTGTGGCATTAGGATGCTGATGCCACATGAAGAGTTCTAGATTTAGTGTACTTCTGCATTCTTGCTTGGGTATAAACAAGATATATCTTTTAAGATTTTGGAATAAGTGAAAAAATTGATAGAGCTCATAATAAATTATGTTTGCCTCTAAGAATATTTTGAATAGCTTAGCTAAGACCTTATTACATAATACAACTAATATATTTGAGGTAAGCTTCCTTGAAAATCCTTCTACATGGTTGACATTGACGCTAGTGTTTACATGAAGACACAAATAGGGATGTTCAAATCCTCTGTTCACTAGGGGAGTTAGGGGTATCTACAGACCTCTTCTATCAAAAAATGCAATATCATAATGTAAATAGTCTCTATGTGGGATGTTCTGTGCAATATGTAACAGCTCTTCTGGACAACATGCTGACATTTTAGACATGTCACTGTGACAGGCATGATGACCACCGAACCGTGGCTTAAAATCCCTTCAGCTCCAAATTCATTACCAATCACGTGGTTCCTCCTAAATGTTCAGGTGTCCATTAGGACATGGTTGCATGTTAGACACATGTCAAATGCTGTGACATAGGCACTAGTGACCACTTAAACGTGGCTTAAAATCCCTTCAAATTCATTACCGATCACTTGGTTGCTCCTAAATGCAACCTGGTCACACGGTGTTGCTAAGTAGCTCGCTCATATTTCAGTAGCTACAGGTTTCATTGATTCTTAATAATAGTTTATTTTTTAACTTTATTTGACTACTCATTATTTGGTTGTATGCTCGCATGAACTTGAACTGTTGAGCTTTTTTTTGAATGAATAAATAATATTATTCTACATTTCATAAGAATATGTCATTTTACGAAAATAATTTTAAAGGCTTTTTTCTGCATTATGTTATTTTCCTTTTTCAGCTTATTCTGATTTAGTTCTATTCATCAACCTGCAAGCTACTTTTGGTTGAGCTAATCATGCAATCCCACTTTACACCTATGAAATGCCATTTCCGTATCAATCTTAAACATCCTTCTTTTTCCTCCTATATTACTGAAACATTTTAATTCTCACCTTCTATTATGCCATCCTGGCCTGCCCTCATCCAAAAACTACAGTTGTCATTAATTCTAGAAATAATCTTCATGACTTGAGTAGCTGATTAACAGTGCTTTCTGTGACCAATGACCCGTTTAACCAGTGAGGATCTGGCCTATCTTTTGGTTGGTTGGATTCTTTAAACACGTAATGATTGTTGATTCGTTAATGTCCAGTTTATGACATTCTTTCTGGTGTTGTCTGCCTTATTATTATTCCATTTTACTTTATACCGTCTATTAAGCCTTCTGACCTAGCCATTGCTTAATATTGTGCTTCTGTGATGCCACAGGTTGTGCTCTTGGGGATTTCGCAGGGCCTGTCATTGTCGTTGTTTGTTTTGAGAAGCTTCAAATGGATATATGAGGTCACAATAATGATATCTGATGTTTTGCAAGTGCCAGGTGCCTCCTACAGCTGTTTACTGGTTTGAAGTCTCCGAATATGCCGTTAAATAGGTTTGAAGTCTCTGAATATGCCGTTAAAACGGCAGTCAGGTTAACAACAGCCGTCAGGGAACTAAGTGGTACTAGTTAATAACATTTGGCCCTCATTTTTCAGTCATCCAAGCTCATGTCTTAGTTTACAAAACACGCTTAGGGAACATCTGGACTGGATAAATTCAGAAGAACAACCAGCTGCACCAAAATCAGGTGCCTATCATGTATGGAAAAGTTTGAATCTTGATGAGCTACTGTTCTCCCTTTCTTAATGCAGTAATAAATGCGCACTATGGATTTTTGGTTTCCTTTCTCTTTCAAATTGCAATGAGGCACTCAAAGTGTTCTTTCATCATTTGTTGTCACAATCAGTGCATGTACTTTTTCTATTTTATAGACTTTAAGTTTGGAGCTCCTAATTTTTTTTATCACTGCTTAAGTCGTTGGAACAGAATAAGGCCACCACTAATTGTTTGCAAGAGAGCACCCATTATCAGAGAACAAAGTAAGCTTGTGTTGTCTTTTGAGGGAAAATAAGCTTCTACTGCTATTTAATTGCCTCCACAGACTATTGAACAGATGCTACTTTTCCATCCTTTCTGGAATAGGTTCTCCTGTTTTTTCGCTGTATCTGCAGCACTCAGAATAAATACTTTCAAGTTTACTTGTAACTGCTGCATTCTTCCCCTTGCCCCCTTTTTCTCTCTGTGCAACGAACTTGCTACAACAGTTTACTGTCTAGTTGTATAGAATATGGCCATGCTTCACCCAAATTATAGCAAACCACACTTAAACTATGCCGGTGATTTTTAGGGGTGAAAGTGGATCGGACAATATTTGTCCGAGTTTATTTCGTATTTGAATCTAACCGAATATGAATAAAAATTTAAGCATCCGGCTAATATATTATATCCATTGAAGAAAATGGATTTGAGTATGGATAAATAACTATCTGATTGAATATTTGATTATATTTGTAGCTCTATTTAATTTTATATAATATTCATAAAATTTTTTTAAAAATAAATAATTATATTACCATGCTATTAATTTGACTTATCATCTATATAGTAATATTTTTAATTCTGCAATTATCGAATTTATATCCGTATTTGTATCTATATTTTTAATATTCGATAATTCATATCTATTTAAAATAAATACGAATATGAATTTTTACATCCGGCTACCATCTATATCTATATTCATATTCATCAAATAAAATAAATATAAATATAGACATATGATCATCCAATCTGTATCCAATCAGCATTCAGCTTTTTGATTATGGTGAGTAGGAGAGATGCGTGAGCAGCAACAAATATGTTTACATTCAAAGTGGGGTTTCATTGCATTTGATTTTTTTTTAACCAACTTGTTGAGCTACCACCTTCAGCAAATTCGATTGGTGGCCAAGGGTGTGGAGGAGCCTCGAGTCTGAAGGCTTTCATGATAGCTACACGGCCTCGAGCTCCTGCACTGGCATGGCCTTAGGCAAGAGGGCTCGAGAAGCAAAACTGGCAGCTTTTCTTTGCCATTGCCAGCCTAGGAAAGATCATGAAGCAAGTCCACCCTCCCCCAACTACGGTGCCAAGATCTGCGTGAAGCCTGGGAGATAGTGCAAGAGCATTAGCGCATGGTAACGCTCATTAGCTTTTGGAGACCTTCCAATATGCGCCTTCTCCAGGAAAAGTTCAGGAAAAGTGCAACAACTAAGAGCGGTTTCAGGAGGTCATGATAGTAGGCAGTTTGGATGCCAGAGATGAACTGAGAGGCAAGCCATAGCAGAACTCTATCTTTGCTGGGTGTTTTTCTCATCCTCGATCCCTTTGGACAATCTCTGTATTTTCTCATAGTAATTATGTAGATATAGAGAAGAGAAACATCAACGTCTAATGACTTGTAATTCATGGAAAATGTGGTCAATAATCAATTTTATTTTTCTAAGCATATCCAGCATAAAGTTACAGGATCAAACTTTTAATTCCTTGCTCGAAGAAGTTTTGATCTTAAAAGTGTTTAAGAGCAAAGGGATCTTGGCATAAGATATTGGGGTTGTAAATTTGTAATCAATTTATGTGTTTGAATCTTTTAGCCCCACCCTTTCATTTTAAAAGCAACCAAAGATGAGTGCTTAAAATTGCATCCAATCTCAACATCCCTAGCGAACATTTTTTCAGCATGGTTCTTAATATTTCTTTTCCTTTCCATGACATTGAACAATAAAAACATCTCTTGCTATTCTAAAACTCAAATGCTTAGTGTTCAAAAAACCAAATGTTTCATCTGGAGCTTCCATTTGTCATGAAAGAACAAGAATCCAAAATGTATATCACCCTTGTTTATGTAACAATGTCCATTTGAACATTGTTGAACTTGTCCACGGTTTCGACAAAGGTCTAGATCTCATGGTTCGTTAAACCCTGACAAGGAGAACATGAACGTCCCTTGGCCCTAGGTAACTTCCATTGTTTCCATAAAAAGTGTCCAGCAGGTTCCTGCAACTTGGCCTTACTATATTAGGATGGTTTTGTTTCCAAAAACTGTGCCCAAACCTTGAGTTACTAGTCTTGGACTTCAGTTGCAGTGTCTGTCTAGATTAAATAACTAAAGTTCTTTTCTTTCTTTTTTTTGCTTCAACAAGAAATTTTTTAGTAAACAGCAACCATTAAAAAAGAAGCACCTTTTACAATTTAATATTTTGAGGAGGTTTTCTATAGATGAACCCTATGAACTGGGAGGGCTGTTGGTATTGCTCTGGCCTTTGCAGAGAGCAACAATGTTAGATTCTCTACTGAATCCACAGAAATGCGCCTCGGATATTGGAGTCTCATCAGCCGCAGCACGCGAGCATCGCACGGATTGTCGGCAGGTGTCACCTCGATATATGCAAAGGTTTCTGACTAAAAGTTTGAACAGCCAATTGAATGGCTATTGCATGGAGTGTCAGCAATGGTGTAGGGTGCAAAGGTTTCACTAAATTGGTGCAAGCAAACCATGAAGCTTGAGTAACAAGTATTTAGTCTTGTTATATGACATGAAGTGCATGTTAACTGCATGTAATGTTAGAAAATGTGGAACTTGTTCTTCCTTGGAAGAAAAAGGACTTCTCAGTGTATCTTATGATAAGCAATATAATGATTTTTACACCCCATTATTCAGACAATTTTCTTATATCTAACTGATAATGCTTGTGGTATCATGACAGATTTTCCAAAAAAGTGCACAAACTTCTCATGCTTTATTAATGCAACATATCTTTCTCCCATATTAAACCATCAAGCGGGCATTTTGTTCTTTCTGTTTCCTTGAGAGGAGACAGCCATATAGCCAGGAGAATGACAGCCATATAGCCAGGAGAATGAATTAACGATATAAAAATCAAGCCAAGAAAATGAAATGTTATGCAAGATGTTAGGACGCATAGCATTGTTTATTTAAGAATTAATATGCCCCACTAACTTCCTATACTTTAACAATGAAATAAATTTTAATTTTACTATGATAAATGAATTAAGTCTCTCTCTGGAACCCTTTGTTTTATCTAATTCATTGACTTTTAATTCTGATAATAATGCAATCAACAAATTAAAGAACTTCCTATTTAACCAAATAAAATGTCTCCAAAACCTTAACCGATATGAAGATAGATAAGAGGTAGTAGCATAAAATTTTATCAAAAATGGAAGCTTCTGATACTTTGCCCTTTTTCTGGTAAGTTTCAATGCTTTGCCTTGAGGAGGCAGCTGAGCACTAACATGTGAATTTCAACAACAAAAATCCACTATAACGAGGTAGCTTTATAAGGAATCTCTTTGTGCCATCTGCTGTGTAATCCTTTGATGCATAGAGTGGCCCTTTTTCTTTGTACAAACAATATATACCTAATAACATATGGCACTTAATGTTCATGTAGTTTTTACTATGAAACCCTAGTTTTTACTATGTTCATGCATCAGAGCTTCTCAAAGTATAAGTAGCATTTTAGATTTACTCATAAATGCATCTTATGGTCGGATAAATGACCCATCATATATCTAGCTTTGGCTTTTACTGCACATACTGTTTTATATATTTGGGTCACTTTGGAGAATCCTATTTGCAATACATCTGAGTAATCGCAAGTTGTTTTCTGCTAGGGTTTTTGCATTCAAAAGTTTTTCTTTAAATTTCTCTAATGCTTCCATCATTTTTTCGTCCCTAGATCCTCAAAATGAAGGGCTACAAAACAGATAATAAGTCTGCATCCTCTGCGACATTTTAAGCGTCGTAAGATAATTTATTTACAAATATTACACTAAATCATATACAGCACAACAAATCATTGCTTTCATTTTAAATATGTTTGAATCATATGCTAGTGTCTGCTTGTCAATTTCAGATCAGGCAACATGATCGAACCAACATCACTCTTTTCTCATACAAGCATTACTTATTAAATGAAAACCTAACCTAACAAAATATTATTAGTATTTAGAGTAGTGGATCCATTATTAGACTGATGACCCACCAGCACGCCAAACAAAGTTAGGCCTCTAGCATTAAAACATTCAACCTCTCAAGTAGTTCAAGAAAATGGAATACCTGAGTCATGTCTCTGCTTGCCCTCCAATAAACAAGGAGAAAGATGTCAGTGCATTTGCTGCGCATATGTATAAGCACCCCTATATATATTGAGATGCCTGAGGGGCCAAGGCGCAACGTGTCTGTGTTTGATGAGTTCAGGTTTTTCTCCTCCCTAAAAATGGATAGTAATACAGATGGCCAACCTTATTTGAGAGGCCATGACTGCAATGTTACTAGAGCCAAAGCAGGTGCTACATCATATGAATGCATCAATGGGCAAAATCACCTATTGCCGATAGCCAATGTGGGACGAATTATGAAGCAAGCGCTGCCAAACAATGCAAGGATATCCAAACCAGCAAAAGAAACTATGCAGGAATGTGCATCCGAGTTCATCAGCTTTGTCACCGAGGAAGCCACTGAACAATGCCGCAAGGAGAAGCGCAAGACTATCAATGGGGATGATATTTGTTCTGCTATGAAGACACTTGGCCTTGATGAGTATGCTGATGCCATGAAAAGATATTTGTGTAGATACAGAGAGCATGAAGAGAAGGCCACCTCTATGAAGCGCAATAAGCCAGCTCAGATTAATGTTAGAAATGAATTGCCAGTCTTTAGAAGCAATCAGTATAGAGACCGATCGCCTTCCAAGAGTCCTTGCAATGTTGCAAAGGAAAAGAAATTTCTCTGAAAGCAATTTTGGGAATTTGCCTGAATATTTAAACTGCATAATATCTATGATATGTTCTTTTTTTTTGGTTGGGAGGTGGGGTGGGTTGCGGCGGTGGAGTCGTCTGGCTTGTCTACTGCTGATCTTTATGTACTACCTTGTGCTATTTATCTGCATTTCCAGTATTCTGCATTGGAACCTTGTCTTATAAATGGTCCCCAGTGTTTGAAAATATCAATCTCTCTATTCTGGAATGAAGCTCTTCTATCATTTTATGTATGCTTAAGTTTTCCCATATTGAATTTATCCTATGAAGTATAAGATTCTATTTGATTCTGGAACAAGTATACAAGGCCTATGAGTTTTTTTGATTGCTAGATATATGTGGGCAAATACTAATCTTGTTGACCTTGTTTTGTGGCTAACTTAAAGTAGTTACAAAGGAAGAAAGTAATCTTGGTTGTCCATTAAACAAGATTCTACTTCATTATTTCCATTTTACTTCAAAATAAAGGGTTTCTTCTCATATATAATGGAGGGAAAACAAATAAATGAAAATCTATTTATGATGTTTGATATACTTCAATATTTACAAATTTTAGATGATCCATGTTTTACCCTTATGGTCGTGTTATAGAGGAACCAAGTGAGCATCCCAAGTTTTCATTACATAGAAGAGAAACAATCGGATTTATGTCAAAATCTAGTTACTCTTCAATCTTCATCATAGTGGGGTTTCACCAGTAAGTTAAATTTTTCTGCCATCAGTTGTGGGACCTTAGATATTGCAGTGAAGTACCATACGCTAAAGTCAGATTTAGATTTATGTAGTCTCAATTTATTTTAGATCTTAAGAGTGTTTTAAACTGAGTTTTGTTGCATGATTTTTTGTAAATAAGCCATCAACATTAAAGCACTCCACCTATACTAATGAAATATAGATGCTAATATTTTTCAGTCTCTAGTGGATGACAATTATAACAATGTGCAGTTACAAATATGAAAAATTCAACTAACACATAGAGAAGATTTGTTGCGTTAAAATCATAGGTCCTCCTCCTTAGTATAAAGCACTTTGGGGGACCATTCTTGAGTTTTGTGTTTTATGGTGGAGTTGATAATATGGCCTCCTGCATTGGGAGCTGATTTCAATGCTCTGCTTTGGTTAGAACATTAGAAACAAATACATTAGATTGCTCATTGGAGTTAAACAGCTTGACGACAAGTGTCAAGTTGGGAAATGAGAAGGCTTGACGACTGCGACATGACGTGGAATTGCACTGATCGATAACATCAACCAATGTAGAATGATTAGATTCGCACGCGAAGAGCCTTATGCTTTTCTGAGATCTGATGTTCATTGAATCTGTCACAGATTCCATCATTAGTATCATTGTGCAGCCTTCAAAAACTTCGACAAGGATACAGAAATGTCCTCAAGCAAGTAAGTTTATATCTTAAGTACAAGCAAAGTTGATGTATCATATACCAAATTGTCTACAAGCAAATTATTGAAGTATTAGCCTAATCTTTGTGATTACTCAACGAAAGAAATCTGTTGAGATGGGCTTCATGTAACCATTCTTCACCTTTAAAAAAGAAAGAAACGCAACCCCAGAAAATAAGAGCATGGAAAGAGAGATAAACAGCTCATAAATATCTAAAAATTCTAGAATGTGTGAAATAATTCATTTACAATTTAAATATCTATAGTAATTTTAGATAAGTTGGTAGAGACCATTAAGCTCTAGCTGCTAATATACTCATTCTCCAATATGAATCCAAAGTTTTGAACGTCAATGTTCTTGGGAATCTATGTCTTCAAAAATTTTGGTCAAACCCATTTGTCAACAAGCAGATAACATCACCAAACTGTGTTATATTTCAGTGACTTGAAATCTTCCAAAGCATTCTTGTCCATGAGGAATTGCAGAGTTCTTTTGAAGAAAATTGTTGGGATATCAAAGAAGTCTTGCTAGGAACTTTTCAATGAAAGAGGTCACATCTTTAATGAGATCAGATTGATGCAATTCCTCTTATCCTTGAACAACTAAAGAGAAGAAACATAACCTTGAAAAACAAATACAGCAAAAAAAGAAACTAAATCAAGCAGAGATAGATTTTCTTTAACAAATAGATTAGTATAACTTAAGAATAACAAGGTTCATGCAACCTGAGAAAAATGTTAGGAGTTCATCATTTGATATCAAGCTTCAAATATGATATCGATACTAATCAGCAAATCTGTTATTATTCTCCAACACGAATTTGATGATTGAAACTTTGAATCTCTTGTTATTTCTTTCTTAATGGATTCAATGAAATCCCATTCATCATGCAGTTGACATGATCACCAAAATATTATATTTCTGTGACTTGAATGCTTTCAGAACATTATTGTTTGAGATGCCTTGAGTTGTGAACAAGAAATTAACTAATAAAACCAACTGCTGTGGTATTGGAAGGACTAAGAAGTAAGCTATTCTAGAACTAAGCTTTGTTCTAATTCTTGACATACTAAATTCCATACTTCATGTCAATAAAAACCAGATAAAACCAAGACATAGAAACTCCTAGTCACACTCATGCCAAATTAATATGACAGGAAAGATTAAAATTGGCCGGCTATTCTGGAAACAAAAGGCTTGATCTAATCTCTAACATGTAAACAATTAGTGCTAAATGCTGAGTTCTTTTCAGCTGGAGCCATGAACTCATGTTTATCTAGCATTTACATCCATCTCTTATGTGATGACTTGTGTTCCATCTTTGTCCTCAGTTGAAGCATCATGGGGCAGTTGATGCGATCGTCCGAAGGCACTGCATCTGTAGTTAATTATGACTCGTGTCATTCTTTTACGATGTTTGAATCTTCACCATCAGTCATACGTCATTAGATCTTGCCAACAGCTAGTCTGATCGGTCATTTTTTGGTCCTTCTAGCAAGTTTGTATGGATGTTTTCTGCAGAAGCAATTGCTCAGGGTTAGTTTCAATTCGGCCTTTCACATCCTAAACCTAATCAGGATTCTTCATCGATGTTTATAAGACATCTGCAGCAGAAAGTTTCTCCATTGGTGCTCCTTGTGGACTTGGGCAATGTTGCCACCTGACTCTTTATAAGTTGTATATTGCTTTATATTTTCTTTATTAATTAGAAATCTTGGTATTCCTGGCATGCATTAGTCACAATTTATACATGACAAGTGATTAAAGGCGCAGTTATCTCAATCTGATAGCAATATATTTTTCCTTGCCACCAATTTTTGTGTAATGTTATAGATCAAGAATCTGTTCTGAATCTTCAGAAAGTTGAAGAACAAGTATATGATGGAAGAAGTCACCTAGAAATTCTATTGAACCAGTACTAAGATATCGCTAAGCATAAATGAGGTGAAAATGCATTGGATCATCTCAAAAACATTCAACAAAATTGCATGCCAGCTCTTACATATACATTTAAAAAAAGGACACTCCTCTACTTTTCCATCACCTTCCAAGCTCAACCAACCAACTTGGAAGGCTTAATTAGGTGGAACAATACAATTGATCTTTTCTTTTTGGTGAAGAAGGTACTCAAAATAGACAACCATGGTTTCTAAGATAAGCCCAATGTCCTTTCTTAATTTGAATGAGGAAGGCCTAATGTACGTTTTGAAATATTTCTATTACAACTGATGCAAGCTTTGAGAAGAATGTCACCTGCCTTGATCTTTTCAAAATAAATCAAATGATGGGGCATTCCAATACATGGGATTTGAGTCAACTGCAGCTTTTTCCCCTTCAAAGTTTCAGGGTTGTCTGGCTTTTTAAGTTGGTTTGGGGTCAAGCAAGTTATAGCCCTTAGTTATGGAGATTGAAGCCATGCTTTGGACTGAGTTGGACTGAACTTGAGCTCGAAAGTATCGACTGGATTTTGAAATTTGAATTGATCCTGGGTTGGCCAGAAGGCTTAGATAACCTGATCCAATTCAGATGTTGATCCTGCTCGATCTAATCCGATCTGACCTGAGCTAATTCAACCAGATCCATATTGTCTTATGGCTGATGATTTTGAGGTTAATTTTTGGAGTTTGGATGGCCAAGATTAATAGTTAAGTCATGTCTAGTTAAGGTCATTCATGTAAGCCTAAGACATCATTTACAGGCTCGCATGTACAAGTGTTATAAAGTTATTTACAATAGCAAAATAATAGTAGTTCGAGTGTTAATTGGACAAATAATATCCATGTAGCCACAAAAAAAAATTGGCTATGTTAGTGTTACCCATCGTCCGGTTGTGACAACTATCACACCATAGTAACAGTGGTAGTTATTAATGTTTTCATTGTCCATCAGATTAGTAATATATTAAACCCAGAAGTCAAAACTCCAAATCAATCAATTATTTATATTATTAAAATAACTTTGGGTTTTTATCTTTATTAAAAAATAATCTTGTTTGCTATTTGTTAAGGTGAGATTTTCTTTTGGTCCAGCCTTTGATTCAATCAAACATGTTTTTATATGTTTGTTTAAAGAGCCATACCTGCGACTTGGTTTGTATAGGGTCGTATAGTTGTACAGACGTCCATGACTTTCATGCGTACTTCCAATAATATCATTATAAATTGCAAACTAGATCATTTTTCCCGGAGAAAAATACAACCTAGATCATACTTTATTACATAACATTACTAAATAAAAAATAGCATAAATTTGCATTTAGTTTTCTTAGTGATAATACTTCTTGTATTTAATGGCAATAATATCAACTTTTTATTCACACTGAATATTCTTTATATTATCAATATATGTATGTGTATGCATGAATATTTTTTTTTGTATGTATGTATAATATATATATATATATATATATATATATATATATATATATGCAGATTTTATTTTATTAGTACATTTATCAAATATATTTGGTATTATACATCGATATGTACATGTAAATATCTTCATAAATAGATACATATGTATCTATATATGCATGTATATATATATATATATATATATATATATATATATATATGAATATGTAAAAGCAATGCGCAGGGCTCCTGCAACACACACACATATCTAAAGACTCTCTTCATCACCCTCATTTCATTGTTCAGGGCCTCCAAGATAAGTCCAGGTGCGGATGCAAATCTACCACACCAAAAATTTGTTAGTGTATTTCCTTTACAAAAAGCTTCAGGGATCATTCATCATGTACTTGAATTTGAAAATCAGGTTTCAAAGCTCTGATCACAACTAAAATTGTTAAGATTAGCTAACACTCTGTGCTCTTGAAGCATTACATTAGCATTGATGTCACTTTGTGATCCAAACCACAGACACCTAAAAAAGTAAGCTTAATTTCACAAATGAAACATAGTACTCATAATGGAACTGATAATATATGGTATATTTATTCTGGAAAAAAAAACTCCAATAATTGGCATTGGGCATTAGACTAAGATGAAACAAAATAATATGCAGACAAAAGGGAGGTATGCATGTTCACAGATTGCCCATCAACAAGATCAAATACTTCCATCCACAGCAACCTCAACATTACCCCAACCATCTTCAATATCAGGTCCCATCCAATAACCAGATACTATCACATGCATACTGGAAATTTACAGTTCTGCAACTAGCTAAGTGATACACACAAATATCTCATAGGCACTGATAGATTCTGACGTCGAACCATAGCGACGCCGAAACTGGTCATGTTGTTGGGTCTGGATAGTTTCATAGCTACAAAAAATAGCCAGATGCATCAGGTGAAGTGGATGTGCTTAAAGAGTTGCATAGCACAAAGAGATTGGATTAGACCTAGCCTTAGGAGCTGCTTGTCCTGCTAGTCTATTTACAAGTAAAGCCTCTACTTGCATCTCCTGCCAACAGGTTGATAAATGTATATCAGGAAGAGGAATGGGAGGTCTGGAGGTATTGGATTTGTGATCAGAGACCACCGTGGCAATTTGGTAGCAGCAGAGGATCGACGCACAGGCCTTACCGTTGTGGGGGCAGAGCTTCGAGCAGCCTGGAAGGGAATATCATATGCAAGGCGAGCGCTCGGCACTGAGCGGATGTACATTGAGGATGACTCATCTATGGTGATCAAGTGGATACGGGGTGCGGATATGTATGAAGATGGTCACCCACTCATTCGTGAGACATGCAAGCTGGTAGTGGAGCTGGGTATGTACCAGGAGCACATGTCTTCCGGAATGCGAACAGGGTAGCAGACTGGGTCGCCTCCTATGTTGCACGACATTCTGGGGAGTTCTTATGGATGCCCACAGTAGGGCTCCCGCCCCCATTGTACTTTTTACTTTTTTCTAACTTGGCAAGATGTACTCACGTCCGAGCTATATGAATTACCATTTTTACCAAAAAAAAGAAAAAAGAAAAAAAAAGAAAGAAAAAAGACATTATGCATTTGGTTCTCATTCATCACATTATGGAAGGCATACATTTGATTTAGGGTGATAAAAAGGAGATATATGGACATCTTCCACCATTGCAAAATGACAGGCTGATTCAACATCATATAAATCACAAGCTTGGTTGATTGAGGGCTGATAGGGGTCTTTTGGAGCATAGTTTGTGTTGTGGGTGTGGTGCCGAATTTAGTCCCATACCGACTAGGCAGCGGAAAGGTCTGTGCTTTATAAGGAGGGAAAACATCTTTCCTCACGAGGTGCCTTTTGTGAGGCAAAACCGTGCAGGTATCCCCCCGTCAGCGCTGGACGCGAGGGCCGGAGTCCCAGAGCAGACAATACCTCGTGGGGGACGCGGGTCATTCTTTGTCGTCAGTTGGTTGGGACTGTGCTGTTATCGGGTCGAAAGGCTTGCAATAGATGGCGCGCCAGGTAGGGGCCCGCCCGCACATAGAAACTCTTCCTGGGCCTGGGGAGCTGCGTCGGCTCAGGCCGACCCAGGACCTTCCCGCTGGGGGGGCTATGTTGTGGGTTTGGTGCCGAATTTAGTCCCAGACCGACTAGGCAGCGGAAAGGTCTGTGCCTTATAAGGAGAGGAAACCTCTTTCCTCACGACGCGCCTTTTGTGGGGCAAAACCGTGCGGGTATCCCCCCGTCAGCGCTGGACGTGCGGGCCGGAAAAAATTCTCCCCGTAGCACTGGACGCGCGGGCCGAAGTCCCAGAGCGGACAATACCTCGTGGGGGACGTGGGCCGTTCTCTGTCGTCAGTTGGTTGGGACTGTGCTGTTGTCGGGTCGGAAGGCCTGCAACACTTTCTAACCAATGTCTAAGTAAATTATGTTTTTGACCGAAAAGCTTTAAAATTTCTGAATTCTATAGTGCATATAAAAATATAAATTAATGGAATGAGAGAGAGAGAGAGAGAGAGAGAGAGAGAGATTGGGGATATGAAAGGCAAAATAGCGGTTAGAGAAAGAGCGTCGATATTTTTATTTGTGTTTAGTAGGGTCTAATCTATTTGGGGTGTCTACAAAAATCCATGTAGATAAGACATCATCGTCGTTATTGTTATTAACCTTCACCTGTAATTCGACAAACAAGAATCCTATCTCCTCGCATTTTCATTAGCCTTGTTATCATAGCCATCATCCTTTATCTCCATTTTCAGCAAGCAAGAACCCCATTCTTGCCTTTTTCTTTAGCCTTGTTATCTCGGCCTTAAATGTGATTCAGGATTAAGGAAAAAAATAGAGATTTTATTTTTCTAGTTGATAGAGTTAAAATTTATTTTAGTAAATACTTTTGAGCATGTAAAAGTTTTATATCCTATCATGCTGGAAGAGTTCGAGTAATACGGGAAGTACCAATCAACTACCACCTAACCAACAAAAAATAATGAATTATCTTATTGTTTAAAAATTAGCTAATTTTATTTTCCTTGAATTCTCGAATTTTACTTAGACTTTAGAATTTTATTTTATGTGGGCTCTTATTAGGATTTTGGGTTGTTTATATAAATGAATTGCTATGTTAATTTAGAACACAACTTGCATTATTGAGAATATAGAATATTGAGTTGCTCTTCTTCCCCTCTTCTCTCCCCTCTTCTTCTCTTTCTTCTCCTTCTCTCTCTCTCTATCTCTTTCTTCTTCTGACTTGCGCCAGGTATTGGTCTACAGTGTAGATACATAATTTCTCTCTTTCAACATATTATGGTTCCTCTTGGTGAGTTTTTTAGACTTACCTTCAGAAGAATTAAAAAAAAGGGGAAAAGAGCATGAAAATCCTAGACTATCTCCTTACACTTAAAGTTTTTATTGTTGTGTGGTTTCCGTTTTCAAAACTCCCCCGCTATCTTGCAAGAACTCCTTTAAGCCCTACCTGCCACCTAAACTATCTCCTGTTTCTGTATTTTAAGTACTGGCAGTAAAATTACTGCAGTTGAAGTCCTTAATTCCAAATGACACTCAATATTTTCCTTCATAGAACGACCATGTGATGTTCTGTTTCCATACTATGGTGATCAGTCAGTGTTGAATCACATACAAAATCTCTCCAAGGAATATTTGAGTGCTTGGCTATGATATTTGTTGGATATCATGTTTATTTATATATTTACTTTGAATTGGCATTTTTGAGGTGTTACATGGATATCAATGTAATAACCCCAAATTTTTTTTTTTTATATATAAAAAGGGATAGAATAGTCCTTTAAAATTGATTTAAGGGGTAAAATTGGAAGGAATCAAAAGATAATGGCATAGTTGTAGATGCATTGAAGTGGTAAGGGTAAAATTGGAAGGAATCAAAAGTTAATGGCATAACGGTAGATATGTTGAAGTGTTAGGGGCAAAATGGGAATTTAATAATATTAAACAAAGGGTGAATAGTGTTTTGATGTGATTTAATTGGAGGGTTTGAGCTGGTGAAACCGAGAGAAAGAGGGAGGGGGTTCTCAGGCGTGAAACAGAGGAAAGAAAAAGAGAAGAAGAAGAAGAAGAAAGAAGAAGAGGAAGGGGATTCAAGGAGGAAAGGGATCCCGGTTGCACTTCCAGCTGAAGGAAAAAACGTAGATCTCCTTCCCCTCTACGCAAGGACCTCGATTTCCAAAAAGAAAAAGGTAAATATCCATCCCTATCTAGTCTTTTGATGACATTAGGCTATACAAAGGGTGGATATAGTCTAGAGGGGTCGGATAAGGGTTGTAGAGGTGGTTAAAAGAAGAAGAATCGGATTTTGACAAATTTTTCCGGCACTACGGAAAAACTGTGTCGAAGTCCCAACTTCGGTAAATTATTTAGGGGGTCAAACGGCCTCCGATGATGATGCATGTTATCTCTTTGGAATCCTCTGTGAGTGTAGAATGTTAGGTAAAAATTTCATCAAATTTGGAGTCCTGAAAGTGGATCAAAACCGGGATGAAGTAACCCACTGTCAGTTCGGGTTACTGTTCATCCGGGTGGAAAATAAGGGATTTCATGCCATAATAGGGTATTAAGCCTAGATTAGGCTAAGGGAGACCTTGTACTCGTGCAAGGGAGTCCCTAATACACATAAATGATGAGTTAATTAATAGAAAAAGAAAAAGAGAAAGAAAAGAAAAGATTTAGGAAACGGGGGAGTTGAATCAATTAAAGTACCCTATATTATAATTGGTACGTAGATTATAGCCCTTGATACAAGACTAAATGTATTGTAAATGCATGTCACAGTTGGGCAAGAAGCTAGGAAACAAGAGGAAGAAGTTCCCCACTGCCAGCTGTAGATTTTTGGAGGCGTATCAGGGCTGTGCCAGATTGATAGGTGAGTGGGAGCTTGTACTTTGCACCATGAGCACATTCCTTATTCATTTTCATAAATGTTGCCAAGTGTGACTTGATTCCACCTGAGCTTATTGATTAATTGTTATAGTAGATTCCTCTATAATCTTGATTCTCTATGCTTGATTATTCTGTACATGCATTTGAGGGAACATTGAGAGGAATTACGAGGGGTTGATGAGTAATCAAATTGATTCCGAATTGTGAAATGACTTCTTTTGTAAATTGATTTCATTTCCTCTATTTCAAAGACTTGTGAGTGGTAGCCTTGATTATACTCTTTTATGAGTAGTTAAATTGGATCTGAATTATGAAATGATTTCTTTTGTAAATTGATTTCATTTCCTCTATTTCAAAGACTTGTGAGTGGTAGCCTTGATTATACTCCTTTATGAGTAATTAAATTGGATCTGAATTGTGAAATGACTTCTTTTGTAAATTGATTTCATTTCCTCTATTTCAAAGACTTGTAGAGCCCTTCTCATGGTATATTGAGTTGCATTGTACTCCCGTGATTCCTCACTCCCAACCCTGATGTTAGTTTATGATTGGGTCATGATCGAGTGAGTGGTAATCTTGATTATACTCCTTTTTAGTAGAGTATTGGGAGGGTGCATTATGGCATTTATGCATGGCTTGGCAGTATCTGCAGGACACCTATAGTCGATGGGGTTGAACATCGGCCTTTGTGCACATAGTAGCCTTCTGGGTGGGCGGAGCCCAGTCCCTTCCTAGGGGGGACACGGCCCTAGGCGTAGGATCGGCCGGTCCTACGACTTATATTCTGCTTGCCGCCGGGCATAGTAAGACCTCGCGAGGTGCAGTATGGCTTTCCGCGGATGTAGAATTCCCGCGAGGTGCCGTTTAGTATGTAGATGTGAGATGGATTTCTGTTCTGGATACTGGCCAGCATTTATATGATCAGTGTGGTGTCTTATCCTGCATATGCATGTGACAGTAGGGAGTTGTTGCTGGTTCGCCTGGGGCGTAAAACCCACCTCCCGATAGCTGTCTAGCATTTATGTTATCAGTATGGTGTCTTATCCTGCATATGCATGTGACAGTAGGGAGTTGTTGCTGGTTCGCCTGGGGCGTAAAACCCACCTTCCGACAGCTGTCTAGTGATGATTTACATATTGGTGTGGTGTCATATTCGATGTATGCATATGGCAGTAGGGAGTTGTTGCTGGTTCGCCTGGGGCGTAAAACCCACCTCCCGATAGCTGTCTTGTTGATGATTCAGCCTATTGACACCTGATTTATATGATTCAGTACTATGACCTGTTGAACATATTCATGAGTAGCATATATGTTGACTTGATTATTCCATATATGCTTCAGATGAGTTGATATTGATTGTGGTGATATTGATGATTTACTCCATATTCTTTATGTTGAGTTCATGTTCATCTTGTTATTGATCTTGAGATTTCATCTCGAGCCATGATTATATTCTGTCTCATGTGCATAGTACTCTCTACTCCACTCACTGAGTATTTATATACTCACTCCCCAGTTTGGTGTTTTTGATTGCAGGGCAGGTATTGTATAGAGAAGAGCAGGATTAGTGGTTGCCTGCTAGCTGTGCCGCTCCATAGTATAGTATAGTATAATGTAGATAGAGGTTTATACCCTTTTGGTGTATTATAAACCTTCTATTGTATATAGTGTATAGTTACAGTCATAGATCCTGTTGTGGATATGGGTTTGACCATGGATGGAATTGGAACCAGATTTTTATACATATGAGTTATATGCCTGAGATAATGTATTGATATATATTGTCCAAGTTCATTATGTGACAGATTATGTGATTGCTGCTCTGACAGGTAGTGTTGTTGTATGTATTGAGATAATCCCGACAGGTCACTATAGAAAAAGTGATCATTTTGTGCATGTATCATGCCAAATTTTTCAAGATTTATTGATGATTGATAGGTAGTAGGGTTCTACGTGGTGGCTGGTGGCCTTATGCCTACCCGCACCCTAGGACCGTCGCGGCGGCCCGCCGGGAACGGGGCGGGGGTCGTGACAAAGCTTGGTATCAGAGCAAAGGTTAAGAAGAGTCCTGTCAGAGCAATAGGGTGAGTCAGGATTAAGTATAGGATTATACTATGGAGCATAAGGTTTTTCTGTATGTTAATTTATGAGTCATTTACAATTCAGTAAAATATATTATGACTCAGTGTGTAACGACTGCCCTCTCTTTTTAACTCTTTTAGAGACATATAAAGAATACCTCCAAGGAGAGGATCTGCTCGTCCTGGAAGGAGGATGGAGCCAGATATAGCATTGGATGCGGGTTCCGCACATGTCGAGCCCCAAAGAGAAAAATCTCCTCCTGCTGATAGACGGAGGGTTGATGATCAAGGAGAGGTAGGAAGTAGAGATGCATTGATGGAACGGTTACTGGCGGAGAATCAGGCTCTGAGGGAGCAGATTGCTCGGGGGAAACCTCCTGCCCCGTCAGTAGTATCTATCCCACCTCGTGTACCTGTGCCAAGAAGTTTGGCCAGGCGGGCTCTAGATGATGAGGGGATTACTGTACAAGAATTTCTGAGGCTCAGAACCCCGGAGTTTAAGGGGGAAGAAGGTGAAGATCCTCAGAGATTCTTGGAGGAGACTGAAAAGATGATACGGAGACTGCCCTGTTCTGATGCAAGAGCTATAGAACTTGTAGGGCTCACAATGAAAGAAGATGCCTGGGGCTGGTACCAGAGGCACGTGGAGGACAGATTGTACAGTAGGAATCCTCCAACCTGGGAAGAGTTCAGGCAAGCAGTGATGGATGAGTTTTTGTCTCCGGTTGAGAGGCAGAATCGGGCTCTTCAGTTTGAGAGGCTGAAGCAGATGCCCGGAATGAGCGTATCTGAGTACGCTCGTGAGTTCACTAGATTGGGGAAGTATGCTCCTTACATCATCCCCACTGAAGCTGCCAGGATAGAAAGATTCAGGCGGGGTCTGATTTCCCCGCTTTATAATGCAGTACTGGCAGTAGAGGTCCCCACCTTATCTAGGCTGATTGATAAAGCAAAACAGTGGAGACCAGAAACAAAGAGGAAAGAGCTGAAAGAGAACAGAGAAAAATGAGTATGGGGAAAGGGCAAAGCAGTAGAGATAGATCTGAGGGAGTAGATCTCTCGGAGGGCCCGATGGAGCAGTCTGTACGCTTAGCTCCACCTGTCCCACGTAAGAGGAAATGGAGGAAAAGAGGTCAATCACAAGATACTTTTCTACCATCAGTACCTCGTCCTCCAGTCACTATGGCCAGAACTGAATCTAGGTTCCAATCATGGCCAGTATGTGGCATATGTGGGAAGCAGCACCCTGGCAGATGTAGAATGGGTCAGGGAGTGTGCTACAGATGTGGACAGCCGGGTCATTTTGTCAGAGAATGCCCGCAGGGTGCCACCCAGCAGTTTGTGCCTTTGGCATCCTATCCTTCTGTGCAGATGGACAGGCCTAGTAGTAGGGAGCCTGTAGGCAGAGGTAGAGGTCAAGCACAAACATCACAGCAGAGTGCTGGACCATCTCAACTGTTAGCTCCAGTAGGCAGAGGGCAAGGAAGGGTGTTCACGGTAAATCCACAGGAGGCACAGACATCGAATGCAGCTATGACAGGTAATTTACTCTTTTAAATTCGAGGACGAATTTTATATAAGGGGGGGAGGATGTAATAACCCCAAATTTTTTTTTTTTATATATAAAAAGGGATAGAATAGTCCTTTAAAATTGATATAAGGGGTAAAATTGGAAGGAATCAAAAGATAATGGCATAGTTGTAGATGCATTGAAGTGGTAAGGGTAAAATTGGAAGGAATCAAAAGTTAATGGCATAACGGTAGATATGTTGAAGTGTTAGGGGCAAAATGGGAATTTAATAATATTAAACAAAGGGTGAATAGTGTTTTGATGTGATTTAATTGGAGGGTTTGAGCTGGTGAAACCGAGAGAAAGAGGGAGGGGGTTCTCAGGCGTGAAACAGAGGAAAGAAAAAGAGAAGAAGAAGAAGAAGAAAGAAGAAGAGGAAGGGGATTCAAGGAGGAAAGGGATCCCGGTTGCACTTCCAGCTGAAGGAAAAAACGTAGATCTCCTTCCCCTCTACGCAAGGACCTCGATTTCCAAAAAGAAAAAGGTAAATATCCATCCCTATCTAGTCTTTTGATGACATTAGGCTATACAAAGGGTGGATATAGTCTAGAGGGGTCGGATAAGGGTTGTAGAGGTGGTTAAAAGAAGAAGAATCGGATTTTGACAAATTTTTCCGGCACTACGGAAAAACTGTGTCGAAGTCCCAACTTCGGTAAATTATTTAGGGGGTCAAACGGCCTCCGATGATGATGCATGTTATCTCTTTGGAATCCTCTGTGAGTGTAGAATGTTAGGTAAAAATTTCATCAAATTTGGAGTCCTGAAAGTGGATCAAAACCGGGATGAAGTAACCCACTGTCAGTTCGGGTTACTGTTCATCCGGGTGGAAAATAAGGGATTTCATGCCATAATAGGGTATTAAGCCTAGATTAGGCTAAGGGAGACCTTGTACTCGTGCAAGGGAGTCCCTAATACACATAAATGATGAGTTAATTAATAGAAAAAGAAAAAGAGAAAGAAAAGAAAAGATTTAGGAAACGGGGGAGTTGAATCAATTAAAGTTCCCTATATTATAATTGGCACGTAGATTATAGCCCTTGATACAAGACTAAATGTATTGTAAATGCATGTCACAGTTGGGCAAGAAGCTAGGAAACAAGAGGAAGAAGTTCCCCACTGCCAGCTGTAGATTTTTGGAGGCGTATCAGGGCTGTGCCAGATTGATAGGTGAGTGGGAGCTTGTACTTTGCACCATGAGCACATTCCTTATTCATTTTCATAAATGTTGCCAAGTGTGACTTGATTCCACCTGAGCTTATTGATTAATTGTTATAGTAGATTCCTCTATAATCTTGATTCTCTATGCTTGATTATTCTGTACATGCATTTGAGGGAACATTGAGAGGAATTACGAGGGGTTGATGAGTAATCAAATTGATTCCGAATTGTGAAATGACTTCTTTTGTAAATTGATTTCATTTCCTCTATTTCAAAGACTTGTGAGTGGTAGCCTTGATTATACTCTTTTATGAGTAGTTAAATTGGATCTGAATTATGAAATGATTTCTTTTGTAAATTGATTTCATTTCCTCTATTTCAAAGACTTGTGAGTGGTAGCCTTGATTATACTCCTTTATGAGTAATTAAATTGGATCTGAATTGTGAAATGACTTCTTTTGTAAATTGATTTCATTTCCTCTATTTCAAAGACTTGTAGAGCCCTTCTCATGGTATATTGAGTTGCATTGTACTCCCGTGATTCCTCACTCCCAACCCTGATGTTAGTTTATGATTGGGTCATGATCGAGTGAGTGGTAATCTTGATTATACTCCTTTTTAGTAGAGTATTGGGAGGGTGCATTATGGCATTTATGCATGGCTTGGCAGTATCTGCAGGACACCTATAGTCGATGGGGTTGAACATCGGCCTTTGTGCACATAGTAGCCTTCTGGGTGGGCGGAGCCCAGTCCCTTCCTAGGGGGGACACGGCCCTAGGCGTAGGATCGGCCGGTCCTACGACTTATATTCTGCTTGCCGCCGGGCATAGTAAGACCTCGCGAGGTGCAGTATGGCTTTCCGCGGATGTAGAATTCCCGCGAGGTGCCGTTTAGTATGTAGATGTGAGATGGATTTCTGTTCTGGATACTGGCCAGCATTTATATGATCAGTGTGGTGTCTTATCCTGCATATGCATGTGACAGTAGGGAGTTGTTGCTGGTTCGCCTGGGGCGTAAAACCCACCTCCCGATAGCTGTCTAGCATTTATGTTATCAGTATGGTGTCTTATCCTGCATATGCATGTGACAGTAGGGAGTTGTTGCTGGTTCGCCTGGGACGTAAAACCCACCTTCCGACAGCTGTCTAGTGATGATTTACATATTGGTGTGGTGTCATATTCGATGTATGCATATGGCAGTAGGGAGTTGTTGCTGGTTCGCCTGGGGCGTAAAACCCACCTCCCGATAGCTGTCTTGTTGATGATTCAGCCTATTGACACCTGATTTATATGATTCAGTACTATGACCTGTTGAACATATTCATGAGTAGCATATATGTTGACTTGATTATTCCATATATGCTTCAGATGAGTTGATATTGATTGTGGTGATATTGATGATTTACTCCATATTCTTTATGTTGAGTTCATGTTCATCTTGTTATTGATCTTGAGATTTCATCTCGAGCCATGATTATATTCTGTCTCATGTGCATAGTACTCTCTACTCCACTCACTGAGTATTTATATACTCACTCCCCAGTTTGGTGTTTTTGATTGCAGGGCAGGTATTGTATAGAGAAGAGCAGGATTAGTGGTTGCCTGCTAGCTGTGCCGCTCCATAGTATAGTATAGTATAATGTAGATAGAGGTTTATACCCTTTTGGTGTATTATAAACCTTCTATTGTATATAGTGTATAGTTACAGTCATAGATCCTGTTGTGGATATGGGTTTGACCATGGATGGAATTGGAACCAGATTTTTATACATATGAGTTATATGCCTGAGATAATGTATTGATATATATTGTCCAAGTTCATTATGTGACAGATTATGTGATTGCTGCTCTGACAGGTAGTGTTGTTGTATGTATTGAGATAATCCCGACAGGTCACTATAGAAAAAGTGATCATTTTGTGCATGTATCATGCCAAATTTTTCAAGATTTATTGATGATTGATAGGTAGTAGGGTTCTACGTGGTGGCTGGTGGCCTTATGCCTACCCGCACCCTAGGACCGTCGCGGCGGCCCGCCGGGAACGGGGCGGGGGTCGTGACAATCAATTCGGGCCTTGTTGTAACGGTAAGGTTGCTTGACCTTAATGTCACAAGTTCAGAACATAAAAACAATCTAATTATGAGGTGATTTTGCCTATCCTGAAATGAAAAGTTTAAGTGATAATGCATATCAAAAGTTTCCAGTTGATATTTGCTAGCCAATTACAGTACACAAACTGTTGCAGGCCTTCCGACCCAACAACAACACAGTCCCAGCCAACTGACGACAGAGAACGGCCCGCGTCCCCCACGAGGTATTGTCCACTCTGGGACTCCGGCCCGCACGTCCAGCGCTTAAGGGAGAATTTTTTTCGGCCCGCGCATTCAGCGCTGACAGGGGGATACCCACACGGTTTTGCCCCACAAAAGACGCCTCGTGAGGAAAGAGGTTTCTCCTCCTTATAAGGCACAGACCTTTCCGCTGCCTAGTCGGTATGGGACTAAATTCGGCACCACACCCACAACAGAAAGATATCCCATTCAATAAACAATGTTTGGATTCCACTATTGGCTATTGTAGATATTACTATTGTAATAATAAAGTTATTTTTAGCAAACGACAATTACTATCAATATTGCAGCAATTAAAAATTGTTTCAATGGGGTTCTGTTACTTTAGAGCAATCACATTGCTAAACCATCAACTATTACTGGAGAAGAGCTTCATCAGTTGGATCAACAAAGCAATTAGACATTTCCTATGGGGCCATGACACTAATTCTAGGAAGATGCACACGATCTCTTGGCAGCAAATTTTGCAAACTAGAGTCTATAGGCCTTTTAGCGATTTCTAATTTACAAATTTATTGTTGGCATGATTTCTTGGCAAGGTTGCAGGGAGAGTGAAATGGACCCAAACTATCTGCTTGGACACCTATTTTGCTCTAAATATCATTTCAAATTCTCCCTATGTCCCGAAGGGTAGGTGTAACAACTCAGGACCTCGTCCAAAATGGCTAGCCGGAAGATATTATTTGGGTTTCTTGATCCTGTATAAGTATCCAAGATCTACTCAGCAAATAACCGTTGTGGGACTAAACACATGCCTGCACGGATCTTTACATACTCCTCCGTTCGAGCTCTGACGTCCTTGTCAGACTAAGGGTTCAAATCTATTCAAATCTAATCACAAACACCACGATCGGCCCGTGGTCAGCCTCAATGAATCCGTGCTGCAGTGTCCCCTAGTCCACATAGGTTATGAGCCGGATCCGTTCTGGTACCACTTGTAACAACTCAGGATCTTGCCCAAAAATGGCTAGCCGGGAGGTATTATTTGGGTTCCTTAATCCTGTATAAGTATCCAAAATCTATCCAGTGAATAACCGATGTGGGACTAAACACACGCCCGCACGAGTCTTCACATATAAAGGGGTGCAACACGAGAACTTCCCAGGTAGTCACCCATCCTAATACTACTCTCGCCCAAGCACGCTTAACTGTGGAGTTCTGATGGGATCCGGTGCATTAGTACTGGTATGATCGCACCCAGACTCGTGGGCGTGACCCAGCATCCCAAATCACTTTAATACCCCCGATTGGCTTGAGTCACAAGCTCATGCAACGAAGCTCAGCATATAGTTCTGATTGGGGGAGGTCCTGGGTTGTTACAGTAGGATAGGTCGTCGATGGAAATTTCATGTAGTTGGATCATTGATACCTTCACTCATCCACAGTTCTCTACAACTCTAGTCCCTAAGATGGCATCTGGCGGTAAGGTCAAAATATAGACCTGTATCCTCCAATTGCAAGATTCATATATGTCGATGGTAACTGGAATTCTAATTTGATTGCGCAATGTTTCTCGCCTTGTTTGGCCGAGCAAATCATCAAACACCTGGAACAATGGATCGGGGTGACTATCTTATGTTGGGGCGAAGGCTGCAGGAAAGTTTTCTGTGCATTATTGGCGCCCAACAAATGCTAGACCCAAGGTTGACCGAGAATAAAAAATGAGGGCTCATTGCTACTAGGACTACTAATGGGTCAGACCGGGCTGAGGTATGCTTCACTTTCGTCTCAACCCAATTTTATAGTCAGACTATGATTATGAACTTAGATCTGATCTGTCAGCCGGTCGGATTGGGTCGATCAGGCTCAAGAAAATGGTGTTAAATGTTCAAGTTTGGGGAGGTGAGTGGACTGGACTAGGTTTATAATTTGAGTTGAGCATCAAGCTATTCTTTTATAGAAAAAATATAATAACAAATAATTAAATAAAATTTACTAAAAAATAAATAAATAATTAAAAAGATCTAACTTAAACTTGAAATTTCATTCAAAAAGTTTTAATTTCATCCAAATAATTGATTATTCTTAAGTTTACAAATTATAATCTTTATTATATATATAGATATATATTGATATACTTGAGAGTATTATTGTAAACAATCTACCAAAATAAAGAATGAAATGTATATATTTAAAGATAACTAATTGAAAATATATATGAGAGAATATGTTAAGATGAGAAGAAGAAGTTAGTTTAAATGAGAGTTTATTTAATAAATTTGAAAAGATATTTAAAACCAAGGATGATAATAAGACTTACATGATTTATGTTTTCAAGCGGGGCTGGATTGGATTTGGGTTGGATCGGATCTTTTATTTTGCCGACCCAAATTAGACTTGAATAATAATATATGGCCTGAACTCGGTCTAGATTTTAAATCAAATCCAATTTTTGAACCTAGGTTAACCCAATCTAGTTGCAGCTGTACTCATTATCGTCAGCATTCCTTTGGGAGCACCTTCCGACTTCGTCATTTCGGCATGCCTGTCCTTGGTATCTTTACACTTGGTGGACCCAACTCGTACCAATCATCAAACCGGTGTCTTTCCAATTAGTGGACCCGTTTTGTACCAATCATCAAACCCTCCATTATAAATCACACGGTCCAGAATAGAACAACCGTGGAACCCAGACCACAGTGTATCCCAAATTCTCAAAAATGACCCATTTGCTCCTCGCCGTTTCTTCTTATTTCTGGCATCCTCAATTCCGAGCTCTTAGTCTCCGGGATCTCCCCATTTTCGATCGTCATCGGCCCCAGCGTCGACTGTGCGCGCCGTCCTCTCTCCTCTTCTCCTTCATCCCCTCAGATTTCTAGGGTCAGGATTAGGGTTTTGCGTCGCCTCCGTGCCCTCCAATCCATCGCCATCTTGTTATCTCCGAATCAGGTACTTGCTGTCTGTTTCTCTCCATTTCGTTCGCAATTTCTCCTTCTGCTGTGGCTTCGATGCTTCCTTTCGGCATGGACTCGAGTTCTGTTTCTGGATCGATGTTTTGGGGTTGTTTTCATGTTTTCGCCTGAATTGATGCTCGGAATTAGGGTTAGGGTTTGATTTCGGGCCGTTTTGATTATTCTTTGGCCGTTTTGATTCTTTTTTAGTTCTTGATTTAGGTCTACGAATCGAATATATCTCGCTGTAAGTGGATTATTGGGGGTCGTTTCAGCTGTGTCGGGCTCGGCCTGGGGGACGGGGTGGCTCGTGGTGAGAAAGCATGTCGATGCATGAAAGGAAGACTATAGATTTGGAGCAGGGATGGGATTTCATGCAGAAGGGTATAACAAAGTTGAAGAATATCTTAGAAGGGATTCCCGAGACGCAGTTCAGCTCGGAGGACTATATGATGCTCTACACGTATCCTTCCTCTCTGATTCTATTCATGCTGCTATGAGGTTTCTTTCACTATACTATTATTTTGATTTCCGTGATTTTGTTGCCTTCACTGGTGGAACAGAACCATCTATAACATGTGCACTCAGAAACCTCCGCATGACTATTCACAGCAGCTTTATGACAAATACCGGGAGTCATTCGAAGAATATATCAATGTGATGGTGAGGATAATTTCTTTTTCATGTGTATATATATTTAGCACTCAACATTTATAGAAATGATGATTTGTTGTTATGTCTTTTTTTTAAAAACTTTTTAATCAGGTAAGTTATGAATGAGCCATCACTAAATGTTTGTGGATTTTGATTTTTTTTTATTTTAATTACATTTCGAAATCTAAATCATCGACACATGGTGATTGAAATTTAATGTTTGATAACTTTCACAGAATAGTGCCAAAAGTACACACATAATGATGATGCAATCATGATTTGATCATATGAAGCGTCAAGGAATATTATGATGTATCCAAGTGTCCAAGATGTCGAAGTCAAGGTTTGTCATACCAATGCGTACCGCTCCATACCGGATGTACCGCACCATTACCAGTATCGACATCTGAGTCTTGGAACACTGAACCGACCTCTATACTGAATGCACCGGCTGTACCAACATTGTACTGGTATGGAGGCCGTATCGAGGCTGCAAACCTTAGTCCAAGTGCTCGATATTTCAAGAAACTAAAAATTTGAAGAGCCTGAGTAGCACTGTATAACAATATTGGTCACCTTTTTGCAATAATTTGTAATATTGTGCCTTGTTATTTCAATTAATATGAATTGATCTATCCTTATTTATCAATCGATGTGATAGCACCATCATAACAGTCAGCATCTTCTAATCATTGTTAGCTTCTAAGAATAGAAGTTTTAAATGGATTGTGAGAGGGATTGAGCTCAATCACCATGGTTGGACAATAATGGAGGGTAAAGCCCTATTGCTAAGATTGGGAAGGATGGATCCCATGGATGACTATGGGTTTATGATGATGACGATGGTTAATTCTAGATCTACCATGGTTGAGCATTAGGAGATCTTGAGAGAGTTGGGGGTGGGGGGGAGGTATGCAGGAGATGGAGTTGGAAGATGATCTCGACGACGGCCATGGCCAATCTAAGAGGGGCTCTCGATGGAGTGGAAGGGGGAAGTTGTCTTGGCAATGTCAATGGAGATGATGATGGAGGATTGTGGCTTAGAGGAAGCAAAGAGAAGAAGGAAAGACAAAAAATGTAATTATGTTTTGCCATATCGGCCGATTTTTTTCTATATCTTGCTTCTTGGATCTTGGCCATAATGCCCATGAATGGTCTAGTGTTAGTGGTTGGGAATATCCAGTATCTTGGTCATGTCAGTATTAGTGGCCTATTGAGAAAACTGAAACATCGATATCTGAAAACCTTGAATGGAAGGGCATTTAAGGTGAACTTATGGAACATAAGATCATGAAATATATATTTGCTTAAGCCTGTCAAAATAAATGAACTGTTTAGTCTTTGGAATTTGAATTTCACGATGCATGAAGGCCAAGGCTCCCACCATATTTAAGATTTGTTGCAGACAATTAAGGTTGGGGTCCATCTAGATTGCTTCACTCACTTTAAGGAGGGCAAATCTTGTTGTTTGTTTTGGATAAAGGACCTGGTTACCAAATTAAGGATATTTATAGTTTGGAAATGAGATATATGAAGTTGTTGTTTAGGGTTGGGAGGACACAGAGGATGCCATGAGACTAAGGTTGCATTAAGGTTCTCATGGATTTGATAGTTGTCATAAAGCTTTCACTTTACAGTTAAGAGGTATTACCACTCTTGCCAGGGGTCGTCTCAGATGTAAGTTAAACAAAGTGGCTAGATTTTTTTTTTTTTTATTGGGTTGGTGGGGGGGTTGTGAAATCAGATTTCCTGGTCAGGGACACATGCAAAATGATTAATGTTAGCAAAGTCGAGCAATTCATGATCTAAGGCATATAAATTAAGTCCATCCAGGAGTTTACAAATTTACATTGAAACCTTAATATGTAATTCAATATGAAATATTAGGTTTAGAATTGAATCTAAAAATTAAGATAAAGATCTTAAATTCTTACTAAGATGTGGGAGTCCTGTCAAGTCGAAAAGAATATACAATTATCATTGCTACTATTTCAAGGTTGCTTTTGCACCTCAGTTCTTTTTCAACCTTCTTTATTATGCTTTTGTTTAGGAAAAAAACAATAATGGCTTTTTAACCTCTTCAGCCTAGGAATGAAAACTTGTATTCAGAATGTTATCACTGATTGAAAGTACATCCGCATGTACGGAGGTGAATCTAGCCTAAAAGCTAATCGTTAGATATTCGCAAGCAAGAAAATTGGGAATGGTCCGTATCGCAAAGTCAGCTTCAACTTCACAGGCAGCTTGTTTTATTTCTATTTGGTTTGTTTTATGTTATTTTTCAAAGCACATAAGTTATACCCCAACACCTGGGCAATCTTATTTTCTTTTCTTGCCACTTATTCCTTCCTTTTTTATTTTGCATTGCTAGCGTGAGGTCTGAGGAGCTAAAATACACTTTTATCTACTCTCTAACCAGGTTGTACATTTTAATGCAATTAACTGATTACGAGTGTGACTAAAAGTAAAATATGAAACAGATTATTTTTTATTTACATTTGTTTGTTTTCACAATACTGTAATCGCATGTTTTTGTTTCCTTCTAGTATGTTGTGGGCAGGTAATGTTTGAAGATTGATTTGGCAATGACATGATGAATAACCCACAATCTTTTGGGTTTATGATATGAATTTTAGTGTATCAATCTAATTTCACTCAACAAAAGTTATTTGCTGCACTAGATCTTGCTTAATTTCTTTAGATAATACAGCTAAACTAAGAGTTGGATAATACCTTATGTATTGATTTTAACAAGGTTAGTTCCATAACAGGGAAAGCAGCATGACCTGTTCTAGAGCTGTGATTATGATTAATTCTTTGAAGTTTTCATATGGAGCCTAATAATGAATGGATAATGACTGGAAGTTTTATGAGAGATCTAGCAATATTTGAATATTATGTGGCTGAAGTTTCATGTTTTGTGAATTTGTGTTATATGGAAAGCATGTGAAGGCACTTTAAATACTGTTGTAGCTTAAAATGAGTTTTTGTAACTTGATTTACCACTATACTCTCTTTAAATTTGCAATGCGATTTTTTTCCCAGTGCATAGTGTTTTTTTGTATCAGAAAGGATCAAGAATGATTTAAGAGAATGTGACAATGGCAGATATCTGAAAATATTTTTTAGAACTTAAATCATATGTTGCTGCTAAGAAAGGATGATGAAAAACAAATTTGTGGAAGAAAATGGAGAATTGCTCTGAGCCTCACACATTTGAGTTTGGGGGGAGGGGGACAATGAGAATTAGGATCATGGATGCAAATGCCAGGAAGCATTCATGATACAGGCATCATACATATTGTGCCAGTGCATCATGGACATGGTACTGGGTACTACATCATACAGCTATGCTAGCATGTGCTAAGCATTACATGGAATATACTGTACCAGTGCCAGGCCACAATGACATTGGCACGAAATGCATCAATCCATGATTTGAACAATGATTTACAGATGGTTGTTAAAATACTGGAGAATTTGGTATCTTCTCTTTGTAATTTTTTTGAGAGGTTTTTGGTAATTTGAGTAATTCAATCTGTTTCTCCACTTGCTACATGTATATGTTTTTCTTGTGGGTATATCATCCTAATTGAAGGACTGTTCTTTTCCTCTAAGGGTGAATTGCTAATTGTTCATGAATGCATTAGCTTAGGCTTTAAACCATAACAATCAGGATGGAATCAAATTCTGATTGTTATTTATCGTAGCTTTAATAGGCAGGATGTTCTCCATTCCTAAGACTCGTTAGCTCTTTTTTGTGTAAAGTAATCACTGATCTATATAATAGCACGTTCAATATGTGATCATCTTATAATCAACTTCTCATTTCTTACACAGGTATTACCATCTTTGAGGGAGAAGCATGATGAATTTATGCTGAGGGAACTTGTGAAAAGATGGTCAAATCACAAAGTTATGGTTAGATGGCTTTCGCGTTTTTTCCATTATCTTGATCGCTATTTCATTGCTCGGAGGTCGCTTCCTGCACTTAATGAAGTTGGGCTTACTTGCTTCCGCAATCTGGTACATCATTATCCTAGCCTTTTATCATAGTTTCTGTGTTCAAAGATCAAAATGCAGATGCCTCTTGAATAAGGCATATAAATTTTCTATAGACATCTATGCTGATTTCTACTTTTTTCAAGCTTTCTGTGATTGAATTCTGGAAGGTTCTCATGCTTCTTGGAATCACTTTTGACTGGTGTAGTTTTTGGATTGCAGGTCTATAATGAGATTAATGGTAAAGTGAGAGATGCTGTGATCTCTTTGGTATGTAGATACAGTATTTCTCAGCATGTGCTGGATTTCTGCTCATTTTTATGTGAGCCTTGTCAACTTTAATTCTTCAACAGATTGATCAAGAACGTGAGGGGGAGCAGATTGATAGAGCCTTGTTGAAGAATGTTTTGGACATTTTTGTTGAAATTGGGTTAGGGAGCATGGAGTGTTATGAAAATGACTTTGAAGCAGCCATGCTTAAGGACACTGCTGCATATTACTCTCGGAAGGCTTCAAACTGGATTTTGGAGGATTCGTGTCCAGATTACATGTTGAAGGTATAGTATCTGAAATTGCTTGAATAAAATGCATATAGTTTGCCTTCAAGCATGATTGTAGAGACTTTCTGGCCATTTTCAGGCCGAGGAATGCTTAAAACGGGAGAAAGATAGAGTTTCTCATTACTTGCATTCAAGCAGTGAACAGAAGTTGTTGGAGGTTTGTTCTGTGTTTTGCTTATAATTTGTAATGTATGATTATAACGTCAAACTTTTGATAATGGGTCTTGGACTGATGTTTTGAGTCTCATGACTCATCTTGCTTCCAAAATGGCATTAAAGTTAGTTAAATTCTTCAATTCTTAAATTTGACTTGTTTTGGTTGTCTTTCTTGCTATGTTGGTAGAAAGTCCAACATGAGCTACTCTTCGTATATGCAAGCCAACTTCTTGAAAAGGAACACTCTGGATGCCATGCCTTGCTCCGGGATGACAAGGTATCTGCTTAGGACACATATAACTTTATTCTTCAGGATGAAGCCAGAGTGTTTTACTGTAATTTATGACCAAGATTTTGTATCCTTACATGCTAATTAGGTGGACGATCTATCAAGGATGTATAGGCTGTTCTGCAGAATTCCTCGTGGCCTGGACCCTGTTTCTCAGATTTTTAAACAGGTTAGGAAACTCCCACTACATGCATTAACTATTTAATTGAGAGATTATCTGACCTTGTTGTTTCACTAGTTTGACGGATAAAATTTTCATTTATTCAGCATGTTACTTCTGAAGGCACAGCCTTGGTCAAACAAGCAGAAGATGCTGCGAGTAATAAGAAGGTGAAAAATTACTTCATTTCTCACTGTATCAAGTCTTTTGATCTCAAATCAAACTTTTTTTAATGTTTTAGTAAATTTTGTAATTTGCTTGTGCAAATGTTGCATTGCATTATACTGACTTGTACAGAGATCACAGACTGGGATGCTGTAGAAAGCTAATTTAAGCTCTAACAGTACTAAGACTACTATTACTGGAGTCACCAATGAATACTTCATTGCTGATGGATTATGGGATCTTTCAATATCTTTCATTCTGCACTTATACCATGAGAAAAGCTAGGCTGCCATGCATCGCTTTTCCATGCACCCTCCCATGTGCTAAAGAAACTGGCTTTCCCTGTTTTGTAGGTTTTACGAAACTCATTTTCCAAGTATAATCTTCCCTATGCGACTGAAGTGATGGGATTCATATCTCTGTTTATTTCTTCCCTTTCCTCTCCAATCCTTTATTCCTCCACCTCCTTCCTTTAATTCTACATCCCAAACTTGTCACTGTACCAGAAGAGAAATGGTGCATAATAGGGCTTTTGAGATCCATCAAGTTTTCTTGAGCCAGGATGCTATCTAGAGTTGGGCACTGGGCCGGGCCGCCCACGGCCCGGCACGAAGCGGGCCGTGCCTGGCACGGCCCGCTTGCTACAGTGCCGGGCCGTGCCTGGCACGGCCCATTTGAGAGGGCCGTGCTGGGTCACAGGGTACTGGCCCGCGGGCCGAGCCCGGCACGGCCCGCTTCGTGCCTGGGCCGGCACGGCCCGCTCTAGGCCCGCGGGCCAAGCACGGCACGGCCCGCGGGCCTGGCACGGTCCGGGCCTGGGCCCGGCCCGGCTCGATAAAAATTAATGCTTCATAAATTTTCTAAAAAAATTAATAAATATTAAAAACTAAGGATTTATGAATATAAAGCCACCTTAATGGTGGGGGGTTTGGCATAGACCCCTACCAGTTTATTAATTTAAATCAAAATGGTACATGAAGGGAGGTTTGGACCTTGGTCTGACCTCTAGAATACAATAAGAAACTAAGAAAGGGCCGAGGTTTGGACCTTGGTCTGACCTCCAGAATACAATAAAAATGTACAATTATAAAAAATTAAGAAATCTTACTAATCATCAGTGAATCAGTCTTCACTCTTCAGTCTTCAGTCTTCAATCTTCAGTAGTGTTTGTATCATCATCATCAGAGGATGTTGTATTATGTCCACCTTTATCTTGAAGTCTTGCCTCAGCATCCAACCAATCCTTGAAGCAGAGAAGCATCTCCACCGTTTCGCCTATCATCCTACTTCTCTTTTCGTCAAGAACACGCCGACCTGCACTAAAAGCGGATTCCGATGCTACCGTGGACATCGGCACAGCTAAAATATCGCGTGCAATTGCAGACATAACAGGATATTGATTTCTAACACTCTTCCACCAAGATAATACATCTAGATTCTCTATTTGATTTTCATCATATGCAGACTGAAGATCATTTCGTAAATAAAATTCTAGTTCACTACTTAAAGATGAAGAAGATGAAGAGGAACTTGAAGCATGTGTGTGTCTTCTCTGTGCAATGAATGAAAAAATAGATGACGAACGAGAACTACTAGAAGAAGAAATAGAGGTTTGTATTTGTGTTCTAGATCCACGAATTTTTTCATCATATATAGCATAAATATCATAAAGAAGTTGTTTTACCTCATCTTTAGCAGATTCAGAATCTTGATTCATATTTTCAGAATATGCATCAAGTAAAATTAGCACGCCATTTAATTTAACTCTAGGATCAAATACAGCAGCTAAGTTATGCATAGGACATATCTTGTCCCAATACTCATTCCATTTAGATTCCATTAGGTCAATAATAGGCATTAAAACATCATCATATCTATGTTCTGCAAATTTTTTACTAATTATATATGCTTGTTGTAAAAATGAACATGAAGTAGGGTAATAAATACCAGAAAGAACATTGGTAGCATTATAAAAACTAAGCAAAAAATCTTCCAAAATTTTTCCTTTATTCCAATCAGTTTCAGACAATGTAAAGCCTAATCCACGATCATTAATATATGCACATAATAAGTTTTTATATGGGTATGCATCATGTATCATGCTATATGTGGAGTTCCAACGAGTAATTACATCAAGTTTAAATTTTTTAAAACGTTTACCATGATTTATGCATAATTTCTTAAATTCTTGAAGTCTTGATCTTGAAGCATGAATAAAAGAAACTGCATTTCTAATTTTTGAAATCACATTTTGAATCATGCCCATGCCAGCTTGAACAGAAAGATTTAAGATATGACATGCACATCTAATATGCAGTAAATTTCCATCTAATATGGGATGCAATGAGTCTTTTAATAATGCAACAGCAGAATTATTATTAGATGCATTATCAAAAATAATAGACATAATTTTATCATTAATATTATATGAACATGCAGTTTTAATATTTGAAATTTGTTGCCCAGAATGTGGAAAATCAAAAGCACGAAAAGCAAGAATACGTTTATTTAATTGCCAATCATTATCAATATAATGAGCAGTAATGGCAATAAAACAATTACTACCTACAGATGCTGACCAAATATCAGAAGTTAATGAAATTTTTACATTTAAAGTAGAAAGTGTTTCAATTAAATTTTGTTTCATTGCTAAAAAGTTGGTCATAGCTACTCTTCTAAATGTACGCCTACTAGTTCTTTTGTAAGCAGGTTGTAGGTTTAATTGAACATATTCTTCAAAATTAAAAGATTCACATAAACTAAAAGGTAATTCATCCTTAACTATCCATTTTACAAGTGCTTTTCTTTGATTTTCATGATTATATGCAAAATTACCTACAAGTAATCCCCCTTGTATATTAAGGGTACTTTGAGTTTGAGCATGAGAATCATGCATCCTATGACTTTCTTGATGTCTTTTTAAATGCCCTGTTCCCTCACTACTACTACAACTATAAAGTTTGGCACATTTTTTACATCTAGCTTTCCAGACTCCATCAACCATAACTCTATCAAATTCATTCCATACAGCACTAGTCCTCTTACGAGAAGAGGTTTGATCTTCACTCGGTTCACCAGTTCTAGAGGAACTAGGAACATGGGGTTGGGGATTAGTTTCTTCTCCCTCAGAAACAGGAATGCCAAACTGACTTTCCTCAAAAGATGACATATCTATGATTAATTCAAAAAATAAAAACTAACCGCAAGGAGGAATTGAGTAGAGGGTCGGAGGGCAGAGGCAGAGCCGAGATTCCGAGCTTCCTCTTGTGCTCTCAACAGAAGCGACCTTCTCTTCTCAACAGGAACCTCCTCTTATGTAGCACTTGAACAAACTAAAAATTAAATTGCTAGAAGAGCACTTTAGAAGAGAGAAATAATAGCAGTAGAGAAGGAGAGAATGAGAGGTTTGGTGTGGTGAGAATGAGGGAGGAATGGGCTATTTATAGAAGCCCAAAAATTTTTTTTCCAAAATACCCCTCAATTCAGCCGTTATTGGACTGTTGGGAGGGGTAAAATGGACTTTTTCCCGAAAATAGCCGTTGGAAACGGCTATTTTCCTCCCCCCTCTCCAGACGGGCCGTGCCGGCACGGCCCGTCTGGAGCCGTTGCGGGCCGTGCCAGGCACGGCCCGTCTGGAGCCGTTGCGGGCCGTGCCTGGCACGGCCCGTTTGCGTGCCGTGCCCGGCCCGGCCCGCCAATAGACGGGCCTGGGGCCGGGCCGGGCTGGCGTTCCGTGCTGGACGGGCCGTGCCAGGCACGGCCCGCTTCATAAGCGGGCCTGGGCCGGGCCGGCCCGGCACGGCCCGTTGCCCAACACTAATGCTATCATGCTATATACGAAGTTTGTTTGTATAAAATGGCAGCCACCAACAAGCATTGCCACAGCCACATTACCCTTGCTGGAGGTTTGTAGGGTGAAGGCCTTTTTAACACATCTCAATCCTCACAGCACACCTTTGATCAGGCCTAGTTCCCTTTGAGATCTTCAAATGATTTTGATATAATTGAATAATTCTTTTTAAATAAATGTACTAGCAACTCTAAATGTCAAGAAGATCGAATATCACCTTTTATAATCACATCACCACTGGGTTCATACCAGTCAGTACCAACTGGCTTGACCCATTTTTCATGTACCAGGGCTTCAAACCTATCTAAGGAGCTAGTATCCAATTGGTCCATTCTGTGATGGAGTAGGACTACCCTTGATACTGTCCATCATTTAAAGCAAATTTGGCATGGATCCATCCTTGTTTGTCATGTTCATGTCACATACTTGCGCTACATATTGTAAGAATTCTCTGCTTTGCTATAACTACAAAGCTTTCATTATGAAGCCTAACCAAGGCATTGACGAACAAACTCCTATTTGTAATTGCATGCCCATTTAGTACCTCTACAGCATGATATAGAGGGCAACAGAAGTGCATCAGTCAAGATTGAGTACATGTGGACTTCAAGGAATAAACCTTTTTAAAAAGAGAAGCATCTTGCACCATTTCTCCTCATATCTTGTCCAATGCATCACATTTTTTCAGTATTTGTGTGTCAGTAACCTTATAACCCCCCCATTCTAATGGTATCTTCATCAAATCTCAATGCGTACTTGCATATGTTGGAGAAAGAAAAAGCTTCATTTTTTTGGCTTAGCATAATAAAGACCTTTAGGATGCTAATATTCAATTCTCAACTGCTCATATTATTTTGTAATCTTTATAAACACATCCTGCAGAAGGAATGAAAGTCCAGCTACAATTAAATTCTTATGGAGTAGATTAGACATTTATATTTATTTTTTTGTAATAACACGCATAGTTTAAGTTATTTGAGTTGAGATTGTGAATCCTTCAGTTTGTGTGAGATTGTGAATTATGCTTTTACTAGGGTTTGGAAGAAGTTCTAGATATTAGATTGTTAGAGTTTTAGGTTAGGAGTTTGGGGTTGGTTTGGTGTCGCTTTGGTCCCTTTACACACTTAGGTCGACTATCAGATATGATTTAGATTTGCAGTAAAATATTAGAGTTCTCTCAGCTTTCCATGGTATGATGTTATTTGCAGAAGATGCTGATTTCAATGTATGCCATGATTCATGGGCTCTTTTAGTGATGAAGATTTTATAAAATTTTTGTTACACATTTTTTCCCTATTACCTTTCAACGTCTTTTCCATAGGAAACCATCATCTGGATTTGTTATTCATTTAATTGATTTAAAATTCATGCTTTTGACCTACTTCTAGTTAAAATTCCTGGTCTGTCGACCGTCATTGAGCCATGTGTGGCACTAACTTTTGAAAAGCTTTGGAGATCATTGATCCAGTCTTTTTGTATTCATATCATCATTAGATCCTCAATCCCAAATGTCCAAACCTGCTTTCATGCATCAAATGTTATTGTAGTTATTCCATGTAATCTGGTAATTCACTTTGCTGAATAAGTAACCTGATTTCATGCTTGATTGGTTGTATCCTGTGTCTGTAGTAACCATATTTAGCAGAAAGTTGTGAACCAAATGGGTGTGCAGTTTGTTTATCGTTTTCTAGCTATTTACGTGTCTTTCCTACTCTTGCATATCATCAACATGTTTCTGATTGTAATCTGTAATTGGCTAATGGTATGTTTTCTACAGGCAGAGAAAAAAGATGTGGTTGGTTTGCAAGAGCAGGTAGAACTTATATCTTGTATGCTATATGGTTCAGATAAATTGGTTGAATGTTAAATTTACTTGGGTATTTGTTGTTTGATCTTCAGGTTTTTGTCAGAAAAGTTATTGAGCTGCATGATAAGTACTTGGCGTATGTGAATGACTGCTTCCAGAACCACTCCCTTTTTCATAAGGTTGAAATGGAAAAAAATGTTGATTGAGCTACATTTCCATGGTCCTTATCTAATGTTTTTTATTCTTGGCAGGCATTAAAAGAAGCCTTTGAGGTTTTCTGTAACAAGGGTGTTGCAGGAAGCTCAAGTGCTGAACTTCTGGCTACTTTTTGTGATAATATTCTTAAAAAGGGTGGAAGTGAGAAACTGAGTGATGAAGCTATAGAGGAGACACTTGAGAAGGTAACTTCTTCCCTTTTCATCGGAATGCTCTTCCTATTCTTAATAACTAAGGCCTATTGGCTTTTGAGACTGCATCTTATCATTATTGCATTGATAAATTTTTCTTTCAGGTTGTGAAGTTGCTTGCGTATATCAGTGACAAAGACCTTTTTGCTGAATTTTACAGGTAGAAGACTCTTGCCTACCCTTTTACCTTATGCTTTTAAACTGGTCAATAAGTACTCATTAATTATGTTCTTCTTCTATGGTGCTTTATTTTGCTAATACTTCTGTTATAAAATATTCACAGGAAAAAACTTGCTCGAAGGCTGCTATTTGACAAAAGTGCTAATGATGATCATGAGAGGAGTATCTTAACAAAGTTGAAGCAGCAATGTGGTGGGCAGTTCACCTCAAAGATGGAGGGAATGGTCAGTTGATTTAATTATCTTGCATTAGTACCTTATGATTATAGATGCGCTTTCTGATTTATTTATTTCTTAAAAGGTTACTGATTTAACACTTGCAAGAGAGAACCAATCAAGCTTTGAGGAGTATCTTAACAATAATCCACAGACGAATCCTGGAATTGACTTAACAGTTACTGTTCTAACTACTGGATTCTGGCCAAGTTACAAATCCTTTGATCTCAATCTTCCTGCTGAGATGGTAAGAATTGTGATTTTTTTTTCCATTGTTTTTCGTTTTTTCTGTCCTAAACATCATGATTAAGTGGGTAATGCTTTCAATCACCGATGCCAGTATCAATGATTGACCTTGTTTTGTTAGGCATTTTATATGTTGGATTTTTTTGTTCTTGCCCCATTGAGATAAGGCTTTTCGGTTGATTTTATTGTTGTGATGGATGCTATGTAGGTTAAATGTGTAGAGGTTTTCAAAGAATTTTATCAGACAAAAACCAAACATCGGAAGCTTACATGGATATATTCGTTGGGGACCTGCAATATCATTGGAAAGTTTGAACCTAAAACCATGGAGCTGATTGTGACAACTTATCAGGTCTCTTTTAAATCCTTTGTGCTCTCATATAAATAAAAATATAGTTGATATTCATACAATGTTCTTAAATGCCTTTCCGGTTTACAGGCCTCAGCATTGCTGCTTTTTAATGCTTCTGATAGACTGAGTTATTCTGAGATCATGTCACAATTGAACTTGACGGATGATGATGTAATCAGACTGCTTCATTCACTTTCCTGTGCAAAATACAAAATTCTTAACAAAGAGCCAAATACAAAAACTATTTCTTCAACCGACTATTTCGAGTTTAATTGCAAGTTCACTGATAAAATGAGAAGGATCAAGGTAAAGTCGATATTGTTTTGTTGCATTTTGTTTCTTTCATTTGCCTTACTCTGTTGCTTGAGATGAGATGGTTTGTATTATCTGCAGATACCTCTCCCGCCTGTGGATGAGAAGAAGAAGGTAATTGAAGATGTTGACAAAGACAGAAGATATGCAATTGATGCCTCAATAGTTCGCATAATGAAGAGTCGCAAAGTATTGGGTCATCAGCAGTTAGTGATGGAATGTGTTGAGCAGCTTAATCGTATGTTTAAGGTATTGATTTTTTTTTTTCTTTTTGCTGACATTTTTTATTTAACTCTCTTAAAGGGGAGTCAGTATATTCATCTTTAATGTAGAATTTCTTTTCACGATTTGGAATGCAATTCTCATGATTATGATCCTTTATTTGGATGATACGTTTTGTGTTGACTTCTGGAATTGACCAACTAAAATTAAATGCTTAAAACATGAACAAGAACTTCATTACAATTATTTAAAGGTGAAACCTGATTCCTCTGGTTATTGGATAATCATATGTTGATAGATAGCAGGGAGTTCCCCATTATGATGGTTCTTGGTCTTGCGATCGTTAATCTTTGAATTGTTCCATGTGCAGCCTGACTTCAAGGCAATAAAGAAAAGAATAGAAGATTTGATCACCAGAGACTATCTGGAAAGAGACAAGGACAACCCCAACTTATTCAGATACTTAGCCTGAGTGAATATCTGCTGTTGATGGAAGGAAGTTTTCTCATCTGCCTTTTTGTCAGGGTAGCTGCCAACATAAATGCAAAAGCATGTCACTATTCTGTTGGAAACTCAAATTAGAAAATGCTGCCAAATGGTTTTTTTGCTGCGAGGTTGGGTATAATTCTCAGATCCGCGAGCCTTCTTACTTATACATTTACCTTGAAGCCAGATTACTGCCTAGGATCTTACGGTGGCAAGTGAAGCTTCCAGCAATCTGAAATATTCAAATGCAGTTTTCGTGCTGCTGCATCTTGATATACTGTAGGCGTGTTTCTTCTCAAATCTTCCTCTTCTATATTTTAGCTTGTTCTCATAATACATTGTATCCTATTTTGGTATTTTATTTGTTTCCTGTGTCTGTCTTGAGTGACTATTGACAAGGTATATAAGACTGCTTACATGGGTTTTTTACTGTTATCTTATTCAAAATTGCATTGTTTTGGTACTGCAATGCTTTAAATAATCAGTATTACGTTTGAACTATTCACTTTGTTTACCAGGGGAGATAAAAAATCAGTCCTAGATTTGATTGATGAACTCTGCATTATACTTATGCATGCATGCAATGCGAATTCTATCTAGCTAGAGGAATCTTAGCATCAAAGTTGTTGCCATTTTACTGTGTGATTATGCCTATATTTGAATTTCATCTTGAAAGCCTGGAGGTCACATACTGTGGCAATTGAATCGCTTGGATGCACACATAGAAGTGTTAATTTATGATAACTTATAATTGATGTTATTAGACTTGTATAGGCTGGCCAAATGTTTAATCAAAATAGAGTCCTTTTAATCAAAACCGAACCCTCCAAAATTCTGAGTGTGAATGGAAGTAGCTTCTCTTGAAACTTTTAGCAATTAAGGACCCTAATCCTTCCAATCTTTAAGGAATGCAAAGTTTGAGTTCATTCTACTCTTTAAGTTCAAATGAATGTCCAGAAATAATGCAATTAGCCCATGTATACATTAAATATGGGCCTGCATGTTAGTTTCAGCCAGATCTCTTAGACCAACCTTATCCTTGGATTTGTTTGGAGTGAAACAGGACCCTTATGGCTGTAGTTTTGGAGTTCTGACGGAAACTTAAATCGTGGGCTTCTTTCTTATCCTTTCCAAGATGCGAAGATAGAGGTTCATCTTAGAGTGCATCTAATGCGAAAACTCAGAATTGCTAACCTCTTTTCCTTGGACCATTCTGTATTTTCATTTTGCTTGGATCGATTATGATATGCGCAACATGATTTGATGGAAATTTTTATTATTCTTTATCTCCATCTTGATTTAGAGCATAAAATAGGCTCACCCTATATGGAAGTGCTTTTTCAAAAGTGTGATACATTTCTTTGCATTAGTTGCATATAAGTTTGTATAACACCTATCAAACAAATCTTATAGTAGAACTGCCTCGAGAACTGAAATCTAATTAGATTCTAAATTTTTTCAGAACATATTTTCTCAAGTTTTTGGTTCATTTCTTCATAGCTTAAGTTGCCTATTGATCAAGTAGATATGTAGAATGTCAGTCAAATGAATCTTCTGGACGAACTGTCTAGGAAAACTGAAAATGAGATTTTATAATTTATTAGAAACCTCTGATCTGACTGGGTATCTATAGCAATGTGCTCCAGTTCCAAAAGAATTCATATTTTTACACAAGATCCATATCTTTATCTGCTCCAGTTTTTAGTTCTCGCCAGCCTATGAAAGTGAATTGACATTTAAGTGAGGTGGCAAGGATTGACCTTATGGCGGTCTTTGGATTCAAGAGGTCATGATCATTTCACAGTTTTAGTTCTAAGCTTTGTGCAGATTCTTTTTTTGGTTTCTCATTTTTGTTCTCTTTATGACTTTCCTTTTTACTGCTCTGCCCTCTTGGATTTTTTCAGTTAATGCTGAAATATTAATTATGCAAGTCGGATGGTTTACAATATTTTATGGCAGTTGGCTTTGGATTCACTTCGCTGCAATGTGGAAGTTTCTTGCATGTGTCACCCTTCAGAGATTTGATGCTAGTTGTTGTTGATGAAACTGCTGGTCTTATAGTGTACGAGTGATTTGTCAGAAGTGTTTTATATAGAAATGTCGTTTTAGTACAATTTTCCCCGAATCGTTCCAAGTTATGCAGGAACTCATTTTAAAATGGAGACCTCTGTTTGCTTCACATTGAACCCTGCACTTGGTTCTACCATCCAGCGAAGAATGATAGTAAAGAGCGAGCAACTCCTGACCTTGCTAGCAGTGCCTAGGTTAAATGCTCTTTCTTTTCTTTTCCTGTTCAGGCGATATGAGACTGCGACACTACGGATACCGGATTCTCAGCCCCGCAACCCACAACGAAAAGCTTCGTAATATATGGGCTGAGTTTCTGAGTCAATGATTTGGTTCATCTTCTGTTATTGCGGAGATTGGTGGTGTTTGTGTTGTTAGTTGTTAGACCCTGTGATCGCTTGCATCTTTCAGTTCACGTATCTTATTTGAAAACTACAGGAAAAGTGGCTGGTTGGACGTGATTGTGCGCGCGCAGCTATTACTTTCCAATTGCATCTTCGAAGCAACGATATTGCTTTTCCACAAACACAGTTATGTACTGATCGTACATCCACAATCACAGTTATTTACTGACAATATATAGTATGGCATTTTATATGGTAGAATAAGATGCTTGTTTCTAATGTACATTAACACTTAATAAGTTGCGCCTGTTACAAAGCTGAATGCATGCTGGACAAACCTTTATACTAATTACAGATCATATATGAGGGCTCTGTTCTATTATGCTACATTTGTATGGAGAGTTTTTTTTTTTTTTTTTTTTTTTTTTTTTTTTTTTTTTTTGCCCCCTTTCTTTTGCGGGCTTTGAAATGTTAGCAAGTATTTTGTTATTAGAAGCTTGTCTGAATCTTAGCGTATTCCAGTGGCTTCTTTCCTTGCAGCTTGTTGGTGACATAGTGGCGACTGTACTCGCCATTGTTGTTATCTCCTGTACATGCAGGGTTGGTTATGATTCACTAGTTCTAGAATAGGCCCCAGCTCTACATCATAATAGCTAGGAGCATAAAATGTGACCACAGATAAGTCTGGGCCTCTCCTTGTTTGTCGCTGCTCTATGTTCCACGCTCTTGTATTTCCCATTTGTTAGAACCTGCATGTTCTTTGACTAAAAGAGAATTCAACAAGTGGTGATGTTTTATTGCTGTTCGGACCTCAAAGTGTATCCTCAATGTTGATGACGAGCCTTGGTAATAGGATTTGTAGACGCCTTAGGATTGTCTTTGAGAATTTGAAGGCCTGCCGAGATAAGGGCGCTTCCAACATAGTGGGGGCTCAAGCCAAGCACAAGGTCTGGCCTCGAGCATGGAGGGTAGTACTTCATCCTCACGGCCGGCACGACCTCCCCGAACATGTCATTGAAAATATACGGAGCCAAGCCAAGGCTCCTGGCGATGAGTATCAGCAGCCTTTGGCATAGTTTTTCTTATACTGACTGAGTACGTCTCAAGTGTCTCACTGCCGTAAAGTATACATAAAGTCAATGCAAACAGACCGAACTGGTGGAGAACGAGAGCTAGCCATCTTGTGTACCTGAAGGCAGAGCTGGTTTTGTGGGCCGGAGCTTTGGGTTTCTTGTGAAGGGTCCTCTTCTGAGAAGACCAAAGCGTGCCCATATTCCGGAATCGTCCCCGGTGCCATAAGATACTTCTTTTTGACTGTTTTTCCTCCAATGGCAGCATGAAGAATTCCTTTGCCACCATCTCCATGCTCTCCAGCAAGCTGTGCTCTATCCCATGGTTGACAACCTGCCATTATGGCTGGGGGGAGATGCTATCTATTTAGTTTCTGAACCAAGGAAAATAGCAAAAAGTTCAATTAATGAGGTGATAGGAGTTGCAATATACCTGAAAGAAGCCGTACTCTTTGCAAGCTTCCGAACGTTTTGCAAACTCATCCTGTGCCTGTCCTTTGGTGCTCCATGCCAGCTTCGACATGTCGATGATAGGGACCTCCCTGGAGTGAATGACTTTGGACTGAGCTGGCCGCTCGTCCAGGTCGCGCACGTACCTCTCTGGGACCTTCATGGGCTTAAGCCCTCCTCAGCTCCTGAATGTCTTCCATGTGTCCGATCTTGATCTTGGTAGTGTTGGAGGAGAGCACATTTGCCTGGCTTCTCGCTTGCAGGCGTGCTGGCTTCGGCTTCGGCTTCCTTTCACATGGATTTTGGAGGTGGTCTCAATGACGCGGATGTTAAGCTCATGATTAAGTGTTTCTTTTGGGAGATCTATTTCCTCTGCAGGTTGAGAAGCTTAGGTGCATTATTGACAGGTTAAATTTTTATATTATTGAACTTGGGATCCTTAATATGGGGTCGGTTGGTTTGGATTTTTTTTGACGGTCAAAAAAACAAACAAAAATCCTTAGAGATAGGAGTAGCAATTGGGCCAGATCGAATAAGATACGGATTGAGTTTGATACGTAATAAGATCATCCTTTCTTTCTACAGTAGCAGCAGAAACAGCCCATGTTGGCGGTTGACATGCACCTATATCGCATAGAGGTGATCGGAGATATTATTGTTAAATGGGCAACCAGGGAGTTTTGCAAAACAATCTTTTGTCCCAAAATCTTAATCCCTCTGAAAGACTGAAACCTCTCCGGGGCTTTTAAAGGATAATACAAGCAAGTCAACTTCTTTAAGCTCGAGCTCATTTCAGCTAATTTAACATCAGACTCGTGCTGTTCATAAGCAACTAACTTGGTTGAGAGGATAGGCAACTTATTTGGTGCTCCTGAGGATATATCTAGCATCGAGCGTATCTCGATCTTTAAGAAAGCCAAGTGCCTTTAGGTACCGTTTGGATTCGAAATAAGTTCTGAAAGGGATTATTCCATCTACCGTACAGGAATAGGTCTTATACCACGGAAGTTAAGTTATCTGGTGTTTGGTTGAAGAATGAGCATAGAGGGAACAAAGTACATTGAAAATTACACGATAGATTTACATTTTATAACAAAAATAAATGCCGTCTAGGTTCATATTAAAAAGTGAATAGGGGCAAAAAGGTAAAAAAGAGACGTTTTCATTATTTCATGATACAACTCTATTCTGCCATTTTGGTGGAATAGGGTTACATCATGTAGGCCCGCTTATGCTCCTAGACAAGTATAATTTGCCGATTATTGTTGTTTGGCAGCAAAGCACGGAATAAGGATCTTATTCTGCCCTTATTCCGTAAGTTATACCCCAGCCGAACGCTGCCCTAGTTTCTATTATAGACAAACATCATTGGCGGACCACTATCAATAATGAACAGCTAGATAACAGTTTTAGTTATTTATATCTTACATCGAGTTCGATCAAGCTAGACAAAAGCAAGCAGCTCTTAGCTCACCTTGAATTATTTAGCAATCACTCCGGCAGCTCAAGCCAATTCAGTTTAGTAATCGATTTGAGCCTTTATCAAGCTTGATAACAGCTTGCTCATTTCACAACCAGCGGATGCCGCAGCTCAGTTGTTGGAGTTATGGCCTGCAGACTGACAAAGTACAAGACAGCCATCTTAAGTGCAGTACTAGATGCTGCAAGTTCCTGAATATTCTCATAATTCTACCTGAAAAGAATCCCTGGACCTTCTCCCACTCCTATAAAAGACCTCCGACAGGCAGGCGAAAAAATAATCAATAGCATAACGAGATCTATAAATTAACAAATAGAGCTCAATTACAGTAACTGTAAGAACAAACAATCTCTACATCTACATCTGCAAGTATTAATAAATGTACATACTACTACATTGCACAACCAATACCAACATGCACTGAACATAGACAAACTTGAAAGAGAGGATAATTCGTGCTACCATGTCGATAACAGTACTTTCATTATGAAAAGAATGATTGCATTTGCTTCTATTTGAACACAAGCAGCCAGGTTCAACTCAGAAAGAGTGCACTCTTTTGTACAATTCAAGATACAAATTCATCAAAACTACTGAAAGCATATAGCTGCCTATGTCTCAATCGCCTTGCCATATTTCCCCAACCTTAAAAACAGCAATTTTAAGCAATCAGCATGCGTCCACAGCAACACAAGCACATTAAGCTTATAGTCTAACACAAGCAGTTGCATATTGCTGGCATCTTATGAAAAACAAAGACTTCCATCTTAAAAAAACAAAGTGCAGCAGTGTACAACCCACGAAAACATTCCAAACCTAGAGTTTGATTAAATTATGATTTAGATTTGCATACAAACAACATTAGTTTAAATTTGGATTAGTTGTGATTTATAAATTCATATAATGCTGATGGTAACTTGAAAGTATTCTGATTTGAATCAACACAACATCCAAATGACACCCAAAACCAGTTTAACTAGAAACCTTGAGAACAAAATTTTAACAGATTTGAGAAACTTACAGATCATGAATCCAACCAACTGAGATATCCATTTTATAATGTTAAATGCATAGGTAAGAAACCATCAAATTTGATTATTTGTTTTTAACGTTCTAAAATAATAAAACCATAATGTGTTGTACAAAATCTGGGTTCTAATGGCACACTCTTAGTAGTAAAATTTGAGGCAAATCTAGCACGAATTACTTATCTGGTCATAAAATTGTCCATTCCATCCCTCGAGCAAAAATAAAAAAATTCAAAAACATTTAATTTACAACTTTAGGCATTTTACGCATTGAAAATCTTGCAAGTAATATGAATTCTAATAAACATAAGCCACTATTACTACGAGGATAAATGGACAAAAAAGGATTTACCGACTACATACAAGGCTGAGAAAAGGTTTAAAACTTGTATTTAATACCTAAACATAAATAACTTTATTAAAAAAAGCATAGTGGCAATTTCGTACGTTAATGTAGGTCATCACATAAATAACATTAGGATGACATCCTCGTCCTGCTAACACAGGGGGAAAACGAAGTAAAAGGATTTATTGGAAGGATAAATAAGTACGTAGAACACAGGCACCTTCGGTCCCAACCATCATTAGAGAAAGCCATGAAAATTTGTTACTCCAGTGATCTAAAATTAAAATAAAAAACATTAATGTGACAATTGATTATTTCCTCAAAAAAAATGCAACAATTGACTGTTTGATAATACGACAGAGATCAAGCATAAAGCCAACTTCAGATGCGACTCACATTTATGCTTCACTCAACAAAATATCCATCGCTTACAACTTATTCAGTCGCTCAAATCTGCAAAAATTATTACTATACCTAATGATATCGTTAAACTATTCACATATATCCAATGATTGGAGATGAAATAATCCGCTGCCCAACAGCAAATTGTACAAGCAGTTCCATACAAGGTCACACAGTTCTGTTTGTGTGGAGATTTCTTCAAAAGATTTTAATCAACATATTTCAAAATATCATTGAATCAAAAGAACAAATTATTGACATGGGGAGCTAAGGGCCTTTCTAGCAAAATTTAGACAGAGAATATAGGGGTTCTTTTCTCCTAAATAAAGAATATATCAATCTGATCCAAGGAAGATTCTGGTAGAAAGTTACTGTTGGTCTGAGAATGTACACAGGTACTCCCTGAACAAGCATTTTGTTTTCTTTGATTCTTTTCAAGTACTTTTTCCTCTTCTATCTTGTGTTCTCCCTGGTTTTTCCATCACCATATCGTCTTTATAAAAAACTTTATCATCTCTTCCTGTCTTTCCAATATGAATGCATATTACTGCTTGTGAAATCTTAAAAAATGTTGTTCAGTGTAACCAGGCAGAACGAAGTTTGTTGAAGCTTTGTCTGAAGACTGACAGCAAGAAGAACCCAACAAAAAATATTCATACTCCCCACCTTACGTTAGCATAACGATTTAATATTTAACAAATTCCCTGCCACATAAAATAGGCATGCATCAATTAATAGGGTGTATGATAAACTTAGAAGATGAAAACACAAGAAGGAAAAAAAAATCATACAGTTCCACTTTCCATACCTATTTTTGAAAGAGGTTAGAAACAGAAGCTTCATGTCAGAGAACCTACAAACTAAATGTCTTTATGCACACCAAGTGCTCAGTACCAGTCTGCCTCACGCAACATCACATATGTTCTGATCCTGGATATAAACAAAAGCCAATAGAATAACCTACAAAGAGAAAATAAAAAAGTTAAATGCAAACTAATTAGCATCACTCATAGCAGTTGGCTCCCGAATCAAAAGCAGTTTCTTCAACATTGTTATACCTTAAGATAGGAAAAAGAATGACCCACAAATTGTGAAAACATTACATACCATGACATGCAACGTAAGTTTGCACTCAGTGTCATGGCATTTTAAACAAGGTGATATTGGGCACTTCAAACTAAACTGAGCTTGATAGAAAATAATTCATGCTTGCACCACTTCCCACCATCTTTCCACTGTCAAATAAAATTTGAATCCACGGACAAAGCAAGCAAAACAACCCATGTCCATAGCATGATTTCCATCTCGTTGCTGAGGGAGACTAGCAAGAAATGCATTACACCTGCCACCGCTCTATAAATGATGGGGCAAGGGGCAAAAAATTAAGCCCTTTTCCGTGCCTAAAAGATGAAAGGCTGCAAAGAATACTTTGCAAAGACTACACTGATCTTTGTGTACACATTTTACAGGATGCAAGACTGAGAAGTCCAATCCATTTTGAAAGAAAGAGCATGCTACTGTAGAAACTGAGATGAAAACTAATCCAGCATTTTCACCACATTGTAATCAGCATAGCAGAGGATGAAGCAGAGGAACATGATCTACTGTTTCTTTTCACATGGACAATGTCTCCTCTATCTTTGAACACCTAGCGACCAATAGACTCCATTGAAAGCCGTACAAGTCGCAGTAGTCCTTCTACATTATGAAAGTTAAAATCGAGAACTTTTCTCACAGATGACACGCCATCAGCCCTCTCCTTTTCCAGGCTGACACTGGCAGCTGCAATAGCAATCTGCGATTTCCTAGTCGCTTCAAATGCACAATTTAGATCATTTGTCTGCAGTCAAAGTTATTTAGGACACCTTTAGATATCATGCTAAAGCCATCAACAACTAAAGATACATATTATCCACATCTTATGTCTGAGAAAACTGCAGAACACATGCCCATATCATATGCATTAATACTAACAAAAAGTCTAACCATGCTATATCGATCCACTTTCAGTTAAGCCAATTTAGGCAGTATACTTCCTGTTGATTTCATGAAACCCTAAATTTAGATTTTTCTTCATGAATACACAAAAGACACCATGCATATACATAGACATATCCAATGAAGCATGAAAATGGATATAGACAAGGATATGGAAACGGTAAGATACGGATATCGGCAATTTGGCAAATCCAAAAAAAAGAGAGGATACAATACAGCCGAGATATGGTACTAAATAAATATACAACTTCTACATATATGTAAAAAAATCATTTATAAAGCACAATAAGTTATCGTGGTAGCATAACCCATCCTTGATACAATAACATCAAAATCCACAAACTCAGCCATTTAGTCATCACACATATCCATAGAATGCAATCCATAAGACATACGTAACAAAAGCATTGCAAGCTCTAAAGTTAACCATCCATCATTAAGAAATAAGAATTCACAAAAACAACAATAAAGAAAGGAAGGAAGAAAGAAAGAAAACGCCCTCCCTTTTCCCTGGAGGTATCGATATACACATGTCAGATAAAGAGACAGCATGCAATTCAAAGTATCATTGCATCCTAACATACATCAAAGCCATAAGGTCTCATCCGACTTACTCCAGCAAGTCAGACCATCAAATATGAATCAACGCATTGTGCAAAGATACATGTACTCACAGCAAAACATACGGCTAATTTCTGGAAAATATATAGCTCGAAGTTAATAAGTTCATGTTATCAGGTGGCTATGGTTGATTGTATGTGTGCACTGCTGTTGTTGCTGCTGTCATTTTTTCTTTTCTTTCGTCTGTGTTTTTCTTTCCAAGTGGGAAAGGTAGTGGCAGGGCTAATATGACATATTAATATATTGCCTAATAACAGTTATTTATCCCAAGGAGATATGGCTATATCCCATCCATCAAACCTTGAGTAGCAACACTTACATAGCTGAGCAACCGCATGACATGGGGATGATTGCGAGCAGATACAACATGGGTGCCAGCAACGTGAGGAGAATTGACACCCCTGGCTGATGTAGCCTTACTTAATGTACCCTGATTGTTTAGATTATCAACATCTGAAGAAGAAGAGGATGGCGACTCCCCTATGACCAAAAATGGACAATTGTCAACATCCTGGCATGACTCTTCGTTAACATAGCATATAACACAAATAACAAGCACAAATGGAAGTAACGTTCAACGATGATTGAATGGAACTACAGCAAAAGAAGGAACACTGAAACAGTCATTAAGTACCACCAATACTATGTCTAAGAGGGAGGGAAAATTGCAGATTCATACAAGCACCAGTGTGAAAATATGCATGAATATTTTTGATAGTCAAATGCTTTTTAGAAAAAGAGGATTGAAACAATCAACCAAAAAAATAAGAAGAATATCCTCTTCTTAAAAACTGAATCTTTGGCAAATTGATGGGTTTTTTTTGTCCATTACATTGAAAGGAACTATACATTGGCTAGGACTAAGCCTGTCAAATTCATTATGTATTCCATGAAATCAGTAAAAACCAATAGCCCAAAACCCTTCTTGGAGCAAGTTTCTGCACCCATTTAAACTGAAAGCAGCTTTCACCTGCATTTAAATTACATTAGGATGTCCTGATTTACAAATGCCTGGACTAGTATCTTAGCGAATAACTATTTAAAAATACAAATAAACATAATCCACTGGCCAATAATACCATGAAAACATTCTGGCAGTTCCCCAGGAAGGGCCAATAGATTATGATTCTAATCATGAAAGTAGTATGATCATTCCTCAAGGTTAACAAAAATTCTAAGTATGGGCAATTGGGCATCTGTTGACAGAAGTCACAGAACTTCACAAATGAGCTCTCTCCCAGTAGATCAAATACATCTTACATTTTCCACTTTTAGTTCAACAGATGAGATCCTTGTACCAATCTGCTCATTCACTGTACTTTCTAAACACAACTCCTATAGAGCTCCAGTAAATGGTTTGTCAAAAGTTTTAACTGGAATTATCAGTACTTAAGTCTATAGTTTAAGCAACAACTAATATTAACTCTATGTATTGTGAAGTAAGACTTAGGACCAGTACATATTTAAGCCTTCAAACAAAAATTCCAACCTGGCTGAAGAATCTGAAGAGCTGTTTGCAACTCCTGTTGATCTTTGCTTGCACTGGGATATTTGTAGTACGCAGACTTCAAATAGGCCACTTCTACACACTTGTATGCTAAAGCAGCAGCTGCCATTTCTTTGCATCTCTCATATTCATGTGCACAAAATCTGTAAAAAACAACTAAGCATCAGCCAAACAAAATGACATATTGAAGTACACTTTTGAGTTTTTCTATTCACATGAAGTTTAAATTTCCGCAGAAAAGTATACAGATTATGGTTGTCCAGTTCTTGAACTTGAATAGTATAGTCCAATTTCAATTTCAATAGAGACATGAGGTCGAATATCATGAAGCCACAGGTGCTTTATGATTTCCTAAGTTAAATTCCCCACCAATATTTCAAAACCTGGCTGAGTTGGCTACTTCAACCACCTGGACCATCACCCAAAGGACAAAATGGGTTGGTTTACTAGAAAACCTGTATATTAGAACACTACAAGAACTGCTTTTTCAATCACCAACCCAAGCAGTCCAACCATGCAAACCACCCAGGCCGGATGGCTGAACCCCATGCAGGTATAGTGACAAAGACTCATGGAGACAAGCTATCTAGAAAAGAAGGAAATGGCTTATTTCTCTGATGCCCTTTTCCCCATTCCCAGTTATAGCATTTCTTCTCATCCCACTCTAGAGCACATCCCCCACTCTAGGTTTTCAGATGTCCCAGTTACAGGTTTCAAGTGGACTATCTTTCACCTTGACGCTGATTATGACACTAAGAGTTGCTTCTGAAATCGATGATAGAAGCTCCTAGACAATCATGGTAAATTTGAGGTGTCTCTACCAGATCTCAAACAGCTTTAGATGATGAATGGTGGTGGACAGCACAAGTTTAGAATCAGGGGTGACATTTGATCCCTATCCAATTATTCCTCTTCCAACTGGCTCACAATGCAGGGAACATCCCCAGTTCAAATTTCACTGGAAGAGATTAGGAACTAGCTGGCTAGGGGATACCCCTTCTCCTTTCTTCCTCAAGCGAACAGAGGACTGGGCTCTCTTCTGGATTGAGGCAAGTTGAGACGAGTGCCAGATAAAGGGCTCTCTACTTGAGACAGGGAGTGACAAAGAACTAGGCTTAAGAAGAGGATAATAATGGTCCAAATGTAGATTGCAATTGACCCACAACGGAACCAATGACCCATGACCTGGCAACCAAGTGGTTCAGTCTAGAGCACAGGTTTAAAACATGCACTAGGATATATCTTTTTATGAACATTCTCAATATCAGAAAAAATATAGAAATATTGCAAATTATCAAACCCAGTCTTCCCCTCCATCCCAACCCATGATCTGTCTCATACTCTTTATCTTCATCAACTACAGCTGTTGGCTTCAATCACAAAAGGGCCAACTTCTCTTTGTATCAGCAGGGAGATTATGATGTTAGATATCGCTAAACCAATTGTAAAAACAACAATTGGCTCTCATGGTTCACATTTTCATCTCAAAAGTTATTGGTGCCAATCAAATTGAAAAAGAGAGAGAAACACACACACAGAGAGAGAGAGAGAGAGAGAAAGATGATGTCACAAACATATGAACCTATGGTGCTCATAAGATTTGATCTCTTTTATTTGCAACATGCACATAAAAGGCTAGGCAGGTAATGATGGTTCTTCTGTAACAAGAGCCAAAAAAATGTAAAATTCAAGAACATATCATGCTTCACATTCTTGTTGACAAAAACCATATGTTCACAACCAACACCGAGATTTCTATATTGGGCACTTCAAGTCTATCAATACAGTAATTTTCAAGCACTCCTCGACTATATCATTTTTTTAAAAAAATCATTAATTGCCAATAGTATGTATTAAGGGCTACATCCTATGCCATTTCAAGCTTTTCCAAATCTTCTCACGACATCCATCCGTGTCATCTCCAATCTTCCCTTCCCAAATATTTCAATGCAAATTCAGATATCTTTTCTAACCAAGCTTCCTTAGATCTTCATGGCATCCCCTTCTTTCCTCCTTTTATATCTGCATCACTTAGCCCAAAACTGGTGCAAATCCTTTCGTCCCCAAATGTACTCACTCCTCACCCCAACATTTCTAGACTTTCAGAATACATCCAAAATTCTCATATTTGCAACACTCATCTTGCATGCTTGAAGCTCTGGACCCCTTTTACTACTGACACATGACCTACACAGTTTTCCTAGCCCTATTGTCATTTTATTGAAAAGAGAGAGAGAAGGAGAACAAAGAAAGGGACAGAAAAGGAGGGTATCAGAGGCTGGCGGAGGCCAGCGACCTGAGCAGAGGAGGTGGAGGAGGGCTCCGTGCCGGGTCCCCTGTTTCAAACGAAACAGGGTCCAGCCGCTTTTTTATTTTTGCGAATTTTAAGTAAAGTCGGCAGATCGCTTGCCGACTTCACTTAAAGATCAAAAAATTAACAGCTTGCCGGCCTCCACCGACCCTCCGACGGCCAGCCTCCACCTTTCTCTCTCTTCCTTCCTCTCCCTCTCCCTCCCTCCCCCGCTTGCTCTCTCTTTCCTCTCTTTCCTTCTCCTTCTCCCCCTTCGGTGACGGGTTTCATTTCCGCTGCCAAACCATTCCGGTCTGCCGCTGGGACGGCTCGGTACGACCGGAACCGCCCGGTTTGGGATGGTTCTGCCGACCTTAGTCTCACCATATCCAAATCAAAGATTAATCCCTATCCCTCCATTTAGGTGGTTCATCAGTTGTTTGGCTTTCGCAGAGGTAATAGACACAAACATTGTGTTTTGTTTCATACCTTTCCTTATAACGAAAGGATGACTAATGTCATAACAAGAATAAGTAACTAGTACTTAGTGTGGAAGTTGACACACCAGAAACAAAGAAATTTCTATGTGAATATCCAATGAAAAGGCACCCCCCACCTCTCCTTTTTAGGCAATGAAAGGCAATACACATTTTCAAGGATATCCAAAATACGAAGTTGCACCTCCAAATCAAGACTCTTAAATATACAAATATATATATATATATACGACCAATTTCTTGCTCCCAAACATTTGACACATCATGGATTAACATTTCAACAACAAAGAATGTCGAGAAAATAATCAAATGTCTCCCAACTTGTCCACACATCGACAAATATGGCACACATGTGGCACTAGTAAGGCCTACCTTGTCAAACCCTGACTATGTCATGCAAATATTATTGTTCACCTTGACCAACTATTATAGCATAGCAAATGCTTCATGATACAGTGGGTTGGAGAGGAATAATAGAGCATTGAAGGATCAACACAAGCAGCAGCTTCTGTCATAGATGGGTATCGATCACATATAATTAATGAATAATCATTGATGGAATCCAGTGGTCTTGTCTTTCTTCGTTTCATGTTAACAAATATCTAACAATGCTTCTAGTTTAGCTTTCTAGTTGAAGCCAGAAAATCCTCGAAGTAAAGAATTTTCCTTCTTAATGAGACTATAAATTTCATTTTTTTTTCAAGAAAAGGATAGAAGAATGCATCATACTATAAAATCCCATCTTGTCTAACTGATCATAATGGTGAACAATGTCTTCACGATTAAGTCATGACAATGACACATTCAAAATCAGAGCTTCTTCATATTTCATGCATGCATAAACTGATCCTCATGACGCATAACCATCCCTGTCATTGCCTTTAAGCACTAGTGTAGCAAAATTAGTGAGGTCTTCCAAAAGTCCTTGCTAAATGAGCAATCATGTTAAATATTAAATTCATTTGGGATGTTGAAACATCAAATTTGGGTTCAGTACTATCTATGAAATGATTATGCACAAATATTTATTCTTTTCGAGGGTTCAAAAGTTACAAGTCAAGGATATCAATTCTTTGTGCATGAGATTTATAGATGCTCTATCAGAAGAAAAAATGAAGATCCAACCATATAAGTTCCAAGTGCAACCACAGAGGTAGACTAACTAATGTAACGTAACTGCCACTCAAATATGTTGATTTGCCAGCAATGAAAAAGAAGCACCTTCTGCAAAAGGAGAGCAGACTGGAAAGACCAACATATGTAGAAAAAGGCATGGCATGGTTAACATAAAGTACGGTACCATAAAGTTAAAACAGCTCACAGGAGGCGCAGCTAGCAAAATCACAGAGTACACTGCAGGCTTATGGCTAGAGTCAAGAAGAAACACGCTGGCATGCAGTACTCAAATTTTCTATTCTGATAGGTCAAGGAGAAACAATTTGATATGGGCTTTACAATAATGAAGTCACTTTGTTAATTGCCTGATAACAAAATAATGTAACCTCAAAAGTGATTTATCATAATATTTTAACTTACTTGCAGAGTTTTGCCGTTTCAAAATACATCTGCATTGAATGGGATGTGTCCCCTTGTTTTGCACTATCAAAACTGAGAGGCTCCATAAGAGAGGCATAATGTAAGAACTTCAAGGCAGCCTGAAAGTATAGGCCTGTGCTTTCAAGTTCTAGTCCCTCGCTCTGCAAAATGAAACATTTATTAGAACACCTATAAAACAATAACGAGATCAGTGAACTTCAAAGATGAGCAAATTAAGTGAAATGATTATGTTAACCTTTAAACGATTAGCTGTATGCTTTAAATCTCTTGCTTCTTTCATGACAATATTTGCAGTACAATGGCTATCCTTTCGAATTGGACTTGAAGTGTCAGGATCATTTGGGGCGGCTTGCCTCAAACTATTGTGGTGCACCCCATTCTGGATGTCAGGCTGTCTAGACTGTTTGCCTGCCTTTGAAGCACCAGTATTTCCTGCATCCTTGAAGGGTAATTCTGACCTGCTTCCCTTGACAGGTGAAGAGTTTTGAGGGCTCCGACTGTGTGTTTCTTGTTTATCTCCAGAAGACAAAATTGAATGCGCTTTCCCTGTTTTGGCCAGCAGTTCCCCTTGATCAATTAGATTAGAGATGATGTGATTTGATGACTTTTCATCATTGTAAGAAGATGCCAGTTGTAGGTCATCCTGTATATTGGACTTAGCTCCTAAAACTGCAACTCTTGAGTCAAGATCTTTGTGCTGATTATAAAGCATGGAAGGACCATGAGTATCCAAATTGTCTTGTACTCCATTATCTCTCTTACCAGAAGAACATCTTGTGGCAGAGTCTTTCTTCCCTGAGAAATCTTTCTCATCCTTCTCCAGAAAATTGTAATTTCCATCCCTCAAATCTTCAAGGTAAGTAGAACGCTGATGTGAATCAAGGTCAACCATCTGTTGGCAGCCGCTGCCACTCTTCATAGAATACAAATCCTTGTTTCCACTAGATGAACCAGAACTTTTAAGCTTACCATTGTCCAAGTTTGATTTAGAGCTCCTGTATCTCTCATTCAACCATGAAGAAGAGCTCTTACCAGACTTCTGTCGACCAGAACCATTTACCTGGTGGTGTTTATTCAGCTTTTCTAAATCTTGATTATGGTCTGTATGCCGATGTCCGTGAGGATATTCACTGTGCCGATCCATAAAATTCCTAGTAGCACTCACCACATTAATCTCTTCAAATTCGGTGGGTGAGAGACCATCATGGCTAACTCTTTTCAAATGCATCCCAACTTCAGCTTTTCCACCAGGTAATTTATTTGCTTCTCTATCCTGATGATAAAATGAACCTCTCACAGGATTTAAAACTCCAGAATCCGCTGCCCTATGATTTTCAATATGTCGTTGTTCAGCAGAACAAGCTGTCTCCTTCCTACGTTTTCCAGAACAGTTGCTTCCACCATCAGCTTCACTATCTGAACATATTTTGGGGCTCCCCAGGATGGAGGAACCAACATTTAAAGCATCATCCTTTACCACTGAGTTTGTTTTGTTAAAAAGCTTTTCAGTATTTAAAAACCTTAATGGAGATGAAGAAACTGACTCTACAGGAGAGCCTTTTGTTTCCTGAAAGTTGGCTTTACTTTTGTGGGAGCTTGAAACCTTTGAAGAACTTGAAGTAGCTGCTGTACAAGCCTGTGCATAAGCGATGTCCCTCTTCAAGGGATCAATTAAGTCCAACACCTGTCTAGATGTTGCATTCCCTTGACACAGCCCCAACTGATGTACTTTTCCAACGGCATATCTGCCCTCCTCATCCATTCCATCAGATAGATGCTCTCTGCTAGCAGGCAAGACAATTCTTGTTGAGGAACATTTTTTGTCTATCCTGCCTGTACTGGACTCCTTTCCCTCAGACTTTGAAACCCTAGCCTTCTTTAACTTTAACATCTCGGTTTCACTTAATACTTCGTTAACAGTAGCCTGGGCCTCCTGATTGTGCTGATCATCCTGCCACTCCTTCAGTTTTTTCTTCTTAGCAGCAAGGTCCAGTTTCTTTGATTTTTCCACATCTGATGCACTGAATTGTTCTTTAATATCCCCATTTGGAAGAAATTGAACTTCATCATTCAACCTCTTCAATGAAGAAGACAAACTGCCTTTGGACTTACACTTCAAGTCCTTAGAAAAAGAAACATCACCATGTTTCTGAAGATCATTAACCACGTTAGTTGACAGATCATTAACCATGCAAGTACCTGCTTTTCCAGCTATATCATGGTCAGGATAACAATCTTTGACAGGATACTGTGAACCTTCTTTCTTGATTTTCTTTAGTGCTCCAAAATCATTTTGATCAACCACTCTCTTGCTCTTTGGTTTCGAATATTTCTCGCTTCTTTCAATAAAATCACCTGTAGTAAAGTATGCGAAACAATAAATTACCATTATAGAAAAAAGTTTGCATATTACAAAAAATGAGCATTGGCACGATTAATGGTTGCCTGGCAGGTCAATTGCACCTAGAAGGCATAAAAGAAGAAAACCTTAAATAATACAGGACAGTACCTCCATTTGAATAGCAGCCAAGATTTTTGTGCTTCTCCTTTTGTTTCTTTTTTTGCTTCTCTGCAGTGAAGTCATTTGATTTGCTTGCATGGCTGAGGCCAGCTTTGTCTGACAAGTTTGTTTCACAAGGATACTGGTTAACATCATTCAGACTTCCACTTTTGTTCAAGGCCTGTCGCTTCCTTTTTCCAGGATCTGAAAACTGAGTTGAACAATTGAGCACATTAGACGCATCCTTGGGGCCAGTCTTTCTCTTCCCAATAGCAGGCACAGTTTGCATATTATGTTCGAGTTTTTGATTGAGATGCAGAGAATTGTTTGAAGTAATGCTCGATGCAGCAACATTATGATGACCCTCCAAACTAGCACCACTCTCAGGGACCGGAATCAGGTAGAGTGCATTTAGAGCTTTTGTTGTTTCCTCTTCACTGAATTTGCAGCTATTCATGCCAGGCCTACATGAGAGTTTCAGATGGTGAACAATCAAAGAACAACATAAATCTAGATGCATGAACACAAAAACACCGTATGTTAGTTGCGATACTTCAGCAAAAAGAACATTGAAAAAGTAACAACATATTAGAATATAATAGTAACTACTTATATAAATTTGTGCATAACAAAACTAGAAAAGGGTATACAGCAGAGATGGCCAAACAAAATTAAGTTGAAAGTGTATTCAGACAAAAAAACTTACAGCCAACTGAGCAGGCTACATTGCCAGTTCTTGGGGAGGTGATCAGGATTGGCCCCGTAGGGTAAGAGGCGCCATTGCTGACATATATCGCAACATACCCAATTTTCCTCTATAACAACAGGAGCATGGGTGGCAGCAGCTGCACCTGAAGCTGGGGCATTGCCCATCAAAGGCATAGTTGCGGACTCATTAACAGAACCATCAGAGATTGGAAGGTTATCAACCTTTTTATCACCTGGCCTCCCCTTTGATGTTCCTATAGATATAAAGGGCTCCTTCTCATGTTCATAGTTCAGAACCTTTAGCTTATCTTTGTAATGAAAATCTGGCAAACCAGTTCCACTCTCAAGCTGTTCTTGATTTACATCATAACCTGTGGCATCATCACGAGATTCTGTAAAGGAGTTCTTACTCAAATCTGTACAAGATTTCAAAACTTTGGACTTCTTTTCAGAATGGTTAACTTTTGTATGAGAGTTTTTCTTATTTTCTCTTAAAGATGCAGAAGATTGACCACTCAGATTGTCCTTTGATAACTCCACAAGTGGTGCTGCATCAGTTTGGCTTCCCTTCAGCTTTCTTTTGCCCTCAAATAACTGGCCCTTTCCTTGGAATATCTTTTCTCCTTCTTGTTCACATGAAGTAACTGTCTGAGAAGAAATCTGTTTAATGTGATTTACCGGTCCAGCCATGTGCTCCTTCCTCCCCTTAAATATATTAGAAATGGCATTAACTAGATCATAACTTTTCTCAAGTTTGCTTCTGTTTTCCCTTTGCAAATCAAATGAAGTGCCCTTATGGCTATTTGTGTTTCGTTCTTCCAAGTCCTTCTCTGCCATAATTGTTTTTGAGTTAAGTTTCCCTTTTGAACATGTTGTTTCATTTCCTAAATTGCCAACTCCATTATTTTCCATGCTTTCCATTGACTCCATTTGTTTATCCCTAACTAAATCAGGTGAGGGTATTCTCTCCTTCATTGTTATCTTCTTTGGTTCCTTTGAGTGATCCAACATCCCAGTGACACCTTTCACTGAATCCCTAACTATCAGCCTTTCTGTTTTTCTATCAGCATCCTTCAAAGCAGATAGCGTTGGTATATCCAATGCATCAGAAATGAGCTCCTGTCCTGCTGGGGTTTCAATGTCAATTTCCCTATTCAAAATTGCTCTCATGTCATCTTTGTGTTTTAAATTCTTTATGTCCGTGGACTTCCCTCTCTTTTCGCTTAACCTCATTTTCTTTTCATTGTAACATTTGACATCTTTCACAGGCAGTGTCAAATCACCTAAGACCGCACACTTATCAGGAATGCCCTTGTACAGCATGCCTGTTTTATTTTTAATGAAGGCACTTTCTTTCTCTGTCAACTGAAATAGACTAACTTGAAGAGGTGAAAGCAAAATAACCCCAGGAACTGGAGAGCATGTCATCATCTGCTCCATCACATTTATGAACACAAGAATCATTAGCTGATGCAAACTCTATGGTCCTGCCATCTTTAATGGAAGATAAGTTAGTAGCAAATTTACCTGGAGAATGGCCCTGGGAGATTCATCAGGCATGTGATGAAATTGAAGGGAAAGCCCTCCATTCCAATCAGGGCTGTCCTCCAGTGATGAAGATGGAGACATGTCGAGGCCCAGACCGCTGTAGATAGCAGCATTATTTCTTGCCAATATGTTATCAGGCCCAACTTTAATGCGGACCTTTAGTGTTTTCCGGTCACTGCCGTTAACTGGTTTATTCAAGGAATCATGCTGGGGAATAGGCTCCTCATTATTGTGTGTACTCGTACCCATGTCCTTTTTGCTTGAGTTGTCCAATGGTGGTGCCGAGGTAGTGTTATTTTTGGAGTGTGATGACCCCATCTGGATGGAAGGATTCTTACATGTACCCTGTAGAGATACATAGTCATAATTGTCAAGTAAAAGCTAGCCTCCTGAACTATCATTTATTTCTTCTTCCTATAGGAACCTAAACTGGCACAAAAAAATAGTATATGTCGATTATAAAAATGTACCTCAAATGAAGGAGCATAGGGAGATCTAGCGGCATTGTGGTTTGGTGCCCTTGGTGGACTTTTAGATTGAGACAGAATGGATGGAGAATGCTGGTAAGTAGGTAAAAAAGATCCATATCCCCCAAACTTTGCACCTGTTATTGAATCAATTTTTCAGACCCTCATCTATAGCTACAATTACCATAATCTGGAAAACTCATACCATACTGGAGGCTAACTAATCCGCTTACCCAAGTTTTCTGCAGACACTCCACCTTCAAAGTCTTTTTGGAAATGCCCCAATACATTTTGAAGTTTTTCATCCTGGTAGGAAATGAAAGCCAGCTCTGTAAAGAACAAAACAAATGCATATAGAAAAGAAGCATGCCACCACATTCTAAATCATGAGTGCTCTGCATGCTTAAATTCAACTCAACAAGCAAAAGTTATAAATTTAGAGATACTTGACTAGGCAGGTTTTTCAGCCTAAATTAAGTGTTTGCCAGAACACACAAAAGTTACAGTTTCCCCTTTAAGGCTTTAGGCCAAGAGATATAATTCTACCCTTTACTGCAACTGTGAAGTATTAGCAATTCTTCAAAGTGTCAGCTGAACTTAACGAGTCCTGAAGACAAATTCTGACTGTAATTTCTGTTATTAGAATGATGTAAAATCCTTCTCAAAAAGTTATGAGCCCGTTAAGATCAAAGGAAAAGTGACATTCAATGGAATTTGGCACAGATCAAACATTATTTAATCTAGACATCTCCTACTATAGAGCAATGTTCCAATTCCACTGATTCCCAGAATTATGCCCAAGAGAACCACATGAGCAACAAATTTTGCCAACTCAAATTGCAACGGAGACGAAAGATATATAGAAACTGGAAAGGTCCAACTTCTCATACAAACCTCATGGCATATCTCATCAAGCCATGAAATTATCAATCCTAATGAAACGAAAGATCCAAACTTTCTCCTTAAAACAAAATAAAGTACGACCGAGAGACCAAACAAAGGCCTTACGATGTACGAGAGGGCGATGTCGGGGTCGATGCAGGAGTCGTCCTCCTCCTCCTGCTCGGAGCATGCCTCTCCTTCTTCGAGCTCGTTTTCCCCCATCCCCCAAAACCCTAACCATACCTCCTTCCTCCCTTCATCCCTCCCCCTCACCGACGGCATCCAATGCCCCCTAACAACCCCCCTCCCCACTCTCCGCACCCCGCCCCACCGCCCAACACGAGACACCCGGCACAAATCCCTCTCCTCCCACCGCCTCCCAGAAGCCCGCGGCCGGATTCCAGAATCCAAACTCTAGAATCACTCCCTGATCGGGGCAAGCCCGGCGGGCCGCATCAATCCCTCCCCCCGCCCCAAAAATCCGGCGGCGATCGACGCCGGGAGGCGCGAAGACGGCGATCGCGGGATCTCCGAGATCGATTTCCAGGGATGCAAGAGACGACGGCGAGATCGCGACCGCGAGGAGAGAAGGGTTTTTCTTCCTATAGTTTTCTATCTTCGCGTTCCAGAGAGGGAGAGAAAGAGAGAGGCGCCCTCTTCCCTTCTCCGGTGAGGAGAGAAGAAATTAACAAGAAAAACAATTTCTTTCTTTCTTTCTTTTTCTTTTATTGCATGGTAACGTCACCGGGGGCCGCAAGGTCTAATTATTAGATGGACCGGTCCAAAAAAGTTTCTCGCCGCATTACTCACTTGCATTTAAACAATTTAAGATCAAATGAGGTGTGCCTGTTATCCGCCGTACATATATGCATCGAGATTTGGATTGGTCCCTCAACCTGGTTAATATAATATTTTTTTCATTTTTTTTGGTGCAGCATAATAATTTTTCGACGGACTCCTTAGTTAATGATTGATTAGGTAATTTTCACAACTCCCTTATTTTTAGTTTTTTTATTTTGGATCCCGCTAACCATCCCCACTGGGGCGATAATTAAGCAATATTAATTAGCCTCTAACTATCTTCACTATATTTTTAATGTAATATATCCTCCCAATATTATATTAAATAGAGAGATAAAATAAAAATAATAATTATAAAAGTAACTAATTATTAAAAGAGAATAAAAAATATTTCTACTTTTTTCCATTTCCTACTCTGCCTATTAAGAGAGAATAAAAATGAAATGGCAAGGTTCGGTGCATACCACCATGACTGCTTTTGTGCCTGCTCTACGGCGATATAATGCTATTTTAGTCATTTTTAATTAACAAATGGAGATACATCATTATAGCCAACAAACACTGTACTAATAAGGAAAGAAGGATCAGGGGCAACTATGTGTAATATAATTTGAATCTCACTGATCATTTCGGATTAAGAGATAATAATTAATTTTCAACCATTTTTATTATATTTTCTTCCAACTGCTTTTTAGAAGCAATTAATATTTTTAAAATAAGTTAGAAGTAATTAATATTTTTGAAATAAGATATTTTTTGAAAGTAATTAATATTTTTTTAATTAAATTAATTTTTTTAAAGTAATTAATATTTCTTAACCACCGCCCTCGGGCGATAGTTATCATATGCCTTTTATTTTTTTGTTCCATCTCTTGTCGATGACTTCTGACGCTGGTCTGGATCGCCGGTTTGACAGCACTTGGTTTTGCCTCAGGTGGGAGTCATCTTAAAAGGGAATCGGGGTGTGACACGTCAGCGTGCAAGTCTCTTGATGGAATTTGTTGGGTTATCAGTCTACATTGGCGGGCCGGGGGCAGCGCCGCGTAAAATAGTTGGCGCCCAAATCTCCTCCGTGCAAAGAGCAAAGCCGGAGGCACGGGAGACTTGATTGCCACGGAGGAACGATGTATCTTTGACATGACAGCCATAAAAGCAAAGCGAAATAATCCTGGAAGAAGACTATGCTATGGTAACCTTGGATTTGGAATGCTGAGCAATATATCGACAGCCATCTACTTCTTATAATATATAACGGATAGTGAAAAATTATAACTTTTTTTAAATTGTTTATATATACCAAAAGTCAAATAGAGCGGTTGATTGGATTGCTTTCTTTGCTGCCCATCACTCTAGAGAAATCTCATGGACTGCGATTATACTTCTATCTTCATACTATCTATTGTATCTTGACTCAGTTGCTTGCACTCATGCTAGATTAGCGTGAACGATCGTTGTAGTAAAAATAAAAATAAAAAAAAATAAAAAAAACTGCGAAGGGTTGTGCTTCATAAGATGAATAGCAACTTATGCCAAGCCCACTAAATTGAAACAATTATCCAGTGTCATATGGCATGGTGATGTTGCTGGGCCTTGTAGCGCTATGGAGCGGGAGGATTTACACCGGTTTCGTTTGGTTGTCCGAAATTTACAAGGTTAACCACCGCGTTTTCTTGGGAAATCAAGGTTGATAACTTGCTAACCCAGCCAAAACCAACCAATTCGTATGTATGAAATATAAAGTCAATAAGCTATTGGATTGAGTTTGGTTCAAAATTAAATTTCAATTATTAAATTGGATTTGGATTTACATGGCTCCTTGTCCAGAAAGTAAAAATCTGGTCCAGTAATGTGCATATGAATATATATATATATATATATATATATATATTGGAAACATAAAATTATATATATATATATATATATATCAAAATTTTCTTTTGAACCCATCTTGATCTACCAAATTTCAATATAATATATTTGTTAGGTTTAATTTTATATTGAGCTTGATTATATATGGGTTCTTTTTATTCTTCTTGTTTTTTTAAAATTGCATCAATCCTATTTCAGCATCTAAGGCAAAGATAATAAATAGTTGGGCTGGATAAAGCACATGCATCCTATCAATATCCATGTCGAAGTGAATGGGTGATAGTGGATTCCGATGGTTTGATCTTTAAAAACTTTCACTACTAATATTGTCTCATTGAGAAAAATAACAATAACTAGAATCCTATACTACTAGGAATAAAAACTATGAACTAGGAGATAAATAAAGATAATTGTAGATAATTGGAAGAAAAAATAGAAAATATTGATTGATTGGTCAAGGATCCCCCCCTTAGAATTATAATTTAGTAATTGATGGGGGGCGAAATGGATCGCCTAGTCCACAACAAAAGGGCCACCCAATTTCAGCCCAACAAACACCAACGCCGACCGAATGTGTCCTTGATCCGGCTTAGAATCAGTCCAACCTCGGACTCCGCTGAAAGCTCTTTCAACCTCGGATATTCGCCAATGCACCCCGGCCAAACTCGGGTGCCCTTTCCAGTAATGCACCCCGACCCTTGAGCTCGGGGCGTTCCACCAAGCATACCTCGGAACCCAAGATGCTAAGCCGGCCTCAGCACCCGTCTAGCTGACCTCGCCAAACGCCTGATATGACCTCTCGACGAGCTCAGCCTCGCCAACCACCACACCCATGTGCGTGCCTTCGCCCTCCTACGTGGCCGTACATTGCGACGCCACCACGATGTGCTACTCCAGCCATGCCCTGATACGACTGTCAACGTCTTATCGTTCCCAAGAACGGACTCCACCGTGTGTCACAATCAAGCTCTAGCTACGCGCCACTCCCTCTTGTGATGAGAATGGGCCATACCCTACTATGGATGTCAAACGCCTTATCGTTCCCAAGAACAAACTCCACCGCACGCCACAATCAAACTCTGGTTGCGCGCCACTCCTACTCATGATGGGAATGGGTCATACTTCCGCCACCTAAGTGCTCCTATCGGGACTATAAAGAACCACAACAGGTAATGCCTAAGGGACTTTTGGCTAAACCAACTAAGCTCCACTCTAACTTGATCGTTGGAGGGGCCTCACCGGAAAACATCGGTGAGGCTTTATTAGGTACCTCGTCGGTCGCAGGAAGTGACTCTCCCCATCTTCCTCCGCACTCCGGCAGCTCCTCCGACTCCTCCGGCATGGTCACCCTTAGGCCAGATTTGAACCACAACAGTAATTGTATATTTTGTTTTAACTACTGGATAGCTATCTTCCTCTAGTATTGATATCTATTATTGTCAACTAGCACCGCTTCAACCATTTTCTCATGATAGTTAGCACAATCAATTTCAAGCTCTAAACCTCTGTCTCCTCTTTCCACATTTTGGGTTTCTAGTAACCATCTCTATATTTTGAATTTTGACTTTAGTTCCTTATCCTACATCAAGCTAGAGAATATAATTGGCCTTCTATTCAATATTTAGCCTCCAACATGGGCTATGTTCACAATTGACCTACGACTTATCTTTGGAACCCGATCTATATCTTAAATGACTCACTACCTACCCTGGTTCTTCTAATGCTTTTTTGATGTTACTCAACCCATCTTATGTGGCGTCACATGGTAACTTGATCAATCTACATCTTGACCATGTTCTTATCTTTTTACTATTCAACCTTCTTAGAGTCTAGTCGCGTGGTATTATCTTAGCCAGCTTTCATGTCCCTAATCAAAGTGTGGTGTAAACAGCTATATTCAACATGACTCTAGATGGAGGTCTCTATGCTCATCTTATTAAATCATACTTTAATACTCGGCCTACTCCCATGGTGTGCTTTTGTTGTCACCTAGGTTCCAATGCTGCCACATGACCACTATATAATTAGCCTCTGGGTTTCCTATATTGGTTGGGATGCAGTGTAAATAGATTGTTAGATAGCAAAAGTAATAGTTAAATAGAGACTTTGTAGATATATTTCTTATACCTTTATATGTTTGCATTTCAATGATGTTTTATTTTAAGTATATTAAATAATTTTAAAAAAATGACTCAAAAATGTAGTAAAATAACTCATTAAATACTTGATTTCCAACCTGAAATCTGACCCCATAACTGACTTTTTATTGGGTCCAATAAAGGATACAGATATAGAGTTTTAATTAAGTTTAAGTTTGGATTTGGATCGAATAAATGCATTTTGGATAGCATTGTCCAAACCTAATCTGAATCCGAGCCTGCACCCCAGTTATGGTGCAGCTAGGGGCACCCAAAAAGGTAACCTGAAACGTGACTCAGGATTATTAGAAATAAAAGCAAAAATAGTGCGGGGAATGTGACGGTTCCTTGGAGGGAATGAAATGTGACTAAAATGCCCATATAGAGATGCGGATGCTGGGCAAAATGGTGGGGCCAAAAATGTCATTTGAGTGGGAAGCTGCGCGTTTCTGGGGATCGGTATTCCGCCCGCGAGGAGGCGCGGTTTCGACTACCACCACGTGGCGTTTTGTCAGGCGGGATCCACTGTTTATAGTTAAACAGGATAAAAGTTTAACTAGCGTTCAGTTTGCTGACACGTGTCAATATCGCCAGCCCTCCCATTGTTCCTCTCATCTCCTCCTTTCCAAATTCCAAGTCAAATCAAGATGGAACTGAGCTCAAGCTGGCTCGAAACCGGCAGGAGTCGAGTTTGAGCCAAGTTTTCCAGATCGAATCAAGTTTGAGATGGAGATTTAGTTTTTATCCAAGCTCGAGCTGGTTCTAGCTCGCTCGGGTCCGAGTCATAAGAGAGGCATAATGGTGCAGAAACTTCAATGCCGCTTGAAGATACATGCTTGTGCTTTCAAGTCCCAGTCTCTCATTCTGCAAAATGAACCATTTATTAAAATGCCTGCAAATGAACTCAATACCAGTGCACCTCAAAGTCTAAAGATGAGCAAACTATGAGCGATGGGTGGCCTTTCAGACTAAGCATATATATTCAGAGAAGCAAATGAAGCCGCAAACTAGGTGGCTTCTTATGTGGTATGCCACTTCGAGATACCCTGTGGGTTGGAGAGGCAGAGTTGCCTAGAACACTCTGAAACTTGTTATTTTCTAATTTTATTAAGTATATCCGTACTTACAATGTATGAAACATCTACTTTATAAAAGAAAAAAAAAAAAGCAAACTAAATGAAACAATACTTTAACCTTTAAACGATTTGCTGTATGCTTTAAATCTCTTGCTTCTTTCGTGATTATATATGCAGCATAATAGCTATCCTTTCGAATTGGACTTGATGTGTAGGGACCAATTGGTGCAGCCTGCCTCAAACTAGTATGGTGCACTCCATTCTAAAGGTTAGGCTCTCTAGATTGTTTCCCTGCCCTGGATGCATCAGCATTTACTGCACCATTGGAGGGTACTTCTGACCTGCTTCCCTTCACAGGTGAAGAGACCTTTTGAGGTCCCTGACAATGAGTTTCTTGTTTATACCCGGAAGACAAAATTGAATGTGCTTTTTTCCCTATACCAAATGGCAGTTCAGGTCTTTCAACTTGATCAGAAATTAAGTTATTTGGTGATTTTTTATCATTGTAAGAGGATGCCAGTTGTGGGTTATCGTGTATATTGCAACTCTTGAGTCAAGATCATTGTGATGATTAGGAAGAATGGAAGGACCATGATTGTCCAAATTTTCTGGTATTCCAAAACTTGAGTAATTATCTTTTCTACCTGTAGAAGATCTTGCAGTAGGGCCTGTCTTCCCTGAGCAATCTTTCTCATGCTTCCCCTGAACATTGTAATTTTTCATCCCTCAAATCTTCAAGAAAAGCAAAATACTGATGAGAATCAAGGTCAACCTTCTGTCGGTAGTAGTGGTAGAATACAAACGCTTGTTTTCGCAAGAGGAACCAGAAGCCTTCAGCTTACCTTTGTCCATGTCCGAACTAGAAATCTTATATCTCTCCTTGAACTGCAAAGAAGAGTTCTTACGAGAGATGAAGAGTTCTTACAGAGGAACCAACATTTATTGCATCATCCTTTACAACTGAATTTCTTTTGGTAAAAAGCTTCTCATTATTTGAAATCCTCAATGGAGATGAAGAAACTGACTCTACTGGAGACCCCTTGTGTTCCTGAAAATTGGCTATACTTTTGAGGGAGCTTGAAACCTCTGAAGAACTTGAAGTAGCAGCTGTAGAAGCCTGTGCATAAAAATATAGTTAATCAGAGAAACTTTTGAGGAAACGCACTGACGGAATAGAATAGAGGTAGGATAAAAAAATATACAGGATGAAAAATTATACAGGATGTAAAATGCAGGGGAGGGAAATGCAGAGAGGTATGATGTTTTGCGATAAAAACTTGAACTGCTAAGCAACCACATATTTATCACCACTCATTATGTTTGACATCAGTGATAATAATTTCATGTATACTGAATTATTCGTCTCCAATCACCTTCTTGCAATATATATTGCATGTTAGAGACTTTGACCTACAATTGTAGTTCACTCAACTCAAGTCTATGTGAATTGGTTCTATCAAATATGCTTTGATTGGAATTTAGAAATGTGCTATAAAATTGTTAAACCAAAACTGTACTAAAGTGCATTTTTATTCTTTTATTCTTATCTTGATTTTTTCAATTCAATCTAGAAAATAATTAAAAAAAAAAAAGAAGAAAGGAAAGATTCTCAGGGACCCCAACAAGCAGCTACTACTTGCTATATATTTATTTTGTTAGTCTCCTTTAGCGTGATACTTGATGTCTTTACATGTTTACGAGCAATTATGTATTGAGATTACATTGGTGAAGAGGGGGCGCAATTAACCATTGGCCCAATTTATTAGCCATTTGGCCTTGGCTTGCACTTTATTTTTCATTCGTCGTGGTTACAACATATCATCATCAACTATTCAAAAAGATAATCCGTTAGTCATAGTGAAGATAATAATGATTATTGTGTGCCAAAACAATGAGATAACGTGGGTGAATTAGTGGGAGGCAAAGGTAGGAGAATAGAAGGGGATGGTAGGAGAACTTTATTATTCTTCCTATAGCATTATTCCATGTCTTTTAGATTTGATGAAAATATATCAAATGTATTATTTATGTATCGGATATTTAACGATTGCATAAAATTGTCAAAAACTTTACAGATAAAAGTATCAACTTTATAAAATTACTAAATTATTATGAAAATTATAGCACCTAAATCTTAATTGGTGAGCCCATTGGATGTATTTGGTTAAAGTTAATGCAAGATGAATGATAGATGAATTATCTATCGTGCATAAAACTGAAAAATGTGTATAATTTATCACTAGGTAGTTATGTTAATGACTCTTGACTAACAAGGCATATGGGCCTAGAGATTTTTCGGATCGTAAAAACTAAGTCTTTGTTTTCCAACTATTAGCAATAGCTACATTTTTAACGGTAATATTATTTCGAAACAAATTCTTTAAATCTTCCCTCAACTTTGTTCATGTACGCATATAATGGGGCATTAACTCAGTGCTTCTATTAAATACTTACATTTCTACTCGTATTATGGTTAAAAGTCAAGTACTAGCCCATCATCAAGAAAAAAAACAAGTCAATTATAATCTACAATGTCATTTTCAAAGGTCCAAGTATATTTGTTGTTACGTATAATCATCTAATGATTAAAAAAGCATGTGATCATTAAAACTAAATTAAACATAACATCACTTGAGTAATCAAAACATATTTTGAAATAATGAAAAAATAAAATGTACAAGAATAATTTTATAAATTATTTAAGATTAAAAACTATTTATAATATATAAGATAAAAAATTACAAATTTAACAAAATTTTTATATTAAATACCATCATTATGTTTTAGTTGCAATATACATAAAAATAATCATAAATAATGTATTTATTAGAGAGCTTGATAATACATTATATATGAATATAGAAATATGTAGAAATAAATTATTATTAAAATAATTAAATAATGGAAAATTGAAAAATCTTATACTAATTAATTTTATTTTTTCATAAAAAATTAACCTTTTAATTATTAAAATATAAAATATTCTAATATATACTAGATAACTCTATTTAATAGCACGACTGTTGCTTAAACAGGCGCCAATTATCATCGTAAGACAGAACTGAATGCAGTCGGGTAATTAAGTATTATATTTGCAAAATATTTAAAATTTGAATCCGGTTCTGGATTCACATTTCACATTTGGTTAGCTACCATGATCTTTGTTCGAATCGGATTCGACCCGTTTTAGCCCTAATTTCTCTTCATACCTCGAAATAAATAAACGAGAAAAATTCTGAATATTATCATTTTCTTAGTTTCCTATTTCCTCCCCCTCTCTCGCCCGTCGTTCGCTCGTTCGCCCGGCGTTCGCTCGCTCTCTTCCTCTCTTCTTCTCCCCTTTTCTCTACTCCTTTTCCTTCCGAAATTTCAAAACAATGCCCGTAAGATTTCTGGGTTCCTTTACCAGTCTCCACAAGGGTTAGGGTTTCAATTTGATCTCTGGTCATTTTGCTTTCTCAATTTATTTTTTCTTAATTTTTCCTGAAAAATAGGCTTGCGTTTCTTTGTCTAATTAATCTTCGCGGGCACAGTTACCGTCGAATTTTTAATATTATTTCTGACCTTTAATTCTTGATTCTAGAGATTGCAGACACTGTTGATGAGGGTTTCCGATTAGGATCGAGAAGATCTTAGGGTTCGATGTTTTGGATCCCAAGGTAGTTGCTCTGGGGGAATTGTAGAGTTTGGCTTTTTTTCAATTCATCAGTCGAAAGGAGCGGCATTTGGGTGCGAAAGGTGGCATTATTGCGGGGATTAATAGGTGATTCTTTGCATCTTTTGGGTTCTGGTAATCTTCTGGCTTGGAATGCGTGATCACTGAGGGGTCCTCTGCGATGCTGTGGAGGATCCCGTTGCAGGAAGAAGCTCAAATCAGGGCTGGGGGGTTTTATTTCCTTGGGGGATTTTTGGTGCAACGGAACATGCTCCATTCGATCCTTAGTTTCCATGAGGTTTTGTGTTGAGGAGAAGTATTGGGGTAGGAGATGGTTGTTCGAGAGGGCTAATACTTTTGTTTTCCGGAAGAAACCAGACGCAACAGAAGAATATTTTCGGGCACTGTTTACTGGGTAGTTCTTGTTGGAAGATTCTGAGAAATGTTTTCACCCGGGACAAATCCTTCAAAAGATGCAACTGGAGTCTCAGGCGGGGTGGCAGTTCCAACGCGGTTTGTGTGGCCATATGGGGGGAGAAGGGTCCTCCTGACCGGAACGTTCACAAGGTCAGATTCAATCATTTCCCACCCATTCCCTCTTGTGCATAATGTGTTCTTTGGTATGTTTATATTTGTTATTAAAGCTAATTTTCTAATATTTGTTGAAGAAAGGTTTTTTCTTTTTGCTACTTTTTTTCCAATGACATGTTACATTAGATTTAGTATCCTTTAAATGTTACAATGGTACTTATCAATGCTAGAACTGTTGAAGGTTAATCTAAGGATATAGAGTGCTAGGAGTTTATAATCTAGTGGAATAGGAATTTCAGGGAGGGTCCTCATCAAATACCTGGTGTAGGCCACTGATAGAAGTTAGTGCGAAAGTAGCACGACCATAATCTTGTAAATTGATACCAAACTATTCATCATATAAGGGATGCACTCATGCATGTGTGTGTTTGTATGGAAGTTTAGGCACATGCTCATGTATGTGTTGCTTCTGACTAGCTATAGATTAAACCTGCTGTTTCGTTGATACTCGTTTACAAGATTAAAGTTATGTTTTCATCATATGGTGACTTTCTACATTTTAGAGTTGGGTAGATGTATCAGCCTCTATTTAACTCTGGCATCCTTATTTTTTAACTGATCTGCCTATTGTTGAATTATCTGTCTCAGGTGGACTGACCTTATACCAATGTCCCCTGTAGAAGGTTGTCCTTCTGTATTTCAAACTATATGGAACTTGGCACCCGGCATTCACCAGGTCAGATTCTGGTTCTTATACTTATGAATGCTAGGTTTCTGATTCTTGATTTTGTTAGCATCATCCATGTCATTTTTTTAATTATATAACATGTACAAACTATTTATTCTCTTTCTAATTGAGTTACTGGTTGGATATGATTTTTTATTTTTTTAAAGATGATTCATAGAATACTCAAAACATGGCTACCTTCTTCACAATCACAATTGAAAATGTCTAAGATCTAAGATCCAAGGTCAAAATATTTGCTTTACACTGCACAAGTACTAAGGTCTGAATTATTACATGAAAACAGTAAAACACCTGTCCATGAAAAAAAGCACCACATGCGGATATTTATGCAGATATGTGGACACCCAGAGCATCACATCACATTGGTATATGTCCACATCCATTTAAAGAACAATGTGTAATTATGTCATGCCTCTGAATGTGTTAATATTCCATCTGTTTCTTTTGGGCCTTTGGCTTATTTTCTTCATGCCCCTTCATATGCAGTATAAGTTCTATGTTGATGGGGAATGGCGGCATGATGAACGGCAACCTTATGTGGTGGGGAATTATGGGATAGTGAACACGTTGCTTCTTACTCAGGGACCTGATCTTATGCCTGCAGTCTTGAGCCCTGAGACACCCGGCAGCAGAATGAACATGGATGTAGACTACGAAACCTTCCAATGTGCAGTAAGTTGACAATCAGCTTTTGTGACTAATGCTCTTTAGATGGCATACATTTATGTCAGTCATGTACATAGATGTGCATAAGTATGTACATCTGGCATAAAAATTTACAGATGCTGTCAACTTGTATAACTTTATTCATATTGTTGTAGATAAACACTTTTATATGCACGTATGAATTTAAAACATTAATATGTTTTTTTTTCTAAATATTGTATCCTTGACAACCTGACACCGCAATCCTAAAAAATTTCCTTCCATTTAATAACACTTGGTTGCATTTTGTTTGGGAAGGAAGCAGGCAGGAGGTCTGGAATGTATTCTAGTGAAAGCTGCTGATGCCAGGCATAATTATTCCGAGGATAAAAGTGGTCAGAAGCTATGCCTAGCATGAAGCCCTCATCTGTACCTGCTTCCTTTGTTTTTATGCACAAAAACATCCTCAGGTTTGAGTTTATCTAGAAATTGTTGTGAAAAAGAAATAAAAAAGAGTGGAATAACCGATTCCATGAGGCACAACTATCCTATTCCAATTTTCTTGTTCCCAAATCAAACATAGACTTAGCAATTAGAGTTGTGAATAGGCTTCAAAAAGGCTTGATTCAACAGCTATTAGGAAGCACACAAGGAGAAAAATGGAGACCTAAGCTAACAACAGGGTTTAGTCTTGCATATGTTAATTTCAGTGAAAACTGGTATAGTTTGGCTAAAAGTCATTAAAAGTAGCTGAAACTGTCAGAACTTGAGCAGTTTTGGTGGTCAAAATTTTAAAAACTTGGAATGACTCTCTTAATTTTGTCATATGCCGATATTGATTAAGTTATCAATTAGAGAGGCTTTACTAATTTATGCACATGTGAAACAATACCTTCGTTATTGTGCATTAGGCATGGGGTATGGTGTACAATGTGCACCTACTAGAAGGTTCTGTTTTCTCTGACACCTAATTAGATGCTTTATGATCGAATGTTGTTCATACTCGATGGCACCTATGGAGATTTGGTTATATGGTTAAAGATGTCAATGCCTCTATTCTCAAGTAAATATGAAAGGTTATGGATTGAGGACCTAGTTGGTCTCAGTTCGTATTTGCTGTCTTGGATCTGAGTGGTGAGTAACCGATCTTGGGATGCACTTGAGACCTCAATCCTATTAGAAGGGGGTTGACCTAGTTGGCAACAATAGGCACCAAGTTGTACATGATAGATACTAGCTAATCTTATTTTATACAAACCCGGACACAGTCAAAAAGGCACCGTTCCTTTTTCTTCTTCTCTTTTTTTTCTTTTTCTCCATTGCTGGTGTTTGAATGGAGAAAGCAGGGAACAAGTGGGGAGAAAGAGAATGTAAACAAACCCTGACTAAATATATAACGTAAAACCCAATCATGCACCTTAACACTCACCTAGCCCTAATATATGACCTAAACAATCCCTGGACAAGGCATAACAACTGTAAAAAATCATAAAGCAAGGGGGGAAAAGGCCCATGGATGGTATTAGGATGTTGAAGTATATCTTGTGTCAACATGAGGGTGTGTTGGTATCATATGAACTTGGTCTCCAGTCAATATCAAGACCGGGTCTTGAAAACTTGTGAAAAGTATTTCTTTAGATGCTTTTCTTTATCTTGGTGATTTTCAAATTGAAAAGATTGTTTGAATACTTTGTCCTTCAGAAAATAATGTTTCTTTTCTAATTTGTGAACCATAGATAGTCTTTTTAAAGAATAATGGTTTAGGAAATGTGTGATGAGGCTTGCAAAAATGTCACAGTTAATGATTGTGCGGGAAAAAATGGTTAAATATTTCAGTGAAAGATATGGGGCAAAACTTGAATAGTCAATTGGTTTTTGGATGGTTAAGCTTTATGAATTTGTGCTAGGATCCAGTGTTGTTGTTTAAGGAGTCATCTTAGATGGCTGGATAGGTTTAAAAAACTTTGATGTAGTTGTTAGATTTTGTAGTTTATAGACATAGGGACATAATATATGCACTCAGATGTCAACTTTAGCAACATATTAGTACATAATTAATAATAAGTAACACATATTTTAGTAACTTTATATGTAATTCCTATAGATGCATGCCTGTATGTTTGTGTAGATTGATACTTTATGACCCGACCCATCAACTCGATCGCAACTGACTCGGCTTAAGCAAATTCAGGTTTGATATAAACAAGTCAAGGTCAAAAACAGGTTGGCCTAACTTAACTCATTCATTAAATGGGTTGGGTTTAAGTTTGGAGCTATAGACTGTTTAACCTGTTTTGACTTATTTAAGAGCTGGGTCAGATCATGACCCATGCTGTTTAAGACCTACACGACATGCTTAAAGCATTTAAAGATCCATTTAATTCATTTAAAACCCATTTAACCTGTTTAACCCAATTTGACCTGTTTATGAAATAGGCTATGTGGGTCAGGTTAGGTTATCTATTTAGTAAAAAGGTTGAGTTGATTGTGGATTTTTGACACATTTAATGAACAAGTTGGGTTCAGGTTGACAAACATTTGACTGGATCCGTATCTGACTCAACCCGTTCCAACCCAATTACTAGTAGCCCTATGCATGCTTGTGTACATGTGCATTTGCAAGTTAAGTATGTCTTTAGGCATGGAATGCTGCTAATCCCTTTCCCAATGAGAGCTAAACAAAAGGTGCCACTTCAATGCTAGCGCAAGCCCCTTACTATCTGACATCCTATGCTAGAGAAGGTCCCCTTGTTCCTCAACCGCACCTCGATGTGCATTTATTTGTCGAACTTCATACTCAGGATATTCTCCTTCTTGAAGGAAGGGCCAGCCGAGGTGGACTACGAGGAGGAGATATGGAAGTTTGGGCTCTAGAGGAATTTGGTGTTGCTTGTATTTTACAAGAGATACCTAATTATGAATCTAATCATAGTAATGCTTGTGAAGAAGTACTTGGTGCTACGATCGTTGAAGGAATTGTACTTGAGGGCTGCTCCAGAATCTTTTCGATTGCTTATTTGAGAACTACGAATTTGACTCTAGAACTGAATCATTTCCTTGTATTTGTGAACTTTTAGATTAATATGAAGGAAGCTTGATATGAATGATTCAGAATTTCTAATTGATGAACAACCAATATAAACATCAACAACTTTGAATTGGGCCAGTTTCTCCTCAACAAATAAGGTCCTCAACCAACAAAATCCTACCTAATGGAGACCTGAGAGGTTTGTACGTTTTGTTATAAAACCAATAGACCAGAAAAAGATGGATTGTTTTGTGATATTTGGACCCATAAAGGTAGAATTTGTGCATGTGGAAATTATCTAGTGATCGGAGTTGAAAAAGAAGACCGTGAATTTTGTGAACAATGCGGAATGGAATTTGTTGATTCTATGATACAAAGAATCAAATTGGGTACACCAAACTAGCATGTCCAATGACTCGTGTGGTATTTGAAATGTCCTAGTTATTTTGTGAATCTTTTAGATAAAACTCTTAATTAGAAGGCCTAGTGTACCACAATTTGCTGACTTGATCAAACTTTTCATTTTACATATTGAGAATGAGAAACTATCATTCCAATCCGATTGAATGGGATGCCCCGGGCTCTGTATGTGTTTTGGGTAAGTTTGCATGACACTCTAAATTATTGTTATATTCAATCTTCCAAATGAAAGGGAATTGATCCACGGTCAACTCTATATAACAAATAAATAGGAATTGCTAGTCGTATCTAGTAAAAAAAGGATACTTTTTCATGAATTTAGCCCTTCCATGTGAATACAGAGTACATGGATATTACCGAGCAAACTCATAACATACTTAATTTGCATGTGGTATATATACATATCCATAGCGAATGATTGTTGAGTAACATGAATGTTTAGTTGTGATTCTTGTGAATATGTAATAAAAAATAAAATTCCCTTGGGAGAGTACTAATGAACCTTTGGGTGCATGATAACCTTATGCTCATCCTTATTCGTGTATTTTATTCATCTCCTATCACAACGAAGTCTATTCTAGGGGTTGCCACATACTTTCTCCCTGGAAAAGGCTGTCCAAACTCTAAAATAAACAGATATGCTTAAGTAAATACTCTAGAGTGTGTATCTTAAGTATCTGAAAATGTATGTTTAATTTTAAGGATAAAATGATTTTATTTAGATAATATGTGTGCTTAATATATGCTTAGGTGATGGAGTTGGCTACAATTTGATGGAATTATGGAATAGGGACTGCCTGTCACAACCATGGGTATGTGTAAGTTAATATTAGCAAATTTGACTTCTTCAGCTTCCAAGTTAACATTGTCCAAAAAACAAAAGGTGGATTTCTCGAAGTGGCCAGGTGTTTGTGTTTGTGGGAAGATGTCCAATGAAGAGCTGCAAGAAGAAGAAGAATAAAGGAGGGAAAAAAGTAGTAGTTTAGAGAGAGAGAGAGAGAGAGAAGGGGGGGGGAGAGAAAAAAAAGGGGAAAAATTATGGGCAGGATGCACTGGTTGTCCTGTCTTTTGTCTATTTATTGGTTGGTGAGAGCTGCTGGTTATCCTCTTCTCAGCTCCTCTCTCTTTCTCTCTTTGCCATTGTGAATTGCAACCTCCCTCTCCTTATCCCTTTTCTTCTCCATACTTCATTTAAGGAAATCATCTGATTAATCCAAATAATAATCTTAACCTGGAAAATAAATTCCCCGGCCTTTAGCATACATTGCTTGATCTGTGCTATCCATGCCTTAAGCTGACTGACCTTTTATGCTTGAAGAATGTTCTAATCTACCTGGGTGCTTTCATGAGGAGAAGTTGTGTGGTAGGTCATGCATGGTCCAAGCAGAAGCAGCCAGTCTCTAAAATGCCTAGATGGCTGCCCAACTAATTTTTGAGACAGTACATTTTGATGTGAGCTCTAAGGTACTTTAAGCTAATACAAATCATGACCTGTAACTCTCTTCCTTTACTCATCATCATTTTCCAACTCTTTATGCTTTTTCCCTCCCCTTTCTCTCTTTTTCCTTCTTTTCCCCCCTTATCTTATTCTTATTCTTGCTTTTGTTTTTTCCCCTTTTTCTCCCCTGCTCTCTTTCTTTTGCTGTCTTCATTCTTTATATCATTCACTACCTTGCCCACCAACATGGTCAAGGGATCTTACTGTCTGGTCCCCTAGGTATTTTGGCTGGTGGCTTCTTTTAGTATGGCTACTTAAGTTATCATTGCCACTCCTTTAAAAATTAGGGCTGTTAAAAATTTTGCTTTTTTTTTTTTGTGCTTCAAACAAATGCCAGATGCCCAGAATCCACTCTTATTGAATCCCCTGCTTGAGAAGAAGCTGTTTGACATTTCTTGTTTATTTTTCTTATACAAATAGTAAAAAATTGCTGCAGAAAAGATCAATTTGAAAGAGAAAAATATTAGGACTTAGGAGGAAGGGAAATCAGAGAAGGGAGGAAGTTGAGAGAAAAGAGGAGAGACAAGTCGAGGGAAACTCTCCACAGGAGCACTAATTTAATTCAAAAAATACTTTATTAGTGATAGAAAATTGTCACTTCCCATGGGCCCCTAGTTATAAATTTCTAAACAGCTCCATTTTTTTCTTTTTTGTAATCCTAAAAGGACTCTTAACTTTTCTATAATGAATTTTGGACGACATAATTTGACTCGTAATAGGACTCTTAAATGACCTAAAACTCTACCCCCTTGAGATTACCCACCTAACTAAAAAAAACAGAGATATACTAACAAAAGTAATATTTGTACTTTCATGGAACCTTAAACACTAAATATTGTAGTAAAAATAATTGAAAATAAATAGTTTAGCCTTAAATTGATTCTAGTTTTTCTAGCCCTTCGTTTTCTTTGGGGACTATGAGGGGTTTCTTGCATTCTTGAATTCTTATTAGTTATTGTCACCGGTGAAAGAAGAAAGATGCCCAACCAGCGGTCTTGATACTCTCAGGTTGAAACTAGAAGGGAAATCTTTAATATTCTTTTTTTTTTCCATTTATATATTTTAGATATCATTATATAACCAGCAAAAATAAGTAGATGGAGCTGAGTCAGCAGAATTTGATATTAGTGGCTTGATATATAATTGGTTTCACTGTCCTAATCTTTTCTCTGTTGCCAATTCTGTTATGCCAAATAGGCCACATCATCAGGTGCTGCCCTGCAGGAGGCAACTTTGAGGATTTCAGAGGCTGATATAGAGGTCTCTCGCCATCGTATTTCTTCATTCTTGTCCATGTTTACTGCTTATGAATTGCTTCCGGAGTCAGGAAAGGTATAATTGGTTTCATGATTAGCCATTAACATTGTCTCAATAAATTCTCTCATTATTTTTTACTGTAATGTTGCTGACATTCTTCAGTCTTCTGATGAAAGTGCACATGTGATTTCAGGTCATTGCTCTTGATGTTAATTTGCCTGTCAAGCAAGCTTTTCATATCCTCTATGAGCAGGTACCTATAGTCTTAAAGGATGGAATTGATTAAGAGTTACCTTTGGAATATATCATATTATCATACCTCGAAAAGGTTACTCTGTGTTCCTTCTTTCTTTATCCAATCATTATGCCTTATTGTATTTATTTCTATGTCCTGCAAAACTGTTCGATAGTAAAAACTGATGGGATGTTTTCACTCTTTGATATTTTTCTCATTGACAAAAGAAGCGTTGTTTTTGCGCATTCATTTTTTTATAGGTTGTGAGGCACTTAAATTTGCAAAATGCAATGATCTAATACACTCATGTTCTGTTGAACATATGTTTGATATCTTTAGTTCATAATAATCATAACATAATTCTGAAATAATAATTTACCACAATGTTATGAAAAAAAATGTGCATTATCTTGGTTAGTGGATATAAAAAAATAATCTTGTCAAGTTTCTAGGGAGAAAATTTTAACTCCTAACTGCAGATTGACACATGAGCTTGCAACATGATCTTTAAGAAACTCTGGAGAGACTGATATAGAGCTTTCTTGGGGATTGTTGAGTCCTCTCAGTGCCTGTCCAATCAATTAGTGACTTAGATTCAGGGAGCCCATGATTGAAGTTCATTTGACATCTTGGCAACACATTTACAAGACACGTTGGCAATCTGAATCCATTAACACTGGATATAGTTATTTTTTCCACAGTTGACAAACTATAAATTTGATGTATACCTTCTACTTATTTATTGATCAATGGCTTTTGTCAGGTAGTCATCTATTCTTGCTATCTGAAATCAAATTGTCTACAGGGAATTCCTGTTGCTCCTTTATGGAACTCATACCGGGGGCAATTTGTTGGAGTACTCAGTGCGCTGGACTTCATATTAATTCTGCAAGAGGTGTGTATGGAATTATTTCTTGGTGGTTTTATTCTTGCCCAAGATCATATCATTCTTCATTTCAGGAAAATTGTTAGTCATAGTTGCTTCTTCAGTCATACTGACTGTTTGAATCATGCATTGGCTTGATTTGCTTAAATAAAGTAATTCTTTCTGTATAGAGCTGTTCCAATTTATGGAATGTGCTCACTTAGAAAGGATTCCTTTGTGTCTGTTCCTTGTTGCTTGGATGATATGGCTGGCTATTCTTTACCTTCTTCATTGTTCTAAAATTGGTGGTGGCTTGTCTACTGCATGATTCTCCTGCATTGGCACTTAAATTATAAAATGTGCAGCATAATCTTTCAATGGATTGTATCCTTGAAGTTAAGAAAGTGATGTGGAAGATAATACAGCTAGTTTTTGCATTCCCAAAAAGTGAGTAAATAAAAGGTTAATGAAGCCTATTTTTAGGAATAAGGGTCAGGTTGACTTTATAAGCTGTGTCAAGACCGATCGGATCAGACTGCAATCTTGACTTTCATTTTACATGATATATATTCTTGCGCTTTTTTTTTTAATCAGATTAGTTAAACTCTTTTTGAATGGACTGATTGATGCTGTAAAATAATTCTATTAATGTAAAACAATTAGATGTTCATTAATGCTATTGTAATAAAGCTCATACATCATTCATAGCTGTCCCCATTCATGTTCAGTTCTTTCAACTTGGTTCAACTTTTGTCTGGGAAAAAAATGGTGCTAGAGTGTCCCCAATTTCCAAGCTTGAGCTTGGCTTGATTAGTTTCATGCCATGAATGTGCTTCTCAGAAATGGCACATCAAATACTCCATTTCGAGTTACATGATCGAGAGTGGATGTGGGAGCGGATTAGGGTATTGGAGTGGATTATATGGAGCTGTCAAAACAGTTCAAAGCAAGGTTCGTTGTACTGGTGTGTACCACCTCGTACCCGCATACCGTACTGGACCAAGATTCGGTAGGGGTGGTATACCGATTCTCGGTATACTGAACCAACCATGTACCGGGCATACCAACACTTAGCAGCATGGTATTGGTATAGGGTCTGATATCAAGATGGCGAACCTTGGTTCAAGGTTCACAGCACCTTGAAAGCAGGTGCTAGAGTGAGATTTTGGAGAGATCTAAAAGCAGCTGCAGAACTGTAGGTAGGATATTTTGGGGTGAAGACTCCACCATTCACTTTGTAGTTCCATATTTCATATGGATCTTTGGAGGAAGATCTCAGCTAGTAGACTAATAGATCTGCACACATAGTTCCAAGGTACTCCCCTTCCATTTCTTGTTGTTAATTGGTTGTAAACCTCAAGTTAGTGCCTGAAATGTTTCTAAATCATAAAGAAATAGATTGGCAGACAATTGAAATATATATTGTCCAACATGATGCTAATATAGAGAAGAGAACTTTATATTGCTGAGGTGGCCATTGCTCAAGCTCACCTTAAAAGCTTTTTCGAGCTTAGATTCTTGGCTCAAGCTTGGCTTGGTTGCTAGTTAACTGATGTTTTACTGAGTCAAATATAAGTTGTTCACAAATGGCTTGCCAATTGGTACCGTTGTTAAAGTACCATATTAAAAAAATGGGGTAGCTATCTCAAAAAAATGTGCTAGGATTTGATCTTTTTCTTTTTTGCTTCAAATCGTTTCTTAGTTCTCTTTCTGTTTAGTCTTTCTATTACCAATAGTGTGATATATGGAATATGTGACGAAGGTGAAATTTTGGAGAATTTCTATCGATTGGTCGTGCCATAGAGGCCCAAGTGAGACATCTTATTGCTTCGATTATTGTCAACCATGCTTTCCACCAGCGCCACCAACCCTAGATGGGAATATAGATACAGCAGCACCTGAGCCTGCAACTGCTGCTTCTACTCTGTTATTGTGCCAATTGATCCTCAAAATTTTGGCCTGTTCCCATAAAATGGGGAAAATAAATTAACTTGGTTAGAATAAATTCATATGAAAAGATTTGTTAAACCATTTTGATCTTGTTAAAGTTGTTAATCTAATTTAACCAAGTTACCAAACATTTATTTTTACTCAAATTGAAAATATGCGAAAGATTATATGTGGAAGTTTGTTTTGTTATGTAGATTCTTAAAGATATTGTAATTGTCGTAATTTTGGACTGCATGTGGTATTTATAAATTTATTTGAACGGTATAGTTGAGATATATTTTTTTTGATTGATAAGATCTTCTCACGATTTAACCTTTTGGTGCGAGGCGCCATTTCAGCGACATAGTAAACTGAAATTATTTGGTCATAAATAATCCATCATATAAAAAAGTTCGTTTCAATGATTATTATGTATATAATCAGAAATAGAAACTTAAATACTAAGAAATGATTATAGTGTGAAAATTTTGATCTGCTAAGTTGCCAACAACTATCTTTATTTCCTGTTCTTGTTTTGCATTGTGTTCTTCAACCTGGCCATATTATGCTTCTTCCTGTTTGGCATGCATGTTTCGATTATTTCAGTTGTATTTTGTTCTGATGTATGTTGCCCATCTAGTATGAGCTACCATGCTACTATATTAATTCGTTGTGATTGGATGTGTAGTTTTGTGGACATTCTTTTCTTCTCTTTTATGTTTCATTGACTTTTTCTTCCTCTTCTTTTTCTTTTTCTTGACCCATTATTTTTGTAAACAATCTTTTTTATGTTTTCTTAAGTATAATACTACTGTAACCTTTTATTCATTGCAGCTCAGTAATCATGGATCAAATCTGACAGAAGATGTTTTCTTAAGTATAATACTACTGTAACCTTTTATTCATTGCAGCTCAGTAATCATGGATCAAATCTAACAGAAGAGGAGCTTGAAACACATACAATATCTGCTTGGAAGGAGGCAAAACAACAATTCCATAGGCAAATGGATACACATGGAAGAACATTTCGGAGGCAGCTAATCCATGTAACTTCCCATGAGATTTCTTTCTGTTTCTGTCGATCTCTTTCTTTCTTACCCAAACTTTGATATGGTTTGGCTGCAATTCAGTGGCAGTCACTAATGCCTTTTGAATATGACTTTTTTTAAATACATCTAGCATGTTTTTTTTTTGCCATATTTTCATACATATCTTTAAATGTCACCTTGAGATCTATATATTGAATGTACTTGGTGTCTGTAGGCTGGTCCCTATGATTCATTGAAAGATGTAGCTTTGAAGATTTTGCAAAATGAGGTTGCAACTGTTCCAATCATTCATTCATCATCATCGGATGGGTCATTTTCTCAGTTGCTGCATGTTGCATCCCTCTCAGGAATATTAAAATGTAAGCTTTATACAAGCCTGCTTACCCATGATCATTTGAACTTATAGTTGGAATTTCTTTTGTGGTACTTATATTCAAGCTTCATTTAGCCCATATTATTGATGTAATCATGAGAGCTTTGATCTTAATTTCAGGTATTTGCAGGCACTTTAAACATTGTTCTACTTTGCCCGTTTTGCAACAACCTATATGTACTATTCCTTTGGGCACATGGGTCCCCAAAATTGGGGAACCAAATGGGAGACCATTGGCAATGTTGAGACCAAACGCAACACTTAGTGCTGCTCTATCTCTGTTAGTGCAAGGTGGAATTCTCTTTAATTCTTAGTAACTGAATGAACTAAATACTAATTGCAATTAAATCTTGACAAATACATTGTAGTTACCATTTGTTTTATGGTGGATTTTGATGCTTAATATAAGTATTAAATATAATTATTTATATTTATGCATCATCATTACTTGGGCCAAAAGTGAAAGTTGAAATTCACCATACACTTGTGCAAATAAATGTATGTAAAGTGTTCTGTCTATTATTTCTGTTCTTTGTTTCTTCTTGTTTCTTTATTTTCTTACTCCCTGTATGCTATGTGTTGGGTGGTTCAACATTGTTGACAAACAGAAAAGATGATAACCAGGCTGATATTGCTATTTTGATGTTAAGAACCTCTCAGAATTATTACACAAAAATCACCAGCAGTGTAACTCTCAATCCTGGCTTGGACATTCTTTTTTCGGTTTTAGATATTTCCTTTATTACAGGCTTATGCATCTTCTATGAGTGACAGAACTTGTAACTGTAACTATGACTTGTAAATTAGGAAGATCTCAATAAACTAGCATAATTGGAAATGACAATTATAGCGGAGCCAAACAGAGCGCATTATTTACACTAAAAATGACTCTTATCCTAAAGCAAGATTATTAGGAACAATTTCATCAATTGTCAAAGGGACCGCATTACCCCAATATTGTTGCTTTCATATTCACCATTATAATCAAGAGTGGGTGTAGGTGCAAGGATATTTTAGAAGCATTTTCAGTAAGAAAGTGCTTAAGAAGTGGGTGTAGGTTCGAGATTCCGGAAAGACTCTGAAGTAGGTGCATTATCCTAGGTAGAGGATTCCAACTATACTATACTAAGGAATGGAAACTGATAGATACTTTCATTTTTGTATGTAAAACAATATATAACTCAATCATAAGAAAATAAGAATTTACAATGAACAGAGTTCTCAGCAAACAAAATTGTGTTATGTGTTGAAGGTCAATTATTGTGACTGTACTTTTAGATTATTAACAATTTTTTTTAGAAAATTGATGAGACAGTTTGGTTGATTAAAATGAAACTCATGAAAGAATTTAAATAGAGACAGTTTGGTGGTCCAAGAATGAAAACTATCCTATTTGATTTGTCGAAAACATTAGAAGCATGCGTGATGGAGCAATGATTAGGTCGGATGACTGCCTTGAAAGGAAGATGCCATGAAAAGGTTTAACTTTTTTTTGCAGCCTAATGAATTTCAGTTTCAAAATATTTGGTGGTTTGGATCCAAGTTTTAGAGTCTTACCCAGAAAATGAAAGTAATTAAAAAGAAAATAAAAAAATTAAAATAAGTTGCAAATGTTTCCTATGTATCTATAGTTTATTGTATTCTTTGGAGCCTTGGGCTATATCATGTGATGTGAAAGTTTATTAACGCTGTTAAAGATCATTACAAAAATACACACAAAACTCTTGAGTAAATTTAGAATGTTAGTACTGGTTAGACCGTTAGAGAAACATGTTAAACACTAGTTTGAAATTTTGACATGTTATTTATGAGAATTTATACTCCAAATTTATGCATTCCTGTTGGAAGAACAATTTTTTAATTTTTTTTTGTAGAGATGTCATAATTCATGAATTTGAAATGTCATGTGATACTTTGTGAAGATGAGGAAGGTTTCAACCAAGTTTCGTGGAACCAATATCGGAGGACCAAGGGGGAGAGGGAGGGAGAGAAGAGGGGGGGGGGGGGGAGGCGGGAGAGGCGCACCTCGTCGATAGTGACAGTGACGACGGAACCCCAACCCTAGTTGCAGAGTTATTGTCATCGTGGAACCCTAACCCTTGTCAGCATAATCGTCGTAGAGCTTTGTCATTATGGAGAATTTAGAGTGGGGAGAGGGGGGAGGAAGATCGAGAGAGATAGTGGTATATCTCGTCGGCAGTGGCGATGAAATGCTAACCCTAGTCATGGAGTTGTCATTATTGCGGAACATGAACCCTACCCAATATCATTGTTATGAAGCCATCATCGTTGTGGAGCATTGAGCATCGCTAGAGAAGGGAGAGGGGAGATGAGGATCGAGAGAAGAGAATCAAGAGAGGGAGAGAGGGAGAGGAGGATTGAGAGATTGGGAGTGGGAGTGAGGGAGTAAAGAATCGAGAGAGAGGGAAAGGACCTAGAGGCGTGTCTATAAAAATACACTTTGGTTTGGAACCAGATTAACCGGCCGAATCGTCTCAGTATCGGTCCGAATTTCGCTTGCTCGGAATTGCCTGGTTCGAGACTATTCTGCTGTCCTTGGTTTTGAGTCTTTTGACAGTCTTGCGTTGTACTGATTTACCAATCCAACAAAATGTTTATGAGGGATTGCTTTCAAATCTATCTGGAACTTTAATTTTGAGATTTACCTTGCAAAATATACTTTGCAGGCTCAACTTTTAGTGCATGAGCAAATTTAACCGAAAAATAAGAAATACTAAAAGTTAAAGGGCAGTGCTTGCTTTCTGGCTGGCTGTGAACTCTCAACCGATAGTCCATGAGCAAGTTTTCACTGAAAAAATATGAAATGCAAAGTTAATTGTTTTTCTCCTGTGTGTGCGTGTGTGCATGCACCTGTGCGTATATGTGTGTCAGTGTTAGTTTCAGCTGAGCTAGACTGAATGGAATCAATTTTAGCTGAAGCTTCCTGGACTTGCTAAAACTCAAATCAGTTTTGGCAAAACTCTTAACATTGCTGATGAAATTTCTAGTTTTAGTGGGCTGCTTGAGATTTTACATTGGTGATAGATTGTAAATAATGACATGTTATTGAACTTTATTAGCTATATAATAAATTGTATGTAGTATTGCTGGAAGCATACAATAATATGAGCCATTTATTTATATTGAGAACCTATAGATACTTTAAAGCAATCAGTTTTATCCAACTAAAAAAAAAGCTTTGATATTTTAGTTCTGCTATGCATAGGTTGAGGATAATTTGTTTTTTTAATGTAATTAGTTCACATGGATGAAATGGACATGTCCCCTGAACTAATAGGCAATATGTACATGCTATTACTTCTAATGTTGCATTGGTATGTCAAAAGGCAGGGTTGTTTGTAGACTCCCTTACATCTGCCTGACATGGGCTTAAACTACTTTGAGATGTATAAGATAAAGTTTTTGCTAATTGATTGGTATGCTTTTGAGATGAGCTGATTTGAGCTTGATCTGGGATAAATAAAATTGAGCATCAAAGGGACTGTCTGAAAGAAGATTTAGGCCCTGTTTGGGGGAGCTTTTGGAGGGCCAAAAAACATTTTCTGGTCCTCCAAAAGTACTTTTCGATAAAAAATAGTGTTTGGTAAAATTTTTGAAAAGCTGTTTCAGCTTTTGCGGGAAGCTGAAAATAGCTTTTGGGGAGAAGCTCCAATTTGGAGCTTTCCGAAAACGCTGTTTTCAGCTTTGTCGGAAAGCTGTATTTTTAACCAAAATACCCCCAATTAAAAAAAAATCCCTCCCAAAAACCTCTCACCGTCTGTTCCTCTCCCACCCAATCCCCCTCCCTCTCCCTCGCCGCCGCACCCCCTCCTCCCTCGCCGCCGCATCCCCTCCCTCTCCCCCACCCCCACGGTGGGGAGGTGCCGAAGAAGAGGAAGAAGGGTGGTCTTCCTCTTCCCGCGGCCGCCACCGGCCATGATGTCCCCGTCACGGAAGGGGAGGTGCCGAAGAAGAAGGAGGTCCCCACGGTGGGGCGGTGCCGAAGAAGAGGAAGAAGAAGGAGGTGCACTCCCCCTTCTGCGGCCGCCGGCGGTCACGACCCGCCTCCCTCCCGCATCCGCCATGGCCCGGCACCTTTCCGGCGCCGTCGGCCTCGCAGGAGGAGAGCACTTCCCACGGGGCAGCCGCGGCCGCCAAGACTGCCGCAGGCGCCGCCGGCCACGGCTCGGCCCCCTCCCACAGCCGCCGTGGTCTGGCCCGCTTCCGGCGCCGTTGGCCGCGTGGGAAGAGAAGAAAGGAGAATGGGGGAGAGGAAGGGAGAAGAAGAGAAGAAAAAAAGAAAAGAAAAAGAAAAGGAAAAAAAGAAGAAAAGCAAAGAAAAAAAAGAGAAGAAAAGAAAAGGAAAGAAAAGAAAAAAAAGAAAAGAAAAGAAAAAAATAAATAAATAAATGCATAAATAAATATTTATATAAATGAATGAATGAATGACTAAATAAATAAGATAATAAATAAATATATTTTAATGAATAAATAAATAAATAAATCTACATTTAAATTTTTTACACTAATAATTATAATATTTTATACCTTTATTATTGTATTATACTATAAATATAATATTATAATATATTATATCATAATACATTAATATGTTATATTAAATAATTTAATATTATGTTATATTATGGAAAATTAATTTATACTAATAATTATAATATTGTATATCTTTATTATTGTATTATACTATAAATATAATATATATTACATTATATTATAATACATTAATATGTTATATTAAATAATTTAATATTATGTTATATTATGGAAAATTAATTTACTCTAATAATTATATTGCTATTATGCTATGCTATGCGATATCATATTACTATATTATAATAATATTATTTTACATTACAGTAATATTATACTATATCGTATATTATGTATTAATATATGTTATGTTTTATTATGATTTGTTGTATAATACTATGCAATGTCCTTTATGGTAATTTTGTCATACAAAAGTACTTTCTCAGTTTATTTACCAAACACATGTTAAAGTACCACAGCACTTTAGAAATGTAGTTACCAAACAGCAAACAGTTTTTTATTAAAGCTCTACTTCAGACAGCTCTATTTCCAACAGCTCTACTGCCAACAGCTCTCCCAAACAGGGCCTTAAGTATTTTCCAAAGAAGTCACGATATGTGACAATTTGCTGGATATATGACACTATGATAAAGGGAATAGGTGGCCCCATCTCAAGAATTTTTGGTTTATATCTCTTTTATAAAGGTGGACATGGAAATCGAGGGGTTGGAGGTGAATGCAAGAGGAAGAGACTTGGTTGATGCATCAGCCAAGAATGATTTGGGTTCTGGTGGTTGTCAGCTTGGTGGGTTATCATTTTTTGCACAATTCATCTAATGCGGTCTTAAATCATATCATCCTATACTCCTGGTGAAAAATGGGCCTGAAATGGTACTAAGTTGTGTCTATAAAGCTTTGAATTGCAGTAATGTTAAAGCCCATCCTTGGCTAGCATAAATCCAGGTCTAGTTCCAAATAACCATTGTGCTGGACCTGTCCTCTGAGCTTGCAACTAGGACCTAACTTTTTGTAAAACCTTGTTGGTTCTATGAAACTGTTGGGTTGATCCATTTGGCTAACAAACATACATTGGTAACCATGCAACTGTTTTTCCAAGCAATAGGGTATCTTTTTGAAAGATACATCTTACATGTTAAAGCACATGATATGCTAAAACCGTTTGCAATCATCTTATGTTTTTTTGAAGACAATATCATTTATAGTATTTCCGTTATGTTATATATATTCAATTAGAAATTTAATTTCACAAGCATGGAGTTGATAAAGAGACTTTATGATTTTTATTTAATAATGAATATAAGAAAGTCATCGGACTTAATATAACTAAGACACCTCCATGAATGCTACTTCACCACGGTTTCTGATTTAGGGGATATTTGCATGTGCCAGTTTAGGGAGTCAGCTAAACTAATCTAAGTACATGGAACATCTGATTAGTCACAGAATGCAAAGGTGTTGTGTGCTATTTCCTTCCGATGACATGGAAGATGTCAACAAGGAGGCATTACACAATGCAATCTAGGCAAAGATGGAGGAAGGGCATGTTCCTTGTGTTTTGAGGCTGTTTCTATTTATCAACAAATTACTGCAAGGTGTGATAAGCATGTCCCTATTCTGCAATTTTTATATCTTAGGTTATTGATCAGCTGTTTAAGGAAATGTTCTACATTTTTGCTTTACTGTGGATAATTGATTTGCTGATCTGCCATCAGGAGAACTTTTACATGGTAGATGACCATATATGTCTAGATTACTTGGTATGATAACTTATTGCTTTTTTTTTTTCCTAAAAAAATCTACCTTTAGAGTCTTTTTCCTTATTTATGTAAAACTATAATGCAATTTCTTGAACGATAATGTTTTCTGGGTTGTGTCTATCATCAAAGAGATTCATGTTTAATCCAATTTAAGAAGATGACTTCATTTATGCGATTGTAACTGAATATTTAAAAAATGTGTTCATCACTACGAGCATATATAAATTGTTCAGACTAAGAAAATTTATCTAGCTTAGCTTTTTATGTATCCTTCAACTACTTTGTTCATCTTCTCATGCCACTATCTCAGACCAAGCAAATCTCTGGTCATTGTAAGTGTGATAGTTGATACTTTAAACGATACTACAAAATCATTATCCTCACCTTTTCCTAGAGAAGATTTTAACATGACTATTATCACTCAAAAAGATGCCTGTGAAGTTGGAAACATATTTGCATAAAATTCATTTGGTTTGTTGTATAAATGCATCCTTTTGAGTTCCTTGGCAGGTCAACTTGATGTTTAGGGATGTATGTTTTTGGCTGAAATATGAGCCATTGTATATCACTTGGAAGCAAATACAAATTTGTGACAAGTCATTAGGCAATATGTAGTATTTTTTTTTAATATGCCACGAGGATACTGTTTTTTTTTGTTTTTGCTGTTTTCCAAATTCATGATCATCTTTATTTCTGTGCAAGTTTCATGGTTTTGTTCTCACCGCTGTGCATCTTGCACTTATGCTACTGTATTGATTGCCTTCACAGCTCGAGTTAGTTCAATACCAATAGTTGATGACAATGACTCTCTGCTGGATACATATTCTAGAAGGTATCTTATGCTTCAATTTATTGTATGGATGGAATGCTTCAGTTCCTTTTTTTAACCAAAAAAAACCTTTATTATGCTGTGCACAGTGATATTACAGCTTTGGCTAAAGACAGAGCTTATTCACATATTCACCTTGATGAAATGAGTATTCACCAGGTAAAGACTGATATTCTTTTTGTCTAACCTTGGGGAGAAGTGCATTTGGTTGATGGTTCTAACTTCTTATCCATAAAGTGGTTAATTTTTAACAGGTTTTATAATGTATTTTCTTTACCAGGCCATCAATATTAAGGCTCCGTAGCATATAGATATTTTGTGGTAGTAGCGTTAAGTGTCACTAGTGAAAGGTACAATTATTTGACAGCCACCTTCAAGTTCTCTACACTTGGTTAATTCACTGAAGTAGGTGGTGTTCTTGTACTGTTATAATCGACACTGCATGTCCTGGTGTACCACCTATATATGGACTGGTGAAAATTTTTCGTGCAAGAATAATTAGATCATATACCCTTTGTAGTTTTAGAGGGGTATGGCTACAACTGAGGAGCTCTCATGACATTTCTGAAACTATAGGGGTCTAAGGGTTTCTTTAGGCATTTTATTCTGTTTGTTTAATATTTTTTGTAAATGTCATCTGAAGAAAGGGCCAATCATGTGACTTTACTAAGTTATTAGCCATCTATGTTCATTTCGATAGGGCAAAACTGCACCTAGATTGACTGTTATCTTATGTTTGGTCCTCGTTGATGGAAAAGTTATTCCATTTTTTGTTTAGTCCCTGGCCTGTGAATTAGTGTATAAATCAGGTATATAGAAAGAGGCCTAACTGTTCGATCGACATGAGGGACTGGACATAAAATGGCTTAGGACTAGTCATCAAATGGCAGTTAGACTAAGTTCCAGGTGTGAAGTTCCCTTGTTTTGGATGGTCGGTCGACTTGCTAATATGTCATATGAAATTTTGTCATTTGGTTTTTAACCAGTCATTTGAATACTGAAGTGAGCAATTAAAAATACTTGAGTTTGTGTAAAGTTTAGAGGTCTTCTTTTCTTTAAATGATCCAGATCTAAGCCCATATTACATTATGTTAGTTTTAATTTGATTAGGATTTTATTTAGGTCTGTTTTCCAATTTCTGTACTTTGTAAACCTTTGCATCCACCCTCCTGTGTTGGGTTTCCTTACCTCATTGTTTGTGGCTCTCAACTTCTGCACAACAAATGCCAGAGAACATGTTGTATGAAGAAAATAATTTAACAAAAACACCAAAGAGGACTTTCTTTTCTTTATCTTCTGAATCTACGGTGGCATCTTGCCAACCATGCCTGAAATGAATGAAAATTTTAACTATTTCCGTTTGTCTCTGGTAAATTCAGGCACTGCAACTTGGACAAGATGTGAGTGCTCCATTTGGATTCTTTAACGGGCAGCGATGCCAGATGTGTCTTCGTTCTGATACTCTGCAGAAAGTGATGGAGCGATTGGCAAATCCTGGTAATATTTTGTCTATAGAAAGTTCAAGTTTCTCAGTTGCAATCTCATTCTTGGTATCCTCCTGCTGCTTGATTTTAGGGATCCGGCGTGTTATCATTGTGGAAGCTGGAAGCAAGCGTGTAGAAGGCATTATTTCTCTGAGTGATGTATTCAGATTCTTGCTTGGTTGGCCTCAAGTATCAACAAGTAACTTCTAGTTTATACTGGCTTGTGAGCACGTTATTCTTCGCCTACCGTCTCTATCGGGCAAATGGAATCATTTCTTCTTCTTCTTTTTTCTTTTTTCCTCCTTTTAATTTAATAGGCGTCATTGGTTTAGAGCCTGGTGTTTGTTGAGAAGACCACAAATGGTCTGTAAATGAGGAATTTTCTTTCAACCCGGTTTTCCATAATTGTTGTTTCTGTATGTGCTTTTGCTGGCTTGGATGGTTAACTAGACCACAGATCCAAAGATATGTGTGCTAATAAAGGAATGCCATTAAGAGGAAAAAGGTGGGGAAGATAAGAAAGTGGGAGATGAGCCAAATTTGATGTCACTCAGGTGCTGCAAGTGAAAGTGGCAGGCGAGGTCATGCCCTTCAGGGGATCAGCAGCTACCGTCTTCCATATACATCGCGGAGTCTGGGGCCAAGAGAAGGGAGCAGCCCTCGTAATCTAGCTCGAGTAATTTCCCTGTGGCAACAGGACTTGGCCTATTTGCCAAGCTGGGTCTGAGACTCTCAGTTTGCATCAGGCTGGATCAAGTCTTTTTGTAACGGAGACAGCGTTCGTGCATCACCACTCACCAGCCTCCGCAAAGTACATTTATGGTCATTGATGGGTGCATCATCTCTTTTTCTCTCTCTCGGTCTTCTACCATTACCTAGTTTCACTTGTTGTCCGAGCATTCTGAAACTTGCCTCCTGTTGTATACATAGATTTGGCTGGGGGTTCTGCCATAAAAAAAACTGCATCTATTATGTTCTCATTTAATTGTCGGTTTCTGATTCTCTTTCGCGGGTAGCAGCTATTATTTCTGAGGACCTAAATGTGCACTTCTACGATTGCGGATTCGGCGTTCACCTTGGTAAATGCAAAATAATGAGCATTGTCTTGGTCATGGTAGCAAATCTGACTTGGTTAGGGCCGGGCATCCGTCTCCAAAATCTTTTTTTAATGAATATAATATATATGGGTATTAATTGGATGGTAAATTTTGTATTCGTTCTTGTTTTAAGTGGACTTGGATTTGAATTAGATATGGACAAACATGGATATAATTGGTAGTTAAAAGTGAAGATATGATTGTTTTACATTAATCATTTGGTTTTTTTAAGTTGACACTAATAATTTTGCTAAATTGCATACTTCGGAAAAAATGACTATTAAAGGACTATTTAGGATGTAATCCATCAAATAAAAATATCAATGTATGAGAAGAAGAATAAATAAAAAGCAAGTAGATGCTGCCATTTATTGTTACTTATTTTTTATTGGAGTTTTTGAGAGCTATAAATTAGATAAAATTTTAAATAAAATTTGATATTTATATAATAAATGGTGACTAGGTGCATGAGATTTTTATCGTTACGAGATGTATGCAGTTTTATCCGCATATGCAGAGAAGCTATATCGATATTTTGAGTCTATGGTCATAATAAAACAACTTTATCATTACATCAATGCTCATCCTCTAAAATTGAATAGTTAGGTATATATCAAATATTAGTGCTCCTATGTTTGTCGCTTTTTTTTTTTCTTTGATGAAAGCAAATGAAATATGGATATTATTAAATGCTATTATTGTACCTGTATCCATATAGGTTTAAATGCGGAAACAAATCATGTTGAATTATGCCCGTTCCATTTTATTCCTACATATTAGTCCTTTTCACCCCTTCTTTCTTTCTTTTGCTGAAGAAAAATTTTGAAGATGATAACACATGTCTTAATTTACTGGGTTGTCTTTTTATTTTTTATTTTCATACTGGTTTTTGTTTTGCCTTTTTTTTTATTGTATGCCGATTATTATACCCAATATTATGGTGTTTAATAGACATCGCCATAGCATCCATATACATCAACTAGATTGTATGAAAAAGGAAACAATAATTAGCTTGATGACGTCGTGCAAAATTTGCTAGCCAAACTCAATTTGATTCGCCTGCCAGTGCCTGCATATGAATAGTCAGGGTTACGATCTCGGGAAACATACACTGCACCGGCAACTAGATGCTTATGAATAAGCATTTTTTTCTTTTAAATATAAAATTATAATAGAATACACATATTGATACATGAGCTATCCTGGTGGAAACATATGAATGCACATAACATTTCAATGGCTTGTCCATTTGTTCCATATGATATATAATTTTTTTAGAAAAATAGCATACAAATCCATGCAACTGTTTATAAGAAAAAAATATTATTCCTTGGTCACTAAAAATAGTTTAGAAAATTGAAATTGTATAATATTACTAAAATCGATCATCAATTTATATATGCTCGTGTTTGAAGCTATGATTGGAAGCTAAAAGAGCTCATCTCTTTAGGAAGTCATGAACAATAACTGTAATGATGTTTTCCCACCTGTCGTCTGAAAAATAGTTTAGATTTTGAACGAGGTCTTAGAATTCAGTTCAAAGTTTGAAATTTTGACCTATTTGGAATTTGGTACCGCATGATATAGGTGATCCTAAATTGGAGAACATAAAGAGAACAAAAGGGAATAAGTGGTGGTGGTGAGGCAGTCGACGTCGAGACTTTTTTTGAGAGAGCTGGAAGAATATATGATGGGATGAATTGGAACTAGCCTCTTCTGTGGAAAAATATTTGATGACTCTAATGGCAAACTGCCATCTTGTGTAGTTGAAGGGTAAATCCAGAGTGCTGGGTCAGGGAAGGCTATGGCTAGTAGATGTTGGCAAAGATGCTACAAAAAAAGATAGGTAATTTTGGTTCATTGGGGGAAACCGTTCATCATAATTAGAAAAATAGGGAATACTATGAAAGGCCTACTTTCAATTTCACTGCACTGCATTACTTGGGGTAGAGCATATCAATCTTCATAATAGATACATGCTGCACATTGTTTTAGTATGGCAACTAGAAATCATATGCTAATGTAGTTTTTATTTGTCACGGGATCCCCTTGGTTATTGTTAATAAATGTAAGGGTGTGTTTGGTTCGCTATCAATATCAAAATCAAAATGGATTGGAATGAAAATTGGAATGGCCATATTGTTTGATGTGTTTTATTCATGACTGGATTTGGAATGGAATTCAAATATTAGGAGATTAAATTTTGAGGGATTGGGGCACAATTTCTATTTTTCTTTAGGATCGGAATAGGAACGAGACTCTCTCCGATCAAATAACCGGAATGGGAGTTACTTATTCCTATTCTTATTTCAGTGCTCAACTTTTTCCAACCAAATATCTCTTAAAATCATATGCAAGTATTTTGCCTAAAAGCTCAGGAAAACCTCAGCCAAAACTGTTTTTTGATTTGAAGTATGCTGCTTTTAGTCATGAATGGTCTCATAGTTTAAGTGATGGCTCGATAAATCATTAAAAGAATAATATGCCTACATACATTTGGAAAAAAATACAAAAAACTTTACAATAAAAATAAGTGCCGGTAGAATGATGTTTTGTAATTTTGTTCCATGAGTCAGCTTACTTCCAGCTCCTGAGTATGTCCACAAAATCCTAAATGCTATTTTGCAACATTCACTAACATTGTATCTTTTTGGAATCTCTTCCTATGATGTCTTTTTAAAACTAAAAAAAATTCTGAGGCTTTACTGCAGATGTTAGGTCTACGATGGGCATCAAGGAACAGAAATGTAAACGGCAAGGATCAACCTATCAGACTAACACTTCCGCTCGTCACCTCTCTGGCGTTGTGTTTTTTTTATATCTTTTTAATAATATTACAAGTTGCCACTTTTGATCCAACTTTTTTCTATTATTATTATTTTTAAAGAAAAATCCATGCACCAAACTGCAAGGCAGCCCATAGTTTTGGTTACCTTGGCTACGTGAGTCTAGACGAGTCTGGAATCTTGTACCACCGTACAGAAACACGCCACGTGTCCATCTCAGAAAAACTGACTCCTGAGCGTGCGGTGGACCGCGTCCTTATCCAACGCCGACCAAGAGAGAATGGAACCAGAGAATAAAGCCCGTCCCACCGCCTCTAGAAACCAATCCATAAATCGTTGCTTCTCCCTTACCCCTTCACCGTTTCGTCTATAAATAGCGGGGGACCTCTGATCTTCCAACAATTGTCCGGGAGGGGGGAACTCTATATTTTTTCTTGTTTGGGTGAGAAGTTTTGGTGCTTGATTTGGGGTTACGCTTCGATATTTGGTTCTTAATTCGCTGGGAATTTTGAGTTATCGTCGGTCGATGCACTTGATTTTCCAACAATCGTCCGGGATGGTGTAGGTTGCCCGGCGGGTTTCTCGTTGGTTATTTTATTCTCTTTTGCCCTTTTTTTAAATCTATATTTGTTCTTGCTTGGGTGAGAAGTTTTAGTGATAGATTTAGGGTTACCCTTCGTTCTTTGGTTCTTAATTCGCTGGGAATTTTGAGTTATCGTCGGTCGATGCACTTGATTTATTGCTTGATTTAGGGTTACCGTTCGATCTTTGGTTCTTAATTCGCTGGATTTTGAGATGATTTGTATAGAGGGGGTTTGGTAAGCCTTTGATAGTGATTCTGATATATCAAGTTCCATTTTATACGTACTCTTGATGAGGTAGATGTTAATTATTACTTGTTGCAGTTACTCGGGGGCTACATGGGTTGGGATAATCGTTAAGGCAAGGTACCATCAATTTTGTAAAGGACTTGTTCTTTGAGTTATGGTTTTTCTGCATTTGATAGCGATTCTAATTGTGTAAATCAGCATTTTTCTTATGAACATTTTATTTAGGATGGATGTTCGTTGATTTCTGTATTGTTATTGCACTGTTGCAGCCAAGTTTCTTGGAGGTTCTTGGACCCACTTTTTCGTTGGGGATCTGAGGTTATTTTTATCTCTTGTTTTCCATACGTTTGGTTTTCTCCATTTGCTGACGTTTATTGTCTCAATTGTGTCATTTAGGATCAGATTTGAAACTAAAATGTCATCGGAATTAAGGTGGTAGATTGCCATTGTTGGGGAGATATGATTTGTGTAGAAGCGGTCGCTCACCTTTGGTGGTATTATTGATCGTATTGATAATCTTTTTCCTCCCTAGCCTTGCTTGTCAGAATGGATGTTAATCATCATTCCTGCTGTTACAGCTTTTACTGGTCTTGCACTGGTGGTGAAACTTAAGGGTTTCTTGCTGTTTCGTGGTTAATTCGTCGGATTTTGAATTTTCGTCCGTCGATGCACTTGATGGGGAGTGATACCGAATCCTTGATGAATTCGTCAATTATTTGCTCTTCTTCAAGGGTTTCCGTTGGACCTCTTGTAGTTGATTCATTGAATTTTGTTCATCTTTGCCTGTTGCAGTTGATTTGTTATGATTAGGTTTCTTCATGAATCCATCCTACGTTTTACAGAATCTGGAATTATTGGTTCTTCTTCGGCTGTTTCGTTGGATTTCTTTCATCCTAGGCTGGAGCAGTTGATTTGGGGAGTTAACATTAATTTTACCATAGGCTTTTGCGATATTCGTGATGAGTATCGTATTGTATTTCCTTCTATTCTTCGCTGCCTAGAGTTTTCAGAACTTGTTTACCGGTGACATTTGCATCCTTTTTCGGCAGTTGCTTCTATTATATGGTGGTCTTTTGCTAGGTTGTTGGTTGCTATATACTGTTTTCAATCACTTCTTGAAGCATTCCCCAGTTTAATGTGTATGTCTTCATCTTCTGCTGCACCTCAAGCAAGCTATTAAAGTTTGAATACAACCCTTTTTTACACCTCTTGGATGTTGTTTCATTTATTCATTTATATATTTGTGTACCTATTTATTTTTGTTATTTATATATATTTTATTTAGTTTAAGGTTGTTCAATCAGGTTATGAGAGATTCTTCTTGTTTAGTGATGCCCTTGTATAGAATACTTTGCAAGGTGGTTCGTATTTGAATTGCTTTATTCTGTCATGCCTATTTAATTGTAGGTTGCATTATTTAGCAATTGGCTCATATGTTTGACTTCCATCTTGTTTAGAAATTTGGTGATGCCCCTGTAGAAAGTACTTTGCGAGACATGGTTCATATCCGTATTGCTTTATTCTGTCATTCTTTTTTGCATTTACGTTTCATTATTTAGGCTTTTGTGGTATGGGTGTTGAGTATCGTATTGTATTTCCTTCTATTCTTTGCTGTCTGGAGTTTTCAGAACTTGTTTACCGGTAACATTTGCTTTATTTTTCGGCAGTTGCTTCTATTATATGTGTTTATGAGGAGTTATCCTTAATTTTACCATAGGCTTTTGCGGTATGGGTGTTGAGTATCGTATTGTATTTCCTTCTATTCTTTGCTGTCTGGAGTTTTCAGAACTTGTTTACCGGTAACATTTGCTTTATTTTTCGGCAGTTGCTTCTATTATATGGTGGTCTGCTGCTGAAGATTGTGTACTTTGGCATAAGTGGCTGCACTTTTGCTAGGTTGTTGGTTGATATATATTGTTTCCAATCACTTCTTGAAGCATTCCCCAGTTTAATGTGTGTCTTCATCTTCTGCTGCACCTCAAGCAAGCTATTAGAGTTTGAATACAACCCTTTTTTATACCTCTTGGATATTTTTTCATTTATTCATTTATATATTGTGTACCTATTTATTGTTGTTATATATACATATATATTATTTAGTTTAAGGTTGTTCAGTCAGGTTATGAGAGATTCTTCTTGTTTAGTGATGCCCCTGTATCGAGTACTTTGCAAGGTGGTTCGTATTTGAATTGCTTTATTCTGTCATGCTTAGTTAATTGTGGGTTTCATTATTTAGCAATTGGTTCATATGTTTCACTTCCATCTTGTTTAGAAATTTAGTGATGCCCCTGTATAAAGTACTTTGCAAGACTTGGTTCATATTTGTATTGCTTTATTCTTTCATTCTTTTTTGCATTTAGGTTTCATTCTTTGGCGGTTGGCTCATATGTTTCACTTTCATCTTGTTTAGAATGGTTCTTTTAATGGTTGATTCACCAAGGGGTTATTATTTGCCAAATCAATGATATGGAGGATTGTGCCATTGATAGTGGTTAGATTATACTTATTGCTAATTAATTTTTTTTATTTTTAATTGTTACTTGTCCTGTTGCTCTGTTTCCAAGAGATTGTATTACTGGACATATTCCTTCTTCACCTTTTTTGTGTAGTTTGTAGGTTTTGGTAATGTTGATTTCTGATCTACTGATATTTTCCCTGGCCTGCTTGTTCATTACTGATCAAACTTGTTATCATGGGTTGCTGACGTTTGGTAGGACATGATGATGGATGGGGGGTTTTTCATACTCGATAGCGATTTAGATTTTGTCAATTAGAATTAGTCGTTCCTTGTAGACGTTATATTGAGGATTGCATTGATCAGTTTCTTTTTATTTTTGCAGTATTGTGGGAGGTTCTGTTTGAGGCAGTTTTAATTCAAGGAGTTTTATCTAACTTTATTCTATTTTAACTCAACGGTTTTAAATAATACCTGCATATATATCTGTCTTCCTTGCCCGTTATTCAGGGATTGGAATTAAAGACCATGAATTATCGATGCTCGAAAGAGATGATTTTGTACAGAGGGGGTTTTACGCCTTTGATAGTGATCCTGATGTATGAAGTGTCATTTCGTTCATGCTCTTGATGAGGTAGATGTCAATTGTTGCTAGAAGGGGCTTCTCACCTTTGGCATTATTATTGATTGTATTGATAATCTTATTCCCTCGACCCTTGCTAGTCAGGATAGATGTTAATCATCACTCTTGTTGTTATAGTTTCTTGTGGACTTGTAGTGGTAGAGGGATCTTTTGGTGAAGGGGGTTTAGATATTTTTTCTCTCCTTTATAATTAACAACTTGCTCTTTTTATAAAGGTTGTCTTGTCATGTAATCTTTTAATAGGTTGATAATGTTTGGAGTCGGAGGATATGATACTTGCGAAGGGGATATGTCTAACTTGGTAGCATCTTAGGTTAAACCTGTTGGTCTGTTTTCTCGAAGATATTCTGTTTGGTAACCAGTGTCTATTCTACTACCATTTTAGTCTTGGAAGATGTTTTGGTTGAGATGACTCTGTCACGAGGTTTGAAACATTCTTTTTTACCTTCGTTTTGTTTTAAGTCATTTTTTCTTGGAAGTATGTTTCACCCTTGTTGGGCATTGCATTCTTGATGGCCTGTTTTCTATTCAGTGGATGGGATTGAAGATGACAGGAGTTAAGGCCATAGGTTTCAATGCTTGGGAGAGTACTTGCATAGAGGAGGTTTCAACTTTCTCTCTTCAACTCGTTTTTTATATGCACTGTTGTTAACTTCTTGCTGATTTTTGTCTTCTCAATTGTCCTAGACTTGAAATCTAACTTGTCAGGGGACATACGGCACTAGGTTGTCAATATTTGGGAGAGATGTTTTGTATATAGTATTAATGATTATAGTAGCAGGTATTTTTTTTGATCCTTGTTAATCAGGATATATGTATATCATCACATTTCTGGATGGTGTAATCTTTTTGAAGGGTGCAAATGCACGTGATAATGATTTAGGTTTGCATTGACTAACTTTCCTTTCTCTCATGGATGTTCTACCATGGATAAATGTTGATCAACACCTTGTTAGTGTTGCAGCTTTGATGAAGTTTTTATTGGATAAAGTTTTTGCTCAAGGGGGTTCTGAAATGTTTCTTTTTAATTTGGCTCTTAAACTCTTTTCTTTTAAAATGCTTTGTCATTCTAATTGCTTGTTCTTAAGCAGAAATCAGACTTAAATACCAAGCTGTGATCAGATTTAGGATGTGCTGTCATTCTGGAAAGAATATTACATATATGAGTTGTTTGGAGGGTGTTTCTCACATTTTTCTCAATTCCTTTTTTTCTTCCTTGTTTTCACTAGTGATGGTTGATGGTTCGTACTAATTGTAATTTCTATTGCTGTTGCAGTTTTGAAAAGGCCTGCATTATTGGAGACACTTCATTGCGAGTAGCGTGTTGAATGGTGTTCTAGCTTTTTTTCTTCTAAAAAAAAAAACTTCTAGTAACTGTGTTTGAATGAATTATGTCATCATCTTGGTGATCCTTTTCCTGTCACCTTGTTTGTGTTGTAGTCTGGTCTCGCGCAATGGGCTGATGATTTTTGGCGGATACGATTTTAATGAAGGGGTTTTTCACCTTTGCGAGTGATTTGGCTTTTTCAATTAGCATTATTTTTACCTATTTGTTGTTTTATTGAGGATTTTGTTGATGGTTCTCTTGTTATTTTTGCAGTCTTGCGAGATGTTTCATTTGAGGCACTTTTAATTCAGGTTCTATGTTAATACTGTTTTAACTCACACTTCTAAATAATTCTTGTTCCCGTGGTTTTTTGTAAGTCTGTGATTGAACTGAAGACCACAGATTATTGATCTTCGAAAGCGAATTTATGTAGAGGTGGTTTTACATGGTCAATAGTGATTTTGATGAATGAAGTTTCAGGATAGATGTTAGTCATCGCTCCTGCTGTTACAGCTTTTCATGGGCTTGGAACTGGTGGAGGATCTTCTGGTGGAGGTCTTGATTTTTTTTTTCTTTTCCTCCTTTTAAATTAGCAACTTGCTGCTCTTATAGATGTTGTCTTGTCATATAGTTTGTTAATCTGTCCTGGCATGTAGGTTGTTGATTTTCGGATCATGGTTGATACTTGATATTATCTTTATTAAGGGAGTATGTCTAACCTGGTAACATTTTTAGGTTATCAAAGTTAAGTCTTTTTCTTCTATATATTCTGTTTAGTGACGAGTATCAGTTCTTTGACTATTTCAGTCTTGTAAGATGTATTGGTGGAGATGCCTTTTGTTAAGGGGTTTGAACCATCCATTTTAACTTTGTTCTGTTTTAGGTCACTTTTTTTGAAGTACAGTTTTACCAGTTGTTGACCTCTCTATTCTTCATGGTCTATTTTTTATTCAGTGGTTAGTGTTGAAGGCCAAATGAGTCTGCACTCAAGGCCATAGGTTGTCAAGATCGTATTTGCATGGAGGAGGTTTGATTTTTTTTTTTTTCTCTTTTCCTCCTTTTGAAGTAGCGACTTGCTGGTCTTATAAATGTTGTCTTGTCATATAGTTTGTTAGTCTGTCCATGGTGGATATTATATTTATTAAGGGAGTATGTCTAACCTGCTAACATTTTTAGGTTATAATAGTTAAGTCTTTTTCTTGTATATATTCTGTTTAGTGTCCAGTGTCAGTTCTTTGACTATTTCAGTCTTGCAAGATGTATTGGTGGAGATGCCTTTTGTTAAAGGGTTTGAACCATCCTTTTTAACTTTGTTCTGTTTTAATTCATTTTTTTGAAGTACGGTTTTACCAGTTGTTGACCTCTGAATTCTTGATGGTATATCTTTTATTCAGTGGTTAGTGTTGAATCCAAACGAGTCTGCACTCAAGGCCAGAAGTGTCGATGCTTGGGACAGTATTTGCATAGAGGAGGTTTCAACTATGCTTTTCTTGTAACTCGTTTTTTATATGTCCTGTTGTCACCTTTTGCTGACTATTGTCTTCTCAATTGTCCGCCTGTTTGTGATCGTACTTGAAATCTAAGTTGTCATGGGACTTATGGTGGTAAGTTGTCAAATAGTTTGGGAGAAATGTTTGGTATATAGTATTATCGATCATTTTAATTGTCGTTTTTTTCTTCTGATTCTTATTGATCAGGATATATGTTTATCATCAGCCATCCAGATGGCTTAATCTTTTTGAACGGGGAGTATTTCACTTGATTGTGATTTCTCTCTTGGAGGTTCTCTCATGGATAAATGTTGATTAACACCTTGTTACTGTTGCAGCTTTGACGAGGTTTTTGTTGGATAAAGTTTTTGCTTGTGGGGGCTCTGGAATGTTCCTTTCAATTTGGTTCTTTTAAACTCGTTATTTTTAAATACTGTTGCATCCTTTTGCTGGCTTTCTAATTGTTTGTTTATTGACCAGAACATCAGACGTAAGTACCAGGACGTGATCAGCTTAAGGAAGTGTCAATGTTTCGGAAAGATTATTTGTACATTGGTGGTTTCTCACCATTGATAGTGATTGACTTATATTTTGTTGGTTCCCATTCCCTGCTCAGAGTCTTGTTAATGAGGATACATGATGGTAATAATTATAGTTATCCTTACAGTTCTGCTAGGACTTGCATTGGTGGGCTGTGATGAGGGTTTTGTTTTCTTTTATTTATAATAACTTGCTAACTCCATGGATCTTTGTTCTGTCAGATTATCTGCGGTTAATCATGACCACTGATCAGACTTATTATTATGGGTTGATCTTCTTAGGCGGATAGAGTATCTTGTGAAGGGGGTGTGAGCACTTCATAGTGCATCAACTATCACCTAGTTTTCCATTAGATGTGACTTTGCGTTAATGTGGTTACTCGTGCTGCCATTGGCATCTTTCATGGACTTTACTTTCCGTTCATGGGGTTTTTGCGAATTCATTTTGACATAAAAATGTGTTTGGGTGTACCAAAAATGTTGTTATTTCATGTTGTTTGAAAATATTTTCATGACTCTTTATATGGGTTCTAGGTTGTGTGATGAAATTTCAAAATGGTTTTAAAATCATAAAATTGAAAATTCTAATCAAATTGAATTTTAAAAATTGATATTGTTTCTATTTTCATATTAGAAACTTTTCATTTTCATCTTTTTTTTGTCAACTAAAAAACTTTCCTTGAGGGGATTTAGCTTTTAGAATTCAAAATGTCACATTGATGAAAACTAAAGTTGAAAAAAAACCCTCCAAATGTGGCCTTGGTGGTCTCTGTCACCATTTGCTGATTCTTGCTTTCTCGATTTCGTTTTCTTGTTTGTTTTCAATTGAAATGGTAGATGCCAATTGTCATTTCTACTGCTGTTGCAGTTTTTCAGATGGTTGCATTAGTTGTGTGCTGTGTTGAATGGTGGTCTAACTTTTTTATTTTTTAGGGAAATGGGGAAGAACTTTTGGTAGATTTGGTTGGAGGAATGCTGTCATTGTTTTGGTGATCCTTTGTTGTCGCCTGTTTTTTGTGTCAGTCAGGTCTCGCACAATGTGTTGATGACATTTGTAGGGTATGATCTTTAATTCAAGGGGTTCTTTCCAACTTAGTTCTATTTTAACTCAACACTTCTAAATAATGCCTGCTGTCTCCATATACTTTTGGCCCGGTTGTTAATCAGTGATCGGAATTAAAGACCATGGATTATCATTGTTCGAAAGAGATGATTTGTATAGGTGGGGTTTGTAAGCCTTTGATAGTGATTCTGATAGATGAAGTGCCATTTTATTCGTACTCTTGATTAGGTAGACGTCAATTATTACTTGTTGCTGCAGTTACTCAGGGGCGACATCAGTTGGGATAAGCCGTAGGGCAAGGTACCATCAATTTTGTAAAGGGATTTGTTCTTTGAGTTATGGTTTTTCTGCATTTGATAGCGATTCTAATCGTGTAAATCATCATTTTCTTTATGAACATTTTGTTGAGGATGGATGTTCGTTGCTTTCTGTATTATTATTGCTCTGTTGCAGGCAAGTTTCTTGGAGGTTCTTGGAGTCACTATTTCGTGGGGGATCTGAGGTTATGTTATCTCTTGTTTTCCATATAGATGGTTGTTTCCATTTGCTGACTTTTATCTTCTCAATTGTATGTCATTTATGATCAGATTTGAAACTAAAATGTCAAGATTGTCAATGTTTGGGTGAGATGATTTGTATAGAGGCGGTCACTCACCTTTGGTGGTATTATTGATTGTATTATCCCAAACACACCAACCCCCCCCCCCCCCCCCCCCCCGCGGGGCGCGCTTGTTAGAATGGATGTTAATCATCACTCCTGCTGTCACTGGTGGTGAAGCTTAAGGGTTTCTTGCTGTTTCGTGGTTAATTCGTCAGATTTTGAATTTTCGTCGGTCAATGCACTTGATGGGGAGTGATCTCGAGTTCTTGACGAGTTCGTCAATTATTTGCGCTTCTTCAAGGGTCACCGTTGGACCTATTGTAGTTGATTTATTGGATTTTGTTCATCTTTGCCCGTTGCAGTTGATTTTGAATGATTAGGTTTCTTCATGAATCCATCCTGCGTTTTACAGAATCTGGAGTTATTCGTTATTCTTCGGGGGCTTCCGTTCCGGCCTTTGGTGGCTGATTCGTTGGATTTCTTTCATCCTAGGCTGGAGCTGTTGATTTGCGCTGATTATTGTTTCTTGATGAATCCATCCTGCGTTTTACAGAATCTAGAGTTATTTGTTCTTCTTCGAGGGTTCCATTTGATCTTCGACTGTGAGGTTGGTTCCATTTCTTGATGAATTTGTCCTGTGCTTTTTGGATTTGGAATCATTTGTTCTTCTTTCGAGGGTTTTTATTAATCCGCGATTTGTCCTGGCTTAATTGGTTGATGATCTTTGGAGTTTGGACGATATGATATTAACAAAGGGGTTATGTCTAGGGCTGGAAGTGGGCTCGGGCCGGCCCGAAGCCCATCGGGTTGGGCCGCCCGCGGGCCGGGCTATGGGCTAGGCCCAATGCATTTTGGGCCCGGCTCGGGCTGAATGATTAGGCCCATTTCTATTTCGGGCCGGGCTCGGGTATTTCATTGTCCCGGCCTGGGCCTGTCCCAGCCCGAGCCCACGTCCAGTTTGCCGATTGCCGAATGGCCCGAATCGCGGCTAAACCCAGCTGCTCGAGGGATTTGCAGAGGTGCAGTGGGCCAGAGGCAGAGCGGACGAGCGGTGGAGGCGACGAGGCGTGGTGCTAGGGTTTCGCCGGTCGCCACTTCGCCGGTCGCCAGTCGTCGTCGTCGACCGTCCAAGCTCGTCGAAGTGGTGAAGAGGAGTCTCGACCACCCTATCGTCGGCAAAGCTAGGTTTTGAGGTACGATTACGAATGATCTTCTTCCTTTTGGATTTTGGTTGGGATTTGCAGAGGCGCAGAGCAGACGAGCGGTGGAGGCGTGGAGCTAGGGTTTCTCTGCTTCTCCTTGTCGGCTTGTTGCTGGTCACTGTCCAAGCTCGGCGATGTGGTGAAACCCTAGATCCGAGGGCTCGTCGACCGTCGAAGCTCGTCGACCGTCCTCGACCGTCCTCACCCCTATCACGATCTGAGGGCTTTCACAGCCAAACACACTTTGGTTCGATCACGGCCAAACACACTGTTTTTTTTCCAAAATCTGGTAAAAAAATTTCGAATTTTTTGAGAATGGATTACGTTTGCTTGAAACAAAGAGCTGTCCGTTTGTTTTTTGAGAACTTATTTCGTTTTTGTTTCAGTTGGGTTGTGTGGTAGATCGCAAGCAGGGATTCTTTTTTTTCATTTTAGTGGGAAAACTGCTATCCTTTTGCTAGAAGAACAGAGTAGTTTTCGTTCAACCATGGCATAAACTTCTTTTGGCTTTTATCCGATTTAAGTTCTCTAGTAGAATGTAAGCAGAGATCTTCTGAGGAACTTGTAAAGTTTCTGCAAAATATTATAATTTGCTGGGAGATCTGATTTCTTGTTGATTATTTATCCTTCTCTTCAAACTTCCTCTGTGTCTTCTTTTATTTGAGTTCTTCTCTTGTAATCAGGGATCTTTTCCTTTGTTTCCCCAAAACTGTAACTTTTCGGTATGGGAAACTGAAATATTTTGTCAAAGTTAAAATCATATTCTTGCTCTCAATTTATGTTGCGAGCATGTACAATTTCTTCTTCTTCTTCTTCACCTCTTTTCATTGTGAACTGCTGTATGTTTTCATAAAAAAGTTTAAATTTTTGCAATGGATAAGTATGCGAGTTTCCTCTGTTTGGTTCTGATCTCTGATTGCTCTGATCTCTCTGTCTGTTTAGTTCTCTGTCTCCAATGGATAAGTATGGAGTCGGATGGTGGTGTTGTGTTAGTCTAGCAATTCTTCTCATTATCTCATTATCTGTAGGCAAAGTAATAGGAAATTGTGTGCAACATAATTAAACTATACAAGCCCTTTTCATAAAGATATTTGAACTTATCCACCAAATGGGTCCCATTTTCATGAAGAGAGCTTTTCCTCTTTCCTCTCTCACATGTACAGGCACATAAACACATGCTATTTATTTTGTTATAGGTTAAATTTGTGATATTTATTTTGTTATTTGGGCAGGTTATTTTTACTAATGTCTCATTCTAAAATGGGTGAAAATGAGATTGTTGAAGATTTAAGGGATGAGGATGATAGAAATACAATTCTTCTAGAAAAAGATTTTGGGTATGGAATCATTTTATCGAGGAAAAAAATTCTGAAGGGTCAATAACTAAGTGCAAATATTATAAAAAAGTTTTAAGTGGGAGCATTAAAGGAGGAACGAGTCATCTAAAACGCCATCTTGAAAATGTTTGCAAGAAGTATCAAAAGAATCCGACTAATCAGTTGCTTTTACTACCAAGTTCAAAAGATCCGATAAAATCTTTCAAATTCAATCAAGAAGAGAGTAGAAAAATTCTTGCAAAATTTATCATATGTGCTGAGCTTCCATTTTGTATTGTTGAGCACATTATTTTTCTGAATTTTATGAGATCTCTTCAGCCATTATTCAAAATTATGGGTCGTAAGACTGTAAAACATGATTGTATGGCTTTGTATCAAGAAGAGAGGAAAAAATTGCATGATGTATTCAAGAACCTAAGTTCTCGGGTTAGTTTCACTACTGATATTTAGACATCAAATCAAAAAATCGGTTACATTTCTTTCACAGCATATTATATTGATTTTGATTTTATTCTACATAAGAAGATTATTAGTTTCAAGAAACTCCCATACCCTCACACCAGCTTTGCAATTGAAGATGCTATAAGAAAATGTCTTGTTGAATGGGAATTGGATTGTAAAATTTGTTGTATTACTTTAGATAATTGCAGCACAAATGATGCTGTAATGAGAAGGCTCCGAGATCACTTTTGTTATGCAATATTGTTTAGTGGGGAGTACAATCATATTAGATGTTGTGCACATATATAAAATATTATGGTTCAGGATGGAATGAAAATCATTCATGAAGCTATTGAATGTATAAGAGAAATTGTTAGATATGTATCTGCATCCCTATCTCGAATGCAAGCATTTAATGAAATTGTACAACATATGAGACTTCCTGCTAGAAAAGGACGCACTTTGGATGTTCCTACAAGGTAAAATTCTACTTATGAAATGTTGTATGATGCACTTGGTTATAAAGATGCTCTTATTAGATATGCAACTGAGCATTCATGTGTATGCCCCACCAATGTTGAATGGAAAAAGGCTTCTATAATTCTTAAATTCTTAGAAGCCTTTCTTGATGCCACTAAAGTATTTTCTGGTTGTAAGTATCCCTCATCCAATTTATACTTAAAAGAAGTTTGAGGAATTAGGGCTTTATTGATGGATGAAAGTATCAATACTGATGAAACAGTGAAGCAATTAACAAATGAGATGCTAAAGAAGTTTAACAAATATTGGTCTCAGTGCAATAATTTATTGGTAATTGCTTCTATTTTGGATCCCAGATCAAAGTTGATATTTGTAGAGTTTTGTTATCAAAAGGTATTTGAGTTAGAGGAGTGCAAGAAAAAGATTGATGATATTCGTGCTTGTCTTTTTAAATTGTATAATGAGTATGTAGATGCAACAAGGGTGTAGCCCTCTATGAGTTCAAGTGAGCGAACATCTAATTTTGATGGACAAGTTTCGTTTCTTCCAAAATGAAATTTGGTATGGATTTTGCTCAATTTAGAAGTCAGAGTTCTTCAAAATGCCCAAAAAGATCCGAGCTAGATAGTTATTTGGATGATGATGTGCTTCCTGATTTGGAGAATAAGGAGTTTGACATCTTGGCTTGGTGGAAGAGTAATGCAGCAGTCTATTCTATACTATCAAGAATAGCTCGAGATGTTCTAGCTATTCCAGTCTCCACTGTTTTATCTGAGTCGGCATTCAGCACTGGTGGTAGAGTTGTGGATCAGTATCGGAGCTCTTTGAGCCCATCTACCGTAGAAGCCTTAGTTTGTACCTAAGATTGGCTTCGTAAACAATATGATGAAGGTATATAAATTTTTTAAATTTATCTAATATTTTTTATTTGCTTATTGTACTTATAATTTAAACATTTATGATTGATTTGTGTGTTAACAGTTGCAAATTGCTCGAGTTCTGTAACGTTGAATGTAGATGACGACAGTTCTTTTTTCGAGGGGTTCTGATTGCTTCTTTTCGAGGGGTACCTTTTTCTTTCAAGTATTATCGTTTGTCGTATATTGTGATTTGAATAATTGGTTCGATTCTGAGAAGCAAGATGTGATCAAAGCGATGATTTTTTTTAACCTCCTGTTTTTGATGGAATCCTTTTGTTTGGTTGCAGTTGTATCATTGAAGTGTCAAATTGCAATGATCCTTTTACCTGATGGTCCTAATCGGAGCTATCATATACTGGTTTGATAGAATGATAAATTCCATTTCCTTTGCATGTCGTCACATCACATGTCAAGCATTGTGGCAACATGATATTTCTACCGAGGCTTTTTAGAATCTACTCTTCCTGCTGCTTATTTGGTTGTTACTTGGATCTCATATGGGATTTCCTGTAATGCTATGATTTTTTTTTAATGAATAGAATTTCTAATCCGTGTTCGTGGAGTTCATTATGCTAGCTTTTTTGTGCAGTAGCTGTTCATGTGGAACCATGAAAATTAATTTATTATTTGTGCTGCTGCAGATTAGCCTGTGCTGCAGATTAGTTAATTTATTTTCCCCATATATTAGTTTGTACAACATCAGGTGATCTTGCTCAAGGGCATATCTAAGCAAAGGTAGCAACAAACTAAGCATATCTCACTAAATGAGACAAAATGGGCTCGGGCCGGGCTCGTGATCAGGCTGGGCCAATCGGGCTCGGGCCGGGATCGGGCTGAGTTTCTATAATACTGTTCGGGCCTAGGCCCGGCCCGGCTCACTTCCAGCCCTAGTTATGTCTAACCATTTAAGCTTCTTTTTCTTGTATATATTCTGTTTGGTGATTGGTGTCGGTTTTGTTATATTCCAGTCTTGCAAGATGTTTGGTGATTGGTGTCGGTTTTGTTATATTCCAGTCTTCCAGCCCGGAGTCATTTTTTTGGTAGTAGTGTTTCACCACGTAGTGGCCTGTGTGTTACATCTAATACATGTACATATTGTAAATTGATCTATATCTATATAAAACCATATCTGTATACAACTTTATATGTTAAAATTTTACGCATTTGAAGGTAACCGCCCTACGTACGTATGGTAGAAAGACCCATCGGACCTGTGAAAGTCTCGTTTTTGACTAAACTAAGAAACACGGGCTTTGCTGCGACGAGGATGCCTTTTTTAATCAGCCAGCGTCTCGGTGGTGTTTTTTCATTTGCTTATCTTGTTTGGGCTTAAGGCCATAGGTGCTTATCTGTTGCCGCCTTCTGCTAACTTTTGTCTTCTCAATTGTCTGCCTGTTTGTGATTGGTCTTGAATCTAAGTAGTCCTTGGACTTATGGACTCCGTTGTCGGTATTTGGGTGAGGCATTCTACATGTGGCATGTTCGATTGTATTAATCAGCTTTTTTTCTGATCCTTGGCGTTATCTTTTTGGAGAGGGCATGCTTTGGACCAAATAGTGGGTTAGATTGCATCGACAAGCATGCCTTTTTCTCTTGTGGATGCTTTTTTACGGATAAATGTTGGTTAACACCTTGTTATTGTTGCAGCTTTGGACATGGTTTTTGTTGGATGAAGTTTTTGCTCAAGAGGGCTTTTAACTCTTTTTAAGTGCTGTTGTTACTTTTTGTTGACCTTTGTCCTTCCAATTGATTGTTTGTTAACTAGAATACAGACTTACTGACCAAGCTGTGATCAGATTTAGGACGTGTGGGTGTTCCAGAAAGATTAGCTGTATACTGGTGGTTTCTCACCTTTTGGTAGTCATTTGCACTTGTATTTGTTGATTTCCCCCCACCCCCCTCTCATAGTTTTAGACTTCTGCTAGTACTTGCATTGGTGGAACGTGATCAGATTTTTTCTTTTCTTTTTATTCAAAATAACTTGCTAATTTTGTGAATCTGTGCTGTGAATCATGACCAGCAATTATATCAGCCATCATGGGTTGATAATCTTAGGTGGATGGAATATCTCATGCAGTAGCTCTTGATGGTGTATCAACTATCACCTATTTTTCCATTAGACATGATTTTGTATGAGCGAAGAGCGTTTATTGTTACTCATGTTACCATTGGTGTCTTTCATGGGGTTTACTTCTCATTATTTTAACCTAAAATGTGTTTGGGTGTACGAAATGAAGTTATTTCATCTTCTTCAAATTCATATTCCTGACTTTTTAATATGGGGTGCTTGGTTGTGATGAAATTTCAAAAAGGTTCTAAAATCTTGAATTGTAAATTTTTATTTGAAATAGAATATTAAAAATTGATGTTTTTTATTCTCATCTTCAAGCTCATCCATTTTCAGCTTTTTCTTGTTAACTACAAAACATCTGTTAATAGGCTTTTAGCTTTTAGAATACAAAATTTCAAATTGATGAAAAACTAGAGTTGAAATAGAAAATCTCTAAATGTGGGCTCGATGTTCTCTTTCACCATTTGCTGATTCTTGCTGTCTCAATGGGGTCAGACTTGGAACATGAAATATGCGGGGAGGCTTAAGACCATTGTTGGCAGATGTATAGAGGGTGTTTCTTGCATTTTTCTCAATTTCTTTTTTCTTCCTAGTTTTCACTGGTTGTGGTAGATGCTGATTGTCATTTTTATTGCTGTTGCAGTTTTTGGAAGGCCTGCATTATTGGAGACACTTCATCTTGAGTGGCATTGAATGGTTTCTAGCTTCTTTTTAGGAAAAAAAAATTTAGTAACTTTGGTTGAATGGCTATCATCATGTTGGTGATCCTTTTCCTGTCAACTGGTTTATGTGTCAGTCAGTTCTCACGCAGTGGTTGACGATATTTGGAGGATATGATCTTTATGTGGTGTGAGGGCTTGTGTTTTGTTTTTTTGTCAATTATAGCATCATTTTCCCCCCTTTCTGCTGTTCTATCTTAGTTCTCTTTTAACTCATAACTTTTGAATAACGCGTGCTGTCTTCATATACCTTTGTCTTCCCACGCCTGTTTGTTAATTGGTGTTTGGAATTAAAGGCCATGGATTATTGATGTTCAAAGGTGATGATTTGTGTAATGGGGGTTTTACGCCTTTGATAGTGATTCTGATGTGCCATTTTATTCATACTCTTAATGAGGTAGATGTCAATTGTTACTCATTGTTCTTGCAGTTGCTCAAGGGCTATATTGTTTGAGACAATTGATAAACCTGGGGTACCATCAGTTGAGTAGACAATTGATGGTTTTTTTTCTTCTTCTCTTGTTGTTGTGTCAATGAGCACTTTTTTATGAATATCTTGTTTAGGATATATGTTTGTCACCACCCGTATGATTATTTTAGTGCAGCAACAAGGTTACTTGGAGGCCCTTTTTCAAGGGGGATCTAGTATTCTTTTTATCTCGTGTTTTCTATATGTATGGTCATTACCATTTGCTTGGGACAGTATTTGCATAGAAGAGGTTTCAACTGTGTGTTTTTTTATGTCCTATTGTCACCTTTTGCTGACTATTTGTCTTCTCAGTTTTCCGCCTGTTTGTGATCGTACTTGAAACCTATGTTGTCATTGGACTTGTGGTGGTAAGTTGTCAATATTTTGGGAGAAATGTTTTGTATATACTATTATTGATCATATTAATAGTTGTTTTTTTTTTCTATTCTTATTGATCTGGATATTTGTTTATCATCCCCCATCCGGATGGCTTAATCTTTTTTGAACAGGGAGTATTTCACTTGATTGTGATTTCTCACTTGGAGGTTCTCTCATGCAAGGTCCGCATGGACGCGAAAAAAAACTACGCTTCCGCTCGCGGACACGAAAAAAAAACAACGCGTCCACGCGCGGACACATTAAATGCCACAGAGTGGGTATTAAATGGCCTCCGCGGGCTGCCCTGTGCGGGGAATCGCGCGTAGGCGCAAGCTGGGCGCGCGATTCTTTGCTGGCGCGGATGCGAAAAAAGAAACACGGACGCGTTAAATGCCATAAATGCCACTCTGTGGCGTTAAATGGCCCACGCAGGCTGCCAGCCCACGTGGGTGCGTTGCCCTGCGCGGGGAACACCGGTACACAGTGGAAAATGGCCGGTTCCGGCCTCTATAGGGCCGGAAACGTTTTTCACCGCCGAACCATACCGGTTGGAGCCGGTATCGGTACGGTACGCACTGAACCGGTTCGAGCCGGTTCAACAGACCTTGCTCTCACGGATAAATGTTGATTAACACCTTGTTACCGTTGCAGCTTTGATGAGATTTTTGTTGGATAAATTTTTTGCTCGTGGGGGTTCAAGAATGTTCTTTTCAATTTGGTTCTTCTAAACTCGTTATTTTTAAATACTGTTGCTTCCTTTTGCTGGTCTTTCTAATTGTTTGTTTGTTGACCAGAACATCAGACCTAAGTACCAAGATGTGATCAGATTAAGGATGTGTCAATGTTCCGGAAAGATTATTTGTATATTGGTGGTTTCTCACCATTGATAGTGATTAACTTATACTTTGTTGGTTCCCATTCCCTGCTCAGAGTCTTGATAATGAGGATACATGATGGTAATAATTATGGTTGTCCTTACAGTTCTGCTAGGACTTGCATTGGTGGGCTGTGATGAGGGTTTTGTTTTCTTTTATTTATAATAACTTGCTAACTTCATGGATCCTTGTTCTGTCAGATTATCTGCTGTTAATCATGACCAGTGATCAGACCTGTTATTATGGGCTGATGTTCTTAGATGGATAGAATATCTTGTGAAGGGGGTGTGAGCACTTGATAGTGCCTCAACCATCACCTATTTTTCCATTAGATGTGACTTTATGTTAATGTGGTTACTCGTGTTGCCATGGGTTTACTTTTCATTCATTGGAGTTTTGTGAATTCATATTAACATAAAATGTGTTTGGGTGTACTAAAAATCTTGTTATTTCACGTTGTTTGAAATATTTTCATGACTTTTGTCTGGGGTGCTTGATTGTGTGATGAAATTTCAAAAAAGTTCTAGTCAAATTGAATTTTAAAAATTGATATTTTGTCTATTTTCATATTGGAATTTTTCCATTTTCATCTATTTTCTTGTTAACTATAAAACTTCCCTGAATGGGATTTATTTAGAATCCAAATGTGGCCTTGGTGGTCTCTGTCACCGTTTGCTGATTCTTGCTTTCTTGATTTCTTTTTTTCTTCGTAGTTTTCACTTGTCGTGGTAGATGCTAATTGTCATTTCTATTGCTGTTGTTGTTTTTCAGATGTTTGCATTAGTTGTGTGTTGTGTTGAATGGTGGTCTAGCTTTTTTATTTTTTAGAGAAAAAACTTTTGGTAGATTTGGTTGGAGGAATGCTGTCATTGTTTTGGTGATCCTTTCCTGTCAGCTGGTTTTTGTGTCAGTCAGGTCTTACACGATGTGTTGGTGACATTTGGAGGGTATGATCTTTAATTCAAGGTTCTAACTTGGTTCTGTTTTAACTCAACACTTCTAAATAATGCCTGTTGTCTCCATATAGCTTTGGCCCGGTTGTTAATCAGTGATCGGAATTAAAGACCATGGATTATCGTTGTTTGAAAGAGATGATTTGTATAGAGGGGGTTTGTAAAGCCTTTGATAGTGATTCTGATATATTAAGCGCCATTGTATTCGTACTCTTGATGAGGTAGATGTCAATTATTACTTCTTGTTGCAGTTACTCAAGGGCTACATTGGCTGGGATAATCGTTAAGGCATGGTACCATGATTTCTGTAAAGGCCTTATTCTTTGAGTTATGGTTTTTCTGCATTTGATAGCGATTCTAATTGTATTAATCGGCATTTTTTGTCTGAACATTTTGTTTAGGATGGATGTTTGTTCCTTTCTGTATTATTATTGCACTGTTGCAGCCAAGTTTCTTGGAGGTTCTTGGAGGCACTTCTTCGTTGGGGATCTGAGGTTATTTTTATCTCTTCTTTTCCATATGTTTGGTTTTCTCCATTTGCTGACTTTTATCGTCTCAATTGTGTCATTTAGGATCAGATTTAAAACTAAAATGTCATCGGAATTAAGGTGATAGATTGCCATTGTTTGGGAGAGATGATTTGTAGAGAGGCGGTCGCTCACCTTTGGTGGTATTATTGATCGTATTGATAATCTTTTTCCCCTTTAGCCTTGCTAGTCAGAATGGATGTTAATCATCATTCCTGCACTGCCCCCCCTTCATTGTAAATTTTGTATTCTCATATTAGTCTGTTAATCAGTGATATGTTCTGGGGTTTGGAGTTTGGTGGACATGATATTTATGAATCTTAGACATGTATGCATTTTGTTAATCAATGAGTCGACTTATTATTCTACATTGATGAAAGTTTAGATGGCATGCTCTTTATAACGGGTGTAATTGTGAGTTTGATCGTGATTTAGATTGTGTTTATGAGCTCTTTTTCTTGGTGACATTCTATTCAAAGCAAGTGTTGATTATAAATCATTATTGCAGTCTTGTGGGTTCGAAGACCGAATATGTGATTGGAGAAGGTTATAAGTTGCTGAATTTTAGGAGTTGTGTTGAAGAGGGGTTCTCTAAGTTTTACTAGGATGTCAATTATCACTTTCTATTACCATTCGGTTTTGTTTGATGGTGTTCTTGATTGTTTTTTTTTTAAAGTAACTTACTGATTTTGTGCATGTTTGTCATTTTGAGACTGTTCTTTTCATATGATCTATGGGTTAATTGGTGACAAGATTTGGCATCTCAGACCAAGGTTGGAGGAATCGGTCTTGACCCTGTACCGGTTTTCTTGCGGGATGGCTCGGTACGTGCTTGACACAAGGGAATAGACGGGGGAGGAAGAACGAGAGAGGAAAAGAGAGAGAGTGGGGAGGGAGGGAACACATCCCATTTTCGGAGCCGGAACTGTACCCGTGAACCACCGGTACGGTTTGAAATGGGCAGAACCGGCCGGTTTGGGTCGGTTTCGCCGACGTTCTCTCAGACTGATGGTGGTTGGAGGACATGATATCTATCGAGGAGGTATCGAGCTCCAATTAGGGATTTAGATTTTGCCAACTTGCATATCTTTTTTCCCTGGTAGACATTCTATTAGGAACATGGTGTTGATTTAGTGCTGTTACTGTTGCATGTCATGCAAGAAGTTTCGTTGAAGACACTTCTTGTTTAGGGGGTTTTTGATTCTTTCTTTCTTGGTTCTTTTTAACTTGCATTTCTTTTTAGGTATTGTCATCATTGCTGATCTTTGTATTCTCGATCTTTCTTGAATCAGTGATCTGACTTTTAGTGTCCAAATATGTGGTTAAATTGAAAATTATTTGGGATGCCAGGTTTCGGGAGACTTGAGTTGCTGATGCTGTTGCAATTTTGCAAGGTTTTGCATTGACGGGAACTGTTTATATCCAATGGTATTACATGTTTATTCTTAATAAATTATATTGATTTTATGGATGTTGTTGTCCACTTCACTGGTTTGATTTTGTGGATGTTGTTGTTTATTCTTAATAAATTTTGTTTTTTTCAAAGGAAAGAAGTAATAAGACATATATTTGTTTTCTTGAGGGTTTATGCTCATAATCATTATTAATGAATTTGTATTTGAGGCGAAGACTGGAGTTGACTAGATGTCTGTGAGAATGTTCCTTGTTATGCATTCTTCCTAGTTTATGTTCGGGCACATGGATGGGAGGCCAGTCTGTTAGGTCATATTGTCTACTGTGCTTCCCTGCGAAAATTCTTTTGTTGAAAGGTCTTGCGTCTTGCTTGGAGTGTTTTAAGCCTTCGTATGATCTGAATATAATTTGTGGCCTATGCTCATAGTCTGTTAGGTCATGTTATCTACTGTACGTCCCTGCTATTATTCTTCTGTTGAAAGGTCTTGCATCTTGCTTGGAGTGTTTTAAGTCTTCGTATGATTGGAATATAATTTGTGGCCTAATGGTATTGATTTTTGTCATGTAGACAATTGCTGATTATGGTACTGCTTGAGTTGGTTTTTCACACCGGAAACTGAAATGGTGGCCATTGTTGGTTGGAGGATTTCATTTCAATAACAATGTTGCTTATCGTGTTGTCATGGAGTGTTGATGCTTTTCTCTCAATGGGATGTTTTACTTGCATACCATGGCTTGATTTTTTGTTATTGTTGTTTGTTGGTTGCAGTTTAACACTGCCAATGCCGGTCCCAAGCCCGGATGAGAAAAGTGGAGGGAGCTGTTATTGTTAAATGTAGTTTCTTTCACTGAGCAAATTTGAGCAGCCCGTCTAATTCAGTTAGCCAAGGACTTGATCAAATCCTGACGGGCTGACGGGATGTCCTGTAGGACACCAGGATGGGGCGGGGTGCGTCCCATTTCAAGCGGTTGACCACCGCCTAAAGGGTTGCCCTCCAACCTCCATTTTTTTCTGAGTATTTATTCATTTAGCTGGTTGATGAGGGTTTTTTTCCCTCTCAATGATAAAAGAAATTAGATTTAAATGCTGATGAATCCGAGAAAGTTTCAATTGGTTTGTGATTGGAGAGATGTATGAATTAAATAATGAAAAGAGAAAAAGTAGAGAGCTGAAGAGAGGTTAGTGGATTGAAAAATAAATTGACCCTAAAGAAGGAACTCGATGCAAGTTTAAAAGTACAGTTTTTTTTATAGGATGGTCCGCGCAGCAGACAAATCGGAGCCAAAATTATCCAGAGAGATGATGTCAAATCCACCATTTTCCACTTGTTTGTTGCATGCTTCTTTTGTTGCATTTTTGGTGCTCTGTGTGTTGCAATGCAAATTCAAATCTCTTTTGATCTGTGTGCCGTCTTAAAAGATATCTTCATTTTATATAGAATATGTCTTAGTTGCAATAATAGTCACTTGAAGGAGAGCTATCCATTACACACAACTTCAAAATGTCGAAGATGTGATTTGACTTTTCCATTTTATCCATATGAAAGGGATCCTATATATATATTACTTGTCTTGGTATGATGCTAGTTCGGACTGTGGAGGATGTTTGCTAATTTAATGCTGCTGAGTTGTTTTCATTATTTTTAGAAAAATGAAGCAAGAAATCTGTCTTTTACCATCATCATTGTTGATGTTACCTTAATTGCTATTGGTCATTGCTACTATCATCTCTTTTATAATCATTATCACTACTGCTAATATGCTGCTTTGACTTCTGCCATCTTTGTTGGAGTCGTTGCTTTGTTATCATCCATACTATGACCACACTATTGCGGGGCACTTTGGTGCTTCAATCACCATATCTGCTACCGCCGTGGTGCTATGTCACTAAATCTAAAGACAAAAGAATGAAGCACCTTGAGTGTTCTAAATATTTTTTTTGGTTATTTATTACGAAGGATGGGATGACAGTAAGCTTTCTGGAGTATCTATGGTCTTTCAATCAAAATTTATTTTGTTTCATAATGGTTTTTTTTTTTTCAATTTTTAACCAAGAGAGGCAAAATCCTGTGTGAATTTGCAGGTATCTCACTCAAATGAACTGATTGCCGTATGTTTTTTGCTGTCTGGTATAGATGGAAGAACCACAATGCTTTGGTATTTCAAAATACGACTATATCCATTAATAATATTATAGGTTCTCAATATCGTTTTGACATTGTGCAGGTTCAGCATGCTCGTTATATTGAATCACCCACCCATCAATTGGATGTAATAGTGATGGGTAATACTGCCCGGATGATGACAAGGCCGGTGCTTACTTCGTATTTAGAGGAGCTGACGATTTTGTATGCTGGCGCTCGTGCATTGCCTGCCATCCGTCCCTTGCTGGCTGAGGCTTGGGCCCTCTGTGAAGCGCTCAGTGGCATTCTGCTGGGGCTTCAATGCCTAATTGTTCCAAGTGATTCTCTTAGCCTTGTGGACATTCTGACCTAGCCGGAGCATACCCCTTGGACAATTAGGCCTTTAGTTCTTTTTCAGAAATTTCAAAGTTTCAGCATGCTTATCGGAGCCGAATGCATTAGCTGATTTTTTAGCAAAAATTGGATGGCAATGGCTTCGGGTTGTAGACTGGAATTCATCCAGTCCACCTTGCTGATTTGATGCGTTATTTAGGCAGTGGGTTCGCTATTTTGGTATTGGATCTCGTACCGGTGCCACACTAGCACAGTATCCGTACAAAATTGGTACGGTATGGTATGTTCTGTATCATTTGGTTTAGGCAGGTATGGCATATCACATTGATGGACGTGGATTGTTTTTGAGGGATGATCAACATGGATTGTTTAGCAAACAATCTAAGGCAGAAGAAATAAATGTCTCAATTTATTTAGACTTGCAGGCAAAAGGATATTTGATGAATGGTTGTTCTGTCCGCATGTAGTACTCAGCCTGATTCAAATGTAATCGTATAATATGGCAGATGAAGGACAGGTTCAACGTCAGTCACCTACCATGCTGGGTCTGCTATTTACTGACAGCAGTCTGGTGTTTTGCTTTATTATCTTCATAGGAGTTATTTTATGCCAGGGTCTTGATATGCAATTCGGAGCCATGGGATGCTATCGTGTTTTACATGAAGTATATCTATATTAATTTCTACAAAAGTAAAAGAATTGATTATATTTTTATGGAAATAATTGGCTGTTAAATATCAGTACCTATTTAAAGCAAGTTGACATAAGCACAATTAACTAGTGGTTGAGAGACTTTACGCTGTACCAGAGTTCAGCAATTCAAATCCTAGCTTCAGCATGAATGCAATATTCTAAGAAATCCTGTAACCCGGTTATCAGTCCGGAGATTCGGTCCGATTATTTGAGAACTCCTCTCATAAAGGTGATGAGAACTCAGAAGTTGACATGGTCTCTAATTTCTAAGAACTTTTCCCATAAAGATGACATGGACTGGAGGAACTAGTCAATCCTATAAATCTCATCGTCTCACCTCTTGCTTGAAAGAATTTAAAGAATTGGCAAATCTTCTCTCATATGGAAGGTCATCTGGATCATAAAAGACGCTAATTTGGAGGCGTAACTCCTCGTCAACGACTATTTTTGCAAATTCCTCAACCTTGACTTGGCTCAAGTACATTCGGATTCGTTTTTTTTTTTCCACATGACTGGCCTCACAAGCATATTCGCATGGGGGAAAGGTTTGGGTATATGTATTCTGTTGTCATTGTTTACCACCTTATACTACAACGCCCTTTCTTGCTGCTGTACGGAACATGATGAAAATTCCCTGCAACATCAGTTCACATGGTTAGAGTATTACGGTCCGGTTCTATTGCAAGCAATGCTATTTCTCTTGGGTCCTTGCTTCCATTGTTTTTACTTGGACCCTTGTGGTCAGAGGGGTGATGTGTATCTGGTCGCTTGTTGAATCGAATCTATGTTATTTTTCCTTTCTTGTTAATTTGATAAAAAGAGAAAAGATTATCGACCCCACCCAATTTATTGAAATAATAAATTTAAAGTAGTGCAAGGAAGACTCAGCTCCAACCCTTGTGATTTTAGCAATTAAAGTAGTTGGCTCTTATATTTTTTCACTTAGAATTGATATCTTACATTACATTATTGAATACTTAGGATAAATTAAAAAAATAATTCAAACCAAAGGCTTCGTATTATTATTAAATTTATTAGAACTAAATTTGAGGAATAACAATTTAATTGCATTTACAAGCTTTATTTACTATGATATCTTGAAACATGGAGTTGCTAAGATCTGGTCTCTATGATGTGGAAGATGCGGTGGCATTTTAATCTTCTATGATCTGGTCATACTTAAAATGTATACCGAGGATGGCCCTGTTTCTTTGGAAGGTGACCTAGGGTAGATTGCTGACGAGATTGGTGTTATGTGGGCGGGGACTAAGTATCCATCCCTAGTGCTCTAAGTGCCAGGTGGATGAGACTATGGACAACGTTCTTTTTTCAGTGCGAGCAGGCTAGGAGAGTCTGGAGGCTTGTCGAGATCCCGCTGGACGATTGGTGCCACTTGGACTCTTTCTTGCAGGTGCTCAGACGTTGGGCCATTGCCTCTCAGACTCAGCTGGTCGCCGTTGAGGCGACATATACTGCTTATCAGATTTAGCTAGCCAAAAATGCTTGGACGTTTGGTGAGGTAGCCCTTCATCGAAGTTTATTGTTGAGCGGGCGTGGGTACAGGCAACAGAGATTGTCCATGCAGATCCGTCGGATGGGCCTTTGATAGAGCTTTTATTTCTGCTCGTGTAGCGCCTCGAACGGTGTTTTTCATTTGGGAGCCTCCACCCTCGATTTTCCTCAAGGTCAACTTCAATTGATCCGTGCTAGATGGCGACTGGAGGGGGGGTGTTGACTTTGTCATCAGAGGCCCAAACTCCAAGGTGGTTGTTGTTGGTGGTTGCTAGATCTTCGAGACTTCGGTCCCGGAAGCTGAGTTGAGGACGGTATAGGTTGGTTTAAGCCATGCTCGACACGTGTTGCAGGCTAGAGCAGTTATACTTGAGAGAATTCGGCTACGATTATCGATTGGATCTAGGAAGGCACTGATGGTGTGGGTAGGTGCCACCCCTTGCTTCGAGACATCTGGGTGGTCTCATACACTTCAGAGGTGCCATGTGGGTCGGAGAGAGGGAGCTGCCTAGAGTGCTCCATCATTTACTGTTTTTCGACTTTTTCAGATGTGTATGTACTAGAACTATATGAATCATCTGTTTTTTAAAAAATAAAATATTGCAAACCAACTCTTAGAGGTATGATAGGTGTCTAATAATAGTTTCAAAGTTCAGGACATTTTAATATGGTGCCCACGTTGATAGGTGGCTAATACAAGGATTTTAATTTATATTATTAAATATAGTAAATATTCAAAAATAAGTGAAAATTTTCATGATCTCGGTACCGAAAATCTTAATCACTGTAGGGGTTTGATTTTGAATTTTATTAATTAAAAAAGCGTTGTTTAAGAAGATAATTAATAGGGAAAAAAAATATTTGCATGAATTTATATTAACCGAAATAATGATGATTATAAAATTTAAATCTATCATATGAACGATATACCCGAGATAGCAACCTCTGCTTTTTATATCGACCGTGAGAGGGAGGGGGCGATTTGAGAGATGGTGAAAGAGGAGCCCTCCCAAGCTTTAACAGAAGACGAACGGCGGGCGCTCCGCGGAAGCAAATTTGCCCCGCTCCCCGCGCCTTCTCGAGCCCAGCCCAGGTTTCTTCTCTCCCCTCTCCTTTTTTTTTGTCGTCCTCGTTGATCCTTCTCTAGGGTTTTGTTCGTCCTTTCTCCCCTACTTCTTGATATGGATTCGAATGGAATGAGGAATTGGTCTCAGGTCAATCTATTTCGCTGTTAGGGTTATAATCTATAGCAGCGAATAGGTTAATTGGAATTATTTTTGTTCTGTTCTGCTTTTTCGGGTAGTTATTTCACTGATCAAACGAGTTTGAGAAACTAATAGGAAAAAGGTTTGCAAGTGAGAAGACATGAAGAATGTAATAGGAAAGACAGTGCAAAATTTGAACTTTATGAATGAATCTAATATTTCAGTTGAAAAAGGAGCAATCTTGATGTAAGATAGACAGATCATGGGACATGTGTTTGCAAAGTAGTTTCTTGTAAAAATATGAAGAAAGGCGGATAACCTAAGGCATCCTGTCCACTTGGGGGCAGCATTTTTAAGTCTTAGAACAGTTCTTCGTGCCGATTTGAAATCTTTCTGGGTTGCTCATATATTGTAGCACAGTGAGCTGTTTGCCAATGAAAGAATAAGGTAAACTGGATTGATCTTGAAAGAAGATTTACATGTTGTTTGTTTGAGAATACATTGCTTAATACGGCACAGTGGCATGTCCTTGCCAAGCGCTGATCATGGAATTTATTCTGTTCTTTGTATGTAAAATATCAATCAACATGGTAGAAACCATAACTATAGGCGCCGAGCCTAGTCCACTATATTGATGGCCAGAGGGCCTTATGTGGTGTCATTAACTAATTTCTGACACGGCTTAAAATTAGGGGGTTCATCAAATCGTCTAGAAATGATCTAATCCTATAGAAGGTCTGTTTTTACTTCCGCTCCTTTCATATTTTTCATAATTTCAACAATAAAATATGTAGCAGTGAAGGTTTGCCATCTCAATATCGAACTCTGTATCGGTACCATGTTGTTAAAGTATCGGTTTGCTATCTCTGTATCGAATCCTATATCGGTTCTATGTTGTTGCAATATCGGCAATCCCTGCATGGGGATCAGTTTAGCATATTGAGACTTGGTAAGCCCCCAATACTGAGTCTCGGTTTGGTATTGGTATATTTGATATGCTCTGTATGGAGCGATATGCACCAATACAGCGAAATCTTGGTCCCCATTCTTTCGTATTTTTATGTTCTTAAGCATGATTTTGAAGTTACGCTTTTTTGTAACTCTATGGTATGAACTCATAAAATTGTATTTATGGTATTTTTTAGTATATATAGTGACAGAGAATGCATATTAAGGCATTGTTCTCCCATTCTATGATGTTTTGGTAAAGAGGGGCTCAATTGCGTTTAAAGATTTTGAAAAGAAAACAAAGTGAAGTATGAAAACTAAAGTGGATGTATATAGAGAAATTGAGGAGGAGTATGTTGATAGCCTTTATAAGAATGAGTAATAGACCATTACCATAAAGTTTAATTTGATAAATAGAACAAGGCTAGCTATGCTAATAGTTCATATGGATAATGCAATATAGATGATAATTCCTTTTGGGTCATAAAAAATTCTATTTTAATACCTATTAGGCTCTATTATGGCTCAGTAAGTATCACTGCATATTAATCCTGACATTTTTCTCCTCTATGAAAAAGGGTGCCTCACCCAGGTGGACCAGTGACAACAAACAAAGCTGCAGCTTTAGCAAGGTTTCTTGAACGAAAGCTTCAACAACCACATGGATTGAAGTCCGTAGATCCGAATCTTCTGGAATTGGCCGTGAGAAATGCAAAGGCAACTGTGCATGCTAGTAATGGTATAACGATCATTGCAAAATCCTTTTGCCATTATGACTGTTTGTACATTTTGCTGGCTCTGAATCTTCTGTAACTGGCCGTGAAAAATTCCAAAGCAACTGTGCGTGCTACTAATGGTATAACAATCATTGCAAAATCCGTTTGCCATTATGACTGTTTGTACATTTTGATTGCTGCAAATGTATTTAGATAGATTAATCATTCATAGTACTTATTAATCTGCAAAAAATCTCTTGGTCCCATTAGTTAAGAGTTAAAAATTGTCAGAGCCAATAATAAACTCTTTTAGTCATTTCTTTTTTTCGGGTCTTAGGTTTTGTATTTTTTCTCATTATTCACTTTGTTTTTCTGTCAGCAGAATTTGTTAACAAATATAATGTGGGGAAACATTCAAGTTTCTTTTGAATTTTTAACAATGGATTAGCCTAGATGTGAGAGAGGAATATGTAGATACTTTTACTATTTAAATTTAGACATTCATATCTTGTCTCAAGGAAACTCTAGTTTTTAAAATTTCTTTTATAGGAAACTAAGATTATGATTGAGAAGCAGCTCAAGATGATTATAGTTCACATAATTAGGCATTAGGATATTCTTCTTGGTTATTTTTACTACTTGTTGGAACATAGATATCCAAGATTCCATAATCATGTAGGCTCGGCGGCTTAAGTTGAGATTCATTCCATGCCTAGTCTTTATACATAAATCTTTTCTTTCCACATTGTCCTATCTTATGAGTTTCTTTCTCTATTAACTTGGAGTTCAACTAATTATGTATATGCGCATGCACACATGCGTGCCCATGCATAAATTTGAATACTGATACAACATCATGCTCTTGACCTGCTGCTGGGGCTTTATGTGGACGTAGTACAGAAATACATGTATTATTTTTATAAGAGATTCATCTAGTCTCAGGATAACCATAGTTAGATTAATGCATGTTAAGAATAATATGCCTCATTTCTGTTGGTAATCGTAATAGTCGACACAAATTGCAGAATCATGAAGACATGAAGGCTTTGACTTCTTTACACAACTTATATTTGCCCTCCCATTATTTTTAGAGTTTTACTATCTGCTCTTGGATTTATTTCATCCTTTGCTATATTTTTATTCTATACATACGTATGTACATGGAGAAAGGTGGGCTATTAATCTGCTGCTTGGCCCGGTTATGGACCTAGCACATCCCATCCAGGTAGAGTGTTGGCCCTTTGTATTTGTTTGCAAAACAAACACATCTTCAGCCAGCCAAGATCAAGAAATTTGATATGGTTTCATTGTGTAGGGACTATTGCTTTTGCACACTTACTATACTGCCTTCCAATGTGATCTTTTATTCTTAAGAATCCAAACTGGAATTTAGGTAATGAATTTGTAGATATTTGCATTCCCAGTGTGCTTCCTTGCTTGTTGGGATGAAAGATTTTTTTTTTAAGTCTATATTTAAGCTTCAGTCCTCAATAACTATTCTACACGCTCTCCAAATTTGCTCTCCAAGTTACAGTTGAGCTTAGAACTGTTGTGCCACCTGCACAAGAATTATGTTGTTAGTTTGATCTAATGCAGTGGGAGGAAATTGCATTTCCTTTGCTAATGAATTCCATTAGTTTATTATCTGCAAAGAGTAATATGGCCATTGGCTGCCATCAAAATGTTGCGATATTGATCTGCACTTTTGGTTGTCATATTGAAGATGAATTAGTGGTTTGCTGTAAAAATCCAACTGTTCAATATCATGTCCTGCCATTTAGTTACGGACTTCTGTTGAAATAGTTGTAGGTAGCTTAGAGATTCCCTGCTGCACTTCCTTCGGGGGTATCCGTTTTCTAGGAAAAATATTTCAGCAACACATTCCAGAAGCAAACATGTTTCTAACTTGGATATGCTACTCTTAAAATATGGAGATGCATCCTGTATGTGTTTCTTTAAGTGCAGGTTCACATACGCTATTTATGCCATGTCGCCATGGTCGGTAGAACCGTCCCGAACCGGGCAGTTCCGCCCTTTTCGAGCTATACCGGTGGTCATCGGTACATTTTGGCTTGTAAAAACTGCACGCTGTCAGAGCCAGAGAAGGAGAAGAGAAAGAGAGAGCGAGCGGGGGAGGGAGGGAGAAGGAGAGGCGGCAGATGCCGGCGGAGGGCTGCGGGGGGGCTGGCGAAGGCCGCGACAACTGAGGCCACCTCTCCTTCTCCCTCCCTCCCCCCACTCGCTCTCTCTCTCTTCTCCTTCTTCAGCAGCATGCCTTCTCTCGGTACAGGCTCGGCACGGCCCATACCGAGTGGTCCTGCCGGAGAACCAGTATGGTGCCTGGTATCAGTTCCTCCGACCTTGCATGTTGCTGTAATGTAATGTTTCATAAGATAGAATTACTTATTTTCATTTATTTTTTATTTGCTTAGGATCAAACAAATAAGAACTTCAGCTGCAAGCATAACATACAATATTTTGAAAGCCATGAGTATTTGTGTGATTAAACCCACTTATGGACTATCTCATATATGATTTAATTTATTGTCTAGTATATATTTATGTGCGTGCGAATTTATGTATTTTCCATGAAATTTCTTATATGCTCCAACCACTTGACTTTTTGTAAAGGGATCATCCAATTTGGCCCCTTATCTCACATGTTTCTATTCTTGTGCGCCTAAAGTTTATTTAAGGGTGTTCTTGTGCTTTGTGGGTTTTTTCTTGTGTAAATGCTAATGAGTTTTACCACCCATATATGTTTTTGTTACTACCTGTTGAACTGAAAGATCAATATGTTTTCTAGTTAATACACTGCCAACAAGATGTTTAAGATGTCAGAGACAGCAAATAACTGAGGCTGTTTTCTCCCTCCACTTGTGCTTCCACAGAATATGAACTCGTAACTAGAATGAAAATAAATAACTCCTAACTTTTTCTCCATCACAGAAGGGCCTTCAGCCTCTGGAAGAATGATACGACATGTTTCTTCCTTTGGGAACTCCTCTGAGGTAATACAGTTGAGCAAATTTCTTTCAAAGAGTTGGCAAGGTACCATTGTAGACAATATTAACTCTTGCAGGATTCTGGAGAAGATCAAGATAAAGAAGAAAAGCCAAAGCAAAAGAAAAAGAAAAAGAAGAAATTGGACTCCTCTGAGGTAATACAGTTGAGCATTTTTCTTTTTGAAAGTGGTCAAGGCATTGTTATTGACATTATAGGGTCTTCCAGGTTTCTGGAGATGATCTAGCTAAAGAAGTAAAGCCAAAGCAAAAGAAAAGGAAAAAGAAGAAAAAGAAGGTAGTGCAATCTTCTTTTAGTTTCCTCTTTTGGTTTCTGCTAATGCCTTTTTAATTGCAGGTGGTGCAGAGCCCCAAAAATCACAAAGATGTAAAACAGAGAAGGATTAAATGATGATTATTTGTTCCTCAAAATGTAGCTTTAAAAAAGGAATGATGAGTCCATAACCTTCAACACTAGAAGTGAAACAAGCATTGGTTCAACATTCTGGTGGCTGATGTTTAGTTCTTGTTGGACCTTGGTTGGAGTGATAGCAGCTGTTGAAAGTATCGACTGGCCACTTTCATGGTCCACCCGAAATGCAATATCTTTTGGTTTTGGCTCATTTCGATGCATTCAGTGTCTTCAAACTTTCGATAACCAGTTTTAATTGATAACTTGCACAGTTGGACAAGAAAACAATATGGCTATATGAGCTTTTGATTCTCTCATAGAAAAGACATTTATGATCCAATCCTTCACTTGGTAAATTTAATTGGGCTATGGTTTTTGTTTTTTTTGGGGGTTCTTGATTGATCTAAATTTAAATAGTTAAAACCTGGTTTTGAACTAATCCTTGCAAAAGTGGAATTTGGGATCATTCAGGTCCATTAGGCTGGATCTGTAGGATCCACGGACACTCTGACCGCCATGATGGAAGAACAATGCCCGACTCAGAGATCCAAACTTTGAACATGGGAAGGTGGGAACCATCGGGATCTAGGCAACTTTGTTATGGAAAAATATTCAGTATATTAGTATTATGGTTCAGTTAATTGGTCTACGTAAAAAGTCAGCAATTATTGGTTTTACAATTTAAACTAAGAACAACTATTTTTCATGAGAGATTGTAGCGTCTGGGAACTCTCTGAAAATGGATGAGGTTTCCGAATGGCGTTACCTGGTTTTTGGTCTAGGAGTGATCCTACGTGATCCTGAAGTTTACTGTTGCTACAGCAAAGGAAGATCTGTTATGCTTGCATAAAACGTCTCCGAGGAAAGTGTCCATCTGGCCTTTTTCGTGGGATATGTGGGTTTTGGTATCTTAATCTGGGCCAAAATGCCATTATCCTTTTTTTTTTTTTGATACAACGGCGACCGATCTTGCATAAAAAAGAGAAACATGGTGCTATCTAATCCAAAACAGGTAACGCTAAAACAGTCTGATACAACAACGAGAGCTATATATCTTTTGTAAGATGGAAGATCCAAGGGGTATGATCGAAACATTATCATGATATTGTTCTCGTGAACCATAAGAGTAAGAATCTCTGCAATGGGTGAGACAGAACCTTGCTTGCTACTCTCTAGATTTAGCATAGAAACTCTTTATCATCAATGATCATTATCACCTGAAGAGCTTTGCTTTACATTCCTCACCAAGATGATCTTAAGATAACCCACCTGCTTCATCTTCGAATCTTTAGGCACGCCTACTCTTATGAAGTGTCTTAGTGTCTACAATGCAGGTGACAGCACCTTCCACTTATTTCCAATAACCATCAGCCAGAATAACTCACTATAAACCACTTATACCAAGCATTACAGAATGAAAAAGTAAACAAACATAACCCAAGTTACAAAGGGCTCTATGATTCGTTTATCATGCTTGTCAGTCTAGCATTACCCGCGGGCATTCACATGCATTCATCCTCACAAGAAACAGGTCTTAAGCAGATGACACGGCGAAGGCTGTTTTATCTAACAAGGTGCTTAGAGCATCCGGACTGCTGACAGGTGGGCTGCACACAAAATTTTGGCACACATGAGCTACAGCCAACTTGTCCGCTGGGCTACTCTTTGCCATTTGGAATATATTTTGGTTAAGATTTTCCCAGAAATCCATATCTTCTCTGTTGCTAGGGTCTATTTGGATCACCTATAATCATACACCAGAAACAGCACAGAGGATATGAGAAACATAAGAGAAATATTGCTCATAAACTTTTCTGTAACACTAATAGTAGTGCAGTATGGTATAAAATAAGTACCTTGTACCAACATGAGTATAATAAAATGTATTTCAGAATATGAAAACCTTGAATCAAAAATAATGGAGGAAAGAAAGCAGTAGGATAAAACACCCGACACTCACAGTTCTGTTAGGATCATATGATGCAAAAACAGCGGCGACCATGTCATCAAATTCTGTTGATGTTTTCTCTCCAACCAACACCACTTGCTTTCTCGATGGGATAGAGAGCATGTCTGCTGCATTGCACATCAGTGGAACAGCCATGCTTTGATCTTTCAACCTTGACTCAAATACTGCCTGTAGAGAGAGATTGTATAGAGAAAACGTTAACTGTTGACAGAAACCGCATGAAGTTCGGGGTCTTCTCAAAAATCTAGTGAATTTGATTCAACAAAAACAACCAAATCAAAATTCAGTCCTCTTGCAGGGAGATTGGGAAATACGTGAGAAAGTTGACCCAGTTTTGCAGCATGTCTCTTTGAATGGGCATGCACCTGCTCAAGCACATGCATGAGGATACATTTACACACACATGCAGTTTCAATTATGTTCTGATTTCTAAATTCAGAGGTTCTGTAGTAGGCACTAGTCTTTCCAGTCACAACTTTATCAAGTAGATAAAAATATCTTCGGATTTGTGAAATGTCTAAACCATCAATATTTGTCCATATCCAGTTTTACCCAACATGGACTTGACTTACTTTATCAGAACGAACTCCATGGTATTGATAAGAAGAGCAAACAGCTAAAACCTACACTCTTCTCTCTTTCCTCATTAAATACAGAACAATGGCCATCCTTTGGAAACTCGATCTTTAGGCTATGCCTTGCAAGCAGACAAAAATAGATCATTTTGCCACAAGAATTGCTAAGTTTCATGGCTAGATTACATATAAGATACTTAGGGAAATCTAATATCCTCATCTTACCCTGAAGGGAAAAGCCAACATTTCTAGAACCATTACTATTAATTTCAGAAGAAAGAACGTACCAGAAGATGCTCTGCAGTATGTCTGTAATTTTCAGACCTTGCACCAGCAACCATAGACGACAATCTAATCAGATTGATAGCTGACACTGAGTTCCCAGATGGCTCTGCTCCATCATGATCCTCCTTTACACGGAGTAGGACTGAAGGGTCTTCTCCAGGCGTATTGAAATAGCCTCCCCCCTCTCTATCAAGAAACAACTCATCCTGTGAAAGATACTTTCCATTATGCATGCTTATGTGGGGAAAAAAAGTTTAACAATAATGCTCCTTAAGAAAAAAAGAATTAACAAGACAATACTAGTTTCCTTGCCTGAGTAGCTTGCAGTTCAATTGCCCATGATAGCCAATCAGTTCTACCACCACATTCATAAAGGTCTAGCAATCCAGAGATTAAAAAGGCATAGTCATCTAGAAAACCAGGTGCTTTTGATGGACCATTTCGGAAGCTATGTTGCAGCCTATGTGCTTGCTCATCATAGAGTCTGCTCTTAATAAAAAATGCTGCCTTTTCAGCAATTTCCAGGTATGTACTTGGCTGCAAATGTTGGAGACATTTTTATTAGCAAAAAATTACAAACAGAACACAGATTTTATTGATAAGCCAGATAATTTCACATCGAACAAGCTTATCCTTTTGATATTACTAATTCTGGTGAAAAGGACTGTGAAATTTTCAAGTCAGAATTTGAGACACATCTAGTCATTCTTAAAAAATTTAAAACGTAAGTGTACATTTTGCATTGTGGACTACTATGATGCTTATTTTAACCAAATGATCAGGTTCTAACCTCATATCTGGTGATTGAACTAGAGGATCACGGCCTTCAAATCTAATCAGTGATTAAATTGCTGTTATTTTGCCTATGCCGGTTGAGAGCCAGTGGTTATCCGTTCTTTATCATTATCTGTCAGCACTTGACACACACTGACAAGGGGGGAAGGAGTGACACCACTGGATGTATGACACGCTAAGACATTTCAAGAGAGCACTTTTTCATTTTTGCAACTAAGTTACTTGGAATTACATTTTATTGGGAACTGACAAGTTCTTAAAAATTCATCCATGTTTTTTCACCAATCTATATGAATCTATCGTTACAAGAAATACTTGAAATACATGATGATTGCTGCAAATGGGTTCTGAACAGGCAACGTACATTAGTTAATGATCCTTAACATACATTAGAATTATCCACAATTCTATAGTTTAAAAAACGAAAAAGCAACATAAACTTTACTGTGAATATTATATGGAATCTTATAAAAATTCTGTAATAGTAATATACAATTTAAGAGAGTAATTGCATGACTTGTAAAATCAATAGCCAAGTGCAAATTACACTTGCACCTTAATGCATTTGTCAGTTCAGTATCCAATTTTGCACACCTCCCCATATTCGTGCAGATTCATCACCAAGTATGACTCATACTAGGTATAATAATGTACGAAATAATACTTCAATTGTTTATGATAGAAGCCAGGCCTTCCCCTCAGTCCTTATTTCAAGTGTTGTGGCAAGTTAGTATAAATGGGAGAGGAAGTTTAGATAAAATTCATGAAAATTATGTTTGATGCACGAATGATATGCACAAAAAGGGAAAACTATAGCAACATGGTAGAAACTGTTTCTACATGAATTAGCATACACTTATCCCAGGAGCTTGCACTAAATTTTGAAACTACCATGCTTACCAAGAGATAAGAGTCAAACATATTGAATACCATTTATCCTTGTGCCAGGGATTTAACTTTAACCTATAAACAGTTCCATCAAATGAAAATTTGAAACCAGGACTTATCCCTTTTAAGCATCTTGCATCGAGCTTTTCATTTCTCCATTTAGCTTGAATATAATTCCACTAACTATAGGAAAAGTATAGTATTCAAATGGAAGTCCATAACTATCTAAACTTAATATCTTTAGTAACTTCAGAAGCAATTACGTCATTTTTTTAGTAATTTCAGATGCAATTAGATGCCAAGAAACAGATTGAATTTCACATAAGATGCAAAAGTTAAGGTTTTAATTTTTTTGCCACCATGTAAAGATTTCCTAGATGACACCAAGCACCAAATGATTGGACTTCCAATTGCAGCGATAGCAGTAGTATGGCAACTACTTTGGGTCACTAATAGAACCACAGGAACCAAATATTTTAATGCAATGCAGTGACTTTTTGATCTCCAAGCAAAGAATAGACAAATACTGCAAACTAATTTTAACATAATATTATTTACATAAATAACAGAACTGAAAACTCAGAACGCTGAGGTAGATAGAGTGAAGGTGAGGTATCTTACATCGTATCCAACCACAGGAAAATAGAATTTCGTTTCTTCCACTTCTGCCTTGAGAATTTTAGAAGCTCTGGCAAAAGAGGATATCGCAAGTCCATTCCATGAAACAATTACCTATGGCAGCACCTGGTCTATTAAAAAGTTTGTCCTAAGATAAACGATTATACCTAGATAATTTAGAAAAATGCTTGAAAAAGCATATAAAAGGTAGAAACCTTGTCATCCAAATGAGGCCTTGGCCGTCTTGACCGCATATTGAACAGCCTTTGTCGACATAAACCTAAAATTTGAGAATATTCATCCACAGACATGCCCAACTTCGATGTCATGGAAGAAATATCTTTTCTCACTATGAGCACATTTTTTCCTTTAAATTCATTATGAGGATCACTCATCGAAGAAAGGTCACAATTCCCAGAAGATTTGACATAATAATGGTCCTTGAACAGAGTTGCATAATCTCCAAGTATCTCTTCAATCTTCAGCAGAAGTCAAACCAAAAATTAGTGCCACATCAAGCCAAAATTATAGGAATATGGCAACATAAATTGCAAAAGAACGAAGACAAAGACATCTTACATTTGAAATTTTTAAAAAAGAACAGTCTGATCTTATAACAGGTGAGAGCAACATTATAAATTAACGCTCCCTGAAAGATCTATATCTGCAAGTTCCCATGGAAAAAGTGCCTGATCTCCTTAAGATATGAAGCAGCATAAGTACAAGGATCTTTTTCAGGCATGCACTTAGGAACCTATGATTTGGTTTAAGGTGCTAAGCTATCACTTCAAAACAATGGTTTAACTAATACAATTAGAGAATCCACATGATATCAAATATTGTAACGCAACACAAACTGTCTATTTAAAAATGAAGATTGAACAAATAGCAAACCTTAAAATTTAAATTATAAAATAACATAAATGGTTTTCATGTATCTTGGGAACAATGGGTTATGCTTAATGGAAGAGGGGCCTAGAAAATCATGGAACAAGATGCAGATGTAGGAGCAAATTCTCGAGTAATGCATGATACCTCAAGGTTGTAATTTGAACTTTCATCGGGAAGAAAAACATTCAGAATACTTTGATATAACTAATTGACATAGGAAGTTAGATGGTTATCATAGTTCTGGCCCCTTTCAAGCTGTTCAGAACAAGAAGAAAGCTTATCTTGCTGCCAAACTGATTTGGTGGTTGTATCAAAGATCTGGCTTCAAATCCCACCTTTACTAGGGTTCAGCAAGGGTACCTACAGGAGCACTAGCTCCATTGTGTAGCCTATTGCCAGTGGGTCCTCTTTCTACCCCCGGCATAAAAAGAAAAAATCCCAACGAAATAAAATAAAAATAAAGAAATAAAAAGCTATTTACAGCAAATTCAGATATTTTTTCTAGATATAAATAAAAAGCATTACCACTCATGATTCCCAAGCTTCACCACTAGTTGCTTTGTTTTTTCTAAATACTTCCAAAATTACATTTGCAATTCAGCATATCTTTAATACTTGATGGAAACATTGATAAGCAGTCATATGATATATACAACCATACAACTCAGGAAGTTTTTATATATGCTTATATTTGACAAATCTTTCTGACAACTTGGTCGAACTCCTTTGCATATACATCAGTAGATTGTCGTTCTTGAGTCTATAAAGTCATAGTGCATTACGTACATGTTGTGGGTAAAACAGCTATTTCAAAAATTTTCTTCATCTTCTACATTTCATAAAATTTGAACCTTCCCCTGCTTTCCTACATCTACTCATGCCAAGCAGATGCCTGCACATTCATCTTGACCATGAATTTCGAATAGCCATTATCTGTCACATCTTTGAACTTGAATAAGCTTCACTTAATAAGGACATCAATGAACTTATCCTAAAACAAATAAAGTCATATCCACTTGAATGTTGAGATTCCGCGGTTGTCTTCTCAATAACAAGCATCTCATTATGGAGCACATTCATGAATCATGGAAGGTTCTCAAAATTAGCTAATCAATAATAATGTTCACCATAATGTTAACAAATTGAAGTCTGTGCCATGCTGTTTCATATGTCAAATTGCGATCAGCAATCTTCACCCAAACTTCATACTACCACATGATAATCTTGAGGGAGGTTAACAACCATAGCCATTAGTTCAAATTCAAGAAGTTTGACCTCAGAGAGGAAAAAATAGATTTTGTATCTGATTGCTACCTGGTGGCCATCTGGAAAAAAATGGAAGTTGTAGGTGTTTCAGCATACTATTTTAATCAGTTAGAGGTTTGTTGTTCAATTTGCTTTTAAAGGCCGGAGCCCTGGCTCTTCACTTTGGCTTACAAATGGGAGTTTTCGGTGATTTGCTCATTAAGTACAGTGGAAGCCCTAGGCTATCCTCATATATGATTGGCTCATTGTTCCTTACATTATTTTGTGTGCTCAACCTCAGAAGTTGCTTTGATATATGTTTTTCTTATCAATGTTGTCTGATATTCACAAATTATATATCTCGTTTTGATTATCATACTGGAATGCAAGTTCAATATGACATGGAGTATGACACAGTTTCTCTGTAGCATGATCATGTCACTAAAGTAGCATGATGGGTTCACAGGATTTGCTGGTGCGTGTACATGGTGGCCTGGTGGGCCTATGTGCAGAGGGCTACTCTTGGTTGTGTAGCCTAGCTCTAGTTCACAGACTCCGTGGTACAGCTCTCAAGACCCTTTTATAGCCTTTGGGTCATCTGTTTCCCACTCAAGTTCAAAAAGAGAAGTGAAATTTCCTAGACTAAAGCTGGCAAACAAAGTTTGACTATTGCATTGAAACTCCTAGGGGACTTCAAACTCAAGAGACTAACTCGCAACACTTTCAACTAAAACAACCGAATACACCAACATCCAGATTGCAGATTGAGTTAGCTTAAAGAAGCTTCCTGAGTTATTATGCCAGCTAAGGTGCTACTTGGTGATCCATTTTCAGCTCAGCTAGGATTCTGTTGATCCTGCTTCCATTCAAAATCCTGAATAAGCCATTCCACATGAATATGGGACTGAGGAGGCGCTGATGGGGAAAAGGACTTTAGAATTGTGTATGAGGTATTAGGAAGATTGAGGAAGAATTAGAATCACATCAATGTGTAATAGTTCAGAAAAGCTAGTAATGACAACTCTTTTTAGGGCAAGGGCGAATACTTTCTATGTTATATGATCATTGTCGATAAACAAGATACTACAAAAAATCCGAGCATCCAGCTTTTCTGGAACAGTGCAACACATTTTGGGGTAAAGCATGCTTGATTTATGTATACTAGGAAATTCTTGGTCCCAATACCAACTATATAAGTGGACTCACAGAAAAATTCAGATGGTTACCATGGAATTAGAAAAAATTATAAATCTTACAACACTTTCAAATGATTAAAGATTGGATGTGCATAAACCTCTTTGCTTGTCCAGACATAGAATGCTCCTTCTTTTTTTCTTGGAGCACCTTCATATTCAGCACTATCCGCATCTTCAGCTGAATATATTTCACCTGATTCTCCAATCATGTCTCTCTTCAAATAGTCAAGAATATCACGAGCAACAGATGAATAGAAGGTGTCTCTTTTAATTGCAAATGTGTCCAAATATACATTAGCAAGCTGCCCCTGATCGTACAACATTTTTTCAAAATGTGGAACTGCAATAGAAGACAACCATATCATCAACAATAGCAGAAGAACATTATAAACTTATAACATGCACATAACTACACTTAGCATAAGTTGACAAAGCAGAAAACAATCCTACTAGCAAAGTAATATATTTGCATTGCAGCACCTACAATACATCCTAATATTCATTAAGCTAAAATGGCACAAACAAACCTCCGGCTACACAACCAAGATGTACACCTTGAAGTTCTTATTGCATATTTTTTACATCAAGCATTTCTGGCTTTCAACAGTTTATAGTTTTATACAATTATTTATACTTACTCTATATTGTTAAATTCCCTTGCTTATTTATTGCAAATAACAACAAGACCACCATGCCATCACAGAACAATACGACTGATTATCTATTAGTCCTCTTCCATGACAAGATTTACTCTCTACCAGTAATATTAATGAAATTAATCAATTACAAACCAGTCTTTCCCATACTGTAGAAGCAGTGAGCCAAAGAACTGGTAAAAAAACAGCCTCGCACAGTGTCAAAACTCACCATGCCAACACTCATCCACACTATATCTATGAAAACCGCCTCCAACATGATCATGGATTCCGCCTCTGGCCATGCACTGCAAGGTATGACAAACCATCTGCATGGTATTGTTGGCTTCACTTTCCCTCCCATTTTCCATCAGCTTCTTTGATGCATAAAGCATAAGGTAGACTTCAACTGGTCTAGGAAACTTTGGAGCAGAACCAAATCCCCCGAACTTTGGGTCATAACTGTTCTCCAGCTATGAAAATCACAAATTGCAAATTTAAGGTCAACATTCAATAACTACAAAAAATGTACAAAAGGTTATAGAAGGAATAAATAACTTAAAACCCTATCGTTTCTCATTGGTAAATAGATGGAACCTGATTTAGACAGTTACCTGTTTAGCACATAATTTTAATGAATTTTGTGCAAGCTCATCGGATAATCTATGACAAGAAGCAGTTGCAGACAGTGCTTCAGAAAGTTGTTCGATTGCAAAATTCCCACCCTTCTCAAGCATCTCTCGTTTGCTATCCCATGCTTCCTTCACCCTTCTGAGAAATGTTTAACACAGAAAACATATAAGTAAGATGAACTTTGAGATCAATGCAACTATTAATACCAAAGATATATGTTCTGCACCTGAGGACTGTTTTGAAACCTGGTCTACCATACTTGTCATCGGGGGGGAAGTATGTTCCACCCATCAAGGGCTTGAGATTGGGGGAGAGAAAGACGCTCAGTGGCCAACCACCACCACCATAAAGTGCCTGTACATATGTCATATATACCTGCAGAAGCAATTGTTGTTCTCAGGAATAGAAATGGGAGCTTATGAAAGCATTACCAGCAAAATACACGAAACCTCGTATCACTTAAGCTGCATATGTCCGCAAACTAAAGAAATCAATTAAGCTAACTGCGTAGACTAAGGCAAGAGCATTTATAAGGAAAACACTTACTTTCTTAGAAGATTTTGAAAAGTCAATTATAACTGTGTGCACCATAGAAAAAAGGAAAGAAACTTCACCAGGTACCACTATCTTACCTTATCAACATCAGGTCGCTCCTCACGATCCACCTGTTAAGACTGATAATCAGAAACAAGGAGAGAACGTAATAGATTTAGTGGAGTTTTTTTTTTTAACTATTATGTGGAGGTGCAATGCACTTCTGTCATGGCATATCCTAAACTGGATATATAAGCGACCAAAAATGAGTGAAAGGAACAGAACCAATTTTATTTGACCATAAAAAGTAACATCAAAGACAGATAATGCTCATAACAGTAGTAACAGAAGATCAGAAGATCACCTTGATGCTAACAAACCACTCATTTAACATTTTCGCAATCTCTTCATTCTCAAATGACTCCACCTCCATGACATGGCACCTATAATAAGCAGTCAATAAAAGAAAATGATCTCACACCACCAGCCTAATAACTGCTATACTCTGAATACCTAAAGTTCCTAGCTAATTTAAAATCAAACAAAAAGAAAAATATAAAATTTACAATATGGTCAGGTCTTCAGGGAAGCAGTATATTCTAGTTTTAGTATCAATTAAACCATCATGGCAGAAGCATATGAGAGAGATTTTCCATCAATGTTTCAGGGGATGGAGAAAGCACATAAGCAAACACTGATTTTCTACTGGATAAATATGTGTTTTTGTCAACATATTTACTTGTTTAACATTGATACGCACAGATGCATGAAATTACTCGAAAAAGGAAAACAAACGTAAAGACAATACACTCACCAATGGCATGTGCTGTATCCAACTACATAACACCAAGACACATCCAGATCAAGTAGACCGATACGTCAACAAGCATCCGGCAGGAACAAAAAATGTCACAGCAAGATCAGAACGGGCGAAAGAATGTTTCCAGTTAGCACAGCATCAGTAACAAGCAATAAAATCACCAATAAAATTCATAAAGCTAAAGAAATGAAGAGCAGACGCACTTGATAGAAAGATTGGAACATCTCTTTTGCGAGCTTGCTCGAAAGCTTCGTCTCCCCACGGATACCAATCAACCTTCAGCGCCAACGGAGAAGAGGGGAAACAAATTAGCAATACTAAAAGAAAAGGAACACAAACACCTTCTTCCAGAAAAAGACAAATGAACTAATCGAAACACGGCCCCAACTTAGTTACCAAGTTCCAACTGATCAATTGAAACAGGGATTACACGAAGGCTGACTTACAGATCGAAAATAATGTCAAAGAAGAAGAGTATATCATCGATACTTCCAAATAAAACAACTACTTCTCATCGCAAACAGACTTGCAACCCCCAACAAAACTCAAAATCCAGACTCATCCCCCAGTTTCGCCAATGACCGGCTCGATGAAATGCTCAAAAGAAACGAGTTCAAGACACAAGATCGAGACCAGGTCGGATTAGATACCGGGTTGTGGGCGTGCTGGAGGAGGTAGGGGCTGTGCTCGGAGGCGAGGCGGTTGGTGTGGCGGTGCGCAGCGGCGGTACTCGATCCGGCCATGGCCACGACCCTGGCAGCGAGGAGGGAGCGAGGAGGAGAAGAGGAGGAGAGCGGGAGTCGTCGAGGGATCGAGAGGAGGCGGAGGCGGAGCCAAGAGGGGGGAGGGAGGACGGAGGCGGTGGCCCGGGCGAGCGCCATCTGGACTTTGGAGTTCGGAGTTATTAGCGGAGAAAGGTGGGGTAGGTGAGTCATCAGCGCCGGCCCATTTCCCAACTGTCCGGAGTCGTGCCGGACGCACGTGCCAACTGAGGGCCTTATCCATACCAGCATTTCTCACGTGCCATGCAAGTGATTTTTCTGTCAACTTGTCCATCCTCGAGATTCGTACGTGCGCTGCACGTGGTTTTTATGAAGAAGCTTGATCGATTGCGCTGAGAATTTTCTGGTTGCTTTTTTGTATCTGCTGCTACTGATTAATTGTCTCGTATTTTTCTTATATCTCAATTTGTAATATAATAATGACTTTAAAAAAATAATGTGCTTTTGATTTATTAACCAAGTCAGTTTTTTTTACTAGATCGATCAGCACGCTGCTGTTATATTTCTTAATAATATCTCTTTTATATCAATAGTTTAAGTTTTACTTATAATTTTTATCCAAATTTTGTTTTTATAATTTAATATATGATGTTTTTCTTTTATTTTCTGTATATTTTGGTTGTGTACGGAAGAAATTGTTGCTTGACATGTGCAATTGTACATTTGACTTGCTTTTGATTGCTTTTTTTTTTTTTTTTTTTTAATACAACGGAAGCTCAAACAGTTCTAGAGTCAGTAGGATTGCAATATATTTGGTGTACTGTAGGTGCAAGGGAAACGAGGATGAGCGTACCTATCATTTCATATACATCTAAAAGTATTCTAACTTGAAATGTTAGCCATTCATATAGCCAGTGCTTCCATAAATAATCTGGTATATAATTCATTAATAAATATGCCCTCGTCACATGTTATAGGTCATAATTTAAATTACATCGAGTGCTCGAAATTTGATATTCAAAATAGTGTGACTTGTTTTTCTAAAAAAAAAAATGTAACTTGTATTAACTAGACTGTGTCACAGGGATTATTTTTATAAGCAGCTTCAATTAAGGGAGGCAATCATCGACCTGAGCTGCCAACGTGACACAAACTTTACCCAAATTAGAAGACGTCGCTTTGGCATAAACAGGCCAACCCACTACTCTGCTGCTGTGTGTTTGTAGTTCAGAGTCTTGACCTGGCCGACATAATTTAACTTAGAAGATGATTGGATCGAGTCGTCTCTATGATCTCCCAATCCTTCTCTCCTTACGATCCAAAATAGACTACCATGTCAAATTGAGTTACTGATGTTAGGTTAAAACATTAAATATTTTGACTCAATTGGCCCATTTCTCTATTTATTTACCACTGAAATTGATTCAATTGATCCGACGTTTCTTCTGGTCAAAGAGTACAGCCGGGTCACAAGAATTTTTTTGGGAGAGAAAACTTTGAGAGCCTACCCCCAAGTTTCTCAAAATCAATTTTGATGGTTCCATTTTGGAAGGAGGCAAGAGGGGAGCTGCTAGTTTTGTCATCAGGAGCCCGAGCTCCAGAATGGTAGTTGCTGATGGCTACCAGATCTTTGAAATCTTAGTTCCTAGAGCGGAGCTATGGGCGGCCTGGACCGACCTATATCATGCGCGGCAAATACTTCGAGCTAGCTCGATTATACTAGAGAGTGACTCGGTTACCATGATCAGCTAGGTCTAATGAGGCTCGTGCAGCGGTTGAGGGGTACAACCCTTGATTCGAGAGATTTGGACGATGGTGAGAGATGAAGTGGCCTTTCAAGCTAAACATATATACCGAAAGGCCAACAGGACGGTAGACTGAGTAGGCAGCATATGTGGCTAGCCACTCAGGACGCACTTTGTGGGCTGAAGAAGGAGAGTTGCCCAGGAACTTTATGACTTGTTTGCTGATTCTATTGGAGGTATCCATACTTGTAATGTATAAAATACTCGCTTTATCACAAAAAAAAAAAAAAAAAAATCTTGAACCCACTAGTTGGGTCACATACAATTGGGCTACAACTTAAAGCTACCCAACCTTGCACCCACAATTTTCTATAAAAAGAAAAGAAAAGAAAAGTGCCAGAGTGAGTGATTGCAACTAAAAATTAGCCCCAAAGATCCGGTTGGAAAAAAAAAGTAAACAATTTAATCATGAAATTGAAAAAATCACTATATAAAAATCTAATATTTAAAAAGATATGTATGCAAAAATTTCTTTATTGAGTTTTTGACGTATATATCCTCTTAAATATTAATATTTATATAAATACTCTTCCAAAATTGATATTTACATATATATATATACTATTATAAAATACTTATTTTGTATGTATACCCTTCATTTTTTTCTTGCATATGTGCCCATACCATCTAACGCCATAAAAAAATTACCAGTTTTAAATTAAAAATGACTAAACTACCTTTAATATATGGACAAAAAATATTTATAAGAATATATATGCAAATAATACTTTACGAGCGTATTCATGCAATTTCATATATTTAAAAAAATTTATAAGCAACAAATTTTATTTTTATTTTTTTCTATTTCAATCTATTTTAACATTTGGATTTATCTAATGCCTGCTTCTTAATATTTTTCAAACAAATATTGCTTAAGAAAAAAATTATCTCAACAATTGAAATAACAAAAAGAGATATTAGTTTCCAGTGAGATCTGTTAACCTATTATCCACTTTAGGAATAATAAGATACTTTCATAATTTTAATTAATTTTTAATTAAAATAAATATAATTTTGGCAGATTATGATAATCGAATTGCTATATCAAAAGTATTGATACAAAAATAAAATTTTGTAAACGCATGCACATGGCATTCGTGCAAATTCCAATATTTAGAAAAATATTTATGCAAAAATTCAAAAAAAATTTACATGTATACCCTTCTTAATATATGAAATTGAATGATCACCCCCCAAAATTGCTATTTGCATTACACCTTTATAAACATTTCTTTTTGCATATTTACCCGTTAAAAATATTTTTATTATTTCAATTTTAAACTTTTAACTTCTTGATGTCGTTAGATAGCATGGGCACATATGCAAAATATATATATAAACACACACACACACACATATATACATACACCCACACACACACACACATATATATATATACACACACATATACACACACATACATATATAGAAAACAAGCATTTGATAAGAGTATACATATAAATATCAATTTTAAGAAGATATTCACGTAAAGTTTAATATTTAGGAGGATATGTAGTTAAAAAAATCCTTTATTTACACATTCTAAAAAATATTTTAAAAATAAATTATATTATGAAGCTATTTATTATTAAATAACATGCCCAAATCCAAAAAATTCTGATAAAAAAGAAACAACACAAATCCAAATTCAGATCCGACCATGTCTGAAATCCGATCAAGATAAATCTAATTGATGTACACATCCAAGCACAACATGGAAATGGATAGGATTTTCCTTGGCTGATTAAATTAAGCATTCAGAATTGCTCATGACAACACTGTCCCTCATCTGGGCAGCAATCATATATTACATTCGAGTCTATAAAGTTCTGCTCAAAATAAATACGAAAAAGATAGAAAGAACCTGGTCAACCGGGAGCCTGCTGAAAGCCAGAAACTGGTAGCCTGCTGAGTGTAGAATTATATAACCAGAAGGAGATGAAGCTAAAACTGTTGACTGAAGTAGGGTGGGGGAAGAAGCCATGACATGCATGATCCTTTCTCATTTCAAAAAGATCAAAGCATGAATGACAACAGCAGACAGGCAGAGTTGGCATTTAATTTATCAAAGGGCTTCCTGTTGCAGTTATTGGAAGGAAAGGCGGAAGACCTTAGTTTCTGCTTTGCCACTTTTATGTTGGCAATAGCTTATTTGAGTGGGAAAAGTTGGGCTGATAAAGATTGTATGAACAAGGGCTATCAGAACATGGTATAGACCTGGAAGGGATGATAGAAACAAGGAAGAAATGAAATGGAGACATCTCCACTTGTGTCAAGAACAATGTAAAACGTGTTGGAGTTCAAAACTTATCTTGAAGAAAAATCTGAAAAGAATATGCTTCAAATCTTCTCAGCTTGAACTAGAGATCTCACCACCATGACCTGTGTTGCTGCCGTTACTTGATGTGTAAGTCTGTGGCTGCAAGAGGGTGTGGGGTAGGAAACCCCCCCTTGAAAAAATTGAACCAACAGAACCACTAGATGTGTTCTCAAATAATGGCATCCGGCTGGAGAAAGACTCCTTGCTTGAAATGAATTCAGGCCGTAGATCTGAAGATGACGAGGATGGAGCCAAATTCACTATGGAGAATCCAATTGGGTAGGGAGCAACAGGCATATCAGAAAGAGAAGATGCAGAAGGACTGTAGCTCAAAGTTCCCACCGGATGATCAAATTTGCATGTCGGCCCAAACTTGCATACTCCATGTTGGGCATAGTATGAACAAATCTGAGCCCCCTGCCATAACAATAAGATATTCATTACAACTATAAAACTATTGCAGCCCTCAGCTACTAATGACCAGAAAAAATAGTGCCAATGCAAAATAATAGTGCAATTGTCAGAGGGCAAATTAAGCATCTAAACAGACAAGATTGATGGATGCAAGAATTACAGAAAATGTTATTTGCCTTAGAGAATTCTAAGCATGACATTAGAAGTTTGAAAGTCCAATCACTGCACTTATCTTTTAAGCTCCTCTCCAAGCTCTCTTTGCTCTTATATCAAGGAATAGATATTGTAAAGGGATCTACAGAACTTCCACCACTCGCTTTACTCAAACAAACTTGATGAATGCTGGCATGCAAGGATATGGGAAATACATTGCAATGAATTTAGAATAGAGGAAATAACAGCTTATCGATTATAATGTTGCCCAACATACAATTTCAAGTTACAGGTTTCATGCGAAACAAATGGTCAAGTGAAAAAGTTGAGTGTTACCTGCATTTAGAGGCAGTATAATAGAAGCTTGCTATATGTTGTTGATTTCTTTTCTTTGGTAAGATAGAGCTTGCTATAAATGTACCATTAATTGTTTAAATTGCTTACATTCACTACTATATGAAATGCTGGTATATAAAATTATATCATGCTAACTTTTCTTAACCTACACAACTGATACAGCTTATGCTGAAAAATTTCTAGCATATTTCATTCTAAATATCATGTTTCTGTATAATTATATGTAGTGTCTATCTATAATTTTTCAGTTCATTTTTTAGCAATGGCCACCTGCAGCAGCCCAAGATCACCTAAAACTAAATGAAATGGAAAATTTATGCTTTTGGACAAAAACTTCAAAACTTGAAGGAAACTACATAAAATTAAAAAATAGGAAACAATATAAAACAAATTGGAAAAATTACATGAACTAAATAGTTGTTCTATTTCACACAAGAAGAAAATAAAAAAGAGATCTGATTCATAATCTCAAGTTTCTCATCCTGCCAATTATTTGGGATCATTTCGTCTTCCATCATGCCCAAACAAGGATAAAACTTTCAATAGAACACAGTAAGTAGAAGGTTATTGAAGTGCATTATTTTTCTGTCCCAGAAACTGAAAAATTACCTAATCTATGTTGGTATAGATATAATGAATCAAAAAATAGTAGCTGGGATTACCTATTCTGCAGTAGCAAATAAAAGGCTGTGAAAGTACACCGTGAAAAGTTTTAGTATAATATATAATGTGTTCGCCATTGTTATTTCAATAAAAGCTCTGGATATTTCGTGAGTTTGCTAAAATTGTTCGGCAATTTACTTTCTACAACATGGAAAAGGGTATCTTCTTTCACATTAAATACTGCAGGCATATAGTTTGTAGAGAAATAATGTCTTCCTGATCACCTCAAATTTTTCAAAAAAATCATAACATGACATGAACTGATAAAGTATGACATTCATCTACAATTCACAAAGATAATAGTATTGCAACCTGCATAAAGGATGTCTCTATTGAACAGGTGCCAACTGATCAAGCCAGGCTTAAGCCAAGGTTTGACCATGCCAAACTCAGAACTATATGCATCGATGTGAGCCCGATTCTACCCCCATTTGTCCTGAAGTCTTAACATTCAAACTGGGTCCTACAATCATGGTCTTCAAATCTTAGGCTCCCAATGGCCCAGAGCTGACCTGAAACCAGACTCAAGCTGGCTAGCCCATGCATGTAAATGTTGTTACCATCCAGAACAAGAATATATGGAGAAAAGGGGAGGAGAGAGACAGGGAGAGAAGGGGGAGAGAGCTCTCCAAAAATCACAAACATACCATCCTGAAGATCCTGATCATATATGCTTAATAATCTGAAATTTCCACAAAAGCCCGAAAAACTTACAGTGAAATTTTAGCGATGGGCTAAAATTCTAAAGACAAATTAGGATTTATAGATTTCTTTGCCATGCAATATTCATGCGTAAAAGATAAGTAACAGTGTACCTTCAGTCATTATTGCAATTTAAGGTACAGAGTGGGAGAGACTTCAACACTTCACTGTCGACTAGCCTGCTCCCTAGCCACTATAGCCTTGAGATAAAACATAGTGAGAGAGGAGAGCAACCTAGGGCACAGGCTGACAAGACAGAAACTTAGGAGAGGATTAAAGGTTTTCGTCAAAGAGATGGTTGGGGATTAGATAAAGCCCTTTATACTGCAATCTAGCTGCATCCAATTTTAGCATGAATTGCTAGGATCCAACAGGCAAAAGTTCATGTTCAAGCCTAGGATCCAACGGTCAAGTTGAGCAAAACCCAGGAGACCGATGCCCCTACTTCAGTGTCACGAACCAACTAGACATCCTGGTTCCACTTGCTGACCTATGTGGAGCCATACTTTTTTGGCAAGAAAAGTGGTCTTGCCATATAAAAAACCTCTCTCTTAGAGAGTGTATTTTACACTCGTCAATCAGAATAAAAGAAAACAAATTTTCAAACTGACATGAAATTTTCAGTTGTACAATGCTTTGACCACATCAATTAGTTAATACAGTTAAGAAAGGCATCAATTGTTTGACCTGACAAATCTAGTCACATCCTTAGAGCTCGCCTTGGAATGCAAAGCATAAACAATTTAATTCTAAAATCAAGGTTCGAAAAAAACTTCTCGACAACAGAGATGGTTAAAAAAAAAAAGATTGAACCAGGTACAGATGATGTCATAATGAAATAGCTACTCAGTCAATGAAGCTGGAACTGTACCCTGTGATGCAATGCAAGAGTAACTGGTCAGCATTACCCTGAAATGACTGATGTGGCAAGAAGTTGAACTACTAGTGGAGCAACATAAGATATTTTGGGCATGCAACACAACATAACCGAATTTTAACCAAATTTTCTTCTTTACTTACAATAAGCAGATGCATCTTACTAAGAATATCTGGATCTAACTAAAATGCTATTATCTAATTTTCAAGAAAAATTATCCTTTTGGGCTTAAAAAGCATGTCTTATCATACTTAATCAACAATATAAAGTCCATTATACTTCTGAACAAGGTTCACCATACCACTGCATAACATCCTATACTAGGCATACCACACCGTATTAATACCAAACCGAGACTCGATACATAAGGCATGCAGAGTCTTGGTATGCCGAACCAATCCATATCAGGTGTACTGACACTGCACCAGTATGGTACTGGCACAGGGTCCGATACCAAAATGCCGAACCTTGCATCACGATTTCACCAATAAAGATTGCATTATCAAGTAGGATATTGAACAAATTATTAACATAATGAAAGGATTTGGTCGATAAGCATGTCACAGATCCAGATTTCTTAAGCAAGGTAATAAGAATTCATAGGTTTCGGGACATAAGAATGCATAATAGTACCATCAATTATCAGGAAGCAGGAGAAGAAATGTCAGATATGACAGAAGCAAATGATTAGGGATAGTGGAGAATGCAGATAAGATACAATAGCATCTTATTTAATCCACTAGAAATAGCAACTTGGAAGATGAAGCTTCATCAAGTTGCATTTGATAAAGCTTTATTACCTAAACCAGAAGTGGCTGCAAAAGCATATGTCGGTGTGGGAGTTGACAAAGCAAGCTCTCAAAGAAAATATTAAATTAAAAAGCCCACATAGGAAGCATGTATGGTAGCAGGATACTGAAGTGATTATAAAGCAGGTACAGAACCTTGGAGGCTTAAACAATAACTTCTAGCAGAGTTTGCAGAACCACTTATGTTTTTAAAAAATATCTTATTAGTCTTTTGAAAATGGGCTGATTTTAAGTGCACATGTTGTGTCTGCTCCATGATTTTTTTTAAGAATATTATATGCTCCATAATTTGCTCATGCTTGTTTAATATCAGCTAGCAGAAAATCATAATTTGTTCCATTAATTATTGCTGCTCTTTGGATCCACACATTCCATTGGGATTGATAAAGACTAAGTTTTTGAGTACCATTCCTTACCAGAATTACCATATAGGACTTGTAGGAAATTGGTATGCAGTATGTGCCCTGTACCGAGTTACTAAGGGATGTAATGTACTGTGACTCGGTACAGCCTATACTGGTGGGTTGCTGGTAATGGGTATTCCAGTACTTAAACCTTGGTTGTGACCATTTTCTACTATTCCAACTCACACGGCTTATGTCAAAAGTCCTTAAGGAATTATATGGCCCATTCTTCATTGATAGGGTCATCTTCTTTATTTGTTGTAAAATTTGCTTTCTCCTCTTCTCCAGGAATATGTAATTCTTGAATATATATTTTGCTATATCATACAATGTATGGCACTATTATTCATTAAAACAATCACATATACATTATTAATTTACAAGCTTTACAAACAAAAGAGCTTCTAATAGCACTGTAAACAAGCCAAGCTTGAGCAAGCTGGGCTTAGCTCAAGCTCAGCTCATTTTGTAAAGTCGAGCACGAGCCATCTCATTTAGTTCCAAGCCACACTTGAGCAGCTCGCAAACAGCTCATTTAAGAGATCTAATGAGAGCATGGCATCCCTCATGACTATGAAATACATAAACATATACATGCATATGCACATACATATAAACATGAACATATGTATATTGAGCTAATTTCTATTATTATATTTTAATAGTGGTTAAAATGCACTCTTATATAATTCATATCAATTTTTAATTAACTATAACTATAAAATCACTATAAAAATAATTAAATTAATATATAATATAATTTATTCCTATTTCAAACTTAAGCAAGGCATAAGATGCTCATAGACAAATCACTCATTTGAAAGACTTGATTTTTAAGATTAACATCTCCATGTTTTATCAATATGGAAGTACCGTTAACTCAAACAACTTAATGTGACATGGAATTCTTTTTAACTTTTTGTGCACAAGTATTGGGATAAAATAATGAAAATTATTTATAAGCATCTAATGTGGCATGCCATAAGAATTCAACTTTCTTGGAAATGCGTGAGCACATTATATTTCTCTCCTCCTTCTATGTAGTTAGGAGTTGCCTTATGACAAGAAAAATGACTAGCTTAAGTTTTGGCATTTCACATATTTGCTTCCAGTGTGGCACGTCAAAGCAATCTTCAATTAACATTATTCTTTCTCAATAACGAGATTCAACTACCGGATATCCTTCAAGTTCAAATGAATTTTCCTCATTATATCACTAAGAACCCCACATAACTTAGTCATTTACTTTAGAATTTATTGATTTTTTTCATGAGTTTCCTTTTTCTTCTTCTTTTTCTTTTGTGGCAACACCAAGGTTGGGAATGGTGTTCCATGCCCTTCAATCAAAGAGAAAGTATGCACCAAATTCACAAGGACATGGTTATATTGTCAACCATGATTTAGCAAGTAAATAACATTAAGACTGATGTGTAAGAAAAAGATGGTTTTGCATGTTGTTGCATGTCTATAAAGATTAAGCATAGAATTGGTACTGACAACAAATATTTTATTCAACCAGCTCAACTTCCTCAAACTCATCCAAGTCATAATAAACTAAAGGTGCTTCTAGTTCACAATGTCATACAAAATTTTCAAATCACCTTGTTAAACAAACTCATCCTTTCTTGTTGGAGTATTGATAGTCAAAAGAAATAAGCATGATAGTGTTGATAAACATTCACTGAATAAAAACGCCATGATTTCTAGAAATACATTTACAATGCTAAAGGGTGTTAAATATCGAAATTTATTTGCCTGTTTTACAAATGAGAGCAACAAGAATGGTTTGCTGATTTGCTCCTTTTAAGGATGTTCAGTCACAAAGAAATACATAAATTTTTGGTTGCATAATTCTTGATAACATGCCAAGTGATTAACTAAACTGTAAATTAAATCCCTTTAATTCAGACTTTCTCCACTTCATTTTAAATATCTCCCTTTTCACATCACTGAACTCCCTGTACCTTCACATAGATAAAACACCTCTCTTCCACCCTATTACCGATTAATTAATCTAAGTCCAGCATCTCATGCCAGCAAGTTCGCCATTATTAGTTAAGATCCCAGAGAAAACAACAATTCTTCTACACACCTCTTCTTCTACATAGTCCTATGCATTTTATCTCAAACTTCTGAACAAAAACAGGGTTTCTTTTCCCACTGGCCATCTCGCACAAGTGATTGGGTAATGCCTGCCTATCCATTTTCAAAGCCAAATCATTCACAGGGTCATCTCCCAGTGAAGACCTCTCGTTTAAATCATCCAAGATAATATGATTTAGAACTCTCATATATACTGTCACTCTCATCTAAATTCCCAATCACCACTTTTAAGTCAAACCCGTGAATCTCTCAAAGGGCACAAAACAATAAACAAATGCTCTAGCCATAAAAAGACAATTATTGTCAAATTATGTCTCTTATCACAAAATTTTGCTTACCTTTTCCAATTTATAGGTATCATTTTCACAAATTTCAACTCATTAGTTAGAGGTGGCTGAGGAAGAACAGTTTGTATAACCAAAGGATAATGCAATTCATAATTCTTGAAAACAAGAAAGTTATCAATTATAGAAATGCAAGATTCCCCCTACAAATGGACCTAATTTAATTTTCAGAGTGAAGCAATAATGGAGGGAAATAAAGTCAAACTGAAATGAGAATTTAAATGCCTGGATGCACATATGTACCTGAAGCATTTCCTCTTACTAGGTATATTATACGTATTACCTGATAGGGTACCCCTAGATCATGATAAGTTTTAGATGTTCTAAAGTAACTAAGTTCCACAAGGAAATTGATTTATGTATAATGCCCCAGAAACTTTTATGCAGAGTACTAGGAAAATAACGAATTCTCAGCCTGCTCAAGGTTTAATAAAAGTTACAGGTTGTACTACAACTTTCAGCTTAGGCGGTCCTACAAATGCAAATATCAAATCAGACTGCACATCCCAGTCAGTATATTTTAGTATAATAGATACTATTTTCATTTCTATATATTAGGGAACCAGCCCAATATTTTATGTTATAAAAGAGACTAACAATAGGTGGAGATGCATACCGGACGAAGAGGGAGGCCTAGAGGGCTAAGGACACAGTTTGTTTTTGGTATGCTCCAGTCTCGTGGATGATGGTATTTACATGTTGCTCCAAATTTACAGTCCCCTGTCCTCATGTAGAACTGGCACTCAGGTTGGCCAGGTCGCTCTGGAAACATTTGTTCTCTCTCACTACTGCTTGAAGGCCGAGCTAAGGAAGATGCCGATGTATATGGTACTTGGTAGGCAGGGACTGAAGTAGTTACCTGGTCAGACAACCCATACAAAGGTCCTGTTTGAACAGTTTGCTGCCCACCAGGAGAGACTACCGGGCTTATAGGCGCCTGCTCATATAGAAGAGTACATATAAGATATCTCAACTTCGCTCTCTTGTCACTTTACACGGTAATAAGCAGAAGACAAACTTATGCGCCAAGAGAATTTTACAAACCGGATAAGGACCCCAACCCTGAACTGGAACAACTCCAGGAGAAAGCAACATGGGACCATAAGATCCTGGCATGTATGATCCAGGCAACACTGAAGGCCTTCCAACTTGCCAACTGGCCAAAGGTGGATACTGATGAGGTGAAGGAACTGAAGGAGGCTGCACCGTCGGATAAAATATAGGTGCAGGTAAAGGCATTGAGGCACCATCAGGTTGTGGATGATGGAATTTGCAAGTCAAACCAAACTTGCATTGTCCTGTCTTCATATAGTAGGAGCACTCTTTCTCACCCTGCATTTTTGTAAGCCCACTACTATGATCAGCAATCTCAAACTAAACTGCATTAAAATAATGAAATAACACCCGCTAATGAAAGAACAAAGCAATCAATACAAATGTATAACAAAAAAGAAAAATCACCAACCGGCCGTAGTGGGTATCCATAATAATTTAACAACACTGGCTGCTCAGATCCACCACCTTGTCTTGGGTGGTGGTACTTGCACGTAGAACCAAATTTGCAAGTTCCAGTCTTCATGTAGTACTGCAAAACATCATGTAAAAGGTGGGCGTCCATTGAACCACCAATTTAACCATCATAATAGCTCGGTTTCAATTTGCTTTACTGAATTATGGTGTTTGAGATCAAGCCAGCATGCCAAGTTCCACAATTGAAAAAGATATAATACCTACCTCACATACAGGTTGTCCCACATGTTGTGGATACTCCACTACTCCAGTCCTTCCAGCTCCAGCTAGCTAGATAAGGCATCCATACATACCATAAATTCATCAAAAGATAACCCAATTGTCGGAAAAAGCTACCAAGCATGGAAATTTCACATCTTGCTGGATTCAATACCTCAAAAATAAAAAGTGTAATCAAAGAACTAAACCTACTACCAAATTAACTCAAAAGCGATAAAACCACCCACATTGCAAGCAACATAACTGATAATATTGAAAAAACTACAGTGAGACCTAGTTGAATCAATTGAAAAGGGAAGGTCCAAGGATCCCTACCGCTCCATGATCGCGGGGATGATTGTAGCGGCACCTCTCGCCATAACCACATGACCCGGTACGGATGTAGTAGGCGCAGTCGGGCTCCCCGGGCCGCTCCGGGTACGGCGAGTCGCCGCCGCCCAATCCCAACCTCCACATGGATGCTACCACATAGATCAACACAAGAAAAATCAATCAACTCTCATCAGCCAATTCCACTCCCAATCCCCCCACTCTAAACCCTAACTACTCCCCCACCTTTCCACCCCCACCCCCCCACCCCCCAAAAAAAAACAAAAAGAATAAGGAAAATCAGGGAAAATATCTAAGAAAAGAAGTATCAACTACCTTCCAAGCCGGTGTCGGGATCCGGGTGGGCGCCCTCCGCTGCAGGGCTCCGTCTGTACAGCTCCATCCCGGGACGCGGATGGACGTGCGTGCCGGCTTTCTAGACGGCTCCCAAATGTTCTGGAGGGCCCCGATCGAGCGCGATTGGCCGAATGGAGAGAGATTAACGCCTTTAAAAGGATCGATTTCCCTCGTCTTCGGATCGTGTTCACCGATTTTTCCCCTTTTTTCTCTTTTTTTTTCTTCCTTTTCTCTCTTTTTTCTGGTTTTTGTTCTCTCTCTCTCTCTACACACACTCAGCTGCTTTCTTTCCTCCCCGTTTTCAAAGCGCTCTGATCTTTCTCGCTCTCTCGCTCGGTCCTTTTCGTCTCGTGGTTTTCATACCCGCCAAGGAAAGGGGAAAGTTCGCATTGGTTTATTGCCCCTCTCGAATGGTAATTTCACAAAAAATAAAAAACTAGGCTTACTCTACCTACAATTACTAAAATACCCTGAGTATTCGATTTCCAATAGGACGGAATTACCTCCCGGTGCTGACGCGGCGTGTATCTTTGAGCCGGTGGCCGCTGTCGGGAATGATTTTCCTCGTAGATCACGGATCGGAGACGCCCGTGTCGCGATGGATGGGCCAGAAGTGCACGTGGCCGCCGACGATGAAACGTTGTTGGAGATCGTCCTCCTCCTCTATGGGGCTCAGCGGATCCGCCGCGTCCTCGGAGAAAGGAGACTGTCGGCGGTAGGGGTATTTTAGTAATTTGCAGCTTCGGTGGCGAAGTAATGGGGAGCGGTGGTGGAGGGATATTTTGATCATTTGGTGTGTCGGAGAGAGACGGGGAGGCCGGACGGATACGGGCCCGGGTATGGGCTATTGACCATATGAGGCGTGGACATCTGAGGGCGAGATGGGGCCCGATAGACCGGTCTGGAGATGGACCGGCCGGCTCAGAAGGAGATCATGGACGGTTGGGATCGAGTCTCGCTGGGCATTGATGGCTTGGAGGTGACGAGTAGGTGGGTACGGGACCGGGGTCGCCGGGAGTCAAGAGTGCAACCGGGAAACACCGGTGGACGGGGAAGGGGGTTGAGGAGGGATAAAAGTGGGGCCCTCTTTACCGGGAGCAGCCGGTGAGCGACGGAAGACTTGGTTTTTGACTTGGACCGGGGAAGCCACGGGTTCCCATCTGGCCTCGGCCTCTGACAAAGATCGATGGGTGGCAGCGGGAACGGCGCACGTGGGACCCACCATAGAGTTTTACGTGTTAGGAGCTGATTGGATATTCAGAATGACGTTAGACTATGCGGTGACCATGAAGCAGTGGTGAGTGATCAGTTGCGGCAGCTGGCTGGTTTCTGGATCGCAGGATCAGTGGATTCTGGGAGAGACACGGTTGTATCTTCCGTGCGAAAAGAGGGGCTCACCTTCCTTCGGTGCGAATCCACCGTTGAATCACCGACCAAACAAATGTCAAAATGATCTAACGCCGGCATTCTTCCTCAAACTCTGTGAAAACTCCCTCAAAGCAATTGGTGGGTGATCCAATAGTATATTTGCAAAGGAAGGTGATTTTTTCTCTCGTACAAAAAGATGCAACCCTAATGGGAGCATATATAACATGATAGTTGCTTGATTGTCTATAGATGGAAGAAATCTACTTTGGGCACATTGCACAATTGTTATGCCCAATTGCTCCAAAAACGAACACAAAAATGAGCATGATTTTTGTGAGGTTTGGGATCTTTGTCCACAACTTGATTTGCATAGATATCATCGTCAATATATTTTACATAGTAGATTTTAGTCTCTAGTGTCTCTTCAATATACCAAAATACTTATTAATAAAATATAAATATACCATATGATACACTCGAGTTTCTAAATTTTTATAAATTTTTATACTATATCGAGACCTTAGAAAGCCTTAGTTCCTTTTAACTCAGTTGAGTTAAAATTTTCATTCTTCTTGAACACTGGTTACCAATGAGATGATGGATACATAAGTTTTTCTAAAGACTTGGAGACAGAGAGGCGACTTTCTTGGGAAGGGTGTATATTAAATTGACTCAACTCAAGTAACATTGTGCAACATACATTTTTGAAAGGTTTGGTTTGATTAATATTGGAATATGGTCTCTGTTACGGGAGGTTCCCTGAATTTAGTCCCACATCGGCCGTGTAGCGGGAAGGTCTGTACCATATAATGGGAGGCTCAATCACCCTTCCTTTAGGAGGCGCCTTTTGTGGGGCAAAACTGTGAGGCGCCGTGAGGAGGGCTCCGGGTACGGTACGCTCGACTCCCGAATCGGACCCAAAGCGGACAATACCTTCTGGAGGACACTCTCTCTTCTGCTGCTCGGCTGGTGTGTGGGCTCTGCTGGTGACGGGGTGCAAATCCCGCATCAGTCTCTATGGACTCCATTGTATTTCATTAAGAGAGAGAACCATATAGAGATCATATCAATTCTTATCAAAGGAAGAGATTTAAATGGCAGCAAGTGATTGAGCTTAGTAGTTTCTCATAGAAAATTATTAACTCTAAAGATATGGTAATATGGAGAAGACAAAACTATTTAAGCTTTAGATGTATTCATACAAAAATAGATAATATAGATGTTATGGATCTAATTTCATATTCTAGAGACCTTAAAAATGATCAACCAGCATCGACTATAACTCCTAGCCTTCCAAGTTAAGGATGCAAGTTCAATTCCAATATGCATGATCTATGAATCACGTCATAAAAGACAGGATGACAAAGCATTAATACAAATATAATCAACACTCACATAAAATATAAATAAAATATTAAAAAATAAATAACAAAGAATAAAGAGCCTTGGGTTAATAAAAATTGAGGATAAGTTTTTTCCCGTTTTGCTAGATTAATCAAATGATTTACCGCTACTTAATTATGATTTTAGTACAAATACGTCCAATGGTATTAGCAAAGCATAAGATTGTAATACCGAGAGAAAATAATCCATTCTCATGGTATCGATATCATGGTGCAACAAAGTTGGCAACCTAATCAGCAGCCGCATTCCCTTCTGCAGGTGTGAGAAGCTTCTAGGGAACTTGTATATCCACCATTGAAGTAGTGGAATTATCTTTTGTTAGCCATGTCCAAGAGTTATGCAACGTGAGCTCAGCATGGGAGATACCAGCCCATGCTTTCACAAAGCTCGGCAATGGGCATCGTTGTCTTGTAAAGATGGCCAAGGCATCTGTAAATCCTTGGTCTAACATCAATGATAGAACGCCGGGCGCTACGTATAAGGAGTATAAAATGTTCATTTCGGCAACTGTGACCTATGAAGTAAATAATGGGAACTAGTAGTTTCTTATGAAATAAATAATCCAAGGATATTGGACTTTGCTAAAACCTGGGTCAGTCTACTAAATTCAAGTGCTGGACTCGTCCTTGCAAGCATGCAATGTTTTACCTAATATTTAGTTGTGTAAGTTCGGTCCAACTAGGGCTAAGTATTGCAAACTATTAAAAATAGTTTGCTGTTTTTAACTATAGATATGAGTATAAAATATAGATATGAGCATACTTAACCTACTTTGCTAGTAGAATATAATTAAAAAATTCAGCAAAGCAACCAAACAGCTGAAGATAAACATGGTCCAAATTGGATCATATTCAAAATGCGCTATTAATCAAGGCTTTGCCCATCGTGTTTCACACTAGTGGCCATGTTTGCATTTTTATCATTATTGCCACTACAAGTTCATCAAGATAGGTGCTAATTTGTATGGAGGTTGCATATAAAAGTAGAAGTATTTATAACACAATTTGTTGTGATTACATATATATATATATATATATATATATATATATATATATATATATATATATATATTCCTCCTTGCTCCTAAATTCTTGATCTTTCATGGCAACTTATACTGCAAAGTACCATTGGAGCTAAAAATGCAAGTGGTGCTTACCAAATATATAGCTACTTTAATCACTGTAATCATGATTAGATTAGAAAAATATGAAAAATTTCTATTCATGCCTGTCCATTTGATGCAACAGGTGCTCTCCTGACCTAATATATATGATATATTGCCAGTCCTATTGGATTCTCTGTTTTGAAAAAATATGCATTACGCTGTTGAACAGGCTTGTTTAATTTTAAAATCTACAGGTGCAGCACGGAATGGAAATTGCAAATAATATGATCCAAACATATTAGCTTTTAAAATTTGAAACATAGACTAATAAACTTGAAAGAGTGAAATATCTACCAGATATGTGGCATCTGAAGCTCATAAGGGAATTAATGCTACTGCATCTAACTACAAGCCCAATGAAACGAGTTATGCAGCCCATCATTTGTGCATCACTCGGTGAAGTAGTAGCACCGGTTGGAAGTGATAAGGTTCACTTTGTAGACAAGACTTTTAGTTACCATCCTATAATCAAATGATCAATGACTTGAGTGCATCAAAGAGCTTAACATGAACTGACCTTTAGTCCAGAGATGGAGTAGGTGGTAATATAATAACTAATCTAGTGCAAAATTTAAGAAAAATATTAAAAAAAAGTTATGCTCAAAATGCAGTAGGCCGAGTTGCACAAAGTAGGCATGATGTTAATATAATAACTAATCTAGACTAGAGACTTCTTAACTTTTCTCTAGCAAAAGCAAGGTCATTCTGCCCAAGGTTTGCCATCTTGATATCGGACTCTGTACCAGTGTCACACTAGCACAGTACCGGTATAGTACGGTATAGAGATTTTTTGACATACTGAGTATTGGTACGCCATCCGTACCGGTATGGTCCTTGAGAGTTTCCATCTTCCACTAGCAGTCCCTGAGGCACTCCACACGTGCCTTCTTTAACGACGGTGTATTCGGTTCAAGATCCGCTTATAGGAGAGAGACAAGAGTTCGACGGCTAAATCAAGAGTGCAATTATCAAATCTAAGATAACACTCATAGAGCCATCAATGCACCCTCGCACATTGTCACAACCATTTATATGGTCATGAATTAATTCATCTGATCATCGACATGATCTTTTATCCCTTGCTTTCATCTAACAGATAATCCATAACTACAAGGGCAACATCATCTAATGTTTGGTACATTTAAGTGTTTTCTTTCTCTTTATTAATGAGGCCATGCTTGTCAGTCAATTATCTAAATCGGGCTAAAGCTAGCCTAAGTGCAAGTTAGAGAACATTACGTAGATTGTGCTTGCCCAAGGTTTTCAAAGGCCAACATCACAGCTAACTTGAAGAACAAGATATTTATTTGTCTTGGTTGAGCTGGAGGACTAGAATCAAGATACTCCCATATTTCAATCAAATATGATGCAGTGATCAAGATATAAAAATATCAGTTGAAGTCGCAGGAGCAAGATTAATTACTGCATTGACAATAAATATGAGAAATATTAGAAATCTTGACCAATGGCGAAAATCTCTAAATATATTTGACATATATCATTCCAATACCTCATCCATGATGAAGGTGAAGGACCATGTTTAATCGAGCGAGGAACAATTAACCTAGCTAATTCAAAAAGTGGGCTAGATATATAAGGTACATTAACTAAGTGATATTTGAAAGATAACAGAGAGAGAGAGAGAGAGAGAGAGAGAGAAGGGTCAAATTCTATATATTCTTCATGCAAAGCCCATGGTACAAAGTAACACAAGTCCTGCGGTCCAACCCCCAGTCTTGGAAAACTGGGGAGTAGAACCGAAACAGTGACACCTTTCTTTCATTCAAATTCATACGGGTAGAGAAGAGAGCATATTCTACTCAGACTGCAACCATTCCTCCTGCCATCAACGGGACACGCCAAATCCTGGAGACCCGATCACCAAGATCTCCTGGTCTCTCTCTCTCTCTCTCTCAAACACAGACAGAAACACACGCATACTCTCCTCTGTGAGCTATCTCTACTCTATATATAATATCAGAGCTCGGTCGCCGTTTCTCCCTGTAGCACAGGCTATCGAAAATCCTCCCCTACCTCGGTGCATGGAGATCGAAATCGAACGTACGCTGGCCGGATCGCACATTCCACGTACCTATGTACGATCTAGTAGGGCACTGTAGTCATCTCTCATCTCCTCCTCTCCACTGTTTCCATTCCTCCATTGTTTCATTCTTTCAATCTCATCAGCACTTCCTTTGGATGATGGCTTCGCACGTCTTCCAGTAAGGCAACGCCTGTGTGTGTGCGTGCGTGTGAGACAGAGGGAGAGTTGCAGTTGTAATGAGAACAATGAGGAGTTTGTGGAAATAATTGAGGATGGTTACTGAGCAGTCGTTTCATGAACGTTCATATCATGAATCTTAGCTGTTGTTATAAAGAGAGTTTGCAGCATGACAATGTTAGTAGTTTCATGTTGTTAATCCAACATCATGCATCATTTGAACTATCTATGCACCATATGCATGGCATGTGGTTAATTTGTGACAAATGTTATGCAACTAGAACATTAAGAAACAACTATGAGGATCCGTGTGGGCGTGTGTTTAGTTCCATATCGGTTATTTGTCGGGTAAACCTTGGGTACTTATATAGGATCAAGAAACCCAAATAATACCTTTTAGCTAGCTATTTTGGGTGAGGTCCTGAGTTGTTTCAACAACTTCGAAGAAACTGCAGGATTAGCACCATATAGGATAGAAACTTTATTAAACTTAAGCTTATTTTAAGCATCATTTATTAGGCTTATAAATTATTTTTCCTTTTCTCTTTTTTTTTTTAATGATAGTTAATGCATCAGCTGGTTGCCATCTCACAAGATGGACATGTTTCATGCATCGGTTATATGAATTCTTAAAATGGCATCGGCAGCCAAATGCTAATCAAGATGTTGATATTATGACTTCTAAGTACACGTTTACCTATCTTTATTTTGATCATATTTCCTGTCTGAAAGCTCTCAATTAACAGAAGGTACAACAGAAACCACCCCTTAATAGCATTGTGAATAATTCGACACTTAATACACATTAAAATAACGGCTGTATGAGTTAGAGAATTTTTTTCTTCGAAGCCAGTTCTACAGTTTTTAAAATTCACATAAAAAAAAAATTCTTAATGGATCAAACAAATTCTCCGTATCCATAAATTTCCCAAGATTTTAAACTTCTTAGTTGAAAATAATTTAATTTTACTCATGCCATTCTCACATATTGATAAGACCTTTTGCTCAAAATAAATCTAGGTAATACGATAATATATGCATGTATAAATAAATCTACCATTCCCAAGGCCAGTTATTCAACGGCAAAATCACTGAAGTGTTGAAGGTCAGTTACTTTGTAACACATGATATCTGACAAATACTGAAATCCAAACAACTTTTGTGTTCCTTTTATCATGTACTACATTTTGACTGAGCCATGAGTGTTTCCTGAACCTATCAGTACAATAATGCTAGGCTTGACATAGTTCACCCTAAGTCCTAGATAATTCTTTCCTCCTTCAGCTCAACTGGTCTGATCCTGAAAGCATAGCTTGGCCTGAATCAATTTGGCCTGGCTTGTAAAAAAATATAAAATATATAAATAAATCTACCACTTGTCCTATAAGCTTAAACTGATAGGATAAGATAGATTTTCTTTAATGAGTGAGCCCAGCATATGAAATTTTTAATAATGGGGTTAAAGAGTGCGGAGACATGATTCAAACTCAGGACTTCTGCTCTGATACTAGGTTAAATCACTACTTGTTCCAAAAACTTAAGCTAATAGAATGAGGTAGATTTATTTATATATTTTATATTTTCTTACATGGCCAAGTTTAATTTTGTGTATGTGTGTGTGTGTGTGTGTGAGAGAGAGAGAGAGTCATTGCTTATTAAGCATAACCTAGATTCAAGTTAGGCCAGGTATACAGCTCAACCTGGCCAGCTCATATTCAACTGTTAGCTTGTCTTAAGCTTTTCTTTCACACAACCACTCTGTTTTCAAGAGAAGGCAACCCATGCCCTTTGAGACTTTGAGATGCGTGAAGCCATGAACATGCAACAATAATATCCCTCGTTACCTTTTGTTTCTATAGTATTTGCATCATCATGTTAATGGATTAAGTAGATTAAGGTGGGCAAGTCACCAACCATCTCTCTCTTCTCACTTCTTTCTCCCATTGTAATTTATAGTATTTGTTTCATCGTGTTAATTAATTACGGAGATTAAGGTGGGCAATCACCAACCATGTATCTCTCTCTCTCTCTCCGCACTTCTTCCCCACTATTATAACCTAAAGTCAAAGTAGGATAAAGACATCCCCCAAATCCCGGGCGACCTATGGTGTGGACAAAAGCATGGTTTTGGGTGTTGTGCCAGTTCCATTTCTACTACAATTTGGTAAAGGAAAACTCACTCCCCACTTAAATTTTATTATCTCACACCCCTTCAATGAGTCCCTCCACCCTCATTATTTTCTTCTCTTATTTAATCACGTTATATCCCCACATTGACCACCTTTCCTCACATCTTTTTAGATGGGCATGATTCTCCTGCTACAGCTATTATTTTCTACATTTACCCATTTATATTACCAATCTCATAGAAGTGAATATGATCTAACTTTTATGCAAGCTTATATGCACCCAAGGAAAAGATTAACCTTCTTGCAGTTCGTTATGCATGCATTGTTAGAGCCTGATGGCTTGTGGAGGACCCTTTTGTTCTATTACTAAGGAGTAGGCAGACAAGGCTAAGGTTGGAGCAGTGCTTGAAATGCTGCTTTAGTAAACTAGGCACAGAAGAAGGGTAACTTCTCATAAACATCTGCTATAGTGGAGCCTGCTCCTTTTTTCCAACACTGAAGAGGATAAAAAGGAGCTCATCATATGCATCAAAGTAAATAAACACTTGAGTGGAGAAGTCAAGGGTCAGAGATTCCAAGACCGACCATGTCGTGTCACAGATGATTTAAAATCTAATGAACTTATAATTCTTAGCGCAGTCACCCTCTTCATGTTTCTTCTTCCTTTTCTAACGTAATATATTAGTATGGTGTGCTTCTGTAATGAGACTTGGACTATGGTAGTGACTGGTGGGGCATTAGGTTGCTTTGGCTATGGATTGCCAAAAACAAGAAAAAGATGCAGTACGGCCGTTGGATTAAATTTGGCTAAGGTTTGATGAGGCCAAGCAGAAAGGATGCAATGGCAGCTCCCCTGTTTCCACTTGTTATTATTCTACTAATCAAATTCATATGGGACCCACTAAATAGTCTCTGTTGTTGGATTAAGCAAATATGTGCTGATCCTTTTCTTTCTTTTTGACCCCTCAATGTTCTCATTGCCTTTCCAAATTACTTTTGAAAGAGACATGAAATCTATAGTTCTCTTTCTTTAGCTAATTTTGATATGATTGTCTCTTGAACTGTTATAGTTAGGACTCAAACGAGCATGCGACTACTGCTCTAATCTACAACCATTTGCTTAAAATCTAAGTTCATAACCTTATAGGCTTGGAGGGACAATGATAATTTTACAAGCACATGAAGCAGACAAAAAGAAGGTGAGTCAAAGGGAGGAGACCCATGGGGCCGACTTAAGGATCCCCCTCATGTGACACTCACTTAAGCTATGGATTGCCCCCACTTAGCAAGACAGTACTACTTCAAAGAATGTCTTGATTGGTTGAAAATTTTCCATATTAGTTTTTAGATCACCCTAACTGCTCCAATTCAAAATTTTGGAGCAGACAAGATGCTCCTCAGCAATTCGAACCATTTTTATCTTGCTTAAAATGCGGAAGCTTATGCCAAATCTTACGTCGGAAAAGAAGACTTGGTCTGACCACATTTTAAATTCAAATGTTGAGAGATGCCACATGGCCATAAGGCTGCAAATATTGTTATTAACACATCAATCTCCACCTTCTCTACTTGGCTTGATGACAATTTTATTCACATCACATTGATCATACATTATAAGGAAGCAGTTATATGCATAGAAATCTTAGTTATAGATTAAGCCTCTCAGAGAAAGATAATCCCAGGTCAATCTAACCTCAATCTGATTGCTGCACAAGAAAATGAGGTACTGCAAGGTATCCAATGATATATAGAACCCACAAAAATCCTATGTTAATCTTTTCCACTCCCAAAGCATAATATGTCCGTGTGCAGTAGATTGATTAATTTAAGAACTCTGAAGAGAGGAACTGAAGAGTATTAGCTGACAAAATCCAGTAAATTTGGAGATCATAAGACTATTTTTTTCTTTTTAATTATGAATTCCTGACAACTAGAAGAAGAAAGAGAGATGAAAAAGAAAATAAAAACCAAGAAGAACACAATGTAAAAGTATTATTTTAATTGGTGAAGCAGGTCATGAATCCATTGCATCTTCTATCCCATCTACAATGTCCTTTTCCCTCCTACCACATCCAGCAGCACCCAATTTAAATCCCCTGCACCTCTCTTCACCTGCCCACCCCTCTCCAAACCCAAACGACCTCACTCATAACCACCTCTGCCTTTCTCCAGCTCCCTCTCTCTTCTTCTCCTCACCTTTCCAACCAATGTCCTCCTCAAAATCCTTAGACACCGCAGCACCGAAAGCTCAAGGCCACAACCCACCCTCGGTGGGCTTCTGTCAGGCTAAGCCATCACACTCGCCATCCTCATCGTCATCGTCATCGCCACCAACCACAGCCAGCTCCCCTCCTGAGAGGAGAGGGAGGAGAAAGCCCGCAGAGCCAGGGAGGTTCCTTGGTGTGAGGAGGCGGCCATGGGGGAGGTATGCTGCTGAGATAAGGGACCCCACGACCAAGGAGAGGCATTGGCTTGGGACCTTCGACACTGCCCAGGAGGCTGCCCTGGCCTACGACAGGGCTGCCCTCTCCATGAAAGGTACCCAAGCCAGGACCAACTTCATCTATACCGACACCCCCATCTCCACTTTCCATTCCCTCCTCACTCCTTACCACTCACAGAACTTCACTCCACCACCTCCAACCCAACCACACCACCTCATTGGCACTGCATCCATGCAAACCACCAATCAGAGTATTCCAAGCCAGAGCCAAATGAGCCACTTCGCCTTCCAATCGAGTGGCGACGATAGCACCACCCCTGCCTTTGGTTCATCGGTGGAGACCGGCATCAACAACAACTTCCTATTCTCCGACGACAGCAGGTCTGGTTACTTGAGCAGTATAATCCCTGAGAGCTGCCTCAGGTCCTTTCCAAAACACTCTCCCCCAGGCCAGGATAACATCAGCTCGTGTGAGTTGAATGCTCCAATCCTTTCCCCTCCTAACCAAGTTCAGAGTCATGGATCCACAAGTGCCTCCTCTTCTTATTCTGCAACAAATGGGGCTCTTTTTGATGCCTATAGTGGTGGACTGGGTGCAATGAGCTCAGAGGACTTCCCTTGCTTCACTGAAATGAACAGTGGTTTCTGGGTGGATGAGCCATTGTGGGAACTTAATGCATGTGAGTTCCCTACCAGCACCGCCACCAGCATGGGGGATCTTGGCACTTCTTCGATGCAAGGTCCAGCTTGTGGGTCATTGCCTCAGGTTTCAGACTCGTACTCTCCATCAACTTCCTCACTAACTGATGTTTTTGACTTAGGTTACTCTTTCGAGCACTAATTAGGTAGTCAATGCCTTGGGAGATGCTTGCTTTGTGGCTTAAAAACCTCAGGGCTCTACCAGCATTGGACATCTCTGGGCCGTGTTTTGTTCTCCTTTTATTTTGATCCTTTCTGCTTCCATGCAAATCATGAGCCCTGAGAAAGGCTTATCTGTTCAGGATCCTAGTATGTGTCGCCTGTTTTGCCTTTAGTAACTTCTTTTCCCTTTGAACTGAGTGGCCTTGTAAAGACTATGAGTACCTTGGTATCTTGATATATTTCGTTCTTGGTTATGAACGAAAGGCTTCATTACGAGGAAACAAAGGATCGCCCATCATAATCTACAAAAAAAAAAAACGATCATATCATACAATTAATATCTAGCTTGCACATTTGAGATGCATGAGATTTTCATTCTTTCTTAAACACAGCTTGAAATTAAAGTTCCTCTAGTTTGAATAATACTTTTAAGATCGATTTTTTCCTGGTATAGGTAGCAGTTTACCTCGCTACCAAAACTAAACAGTACTGAGGTTTGGAATTCAATATTCTAATCTTTTAACTATCTTTTTTCCTTTCTTCGTTCTTGTTTTTTGAGGAAATATCTTCAACTATAGTTCATGTGGAAACATATTGGAGTTGATGGAAGTGATTAAACTGGTAAAATGTCGAGTGCCTGTACATGATCATTTAATTTAAAATATCTACATGGTACGTGCGAGAAACATGTATACTTTGTTGAGGAGCTCTATATAGTACGATTAGACGCATGACAAGCTAGCACTTGGTGCAGGCATAACAATTAGAACTGTAGCATTCTTCTCTCTCTCTATCTCTCTCCAAAGCTAGAGCATAATATCCTGCTGTTCTGCATAGTTTCTCTAGATGCCTTGCATTGCATGCATGGTTCTGCTGATCAGTTATTTTTCTGGGATTAATGAGACTTAACCTCTAGGAGCAACATTATATATTTATGTGCTCCCACGGCTAGAATGTAAGTAATAAGGATATCCCAAATCTTTGGTTATGCTTACACCAATGACAAGCAAGTTACATGACCCATTAGGTGCAGTTGACATGCGGCAATTGCATCAAGTGCGAAGTGTTTCTGCATAAATGTGCAGATCTACCATTCCTCTATACCTGCCATGCTCTTTTCATTGTGATTGTATCTCTAATTAAATGATATATAAGTTGAGTCTCATGCAACGAGTCGAAAGAGAATGAAGAAATAATATTAAAAAAACAAAGAATTATTCTTCTTAGACAATGCTCTTGATATATAAATTGCTAGTGCTCTCAATTTTTCTCTTGCTTTCCATGGTTGCCTCTTAATTTTCTTGTAGTTGGCTTTTAGAGCCTGTGATGAGGTGATCGATAATGTGGAACAAATATGGGCAGCAAAAGGAGGAAACACGTGCCTATACATGAATCCTGAATTCTAAGAATTAGGGGAGGAAAAGGATGAGGTTTAACTTGAGCATCCTCAAAATTTTGTATCGGCCTTGGTTGAGTGCTAGTTAAAAAATATAAAATCATTCCTACAGGTAGCATGTCAATGCTGTTAACTAAAAACAAAAGAAATGGAAAGAAGGAGAGCAAGGAAGAAAGAATGAATGCACTCAGCTCCATGAAGGGAAAACTTTTTTGCTAATTTTAAGGAATATATTATAAACAATGGAACACATATTAGGGACGAATATTATTAGGGTACAAATATTCTTGTCCTTCATATAAGGAGGGAAAATGTCATAAGGTTGCTAGTTGCTACGCAATTTTAGTCTCATAAATTTCTAGAGAAACTACGAGATCAATGCAAAGCTAACAGTAGTGGATGCATATTTTTGTAATCTTGTTTGATTTGATTTTGTTCAATTACTCTCTTTTTTCTTTTAATATAGAAGAAAAAGAGGCTGTAAACAATGCAAGGGGGTCATCTTCAATGTAGATGTTACTAGCAACAATTTTTCTTACAGTAAAATAGATTCCATAATAGTATCTAAATTTATGTTGTAATTGTAAGCTACCAGGTGTTTCACATAGTCTTGGTATTTCCAAGTTGTGATTCTATATTTATTAATTTTACTATCAGAAATGAGGATTTATCATATCTAATCTAGATTAGGATTAGTGCTTTCGCTGAGAATTAAACCAACTCGGCGCTTCAACATGAAGCAGTGTACCCATGCCAACAACCTCTCTAACTCCTTAGCCTCGGTTAGGAATGTAATGGCTGCCATGGCCATGGGCAGTCCTACGGCTGTCAGGGAAGCTGGTCAATTTAGTCCCACATCGCCTGCCTACAAAATAATATGTTGCTTTAAGAGACGGAAGTCTCGCCCACCTGGCCACCGAGCTTCGTTGCGGGAGCTTGTGACTCGAGCCAGTCGGGGGTATTAAAGTGGTTTAGAACGCTGGGTCACGCTTGTGAGTCTGGGTGCAAGTAGAGCGTTTGGTTGGCTCGCCCGTTCCAAGTGGGGTAGCGGGATGGTGCGCCTTGAGCGAAAGCTTGGGTCGCGCATCTCTTGAAGCGGAGGAAACCGCGTGAGGCTGGTTTCACAGAGCAGCGAACACCTCCCGCTCTTAACGGTGGAAGGACAACGGGCCACCGCCCCACGTACCCTCTACGGCCCGCACCAATAGCGAACAACCACTTTTTTTTGATTTTTTTTTTCTTTTTGCTTTTTACGTGCCTTTTACTTCTAAGCCCTCGGAAAGGAGAAAAAAAAATAATTAGGCTTCATATACCTCAAAAATAATATGCATTTGACGAGACGGTCTGTTTAATTAAAGAAGATATAAATCATGGTCAGGTATATATAAAATATACCCTTCATGCTGCTATTTCTATTTTCTCTGCAAGATAATATATATTAAATTTAAAATAATTTCAAAAAATATAGCCAAGCAAAAAATGGCAGCCACTCGTGGGATAACTATTTCACCAAAAACAAAAAAATTTTCTATTCTAACATTTAGTGAATTTCATATTTGACTATCAATTATTATATCCTTAGGTATAAAAAATTTGCTTACCGAGTTGCAAGATTCATTTAGGATAGTTTCAAGCCAGACTTAAGACATTTTGGTTTGGGTCAATGCCGTGCTTAATTCTGGCACGGTCGGATGAGCCTTTGGATTAAACAGTTTTCATTGGCCGGACCAAAGCTCGCCCAATCTAGTCAGCCAATGAGTTAAGCGTGGGTCCAAAATCATGACCCAAAAGATAAGCCGTCTGGGTCCGGCCTAGTTTCAGCCCTACTTATTTGCAGACGTGGGCAATCAACAGTCTGTATATTTAATGTGTCATTTGCTAGCATGACGTCCAATTTCCAATTCAACAAAAACATAGTTGCATATTATCGTCATCAAGTAATACATAAATGTCAACAAATTATGAGGCTACAACCATCGTGATGCTTCTTTTTGGTCCACCATGATGAAGGATAGCAGGCTTTCCTATCCCAGTGATTCCGAGCACCTCCTTCGCACCTTGTCCCGAGGGAAATCAGCACACCCACCCACCCACCCCCCTATTCTGCACTCTGTGCCCGCTCCCTCCTGCAACATCAACTTCAGTTGGTCACACCAATTGCAACAATGGTGACCATTTCCTGCTCCTGTCTCACCTGTCAAAGACCAAAGCCACTACCTCCCACCAACCCATCACAGTCCTCTGATTAACCATCGGATGTCTTCCATCATGTTATGTTAGCTACATAGCATTGATTGATGCTATTTAACCAGTGTAGCTTAAGGGTCTAATTGTACAATTCCTGCTCCATATCAGAACTAATTCTAGGGCACCACAATCATAGTCTGCCAATCAGACATCTTATTCCTATGATAACAGTTCTGAAAGTCCTTCAGAACGAGCTTAATCACACTCGAGGTCTTCTTGTTACCCACAAGAATATGAGCTTAGTTTCAGTGTTTTTATTGTTTTGTTCAGCTGTTACTAAATTTCATCAGAATATATCAGAACTGGATCTATCTACAGGTGGACACAACAAAACTTATGTTCCTAATCTCTGATGTTCTAATTCTACAAACCACAAACCTCACAAAGTTTTGAGCTTCCTAGAAATCCTTGATTTGATAATAGGGCTAATCTCCTCTATTCCGACAGCTAGAATTCTTAATGACTTGTTGCAAATATTCCATGTGCTTTCATGCAAACCTTTTACCACTTAAATTTCATGAAAAGTTTCGATGCAGTATCGGTGGGATAAGGCTTGCAGGTTGGAAACTTCCATCCAGATTAACCATTAGAAAGAAAAAAAACTAATTTGCATTAGCGAAGGATGCAACTCAGGATAAGATCTTGCCCAAAGAAATGAAAAAAGGCTGGTCGTTATGCTCTAATAACCAGCTGACCACATTGACGAATTTATTTGATTATGACCCAACTTTCAGGTTCATCCCAACATGAAGGAATCAAAACACCACGGCCTATGCAAGCTCAAAATGAAAGCTTCCCTGCGCAAAAGGAGGAGATCAGGCTTCGAGATGCCATGAACAGAAGCCATGATCAGTTCTTTGGTTCGGTAAATGGTCGACACCGTCAAAGAACGGGCAGTGGGGTGGGGAGTGGTACCATCTCCCCAATGGACAGTTTTGCATCAGTGAAGAGAGAGAACAAGGAACTGAAGCTTGAGGTCGCAAGAACAAGGATGAGGCTGACTGAGTTAGAAAAAGATCATGCGTCAATGAAACAGGAGCTTGTTCACAATGTAAAAGTATTATTAATTGGCGAAGCTGGTCATGAATCCATTGCATCTTCTATCCCATCTACAATGTCCTCTTCCCTCCTACCACATCCAGCAGCACCCAATTTAAATCCCCTGGACCTCTTTTCACCTCCCCACCCCCCTCCAAACCCAAACGACCTCACTCGTAGCCACCTCTGCCTTTCTCCAGCTCCCTATCTCTTCTTCTACTCACGTTTCCAATCAATGTCCTCCTCAAAAACCTTAGACACCGCAGCACCAAAAGCTCAAGGCCACAACCCACCCTCAGTGGGATTCTGTCAGGCTAAGCCATCCTCATCGTCATCATCATCGCCAGCAACCCCACAGCCAGCTCCCGTCCTGAGAGGAGAGGGAGGAGGAAGCCCGCAGAGCCAGGGAGGTTCCTTGATGTGAGGCGGCGGCCTTGGGGGAGCTATGCTGCTGAGATAAGGGACCCCCCGACCAAAGAGAGGCATGGGCTTGGGACCTTCGACATTGCCCAGGAGGCTGCCCTGGCCTACGACATGGAGGGAATGCGACGGCTGCCATGAGGAAGCCGGTCAATTTAGTCCCACATCGCCTGCCTACAAAATAATATGTTGGTTTAGGTGACGCAAGTCTCGCGCACCCGATCACCGAGCTTCGTAGCGGGAGCTTATTACTCGAGCCAATTGGGGGTATTAAAGTGGTTTATAGGACGCTGGGTCACGCTCGTGAGTCTGGGTGCAAATGGAGCGTAAGGTTGGCTCGCCCGTTCCAAGTGGGGTAGCGGGATGTGCGCCTTGAGCGAAAGCTTGGGTCGCGCATCTCTTGAGGCGGAGGGAACCGCGTGAGGCTGGTTTCACAGAGCAGCGAACACCTCTCGCTCTCAACGGTGGAAGGACAACGGGCCGCCGCCCCATGTACCCTCTATGGCTCGCGGGCGCTCCCAATGGCGGACGACCACTTTTTTTTTTCTTGGGAATTTTCTCCGTACCCTTACTTCCAAGCCCCACGAGGAAAATGGAATTAGAAATTATATCCATTCGATGAGGCGGTTTGTCTAATTAAGAAAGACATAAATCATAGCCAGGTATATATAAAATATACCCTCCATGCATGCTTCTATTGCTATTTTCTCTGCAAGATAATATATATTAAATTTAAAACAATTTCAAAAAAAATGGCACTCACTTGTGGAATAACTATTTCACCAGGAACAAGATAAAAACATTTAATGAATTCATATCTGACTATCTGTATATATAAAAGAATTGTTAATCAAGTTGCAAGATTCATCCGGCATAGTTTCAAGTCGGACCTGGACATTTTGGTTTGGGTCAATACCGTGTTTAATTCTAGCTCAATCGGCTGAGCTTTTGGTTTAAATAGTTTTCATTGGCCGGACCAAAGCCCACCCAATCCAGTCAGCCAACGAGTTAAGCCCGTGTCCAAAATCATGACCCAAAAGGTAGGCAAGCTCGGTGCAGTCCAATCTCGACCCTACCCATTTGCAGACATAGGCAATCGGCAGTCTCTATATTCAATGTGTCATTTGCTAGCGCGACGTTCAATTCCAAATTCAACGAGGACATAGTTGCATATTAGCGCCAAGTAATAATAAATGCCAACAAATTATAAGGCTACAACTATCGTCATGCTTCGTTTTGGTCCATCGTAATGAAGGATAGTAGGCTCCCCTAAGGGAAATTTGCCCACACACCACCCTATTCTGAATTATCTATAGCATACGCTCAAAAAGATTTTCATACATAAGAATAATAAAATATACAATTTTTTATTGCTACTTACTAAATTTCTTCTCTTTTTTTTTTATGCTGGATGCTTTTTTCTGCCCCAGCCTAGAAGGACGCCCTCGCTCTATTGGCAAAACGCTTCGAAAGAAAAACGTATCGCCAAGGCTCCGACCAGCCGGAAAATATACAAACAACACAAACTAAATATTTTTTTCTCTCACATGTATACCATACATAATTACATGTTGTGACATATTTTGGTGAGTGACAAATAGTGATTATGGCCATATTATTGTAATAACTGTCACTTTTGGGGATTATCTGACTACATCATGTGGGCCAAGTGGGAGAATATTAGGCACGTTTCTATGTAGCTTACATGGTTTGTTGTTGGATGACTTTGGATGGTTGGTAACTATCCACTAAATATAGTTATGCCAAAGGTAGTTTTTTTGTTGGAAGAAAGCTGACAAGATTTTGGTTGTTTGATAAAGGTCCCTAGCCTAGCCTATTTTAAGCCTGTGATATCCATCAGTTTTTACAGAGACATAGGTTAGAAGACTCCTTCTTCTTCAAGTCTCTTGTGAATTAGAAGAATCCTTCTACTCCAAATCTCTTATGGATAAATTTTAATTAAATACTTGAACAATTATCGTTGGAGGTACATCTCATAAACATCATTGCTACATATTATTATTATTGGTTGAGATAGTTTCTTACAATAACACCATATTTAAACCCACCTGTCAGCTGGAATTAGCAGTGTACTGATTCATCCTTGATAAATTGCAAGGAAAAATTCAATAAAAAAAAAAAAAGTTACCAGGAAAAAGGAAAAAACCAACCAAATCACCGAAGCTATATAAGCTAAGTTTCCACTAAGAGATGAGCTGTTGGTGGCCAAAACCAAGTTGTTGGATTTTGAAAGGCGCCCTAACTTGCGGAAGATTGGATAGAGGTTAGGGGAATCGGGAAAGATTAGGATAATTTGATCGGAGAGGCGGAACTGGGAGTAGACAAGTGTCTGCTTTGGATTGTATGGAAAATAGGAGGAAAAAAAAGGTTATTATAAACTTTGTTTTTTTAAAAACAAAAAAAAAAAAGGTTCCACCGAGATTTGAACTCGGGCTATCGGATTCAGAGTCCGATGTCCTCACCACTATTTTAAATAGAAAGTTCAAATGTTTTCGGAAGGGAGAGATGGAAAAATCATATTTCCATGGAAATATGATTCCCACATTTCATGAAAAAGTAACTTTCCCATGAGGTGGGAATCATTTTATTTTTATCTTTTCCCAAAAAGGCCCTTCAGCATTAAAGAAGCATTAAAGAGGCATTAAACACCTAATTTTTATTAAGGGCATAATAGAAATTATACATAACTTTTCCAAGAAAGTGGATGGCCAACCAAACATAAGCACTTTGTAAATTTATCACTTTCCCATGGTCAACCAAACATGCCAAAAGTACTTTTCTGGGCATCCTCTTTCTAAGAATTTGTTTCTCAGGAATCATATTCCTAGGAGGAAAGATGTTTCCCGCGAACCAAACGAGCTCTAAGAGCCACCTGCCCTCACCAAGCTATCCCAGCTTAGAATAACTAGTTTCTTTTCATAAAAATTATATTGGTAGTATCATTGGTGATCAGCCTCAGCACCAACCTAGTGGGTAATAAGGGATTACATATGAAAAATATATGATCACATACAAAGTTATAAACTTTGATTTGTATAGGCTGATCGCAGTGAGTTTTACATTGGATTCCTAGAAGACCTATAACGAGAGACAAATAACTCATCAATATTGATGATCGAGGAGGTGGTTCCCGCTTCGACCATGAACCGAGACCAAAATTTGGTATGAATTTGATGAAATTAAACCTACTCGATCGGAGCCAACAAAAATCAATTCAAAATTAAATTTGAACCTGTTAAACATATGCTTGACTCAAATCCGATCGAGCTCATTATGTGAATACATGGGAAAAGAGCCTGAATCATATACCTGAAACCAGCTTGTAAGTACACGTTTTGGTGAGCTCGTAGCTTTTTCCTAGTGCAATAATGGCGTAATTTTAATATAACCTATAAACATATGGAAGCGATACACTCAAATCCCTGCCAAATCGTTGTTGAGATGGAAGTACTCATCCAACGTTATCAATTTCATTCTAAAGTGCATCCCGTAAACTTATGAATTTGGGGATTAGCTACTTCCTATACAACAGGCAACAGGAATTTTGCCAACGTGGCATTCTTATCAAATCATTTGACAATTTTCTTTTTTGCTACTATTAGGAAGAGATTTGCACCGATACGCCTCCATTAAAAAAGATATATTGTGGAAACAAACAAAACTACGGGGCCCCTCTCCTTCACACAAATTTCTTCAGGCCAATCACTTTATGCCTCGTGGAAGTGGGGGAACGTCTGTGTGCACTAATGTGTCTCGATAGCAGAACCAAATCCGGAAGGCCCAGGCGCGAACATCTGCGCATTGGAACGCATTGTTCAGCGATCGCCGCAGGCATAGGATGATGCCACGAGGAACCACTTACTTAGATGCGCGACACGTGTCGCCTTGCAGATTTAGCTGCGACGGCTCGGTTGCTGAATCCCCGTGAATTGGGACGGAGACTCCGTTCCCCTAGGGGTAGAGATCTCTCTCGATCTCTTCTTTATAATTACGGTAACGACGCCGATTCTCTCCGTCCCTCATCCCTCCCTTCGGGAACTCGTGACTGCGCGTCTCCATTCAAGTGGTGGTCGATCCATCTTTTTCTCTGTTCTCTGTTTCGATTTTCCCGTTTTTTCATCGATTTTTACAACTGGATCTTTGTCTATCTTGGATTTGATGGTGGCTTTTTCTTTGATTTCTATTGCGTTTTCTTGTAATCATGATCTCAAGTCGAGGGAAAGTAGAACACTCCAAAAGATTTGATTTTTTTATGGTTGGAAGAAGCTATTTTGGCCTGACACGGGATTGAAACTGCTAAGAAGAAGCCAACTTTTTCCTTTCTCTTATAATAACTAATTCCTGTTGAGGGAGGAGAAGATCAGTGGGAAAAAAAAAGATGTTTTTTGAACTATGTTTTGGCTTTGATTCTTTGCAATCCTTTTCTCTTGCTGGTTTCAGCTGTAAAAACGGTCTGAAACTGGTCATGTTCGTGAGTTTATAGGAAGATAACTGCCAAGAGGAAGAAAGCTGTCTCCTTTCTTCATTTGCTCCCCTTTGATACTATGAGGGTTTTTTTTTTGGTCAAAGAAGATTCTCCTTTGATAGTTCGCTTATAAATTTTGAGCCTTCAGCTACTATATAAATTTTTGAAATATTTCATTCATAATTGTTATTTATGTTTTGATTGTTTTATCTTTTTGGTTGCAGAAGATTGTTGCATGAAAGGTAGGATGAAGGTTAACGGGGTCTTGCTCTTGCTACTATGCTTGGGTTCAGCCTTATCAGCTGTTGTATGTAATCTTGTATCTCTTTATGCTCTTTAATTTTTTTTCATTTTGTGGTTTCTATTCAAATGGTTAAATTGATGTGCATGCAGATTGCGGCGCCACAAACATGCCCAGCGAACCTCGAGGCGAAATGTAATGACGCTTCTTCAGATGATTGGGAAGGTGAATTCTTTCCCGGCATTCCCAAGATCAAGTACGAGGTAAGAAGTCTGTGACCTATATGATTGATCTTTGCGAATGAAAACAGTTATTTCGCAATTACTTTGTACTCACATTGAAAATTCCATGTTTACATATTTGGCCTTCTCTTTTTCTTGTCTCATAATGCTGAAAATTGAATGGTTTTAGAAACTTTTAGTCGTCTACTTATATATTGCAGGGTCCTACCAGTAAAAACCCACTTTCTTACAAGTGGTATAATGCTGAGGAAGAGATTCTTGGAAAGAAAATGAAGGTTTGTTGCTTGTATGCAACGGATGTCAATTTGTTGTCATTTGAATTACTCTGACACTCATAGTTTTTCACTTGATGGTGCAGGACTGGTTTAGATTTAGTGTTGCCTTCTGGCATACATTTCGTGGTACCGGAGCTGATCCTTTTGGTGCCCCGACAAAGTCATGGCCATGGGAGGATGGCACAAATTCACTGGCTATGGCCAAAAGAAGAAGTAAGATGATGAACACTGATTCTAACTAGTGGGTTCGAATGATGCATTGATGTGTCTATAATTTTTGTCAATGGAACAGTGAGGGCCCATTTTGAGTTCATGAACAAGCTAGGAGTTGAATGGTGGTGCTTTCATGACAGAGATATTGCCCCTGATGGTAAAACACTAGCGGTATGCCAGAGATGTTTAAGGTCATTCTTTTCTATTTATCTGCTTCAGGACTAGATGTTATTGCTGTGGCTTCGAACAATTGGACATCTATAGTAAGACTAAAGTTGCATTTTCATCTGAAGTATGACAGCCTTTAAAGTTAATCTGTAAAATCAAAACCTTCCCTCACCCAAAGTCTAATAATGCTTACTTCTTCCACCTCTTATTTGCCAACAGATTGGAACATCAGATGTTGATATTTTCTATTATTTCAGCCTGTTTGGTGGAATGTCTAGAGTTTGATATATACATTAGAAATCATTAGGGAGATCACGTACTTTGCATCAAATGCAAAACATTTATGAATTTTTCTTACATATTTATCTATATATCATAGTGCATTCTGTTTATCTCAGGAAGCCAATGCAAACTTGGATGAAGTTGTTGCCCTTGCTAAGAATCTTCAGGTAAGACTATTGCATCACTTTAAATCATAGTATCATGCCATTTAATTACTGAATATTTTATCCATGCAATAGATTAAATGTACTCTTTTTCACCACAAACTTAAAGTATAGAAGTAGAGAAATCTTGTAGTCCTACTCTCCCTTCGTTAAATAAGTATCATACTTGTACAGGAGGGGAGTAAAATTAAACCATTGTGGGGTACAGCTCAGCTGTTCTTGCATTCACGATACATGCATGGAGCTGCTACTAGGTATTCCTTATTTGTTTAACAGTTTAGAGTTTCCAGACCTGTCCCATCTGCTTAGCGAAACTTTTTCTGTTCTTGCAGCTCAGAGGTTGGAGTATATGCGTATGCTGCAGCTCAAGTCAAGAAAGCCATGGAGGTGAGGTGTTCTGAGTTTTTAATGTTGCCTTTTGTCTCACCTATTTGCTTATACCATGCTTTACTTTTTCATAGGTCACACACTATCTGGGAGGAGAAAATTATGTTTTCTGGGGTGGGCGAGAAGGATACCAAACTCTCCTGAACACTGACATGCAAAGGGAGCTTGATCATCTGGTGTGAAAAAATATTTATCATAGCCAGTTTCACGAATTCTTGTAGTTTATCTGATTTTGACAAAGTTTGTATTGATTTGAAAAATGTTATATGTTTATTGGTCATCATACTTGGTTTATACCATTAAATAGGGAATCCTTCTGTTTTGCAGGCAAGATTTCTACAAGCTGCAGTCAACTACAAGAAGAAGATTGGGTTCAATGGTACTCTTTATGTTTTAAGTTGTACTAGCCAATATGCATCTCCATTATATGCACATATCGTATATTGAAGGCATCATCTTTTAAGGAATCATGAGATTCTTTGCATCAGTACAATTTTTATTTTCATCTGCTTGTTGTAAGCATTAATAGAGGGTGAGCCTTGGCACAATGGTAAGATTGCTCCATTTTGACCTGGAGGTCAAAAGTTCAAAACATGGAAACAGTCTTTTTGCACATGGAGGTAAGGTCGTATGCATCCGACCCTCTGCAGAGCCTCGTGCATTGGGCTGTCTTTTTTTTGTTGTGAGCATTAATAAGTGGATGAAAAAATTACAAGTTTCGTCGCCTGCCTTTATAGTGAAGAGAAGAGATAAATTTCTAGGTTATTAGAGTAAGTGATGTTTGTGATATACCTTCGCTGTGGTTTTTGATCCGATGCAATTATCAACATTCTTGCTAGAATGTCTTTTATCTTTTCAAGATGTAGTCAGATGACAAATTATCTTTTCCTTCCAGGAACTCTACTAATAGAGCCTAAGCCTCAAGAACCTACAAAACATCAGTATGTACTAAAGCTAAAATTATAATAAATGGTTATTTGCCTGCATTTTTGTATTTCTTTGGTTCTGAGTTTATTTATATCAGGTACGATTGGGATGCTGCAACTGCATTTGCTTTTCTACAGAAGTATGGCCTTTTAGGTAATGTTTTTCTGCTTGCCCTCATTTTGTATTTTTAGTTGGATTGGTGATACAACTTATAATATACAAAAATATTGTTAACCAGATTTTATATGTATCTTTTTGCATAATAATTGAAGTTATTTACTTATTCCATCAAAAATAGATTTTGCTGGGGACCTTCTTGCTTTAATGTAACCTACATAATCAAACAACTTGAAGATATGAATACGTATGGTAGAACTATGAAAGACATAATATTTCAAGAAGATTTTTTCTGATTGCAACCACGGGCTTAATCCAGATTACTGAATCCCTGTTTATCATGTAGCTTCCTTTTCCTTTAGTTGCCTTAGGGCCATTATAAAGAGCAGTAGGACAATATTTTTATTATAGAACTCAAAGATCTTGAATATATAGCTTAGATGCGGTATTAGACCAGATGAACCTGACAGTAACCTACACATTATTACGATTATGCCACAATAGATGGCCTGAATGTTCTGCTAAGCTAGCTTGGGCCAATGTTATATCAAGTCCTTGCCTTGTATGCCACCTTGTTCTCACTGATTCACTATTTTGCTAGTTTTGTTTCATTGTTGGCCGATTTCATCAATGGCCTTGAGTTTAGTAATGGAAGTGAAGTCACTTGTGGTCTTTTATTATATGTTGTCTCAGGTCTCATCTTGTGACTTAAATCACAGGATGTGCCAGGAAATGAAGAACTAAAAATATTGTAGCATGTAGGCATGGGGTGGCTAAGTGTAACAACAGATTTGTCTTGGTTTAAGGAAATATATTGCAAAACATGTCTCACCAACCTTGACCTTTTTGTCAGGCTTTTGTTTTATGATCCATAAGTAATATCCTAGTAATGTGTTTTAATGGAGTAGTCACATCTTAAATTATTTGCAGTATGTGCCCCCACAATGATGTGGATTAGACCTAGCCATTGCAAAAAAGCTTCAAGTTATCTATTTGAGGCTAGTTCCAGGAATCCTCTTCCATTCTTCACTATGAAGAATTACAACTTTCGTCAGTATATCCTTTACATTTCTTCAATCACAACTTTATCCCTTTCCTCCAGTAGAGAAGACATTCATGGATCATCATCTGTTGATGTATGAGATAATTTTTACCAGCTTTTCATATGCCTTATAGCAGTATTGGTTTTCTAGGGTGTTATTTTTTTGAGGTTGAGTTAAAATAGATTTATTTAATCTTAGTCCGTCTTTGTTTCACTGTTGATAGTTCTTTAACATGTCTACTCCATTTTCCAGGAGAATTCAAGCTGAATATCGAGTGCAACCATGCTACGCTATCTGGTCACAGGTAAGTCCTTGTTTGGGCATTAATGTTGACTTAATTTAGTGTGGGCATGTCTGAATTCTGCTCTTTCTTGCAAATGACAATAGCTGAATTTTGCAGCTGCCATCATGAGCTTGAAACTGCAAGAATAAATGGATTACTTGGAAATGTTGATGCTAACACTGGTGATCCCCAGATTGGTATGTGTCTTATCCTCCCCAGAATGCACAGGAAGCTACAGAACTATATTTCATTCTTTTATTGTCAGACATACAGTAGTGGCACGAGTTCAATGCTGCAATTTTATGGTACAGGTTGGGACACGGATCAGTTCCTTACAGACATTGCAGAAGCAACTTTAGTTATGCTAAGTGTGGTCAGAAATGTATGTTAACCCTAGAACTCTTCTGTTAAGCTACAATTTTACTAAAATTTATTACTTGGAGTAACTGATTTAATCGTTCTATTGTTGTTTTTCTGTTCACAGGGAGGACTTGCCCCTGGTGGATTCAATTTTGATGCAAAATTGTCCGTGCTTTTACTCCATGCCTTTTTGTTTTGGTTTTTTGTAGCCAACTTTTGCTTAAATGAATAGTCTCTCTTATTGGCCATTATGTTTCACTGTTGGTTCAAGGCTTATGGAATGTTTCTGTTGCAACATATTAGAAACCTGACCTTGCTATTACTTATTTTGAATGGTGGGGCACAGGAGGAGAGAAAGTACTGATGTTGAGGATATGTTCATTGCTCACATATCTGGAATGGACACACTGGCTCGTGGACTCCATAACGTTGCGAAGCTGATTGAGGTAATTTCAGTAGATTTACTCCTATATATTACCCTCAGATTCTTGAGGCAGGTTCCTTCTTGATGACAGGATGGTTCTCTGGATGAGCTTGTGCGGAAGCGCTACTCAAGTTTTGACACAGAAATTGGGGCCCTTGTTGAGGTAAATAAAGAAATCTCCTAGCAACGAAATGATTGCCACGAGAAAAGTGGATGATCTTGTGATCAATTTGGCTTTTTAACAGGCTGGGAAGGCTGATTTCGAGACACTTGAAAAGAAGGCCATGGAATGGGGAGAACCATCTGTTCCCTCTGGGAAGCAGGTAAATTGAAAAATTTTCAAGATTCCTTTATATAATCAGTGATGTGGCTTTTCTTCGAAGGAATCTAAATTGGAATATTACTTTTTTAATGCAGGAACTTGCTGAGATGATATTCCAGTCAGCACTGTAGATGAGAAAAAGGAACCAGCAGCAAATAAAGTGGTCCATACTCCATGGTATTTAGATTTAGGCAGGGTTCATCGCCAGTTTCAGGAAGGAGTAGATCACCACGGTGGCGGATAGCTGCTAGCTTTTGTTATTGAGATAAATAGACAGCTTTTAGTGAATCACTTTGCATTACCACGGAAGTCCTTTGTACAAATCAACATGTAAATGAAAAATGCATTTGGACCCCACCAAAATGACCAACTCCTCTGAAAATAATCAGTTTATTTTCCTCCCTTTGATGCTGTTGCTGTGGCTTAATGTGCACGTATGATGTTTGTTATCAGATCTTTATTTACATGGGAGTAGCTAAATAGTTTGGAGCTGATGGGTGGGTCTCTTTGCTTGCCATCAACCTGGAGTTTCATTTTATGATGGATTATATATTGATCAAGCCAATCTTATCATCACTGCTGTGTTCTTGTGGGTGGATAGAGCTAAGCAGCAATGCACCTGGAGGCTAACTAGCATTGGCTTAAGCTGGTTGGCATCCCTCTTCACTTATGAGATGTCTAGGGCTAGAACCCTAATGGTGGTATTCCTTTTGTGTAGGGCGGTATCCAGTGCCGAAGCAACTCGGCTCCAGAGAGCTTAAAAAGCTCGGCTAGATACAAGGTATATGAACAATGTGGTCTCTACCTTTAGGAGTGCTCTCTGACCAGGGACTACTGCTTCAGGTGATCTGCTCACTTGGTTTGAAAAGCTGTGGTTTTAAGGATACTTGGCTCTTCCTTTGAATAGTTATGGTAATAGAGACAGCTCTTGAATGAGAGATAAATATTCTCTTCTGAATCCAAATGTTCATTGAAACATCTGCTGCATCCTGTAGTATGAGACCCACTACACCCAAAAAGTTCCAGGCTTGTGGAATACAAGAACTAAATCTACATGCATTACTGAAGAATTTTCATCGTACGCTATATGTGTGTCCCTTACTGTGCATAGGCAACTATTACTAAATCTGGCGCTACACAAAAGAACCAGGGGCGCAGTGGTTTTCGCATCATGTAAATGATCCAATTTTACAAGGATGCGTATATATATTATTCTGTGAAGAGCTACGAATGCCATTTTAAAAGCACCAAATCCTTTTTATGATGGAAAAAAAGAGCTATTCATCAGAGCAATTCCGGTTACATCATCATCTAGTGAGAGCAAGATGGACTCCTAGACACTGGTAACATTGATGTCATGGAATTTTGTGAAAATTAACCCATTTATTTGATCATTCGCAAACAAGAGGATATCTCATGGCTGCGTCATTTTATTTTCTGAATACTTCAGAGAACGGCCGTCTCTTTCCAGGGCATAATTCCTTTGCCAGTTCTCAACTGCTCTCCTGACCGTGGCCTTTGCCTCCTGTACCTCAGCAGCAGAGAACTTGTGTTCGATGATTCCTAATGGCCCAGGTTTCAGTACATTGATTACAGTTTCCATGTCTTGCTCCAGCTCTCTGTAAATCCAAGCATACCAAATATTATAAACTCCATAAAGGAGGTCAAGCTTCCTCTAAAACCCAAATGATATCGAGCATGATGAGAAACAGGGAAGCAAGTCACATTTCTTTCACGGCAAAAAGTGCTTGTCAATTTTTCAGAACAACTGCCTGAGTAATGACATGCCATCTCATAGCAGTAGTCTGGTCTCGATTTGCTTGGAGTACTGACCAATATAAATAAGAGAAAAAAGCATACATGGTGTATTTATATAACAATGATAAGATTGTTCAATAACCCATACCTGAGAAGCTGAGGTAACTGCATGCGGGTGGGGAGCCTTAGAAAGGAAAAAGGCATCTGTATCCTCATTCCTTATTCTTGGTGGAAAAGAACCTGGTAGAGAAAAGGATGGAGATGAGATACTGCAAAAAGCGACTAAAATATATATATATATATGGAAAAGATGATTATCATCAGAAGCAGCAATAATTGAAGCAAAGCATGGACCTTAGAAATTTATCCTTGCAAGCAGAGAAGGAAAATAAATGGAGGTTTCTTTACATTCACCAAAATAGGAAGGTGAATACATATTTGGGAACATAATCAGAATTACTATCATTTATATGCAGCTCAGTTGTGTTTTCCCTAACATGACCAGTCGTTCATTATTTCATCTCAATGATCATTTTCTTGATCCAGTGACATAGAAATAGAATCCTTGACAATAATCACATACGCCTAGTTAAATTCTAGCTGGTCCATAATGGAGCTAAGACAAAAATTACTTAATGCTCACCCAAATGAATCTGGTCTTTTCCACTCCAGCTGCCTATATTCATTCGAAACACAACCTACTCATTCCAGTTTGTAAACACAATCACAAGGACTGACTCATGTAATTTACTTGAATAAGATAAACTTTTCCACAAATAAGTTATTCTTCATGTATTAACTCATTTTATATGTTAGGATTTATTAAAGGTGATAGTTTACAAAGCTCAATATTTCAAAGCATAAAAAAAAAGGATTGAGATTTTGTGGGTTCTATTCCAGAAGTCTGTCTTTGCATGGGTCCACGTTGTCGCCAACTATCACAAAATAATAGTTCCCATTAGGTCAGTTAAGTGACAGCCCAACATATCATCATTTTTCATACACTTCCACTACAATATTAAGGAAAAAGTATATAGTCAAGGTATTTATCTTCTGATAAGGAGAATTATTGTAGCTTAAGTCTTAATTATGTGAACTGAATATTAACCCGAATTTCGTACTTTAAGAGCGCAGAAGTTTTTGGCTTTTAAGAAGAAAATAAGAAAATAAGTGAATTGTTAATCATCATCTCTTCCTTAGTCTTCTTCCAAACAAGTTCTTAGGATGGCTGAAGGTACCCAAGTCCTCATGGAGTCTTTTGACAAGGTGATGCCACATCAAGCCCAATATTTTTTCTCCCTACTTTTTCATATCTGAAATGCATTCTAAAGTGTTCCCGATCAGAGATCTAAAGCAAGTACTAGAAGATTACATGATATAGTGAGACTGGATAATTAATGTTTGCAAACAAAGTTTGCAAGATGACTAAAATATGTCAGCCTCCTATCATCACAGCTTATGCAAGTACATGTACAAAGTAGAAAAGATGGCTAAAGTGTTATTGATAATTGACAAGAAGCCTTTATATTGACAAGTGTAGGATTCTACAATCAACTTGCAAATCAAGAAGAAGACATATAAGGAAACAAATTCTACAACTTAAAATGATATTAAAAACTACATGCAAAAAAGAATATTTTATAATGTTTATATACAGATATAATGAAGTACTAAAATCAAAATGCTAAAAAAATCATGGCAGTTCGTAGAAACAGATGAACATATGACATAAAGCAAGGAAAAATATTGTCACTGACTAAATTAATCCATAGCTGAACTTGTGACTTTGCCTTCCGGCATAACTTTAGCCACAGATTCTAATGTATTCATACTTCATACCTTGACAAGTGCTGAAATGAGATACAATGTCCGATCTCAATTTTAATGGCACCAACCTATGCCAATCACCAAGTTTGTGTCCCTGAAGGATCTGTTTGCATTACGTTTTAGTCATCACCTAATGTGTTCATATTGTGTTTACTTGCTAAATCCATGGAAAATGAGCTTAGTTCTTTCAAAGAAACATGTCTTGTTCAACTTAGATAATATTCATTGCTACCTTGTGTACCTATGGCACTTACATGATATACCTATCTGTACCTAAGGCACTCATGTGATTTCATATAACCGGTTCAAGAGTTCAAGAGGCAACATTGATACACAAAGATGCATGATATAAATACTTTAGATCCAAACCAGCATCATAGTTCACTGTTTTCTGTCTGTATGGATGAGCAAAAGTTTACTTGGATCAACTTTCATTTTATAAGTTCATTATCAACACTCAAGAATTCCTAGTCCAGCTGAGTAGTCCAAAAAAAGGCAATTGATTTAAACCTAAGCTACCAAAGCCAAAAAACTCATTGTTAAACTTGAAATTGAATCTCTCTCATCTACATCCTTGTTGAGGCCATTTGTTTCAATATAGATATGATCCTGGCTTTACCCATCTTTCTACCCTTTTTTACCTAATTTATTCAAATCACATTTTATGTGTGTAATAGTAAAAGTTTACTGAATTGTAACAATCATATGACAACGATATTCAGTAGTTAAATCTTTATTTTCAAAAACCATGATAGCCAATTCAACATCTCACTTTTGCCATTAAACAAGACTTCTAAGCTGATCCTAATGCTAGTAATAAAATCTGCCAACAGCTAGATTTTCACCATTAAGAATATGCCAGCAAAGAAACAGGACAATGAAGATAGAAGTCAAAGATGAATATTCAGATTTTGTCTACCCCATACCGGTTCCTAATTTGGCTGCCTTACCTTCTCGCATTCACCAAGGGCTCGTTTGGTTCGCGGGAAAAGAAGGGGGGAAAGTGTGGTCAACGGGAAAGTAATGAGATGCCTCTTGTTTGGTTGGAGTTTTCAAAGGAGAGAGAAGGGAAAGTAGTATTCCCATGGGAATGTGATTCCCACATTTTATGGGAAAGTCTTTCCCATGAGAAACATGGGAAAGTTACTTTCCCATGAGGCGGGAATCACTCCATTTTTACTTTTTCCCAAAAAGTCCCTTCAGCATTAAAGAAGCATTAAAGAGGCATTAAAAACTTAATTTTTATTAAGGGCATAATAGGAATTATATATAACTTTCCTAGGAAAGTAGATGGCCAACCAAACATAAGCACCTTGGAAATTTGTCACTTTTCCATGGTCAACCAAACATGCCAAAAGTACTTTCCTAGGCATCCTCTTCCTAGGAATTTGTTTCCCAGGAATCATATTCCTAGGAAGAAAAATGCTTCCCGCGAACCAAACGAGCCCCAAGTGACAGGAAGAGCCAGGAGTTTTATACAGGAGAGGGATCATTGTTATTTAGATCTATTGCAGTGCCCAGAATATTAATTTTTCTCATAATTTAATGATTTAAATTCTAAAATGACTAACAGACTTTGAAAAGGAAAAAAAAACTTTTTTTATTCATATTTGATATCACTAAATACATATAATATCTAAGCTTAGTTGACTTATCCTTTTTTTTTTCTTTAACAAGCATATCAGCATTTCTATCATTTACTACTTTACACCATAGTCTATGCATAGAAAAGGATAAGTTCATGTATCAACACAAATACACAGACAAATGTACAACCACCAGAACTGTCTACGGCCCTCGGTTACAAAAAAAAAGAGAGCAAAAAGCATATATTATCAAAAAAAGTTTAAATAATCTTATATCCAAATAAAGAGTTATCAAATAATCAGACATAACCAAAATGAAAGAGCAACCATGGCAAACTCATAACCCCAAAGCCATATTACGATCACCAAATTAAATGGCATTGAGGATTGGAAAAATTCCCTTAACCCACGATTCCTAATTCGATATCCTCTCATTATCTCTTGATCACGAAGTAGATATGACAATCACTTTCAAATTAGGCTTGGTACATCACATGCCTATTCGAATCTTCTCTAGGCCTCGAAATTTCTTTCGCAGCAGCTCAATTCTCATAGACCAAAAAACATATTCACATAAAGTAATAAAGGTCGTCTCCTGTTGCTGTTAGGGATTAAACAGAGCACTCTTACACACGAGAGCGAGAGAGAAGAGAGAGATAGCTCTACCTCAAGTCTGAGTCGCCTCAGCCTCGTTTGGAGTTGAAGGGGAGAGGGGTTAGGGACGCGCGCGCGAGAGGGAGAACGGGGGGGAGGGGGCGGAGGAGGGCGGCGTCCAGATTCCCGTCTAAAACTTTTATTTCCGTTCGCCCTTCAGAAGAAACCTTTTCTTCCTATTGGGGATTTTACAAAATGACCCACCTTACTTTCAATTTCCAGATCCAAGCCACTGCCACCTTATTTATTTATTTTTTTATTGAAAAAAACAAAAAAGTTCTAAATTTTCATACGCTTTGATTTCTGAGGATAATATTATAATGCATGCTACTTAATTTTTCAACTTTTTTGGTAAAATAATATTTGAAATTTTGAATAATATATTTTTTTTGTTATTCATAATTGATTCATATGAATATATATCATTTATTACTGCTCTCTATCTTAAATATTGTTAATTAGTTCATTATCTAAAATATTAGCCATTTTTATTTTTTTAGGAATGATCGTTCCTCCTAGGTACGACTAGAATCATCGTTCCTTTGAACGAAGAAATTATGCTTTCAAAGGAATTATAGTTCCATTCTTTATTGTCATACCAAATGTCGGAATAAGGCCAAAGTTGGAATTCCAAACATAAGATTAGTATCTAAACTAATATTATTCTGTAATAATAATGCAAAAGTTATGAACAAGTTAATGCACCCTCCTGGATGGAATCAATGCCTTTCAATTTAGCTTCAATCTGTTACCCTGCAGCTTTGATGCTTAAAAACAACTGAACTTGATAGTGCTCTGTTTTTCTTCCCTCTGGGAGAAGGAAGCATATATAATGACATTCTTGAAGTTAGAAGTTAACAAAGGAAGAAGCATCAGGTCACAAACAACTACAAACGCCAATACCTTGCTTGGGACTCCTCTTCTCCAAAACTACAAGTGACTTGCAGACTACCAGAACCCCAGCAACAGATTTGAGTTAACCAACACACAGAGCTTGAAGTTTAACAAGGTATACCATATAGAAAACCTGAGCTCAACACCATGCAGCTGTAACAATTAATCTTTAATATGGAACGCTGTGGCTGCACATTATAAGAAAAAAAATTGATAATAATGTGCAGCCAGAAACTGCTACTTAGGGCTGGAAAGCAGGCATACTGCACAGTCCAAGTCCTAATGGGTCTTTTGTTCTTCATGAAGAAGTAAACAGCTGGCTCCCAAGGGTCACTATGGCAGTACCATCACCCATGACCGTCGTCAGCGTCATCTCCGTCTCCAGAATCCGATCGAGCTCTGTGGCAACAGAACTCATCTTCGGTCGCCCCCTCCCGGATGGATTCAAGCATCGAAGAGTTAGCCCAATTAAGTCTTTCATCCCTTCAGAAGTGAAACTGCTACCCAATCGTCGATCGATGAGATCATTTGAAACTAGATGACCTTCCACCTTGTTATATATACATAATTATCAGCATCATTATTTCACAGCAAAAGCTTACATAAGAAAGGAGATTACAGGAACTTACATCTAACAAGAAATTTGTATAACTCAGTCATTAGTTTCATGTAGGAAAAATGTTGGACATAGCTTGAAATTTATGGCCTTTTAGTTGCCTTCAAAAGAAAATTTCTCATTTCATGTGTACATTGGAAGATATCTTCCAATGTACATGAGATGTAAATGAGGGCCAACTGGATATGGCTACTCAATCATGTATAGACCATTAAGGCAATTTTCACAGATTGAAAACCACAATTAAGAATGAAGGAACTTCATCTTTTACATGCACACAAACACGCGTGCACGCTAAGGACCTAATTGCCCAAACTCGCCTTATTCGTATCAACTGAGAAAACACCCATTTATGTCTTGTTAACCCTACGCATTATTTCTATGTGACCTCACAAGTAATCATTCTGATCTATTTCAGTACTATGTTTTTCACTAGCTGTTCTACTAACACATGATCTGACTTGATTCAACTTGGGTGTCTGTACTCTAGGTTGCCTTTCATCCTAGATCATGGAAGGATATGATAGTTCATTCTTTTGAATCTGGATTTGTATTGATGCTTTTATTGGAGAGAGGTGCATCCTCTATGTATCTTGACTGTGCTGATTTTGGAGTATGTGTTATTCAGAGTTTCTAAGTTTATCAATCTATCACTTTAACCTTTTTCCGAAATTCTGTTGGGAACTTTTACATCTGCCTAAGGGCTCTTTAATTCAGATACGTCCATTGGAAGATCATTGCTCCACTTTTGAGTCCTGTATTTTAGTTCTGAAGAGTTTAGGTGCTCCAAGTGATCGGTGTCGAGTCCAGTTCACCCGATTGATCCTTTGAGACAATATCTCACATCCAGTCCATTTCATCATTAGGGATCCCAATCCCACACAAAACAGAATAGTTCATATTGCCTGCTTACAATCTTTTCAGAATGGGCCCTTCGCTGCATTATTTAGTTCAATGAAAGAAAACTTGCACTATATCTAGAAAACCTCTAGTTTTTCTCCTTGTTTTCAGTTTCTTTCCTTTGTGGAAGAACGGCGATTCCGTTCTTTACATCTACAATTCCATGTTAATATTAATTACTTCTAAGTCAGGCAAAATGTTGACAAGGCTAACTTAATTAGCAGTAGATTTTGTTCTAACAAATGAAAACAATTCTTCAATCATCAATTGATCAATCACAATATCATCCATTTAAGCATTTTCAACTCCCCACAACTTGATTAGTTTACAGATTTTTTGCATCACTTGTGAGTTGTAACTATTCTAAGAACTAAATTTCATTTTCAAACTTACTGGAGTACTCTCCAACCCAACAACACCAGTCAACTGCAAAGTATGCAATGATAGAAAGTTTGCCATCTTGCTTTACCACCGACAAGAGCAGAGACCCTAATTTTGTCATCTATCTTGTATGCCAATCCCAAATAAGGGTTGCTGAAACTTTCAGTCCTCATGAATTGAGAAATGGAAAAGGCTGAAATACAGATAAAAGCCCTCCTTTTCTACTAAAAGAATATTCTCCGAAGATTGCCCAAAATGAGTAGGTTCTAGTCTCTCTACATGATCTGCCTACTAAAAGCTATGTAACGAAAATGTTAATTTTGTCCTTCAAATAAGCTTTAGTTATTATTTATTGTGAGCACCTATGCTATGCACTAGGTAGATCTTGGGTATATATACAAGGATAAAGAACCTAAATAACACCTGTTGGCCAACCTTTTTAGGTGAGGTCTTAGGTTGTTATAATAAGATTTGGTGCTAATGTAATTCCCAAGCATATCATGGTGTAGATAACAAACTACATAGAAATTTTTAGGTTTCGAATTAAATTTTAAACCGATGTAATGTAAACTAATCAAAAATTCATTTTCAATCCCCCCTCAGGTACAGTTGTCATCTAGGTTTATGATCTGTCATCCAAAACTACCATCCATACCATGCTTTTCAGAGGCAAAATTTTAAATTCACACTGTAATACAAGAAAAATGGTGTTGTGTGAAACTGTCACAGCAATTGCTTAAGCATGCTACATTACCCACTGGACCAAGCTTTCTTCTGATTCTGGAGAGAGAAGATGTGCAGCTTCTCGACCAGTTATGAGTTCCAGAAGAAACACGCCGAAACTGTACACATCACTGGCTTCAGAAAGAGCACCAAATTCTTCAACCCTAGGCAGATAACACATGGTCTTACAATCACCAGTTAAAATGATATTCCTCACATTTGTAAGAAAGTAGAATAAATTAACAAAGTTAGTAACATTAGTAAGTTTGCTTCACTCCAGCTCACATAAGAATAACTCTAGATGCTATAACAGAATCCATGGCTTATTACATATAAGCAGTAATTTGGCAATACAACAGACACTATAACAAATTTAAAGATATTTTGGTTCATAAAATTTCTGAAGCAAATTGTAGAAAATGAACATACTCTGGATCCTGGAAGACATTGCCATCAGATGACCGAGATGGGCCAGCATTGTCGAGTCTTTGAAGTAATTTAGCTATACCTGCATCTGCTACCTTTGCAATGAAGTTTTCATCAACCAAGACATTGCTCGATTTGAAGTCTTTGTGTACTACTTGAGGTACAAGACTATGCAGATGGTTTAAGCCTGTTGTTTATTAAGGTGTCAATTTTTACCTTGTAAGTGGCAAATGCCATTCGAAGATTGGAAAGCATTTCCAATAATGTAGCCAGGAAGAATTAAATAACTTGATTACCTTTAGCAGTTCCTATAGCTACAGAGAGCCTCTGTTTAAATTCTAGTCTCATCGCTATATCTCGCCCAGTATCTGCAAAACAACAAATATATGTTATATCTAAGAAACCCTTGTAAAAGTTGTTTTGTTCAAACAGAATTAGCCATTACCATATAGATGATGGCTGATGCTTCCATTAGGCAAATATTCGAAAACTAGCATTTGGAGACCACCTTCCTGGCAATAACCAATAAGAGTAACAAGATTACGATGGCAGATCTCCGATAGTTTTTTAACCTGCTCAGCCAATGGAAAAATGTTATTTTGCATTCGATGCCGATTGACTGGGATGCAGATTATGTTCATTAATTGAATTTGCTCAAGCAAAAATCAGGATAAAGTACTGTAAAAGAACTGTTCGATTATATTAATATTAGAAAACAATGAACAGAGGAACTCTTATCATAGAAAACAGTAAGCTAGAAACTGTTGTAAAAGCTTAAGGGCACGAGCCAAATTTTTCGCTATAAAGAATTTGATGTACGACATGCCAACTTTACAGTTTACCATAAATTGAAGTACCGCAAGTCAGACAATTTCAGTTTCCAACAGGTGACCATGTTTTGCTCATATATTTACGACAAAAGTTTTCATTTTTACTTCATGCTAACTTATCTTTGTAAAAGAGAAAAAAAAGTTATCTGTAGCCTGTTATAACTGCAAGACCCTAACATCGCATCGAATGGTATTAAAAACTTTTGCTTGCATTTTATGCGAGCATTACCAATAAAAGTGGACGTCGATATCGATCTTATTCAATAATTAGGAAGTAACCATGAGGTCCATGATCTTTCTCAAATGAAATAAAGAACGATGAAGAAAATGAGAGTCAAGGAACAAGAAGAAGGTCGATTTGGTGCCACAGATAAAAGGCAGTTATTACCTCTTCCACAAATTCTGGCTGTGGAGAACCTCGACGCATTTTAATTGCTACAATAGTACCATCAAGAAGCAAACCCTTGTACACCAAGCCAAAGCTGCCACTGCCGACAAGATTGCACTCATCAAAACTCTTTGTAGCCTGGCTCAATTCTTCAAGCGTAAATTGCCTAGCTCCCTGATGTTCAGTTGCATGGCCGCCACCAGCAAAGGAGATCCGACCTCTCCTACTCCATTCTACTGTCATTCCAAAATAGGAAAAGATCAACAAAAAGAAAAAAAGATCGAAACCAAAATTCTAAAAACTTTCACAGTTGTTGAATCTCCACAGAACTTGGCAGAACTTGTACCTATAGTTGGAGGGTCCGACGAACCAGTCTCAGAATTTCTATTCGAGGGGAATCTACGGTGCAGTATACAAAACCAAAGAAACCAAACAACAATCACCAATGATGCAATAGCTCCAATGAGTCCTCCAACTATGGCTGCAAGCAATGTTGGCATTTGGTATGAACTTGCCTTGCTCCAGAAAACCAAAACATCGAACCTGAAGCAATGATAGGAATAAATACAATACTACAGCATCAAAAGCTCAGGTGTAACAAATACTAGTTACCAAGCATGGTCCATTAATAACATTCTCACACTACTCACACTATGTTCTGCTGCTATTAACTGCCAATTGAACTGCAAGCATACAAATCACCCGATACTTCTCCAACCTCATGAGGACAGTGAATCCAGTGTCACTCTGTCCTGAGTAATAACTGTAGAGAGGGCAGCCTTATATACTGCCAAACTTGCTCATGACTTGCTCAACAGCAATGCGAATACTGCTTGTCATGACCTGAAAAATCTTGCTGCTATGAAAAGATCTAATACGCAATTGTTTGTCAAACTTGAACAGAAAGGAAGCCAGAGACAACCTACATTGCCAGCCTCAGGCATCCTACTGCTGTGATCAGTGACCTGCAACCCATCTAACATGCAAAACCTCAGTATCATTTGCTTCAGCAACATATTACATAGCTCAAAACCATACCCCCAAAAGAGAATCTCAAACCTGTAAACACATACCAAAAAGAAATAAATCTCGAGGTGACAGATACCGTCCTACATTGTCAACAACTGGTCATAGTCGATGACTGAGGCCTTTTATTAAATCGATCGAATAGTAAAAGTTGAAGATCACTGTATTGTTATCAGGGATGGGACTTAAAGCAGACAGCAAGAAGAATCACTCAAAAGTGAGTTCAAATACACAGATGGGGAGCTTTGCCCTGCTGCCCCACATGGCCAACTGATCCCCTGCAATCTTTTAACAAAGGTAATATTTGTTGTGTGTGTATAGGTTGTGAGCCCAAGTCTTGATATAAAGGATATACCAGCCGGTGGAGAATGTCTCCATCCAGAATGAGTAATGGTGAGGAGTAATATATATATATAAGCTGGTGTTGGAGGAGAAATGGGGTGCGTGAGCCTGTGGTCACCTACTGTAAATGTGGAGGTTTTACCAGCAAGTGGACAGGATGAGAGCAGTGGTTTTTAATTGGAACAGTGGCATAGATGGGGGATTGGGGAAAGGTGGTGCCCAAATCTTTCAATGGTTTCTCCCGAGACAACTCCCCTGGAATCGAGGGGAGAAGGAGGAGGGGTCTCCTTTTCTAGTGCTAGTGCCCTCACCCCATGTTCTGAATTCTGATAGCGGATGTGGTGTCCTTTCCATGGACAATGACAGAAGTAAGAAACTGGGCTTTCTTTTGGAGCATTACATGACAAAGTTGGCTTCTTTGTGTCGTCGAGAAATAATAATCAGTACTAAACTTGTGTCGGAGTCATTTGATTCATTGGAGGAAAAGCCAAGGCGGAAACTTTGAACAGGAAAGATAAGGAGCTGCTGGATATTTTCAACGGTAAAGGAACATGAATTGTGAACTGAGTGCATAGGGCCGTTACAAAGATAATATTTGTTTCAAGAAAACACCAAAAGCTGCTTCTTGTTTCAGTTTGGCAGAAGAAGTGACTTGCTGTTGTTAGGATAATTAAACTAATCAGGTCACAGATTTCAAATTTGGAATTACAAAGGATCTTGAACCATTTATTAAGGAAAATGCAGAAACTACGATATCTATACTGTATATAAAAACAACAGTTTTGAATTTGAAAAATATTCTATTCTGATTCGATTTGTTCTTTTTCTTTATTATTATTCCTTCTGAAATGCCTTTCTATCTCTCTTATAATACAAAACTAATTCCTATCTAAATAGAATTAATCATTTAATAAAAATTTAGCTTCTAAAAATGAAAGGAAAAGAATAATTAGATTCCATCAGCTTTTCAAGGATGACAGCACAAGAAAAAAATAGAAGAGAGATCCCATTATTTTCTTTACAATTCATATAAATATAACTTAGAATTTTGTATTTATTTCTATTCTCAAACTTGCATGTTATACGTATCCGGTTGCCAGGAATTTTCCAATTCAAGGATCTACTAGACGCATATATATTTCAGATTTAAAAGAACTATTACTAAATTAACAAAAAAAAAAAAGAATTGTTACTGTACATAGATTACAGGGGTAGATACTTCAAAGAAGTCAATCAAGTGAATATCTTTTGTGGATTTGTAAAGCTAGAACGCCGTATGATGGATCAGAAACACCGAGGCCCCGCATGATGTCTAATCCACTTTTATTTTGGGTCCGGCATTCCAATTCAAATCCAAGATCTTCAAGCATTGCTCCACATTTGTACGGAATTGGAGCAGATTCATTTGCAGTTTTAACTTTAGAGCCAGTCTGAAACCAAGAAAATCTATTGATGGAGGGACAAATCTTCAGAAGAAGCAACCTTGAACTCCTGAAAGATTCATCCTAATGATTGAACAGCCAAGCTGGAGACACAACCAAACTATAGCGAATAACTCTATTTCATGAAGCAAAAAAAAAAAAACAGCAATCCGTGATCAATCTAGGATGCTTTTGCTGGCTGGCAGTCCAATAGCACGTGGGATGAGTTGACCACACCAGCCCAATGACATGTCGAATTGACCATGCGCAAGTGTCTGAAAACAAGCAGGGAGAACACATGAAGGATGGCCAGGAGAGAATCCAATGACTGCCATTCCAAGCACAAACATAAGAAAAGGCCCACTGCCAGCCTAACCAATTAGCTTCAGAACTTACTCCTTGAATCCTCTTTTATAACCATGTAAAACAAGGCTGAAAACCATCTGTTACTCTATACTACTATGGGATGCAATAAACTGCTATGGTTCTCCAGCTTACAAATCTCAGACTAGGATTATTATATGGAAACCAAAGGGCAGGTGCATAAATATATCCAATTGCATCAAAGCAGTCACCATTTGAGCAGGCAGAAGAAACAAGTGGGATGAGCTGGAGTGAGCCTGCTACCAAGAAAGTTTGCAGTTTAAATCAGAGCCACCCCACATGGTGGACCATTGTCATGTTCCCTTCACCTGCTGCCCTCTAGATTGCTCCTAGAGGGATATCAGATCTCGGATAGATGCTCCAGTTTCTGCGAACCCTGCAAAACCTGTAGATCAACTTCCAATCTGGGGAGAGAGCAACATTGGATTCGGAAATGCTATTTTTTCCTGAACAAATAAACCTGTTTCTTTTAATATATTTCTCAACATATTGTTAGAAAGATACATTTATCTGACAAACAAATGCATATCTGAATTACAAATCTCATTAGAAAAGTAATTCACAAATGAGAACTACTCAGGCTTGCAACATGAATAGCACCCTGCTTCTGCTACATATGCGAGGAGAGCTGGTAATTTCTTCTGGACTCTTACCTCTTGTAGAGACTAAGCATGCAAGAGAGGAGCACTTCACACCACTTTCCAAGATCCAGTTACTACCACTACAATGTTAGCATATCTGTGATGTTGAATATGGTTGCTAGCTCTTCCACATCATACAGGAAAGTACACCAAGGTTCATGCATTCTTACTGGGACCAACAGATCAATAAGTGGGCAAAATCTCGCCTTTATTAGATGCTCATAGACTGCACTGCAGACTAAAAGACTGTAGTGATACAGAGAATTTTGAATCTGAAAATATGCAATGAATGCATAGTATTGGAAAAATGGCAACAACAGATACATAGGCTGAGCAAGGCTTGATGGTTATGGTTGGAGTTTGATACTTAAGAATCCATGATAATAGTTTTTTTTTTTTTTTTTGTCATGTCAAATATGGTGTTCAAATTATGTTTTTCAACTCAAATAGTCTATTGGTATATATTCTAGAGTGCAACAATCCTGACATCAAAATTGAGCACACCAAAATTAAACAGGAGTTACAGCAGTCAAATGTTGCATCTCTCTCCAATTTCGTTATTTTCCCAATCACAGCCGAATAAGATCTTCAAAGCATTCACGGCACAATCAAGGATGTTAATCTGCTCAAAGAGATTGCGTGACTAATTCAGGGTGCTAATGATCTTGTCTCCAAAATGTTATCTAATAACAAAAATTGCTCGCACATTCTTTCTATATCTTCGACCAGTGACTACACTTTGGACCTCCCTTAACTCCGGCGACTGCAAGCACAAGTGCCGGACATCTTTGAAATTCCCTCCAGAACACTTTCTCCTTGGTCTATGTTTTGTTTAGCAGAACTCATATTTCAAAAAAAGTATATTGACTAGTGTATCTCCAAGAGTAGCATTTGTTTCTGGCCATATAGCTTAGCCTTTCGACCATCTTTTCATCACAGATAACTATGGCATCAATTGCCCAAAATGGCTAATGATGTACCCCGTTAAGATCTGATCTACAAACCCGAGCTTTTAAATGGATGGACCCAAAAGTATGCAAGCACCACAAGAGTTCCTCACCTATCTGACGTAGGACTATTATTCCTCAGTACTCGCTCTTACATATAGAGCCCGAGAGATAGAACCCGAAACAAGAGGCGACACATAGACTAGCAAGCAAAAAGGATCGTTGGGCTCTGATTAACTATTAGACTATTAAACAATCTCATTTACATCCTAATTTGTACTATTGCAAAAGGAAGAACACTATCAAGCACCTAAACTATACATGTCTTAGAATTCTTACTTTGCAATGGCAGTTTTTTTGATAGAAAAATGCTTTAGACCGCCAATTATCTACAGCATGGCCTAAAAATACGTATGAAGAGGTTACGCAGGGTAAACACACAGGTACATATAAGAAATGCTATGTGTTTGAGGATCCGTGCGGGCATGTATTTAGTCCCATATCGATTATTCGCTGGGTAAATATTGGGTATTTATACAGGATCAAAGAATCCAAATAATACTTTCTAGCTAGTCATTTTGGATAAGATCCTGGATTGTTATAAATGGTATTAGAGCAGACCCAACCCATAACTTATGTGGACTAAAGGACATTGTAGCACGGATTCATTGGGGCTGATCACGGGCCGATCATGGTGTTTGTGATTAGATCTGAATAGATTTGAACTCTTAGCCTAACGAGGATGTCAGGGTTTGAACGGAAGGAGTATGTGAGGATCCGTGCGGGTATGTATTTAGTCTCATATCGGTTATTCGCTGGATAGATATTGGGTACTTATACAGGATCAAAAAATCCAAATAATACTTTTTGGCTAGATATTTTAGGTGAGATCCTGAGTTGTTACATTGTGTACCCCTTAACATACCCTTGATCAATCCTGTTTCCTTTTATTTACAAATTGTAAGATGTAAAATTGATAATAAAGCCCTTCATAAACCACCTACCCCATGTATGGCATAGAAACAAGTTTGGCACTCATTCCAAGGACACTATGGGGTACACCAAGCAGTGCTATTGTATTGACGATCTCATTCGCATGCCCCACTGTTAACCTCCAAAAAAGGGATATGGAAATCAGAAGTACCACTACATGAAAATGGTGTCTCTTGAAACTGTATGTTGTTAGCTCCAGCGGTATTCTCTCTTTTCTCATTCTCCACAAAGTAGTAGATGGGAGCTCTAGTCTGGCAATGAATAATCATGATATAATATAAATATATAATCTTTCATGATATGATGATTGTGTGAAGGTACATTAATAAGGGGGAAATTAACATGAGGCAAACACCTAGATATATGCGCTTGTTGCTCTCAGGGAATCCACAAGTAAAGGATAACAAAAGAATTTTCCATATATAATATTCGATAATAAAAAAACTATATCCCTCAAGTTTCCAACTGGGAATCTCCTCCGATTTGGAGAATTTTAGGCTTGAGAATCCCCTAAAATGGGGCAGGTAGAACATAGATTCCCCCAAGTCTCAAAGAATATGATTATATTATTTTCAATTTTATCATCCTAGAATCAACCTAGAAAACAATAGAAAAGGAAAAGAAGTTGGAGAAGCCGTCCTTCACGACCCTTTCACACGTGTGCCACATTCCATATATCTCTTGTCCAACTCAAATAAGAGAAAGCACCCTAGTTCTATATATATTGCTCTCTCTTTCCCTTTTTCTCTCTACTGTTTTCTTTGCTGCCTGTTTTCCTGTTGAATGTTGACATTCTTGGGTATCTTTAAAAGCCATGGAGAAAAAGAAGAATACGATCCATTTGTGCAGATCTTTAAGCAGCTTGTCAGTTAAATATGAGATGCTGCGGTCCGACTTTGTATTCATCTTTATCCAGATGTTGTCATACATAGTAAGATTTGTGCATCTATTATCTATGACTAAAGTAAAACAGCGATTCAAGTTTTGCTCATACAAATGGTGAATTAGCTAGGTGTTACCCTAAAAGAAGGAAAGGTATAGCTTGATTCGAAACAAAATAATTAACCACTCAAGTACTGTACGTAGTCAATGGATCAATCCTCATGTCACATTACCTACATCCTGCACCTTGCACCAATCCTTAATTACCATATCGAGCACTAGATGCGCTATTTTACTAGATTTCCTATTTTACCGATAAATTTCTATGTTGCTGTCGGATTTGAATTATTGACATCCAATTAGTAGGGGGGAGAGAGAGAGATCCAGTTGGGTGGGATTGATATTTGCTTTGTTGTGTTAATGATAAATTTTGGGTGGCCTTTAATTAAAAAGGATATGTGAAGAGAAAAATGGGCATGAATTAGGGCAAGCGTATCCCATATATTGTTTTGAAGGTACCCCACACCTCATCTAAAATGCTAATTTTCAAAAAAAGTCCTAAAAATCTTAAGTTCACGAGCATCTAAATAGGCCAAACGCGTGTTACTAAGATCAAAGATGCCATAAAATCACTACTTGTTCCAAAAGCTTAAGCTGATGTGATGAGGTAGATTTATTTATATATTTTATATTTTTCTTATACTCTTCTGATGCCAGGTTGAAATCACCACTTGTTCCAAAAGCTTAAGCTGATAAGATGAGGTAGATTTATTTATATATTTTATATTTTCTTACAGACATGTAGTATCCAATCATTACTTGTCTCTCAAGTGAGTACTTAAAATACATCTTCCTCTAAGACTCAGAGTTCTTGCATATTTCTATCTTTATGTGTATGCGTGAGGATCCATTTGGGCGTGTGGCTAGTCCCACATCTAGATAGATCCTTGGTAATTATATCGGACCAAAGAATCTAAATAATATCTTCCGACTAGCTTTTCTGAGTGAGATCTTAAATATATTTGTATTTTTAAGCAAATGGTGGCAAGCCAAACAAATTCCTTTGTGTTTCTTTCAAACATGTGAATATTTACTTACGTCACCTCCAGGTATTATGGAAAATTTGTGACACAATGTATAACACCAATATATGGTAGCTAGTTGTCATACAAATATCGCATGCTTTACTCAATGATTGTTATAGAAATATGGTATTAAAAAGAGAATTTGATATGTTAGTGCTCTTTTTTTGATATAATCTGAAATGATTGTCTTCCCTTCTGGAAAAGCATGCAGCACATGACTTTGGATAATTAGGGCATAGAAGCTGCTATTGTTTAAGTAATGACTAATTTGTTGAATCACATCTGCTTAACAACAATCATATTTTGATTTTTCTATTATTATAACACAAAGTACTTAGACCAACAATTTACTCTTCACTCTCTTTTTCTACTTTAAAGAGTTTGTTTTTTAGTAATAGAAAAGTAATGGCTATAATCATTGTTAAAGGATGGTGATTAACCTTACAAAGCTGTTGGTTAAATAATAGGGATTAATTTCAAAGATTACATGGTACATGCTTTATCTAGAAGAGAAGATGATTAATTTAGGATTATTGGATAAAAAAAAGGGATTGATGTGTCAAATCAAGTGGCTTGTTTATCTTCCAAAATCCTTTTTTTTAGAAATTACTATGATTTACTTTATTTCTTCAACCTCTATTCTCTAGGAATTGCGATAATTATCTTACCCTATAAACATGGGGATTTGGAAACCAAGTTTTACCCTAGTCCTTTCTAACTAGTCTCTTCTGGCACTTTTATTTTATAAAATAGAAACCCCTATCATTGAGGCTTTCCGCAAAGAAAAGATCTTTCAGCATCTAGACAAATCTTCTGCCCTTACCCTTGCATAACAAATAAAACAAAGATTGGAAGGCAAGGCATTAGAACTAAGTCTTATAAATGTGAAGATGGTTGACTCATTCAAACAAAAGTTGTTCATGATCAAGATTTGGGTCATGTCCATCAAATTCGATATTGGTTATGTATTCTACATCACATTATGGTACAATTTAATAATCAAGCAACCATTCATATCTCTACAATCATTCATATCTCCAACAACCCCATGTTTCATGATTGAACCAAACACATTAAAGTGGACTACCATTTTGATCCAGGAGGATTGCTGAATGTATTATAGATCAGTTTAGCCATTTTGGGTACATTAGGATAAGTTTTGGAAACAAGAATTGCCAAATGTAAAGCCTAATTAGAAACCATAACTTTTAGATACAATGTTAATTTTCGACATATCGGGTGTCAAAATAAAGCTCTCATGAAGTACGATAGGATGCAACTATACTATGAGGACAAACCTATCTCTAAAGATTTATATCATCCTATTAATATAGGTGTTCAATGATATTTGGAGCCCAAAATGGATGAGTTAAAATGAAGTTCTTTTTCAAGTAATATTTTAACTAGGCATATCTTCCAATCCCAAAGAAGATAATCCGACAGAATACAAAATTTATGTAGGAGTTTAGATCCAACTTATAGATGAGTTTTACTCTTGTATAATTTTCTTTCTATTTTAGTAATTTTTCTCTTTTAACTAGAATAGGAATCCGAGCCGAAATTGGAAATAAAGAGCTCACTAATGTAAACAAGGACATTGTAGATTAGTTTTATCATCAATCAATAAAAGCAAAAATATTCAAAATATTACTTTAATTTTTTATTATTTAAATATAAGTAGTGTAGATTGAAGGAATTACTTCCTTCTCTCTCCAATTGGATCATGTTCCATGGGAGAAAAAAATCTCTCAAAATTGACACTGTATCGTATATTAAAAAGTGAAAATCAGTTGGCTAATATTTTTTAATTAAAAGAATAGAGCATAAGAGGCTCCACCACATGATTAGAAGGTTGAGTGTTTATAAAATTAACGCACTAGTTAGAGAGAGAGGATTGGTAATTGTGGATGGTCGTGATGGTTTATTGAGCTTTTTGTTGGGAATAGGAGGTATATGATGGTGCATAATCTAAATTCGCAAACTTTAATTCTCCACCGTGTTATCATTAGTGGTAGTGGAGTAATAATAAGAGAAGGAGAAGAAAAAATAGTTGGCGGCTTCCTCAGCCAACTCACAAATAGCTCCATATTAGATCCCAATTTATGTATGGACGCATTCCATATTTAAAAAGGAGAAAATGAGATCAGAAAAAAAAAAACATATAAAACAAGTGCATGAGTATGCTTAAGATGAAGGGTCATGCACTTGGTTATCCTCATTAAATTTAGAAATATTCAACATTCTAAACCATAATTTATATAGCATATCTGCATAAGTTGCTTGTTATTTTAACATCGCTCTTTTAGTTTTGCCACCTAATTAAAAGAAAATAATGATCTAATAAGTAAACTACACATTTGTGAGCTTTCAACTAACTTAGAAGTAACTAGGGAGGAAAAACATAAGTTTCTAAAGTCCATCAAATTATGAAGTGACACCAAGTATAATTGTGCTTGAAAGCAAATACATGCTACATGGATTGCACTTATTCTCCTTGAACTCTAGGTATCGGATGCAAGACCTGTCCATATCAAAAAGGGAGTAATTTGAACCTACATCACGTGCAAGAAGCATTTGTCGATATAGATTTAGATGCCTCTAAACAATACACCTACAATTCTAGGTTCTTATGATATCTAGCTCAGCCGATACTAATGATATGAATAAGAAAAAGTGGTAGCAAACTTCATGTTGCGAATAGGAAAAAGTGGTAGCATCTTTAGAGAGTCATATAAACACTCTTAAAAGTGATTTACTTAATTACAAGATTAGAAGTAGGTTAATCTAAAAGGACCTAAATTGAACTACTTTAAATCTAACTTTGCATTAGAATCAGAATGAACTGGGTTCTATCTTAATCTTCAATTAAAGTTTATTTTTCCACTATAAGAGTTGCACAACATAAAAGAAGATTATGACGGTGTTTGACACGATCCACAGGAAAGTTTTTTAATGATTACATACAAATAAAATCTTCCTACCAATCAAAGTACAGTAACTTATGTTTCAGAAGAAAAAAAAGTTCCACATTGATTTAACCAACCAAGTCAAATGACCTTCATAAAAACAGATATTTGAAATGGTTTAGATCACCATATATTATTCCATTACAATCACCATAGATGGAAAATATCATTTGGAAGGAAGATTAAGATCGAGCCGGATCATATATTACATTATTCCAAAGGAATTGGAATAAATGAGTGATGTTGGATCTTGAAGCACCCTCCCCATCCCCTATCTATCATGATATGATATGATCTAATCCATTTCCCATCGAGTACAAAGAAATCTCACCACTTTTTAAATTAAAAGGGACACATTGGAGGAATTTTATCCCATTTCCCATCAATACAAGGAAATCTCGCACATCAAGGGAATTGTGGGTGCATGCTGCTTGTCATGATTTGGGGTCTCTTTTGCATGCACGTGTATCTTACCGGCGGGCATAGATTCCGAGATCTTTCTGTCAACTTATGGGAGGGGAAATAGCTTCTTTTATGCGTGAAAAAGTGGGAAAAGATGCGACCCGTTGACAACGAGTCAACGTGGCGCTTGCTTCGCCTCACGTTCATCTGCCACGTGGGACCCGCCATTTTAACGTCTCGCTTGCAAAGAAGAATCCCTTTTGATCGGTTCTCTCGGTACGATCGAGATCATATCCTGTAGTTGCTTTCTTTCGGACTCGTCAGCGGAGGTTCGTGTCAGCTCCGGATTTTCGCCTTCTGATTTCTGTAAGTTTGAAACTGTGGATGGAATTGTAATCTCCAATGGAAAATGATGGGAATTGGATAAACTCCATTTTCTTGCTCCACTTCAGCAGATGCTCCTCGGACAACGATGTTAATTCTTTTTCTTATCCTTCTTCCAAAAGAAAGCATAACCATGTGAACAAGCTTTCATGGCATCTCTAGACTCTAGTAGACATAATGCAAGAAGCTGACTGAAATAATGAAACAAGAAAAGATGAGTCTAATCTGAGAAGATTTTTTTTCTTTTTTTTTTGTTCATGGTTTTCTCCCTATTCATTCTTCGGTCCAGCCGTGTAAAATTGAATTCATCATTCAAGCAGACATTGCTCTGTCAACTTTTATTCTCATCTCTTTAGAGGGTCAGCATATAAACTGTTGCTGGAAATTGGACCCGGGGGCAGTCTTCGGTCGAGGAGAGGGAGCGACTGTTAGTCCTCACGGCGGGGCGGCGGTCTGTCGGCGGGCGGCGTCCTCCGTCCGGGGCGGTCGGAGAGAAGGAACAGCAGGTCCTCGCAGCGGGGCGGCGGTCTGTCGGCGGGCGGCGTCCTCCGTCCGGGGCGGTCGGAGAGAAGGAACAGCAGGTCCTCGCAGCGGGGCGGCGGTCTGTCGGCTGGCGGCGTCCTCCGTCCGGGTGCCTGCACACGAACCGGTGGCCGGGTTCTCCGGCGCCGGCCCTCCGACGCTCAAGTCAGGGAGGGGGCAAATAGTGGGGAGAAGGAGATAAACAGCGATTTTTGGGTGTATGAATGTTCCAATCCCCTCTTGAGAGGCCAAGGCTCCCTTTTATATGCGGGGGTCGGTTTACCTGTGATGTAACAGGGCGAGGCCGTAGTACGGCTTGGCATGTTGTTCAGGTCGGCGCTCGGTCAGGCGAATCATTGCACTGATGTCGGCGGTATGGCCGAGATCAGAGACTTATCATAGTCGACTAGACCCTGCTGGGTCGATTTGCCGTGGAGAGCTGGGGATCCGTAGATGTCAGGAGCCATGCGCATTTATTGTGGAGTAAGTCGGAGATCCGCATTTATTATGGAGTAAGCCGGAGATCCGCATTAATGGTGGAGTAAGTCGGAGATCCGCATTTATTGTTGAGTGTGCCGGAAGATTACAGCGGCCATGCGCAATAAATGCCGGAGGGGTGTTGGAGTACGGTCCTCGGACATCGGGGTTTCTCTTAGGTCGGAGGTTTCGGGGTCGGTCGTCTTGTGGCCGAGCGTTCCGAGGTCGGACGCTGACTTCGGCTGTCCGGGGTCGGAGGTTGTACGGCTTCTTAGGGGCATTTATGTCATTTGGGGGGAAACTTTATTCCCCCCAACAGGGCTGTACCCTTTATCACAGAGGCTTACAATCCCATTGTAAAGCTCCATAACTTTCCTTCTCCAGACCTCAGCTTTTATTTCTCTTTCCCCCCAACTCGTTGACGTGAGACTTGGACTACTACTTCTCACTGGTTGCCCCCACATACGTCGTTGCAGCGGGAGCCATGCCTGATTCGAGATGGCTCGGGAGTCAGGAGAAAGTTTCTTCCTCTGCTTCACATGATTCCGTGGAGGCGGCACAGGAGGGGCCTCCACTTGTTGCAGGCTTTGGGCTGCAAATAGCTAGCGCTTGGACTTGCTGCACAAGCGCATCGAAGTGCTCGAGTTGGACTTGTGGAACTTGATCTACCGGAGATCTTAATGGTGAATTTTGGACTGAGCGTTTGGGACTTGGAGCATGATACTCGAAGGGGAAACCCGCTTGTAGGGGGCTCCGGTTGAACTGGAGCCGGAGGAGGCGGTGCCGTTGGGATGCCCCTGGGTTGCAAGCTTTGGACAGCGGTAGCCAAGACTTGCACTTGTTGCACCAGGGCATCAAACTGCTCCGGCCGAACTTGATGAACTGACTCAGCCGGAGGTGGTGAGTTCCGGACGGAATGCTCAGGACTGGGTGGAGGACGTCGAGAGGCATTGGAAGCCCCTTTGCTTCTTAGCTTCATGGCAGCGAACTCGGGCCCTTCCTCTAGCGCCAACTGTTGCTGGAAATTGGACCCGGGGGCCGCCGCGAAGCCGGGGAAGGAGGAGCTCCGCTGCTACAGGGGGCGGACGGCGGTGCGTCGGCTGGCTGCGTCCTCCGCCGCGGGGGGGTGTGCAAGTCCTGCAAGGAAAACCGGTGGCCGGGCTCCCCGGCGCCGGCCCTCCGATGCCTAAGTCAGAGGGGGACTTAACTTTGAAGAAGAGAGAGGGATTGTATGTGGAAGTCCGAAATAATCCCCTTGGGAGGAAGAAGCCTCCCCCATCTTAGAGGGAGAAGCTCCCCTTTTATAGGGAGAGTGGCCGGATTACCTGTGATGTGACTGGGCGAATTAATGGGTTACCGTCACTGTCAGGGAGCTGTCACGATTGATCGGACCCGTTGGGGTGGTTGAACCGCCGGCCGTGGTGGGCCTGGGGTCCGTAGATGACAAGTGCATTGATTGCTGAGTGAACCGGTGGTCAGAAAGAGCCGTACGCTTTGATGGTTCAGTGATCCGGAGATCATCTTGAGCCGTGTTCATTTAATGACTGAGTGCATTGGAGGCCTGAGGGGGTCTCATGCATTAATGATAGGGTGTGTCGAATGCCTGCGGAGATCTTGTGCCTTAATGACTTGGGGATGGTGGCAGATTGAAGTGGAGTCATATATTTAGTTGTCAGATCCTTTGGAGGGTTAGGCGGAGATTGGATATTTGGCTAAGGCATGGGCTCGGCGGGGTTGCCTTTCTGGTCGGCGCTCTCTGGTCTCGGCCTTCTATGCTCGGCAGCCTTTTGTGCTCGGTAGCCTGCTGTGCTCGGCAGCCTGCTGTGCTCGGCTCGCTGTGCTCGGCAGCCTGCTGTGCTCGGCTCGCTGTGCTCGGCAGCCTGCTGTGCTCGGCTCGCTGTTCTCGGCCTTCTGGTCTCGGCTCTCTGGTCTATGAGCTCGAGAGCGGAAGAGCTCGATCACTTAGGATGAGCTCGAGAGCGGAAGAGCCCGATCACTTAGGATGAGCTCGAGAGCGGAAGAGCCCGATCACTTAGGATGAGCTCGAGAGCGGAAGAGCTCGATCACTTAAGATGAGCTCGAGAGCGGAAGAGCCCGATCACTTAGGATGAGCTCGAGAGCGGAAGAGCTCCATCACTTAGGATGAGCTCGAGAGCGGAAGAGCTCGATCACTTAGGATGAGCTCGAGAGCGGAAGAGCTCGAGAGCGGAAGAGCTCGATCACTTAAGATGAGCTCGAGAGCGGAAGAGCCCGATCACTTAGGATGAGCTCGAGAGCGGAAGAGCTCCATCACTTAGGATGAGCTCGAGCTTGCTGATGGATTTGGGTGCTATAATTACATTTGTGGAGTGGTCCATTTTTCCACCAACACTACCCCCCGACTTCCGAGTCCGAGCTGCTTTTTGGCTCGGGCGAAGGAAGTAGTTCAGTCATCGATCGTCCTGGTGCTGTGAGCGTTCTTACACCAAGGCGACTGAAGACGCTTTTTCTGCTCGGAGTCCATTCTTTGGGGACGTCGGCAGAGAAGAAACCAAGTAAAGATAAATGAGAATGTAAAGACATTAAATGAATGGGTACCTTGTACCGTGTGCGTCCTTGCGCCGAGGCGACCGAAGACGCTTCTCTGCTCGGACTCCGTTCTTTGGGGACGTCGGCAGAGAAAAGTCCAAGAATAAAATAATGTAAAGACATTAAATGAATGGGTACCTTGTACCGTGTGCGTCCTTGCGCCGAGGCGACTGAAGACGCTTCTCTGCTCGGACTCCGTTCTTTGGGGACGTCGGCAGAGAAAAGTCCAAGTAAAGATAAATGAGAATGTAAAGACTTTAAATAAATGGGTACCTTGTACCGTGTGCGTCCTTGCGCCGAGGCGACTGAAGACGCTTCTCTGCTCGGACTCCGTTCTTGTACCGTGTGCGTCCTTGCGCCGAGGCGACTGAAGACGCTTCTCTGCTCGGACTCTGTTCTTTGGGGACGTCGGCAGAGAAATCCAAAAATAGAAGAGCGGGCTGAGCTCGTTGGCTGAAGACGATGGAGCGCGAGGCGAGCTCGTCCGGTCAGAGAGGACCGCTAACTCATAGCCGATGGAGCACGAGCCGAGCTCGTCCGGTCAGAGAGGACCGCTAACTCATATTCGGGGAGCACGAGCCGAGCTCGACGGTGGAAGCCGATGGAGCACGAGCCGAGCTCGTCCGGTCAGAGAGGACCGCTAACTCATATTCGGGGAGCACGAGCCGAGCTCGACGGTGGAAGCCGATGGAGCACGAGCCGAGCTCGTCCGGTCAGAGAGGACCGCTAACTCATAGCCGATGGAGCACGAGCCGAGCTCGTCCGGTCAGAGAGGATCGCTAACTCATAGCCGATGGAGCACGAGCCGAGCTCGTCCGGTCAGAGAGGACCGCTAACTCATATTCGGGGAGCACGAGCCGAGCTCGACGGTGGAAGCCGATGGAGCACGAGCCGAGCTCGTCCGGTCAGAGAGGACCGCTAACTCATAGCCGATGGAGCACGAGCCGAGCTCGTCCGGTCAGAGAGGACCGCTAACTCATAGCCGATGGAGCACGAGCCGAGCTCGACGGTGGAAGCCGATGGAGCACGAGCCGAGCTCGTCCGGTCAGAGAGGACCGCTTAACTCATAGCCGATGGAGCACGAGCCGAGCTCGACGGTGGAAGCCGATGGAGCACGAGCCGAGCTCGTCCGGTCAGAGAGGACCGCTAACTCATAGCCGATGGAGCACGAGCCGAGCTCGTCCGGTCAGAGAGGACCGCTAACTCATAGCCGATGGAGCACGAGCCGAGCTCGTCCGGTCAGAGAGGACCGCTAACTCATATCCCGACGTCTCGAGCGTCCCTATAGCCGGGGCATCCCGACGTCTCGGGCCATCCCGACGAATCGGGGCATCCCGTTGTGGCAGGGCATCCCAATATATTGGGGCATCCTGACGTCTCAGGGCATCCTGACCGTGGTCAGGGTAGGAGAACGAGCCGAGCTCGTTGGCTAACCTGAAAATAGATAAAATATTGAATTTATTTGAAGCCAAAGTAGCGTCCTGTACCTTTTGGAGATATTTTGATAGCTCTCGAGCTTCGAAGTCCCTCAGGACTTGGTTCGGCACCGGCCTTCTTTGGCTTGATTTTTTAGGTGTTTTGCGCTCGGGTTTCTGAGCTCGGTCTGCATGAGCTCGACGGGGGCTTCAATGATGGCGACGCTCTGAAAGGGGAGCAATGTCGCGGGCGCCGTCCCAAGGACTTACGCCCGTAAGGAGGGAGTACATGCTGGTTTCTTACTTGCTGCCGGAAGACAGAAGACTTGGAAGGATAATGGGATTTAATGGGGATGTACCCTTTGTCACAGAGGCTTACAATCCCATTTTAAAGCTCCATAACTTTCCTTCTCCAGACCTCAGCTTTTATTTCTCTTTCCCCCCAACTCGTTGACGTGAGACTTGGACTACTACTTCTCACTGGTTGCCCCCACATATGTCGTTGCAGCGGGAGCCATGCCTGATTCGAGATGGCTCGGGAGTCAGGAGAAAGTTTCTTCCTCTGCTTCACATGATTCCGTGGAGGCGGCACAGGAGGGGCCTCCACTTGTTGCAGGCTTTGGGCTGCAAATAGCTAGCGCTTGGACTTGCTGCACAAGCGCATCGAAGTGCTCGAGTTGGACTTGTGGAACTTGATCTACCGGAGATCTTAATGGTGAATTTTGGACTGAGCGTTTGGGACTTGGAGCATGATACTCGAAGGGGAAACCCGCTTGTAGGGGACTCCGGTTGAACTGGAGCCGGAGGAGGCGGTGCCGTTGGGATGCCCCTGGGTTGCAAGCTTTGGACAGCGGTAGCCAAGACTTGCACTTGTTGCACCAGGGCATCAAACTGCTCCGGCCGAACTTGATGAACTGACTCAGCCGGAGGTGGTGAGTTCCGGACGGAATGCTCAGGACTGGGTGGAGGACGTCGAGAGGCATTGGAAGCCCCTTTGCTTCTTAGCTTCATGGCAGCGAACTCGGGCCCTTCCTCTAGCGCCAACTGTTGCTGGAAATTGGACCCGGGGGCCGCCGCGAAGCCGGGGAAGGAGGAGCTCCGCTGCTACAGGGGGCGGACGGCGGTGCGCCGGCTGGCTGCGTCCTCCGCCGCGGGGGGGTGTGCAAGTCCTGCAAGGAAAACCGGTGGCCGGGCTCCCCGACGCCGGCCCTCCGATGCCTAAGTCAGAGGGGGACTTAACTTTGAAGAAGAGAGAGGGATTGTATGTGGAAGTCCGAAATAATACCCTTGGGAGGAAGAGGCCTCCCTCATCTTAGAGGGAGAAGCTCCCCTTTTATAGGGAGAGTGGCCGGATTACCTGTGATGTGACTGGGCGAATTAATGGGTTACCGTCACTGTCAGGGAGCTGTCACGATTGATCGGACCCGTTGGGGTGGTTGAACCGCCGGCCGTGGTGGGCCTGGGGTCCGTAGATGACAAGTGCATTGATTGCTGAGTGAACCGGTGGTCAGAAAGAGCCGTACGCTTTGATGGTTCAGTGATCCGGAGATCATCTTGAGCCGTGTTCATTTAATGACTGAGTGCATTGGAGGCCTGAGGGGGTCTCATGCATTAATGATAGGGTGTGCCGAATGCCTGCGGAGATCTTGTGCCTTAATGACTTGGGGATGGTGGCAGATTGAAGTGGAGTCATATATTTAGTTGTCAGATCCTTTGGAGGGTTAGGCGGAGATTGGATATTTGGCTAAGGCATGGGCTCGGCGGGGTTGCCTTTCTGGTCGGCGCTCTCTGATCTCGGCCTTCTGTGCTCGGCCTTCTGTGCTCGGCAGCCTTTTGTGCTCGGTAGCCTGCTGTGCTCGGCAGCCTGCTGTGCTCGGCTCGCTGTGCTCGGCAGCCTGCTGTGCTCGGCTCGCTGTGCTCGGCTCGCTGTTCTCGGCCTTCTGGTCTCGGCCTTCTGGTCTCGGCTCTCTGGTCTCGGCTCTCTGATCTATGAGCTCGAGAGCGGAAGAGCTCGATCACTTAGGATGAGCTCGAGAGCGGAAGAGCCCGATCACTTAGGATGAGCTCGAGAGCGGAAGAGCCCGATCACTTAGGATGAGCTCGAGAGCGGAAGAGCTCGATCACTTAGGATGAGCTCGAGAGCGGAAGAGCTCGATCACTTAAGATGAGCTCGAGAGCGGAAGAGCCCGATCACTTAGGATGAGCTCGAGAGCGGAAGAGCTCCATCACTTAGGATGAGCTCGAGAGCGGAAGAGCTCGATCACTTAGGATGAGCTCGAGAGCGGAAGAGCTCGATCACTTAAGATGAGCTCGAGAGCGGAAGAGCCCGATCACTTAGGATGAGCTCGAGAGCGGAAGAGCTCCATCACTTAGGATGAGCTCGAGCTTGCTGATGGATTTGGGTGCTATAATTACATTTGTGGGGTGGTCCATTTTTCCACCAACATAAACTATTGATATTGTTCCAAAGGTTTCTCATGCCCATTACCAATAGCCTTCTCTTGCCAAAGCACTTCTTAATTTACAATAATCCACTATGCTTGTTGTCTTTTCATCTCTCTCTCTCTCTCTCTCTCTCTCTCTCTCTCTATATATATATATATATATGTATGTATGTATGTATGTATGTATGTATGTATGTATGTATGTATGTATGTATGTATGCGCGTGTGCGTGTGTTGCAACACTCCCTCTCTTAATCAGATATTCAGATGTCTACATTCAGCTCTGAGTGTGTATGAGAGAGAGAAGGATCGGAGGGGGGGGGGGAGAGAATGGAGGGAGGGAGCAGCAAATAGTGCTACTAATCACCTTACAAAAACAGAGAAAAAAAAGGTAACTTCAATTTTTCAAAGAAAAATTGAAAGTAACCTCATTTTTTTGAGAAAAGTAGAAAGTGACTTTCATTTAAACTGCATGTTTTAGTTATAGCATGATAGTGTTGACTTATAAAAAGAAGAACCATTTATTCAGAAATTGATCCTAAGAATGATAGAGGTGATTCTTTATCTAGGAAAAAATGGGCAGATTTAATGTTCATGGACCACAAAATAATTTCTAATGAAACCAAAGGGGCGTTTTCACTGTTTCTTCTCTTGGTGCTAAAAATCACAATTCCATATTCAAAAATTAGACAAATTGAAGAGTAAAAAACCACCAATTGGTGTCGTGAGATGGTCCACCATTTGGTTTGATATATTCTCCCACGGGTCCCCAACATATCCAGCCATGTCACAACATTGATCCACCTACTTTCTGCCAAGTGGCACTTACTTGAACCATGTGCTCTAGTGTTTCTATCCCTCTTGTGGCTTCTTTAGAATTTGGATAGAAAGGATTTACATAACCACACATTGCAATTGTAATAGGTGAATGTGCAGTAGATAATGAATCCGACCTAACGTGCACACACCCTTTGCAATTAGCAGTAGATGGTGATATATACGAATGGTTTCTAAGTTAGACATGTCTTGCTTACTAAGTAATAAGTCAAAAAAAAAATATAAATATCGGATATTCCTTTCAATTTTTTATATATTTTATTTTTTGATTCAGATAGAAGTATTTTTTTTTTAGATTGGTAAGAATAAATTCTAGTTTTACCAACCAAAAAAAAACAAGAGCTTATTTTTAAATGATGTCGAGGCCCCACTCAAATGCTCTTACCATTAGCTACTTAAAAAAGGAGGAGATTCAAACCTTATCACATCGCGAAGGATCATAGCATTTTCGTCATCAAATTTGAGAAGTGAAGGTGGGGTTACTAGCTTCCACATATATTCCTCAAACCGATTCTTATCTTTTGTGCTTGGCACTCGGCAGGAGGAGAGAAGAAAAAGGAGGAAGAAAAAGAAGAAAATTATGATATTATCCAGTTTCTTAAATCGGATTCGGTGACTTAAGACAAGCACAGAGGCAAAGAGGTCTCTTTCAAAGCAATGATCAGAGGGGTAACTTGGGCAAACATCAAAATATCTAGAGAACATTCTCTTCTCAATCTTTTTCTTTATCAATTAGAAATTGCAATCCACCATCCTCCCGTTTCTATATAAATAAGTAGCAAAGGCAGCCCCAAGTACTCCATCCAAATCTTCTGAGCTAATTAAACCATCATCCGTTTCGCAGCTTCAGCCTTCATCCTTCTTTGTGCTTCTTTTAATCACCACTAGCTTAGTTTGCTTTGCATTCTCTTTTTCTTCCTTGCGTCTTCCAAAACATCTTCATTTCACTCATTCTTTAACTCTTTTTCGAGTGCCGGGATGGATCGGATCAACAGGCTGGCCTCCCAAAAAGCTGTGGTTATCTTCAGTTTGAGCTCATGCTGCATGTGTCACACCGTCAAGACACTCTTCAGTGATCTTGGGGTCAGTCCAGCCATTCACGAGCTAGATGAGGATCCCAAAGGGAAAGACATGGAGCGAGCACTGGCTAAGATGTTGGGACGCAGTCCTCCTGTGCCTGCAGTGTTCATTGGAGGCAATTTAGTCGGACCGACAGACAAGATCATGTCCCTTCATCTCAGTGGTAAACTGGTTCCACTGCTCCGAGATGCAGGTGCTATCTGGCTCTGATATCATCTTAAAGATATAACTAAGTGGCTCCAACATCATCTTATCAATGTTACCAAGAGTTCTCGACTTTCGTCGCAAATGAAGCATGGAAAATAAACTATAGAGTCCTGATAGTTTAGGTATATATATCTGCTTAAGATACAGACCTACAGGATGGTGTTTCGAGTCTTTTTATCAGGTAATTAAGATTAGGAGCCATGTTTTTCTTCTCCTCCTGATGGCTCGAGTCCTGTGTACATTATTCTCGACTTCAGTACTTGGTGTTGGCAATAAATTATCAAATTAACGTACCTACAAGGCATTGAGTGTGAAAGCCTGTCGTTGCTTTCATTTTCTTGTTGACTTCTTGTGATTGCCTACGGTAACTACGCTAGAAAAGATGACTGCAACTATTGAAAGGTTCTAAATCAAATGCCATAATCAAGGGTATCTGTATATAATATGCAGAGTTTTTAGCCAAATTTAGTTGCATCTTGGCCCACACTAATGTGATGGTAGTAGGTAGGGTTTCATTTATCTCATTCATGAAAAAGAAAGGAAAACAAAAGAATGAATGCCCTCTTGAACTGGCAGCAAGTAAGTACAAACCTGCAATATATATATAGGTTGCTAACTACTTGTCAATAAGTTGCAAGCTCAAAGCACTAGCAAGTGCATTGGTTGGTGATGAGTGTCTTGAGGAAGACAAATCAAATTGCATTTCTCTTATCCAATGGCAGTGTGCATGAATGAACTATGAATCGACAATACGATAGAGTTAGCATTTCGGTTGTACTCTTTCTTTTAACTAGCAAAGGAGCATTGCTATACTTGCGCATGCTTCTTCATACATTATGCGCTCGCACGGACAAATGAATTAATGATTGGCCATGGTTAAGTTGGAGCATATCCTAATTGAAGTGTAACCGTCATGTGCACGTGTGAGAGGGCTGCAAGCTCGGGTGATCGTACGTACATATAGAGTTTTTTTCCATTAATAATCTTGCGCAATGCCCATGTAATCATAACCTTATGCATAAAGGTATTATTAGCTAGAGATTAAATCAATATTCATGTTTTAATCTATTTTTTTCTTAATTTCTATAGTTTTGTGTTTATCATCTAATTAACCTCCTCCGGGGAGAAAAAGATACCAACCACTAAGCTCTAGTTGATGAGATTTAGGCAGTATTTAATTAATGCAAACTTTTGTTGCTTTTCTCACTAAGCCGAAAGAAAAGTTTCAATTCCTTCTACCCCATGAACAAAAGGGAGGAAACACGAGGAATTCTACTTTTTCTTCAGCTATAGTATTCCCCCATATCCAAAAGGGCAAGAAGGCAAAACCACACATCAAGGATAGGGGAATATGTCTCACCCGTCCATCCACTCACCCACCTGTACATATCTGTACCGCAGAACCTCCGAAGGTGACTGTGAGAGCTCCATGTACCCCCACTCTCTTTATCAAATATGGATTCTTTTCTCATCCACAGCCATAGGCTCTTCTTCTTATCATCCTTTGCTTATTCTGATACCAGATGGCTATATCTCTCTAGTTGTACTCATGACCCGTCACCATCCGGAGAATTTTTGAGGACTGCCGCGTCTACCGAAGCCTAGTGAAGTCTTCTATATCTTAGCAAGCGAAAGTATCAGCAATTGGAGAGGGGTCACAGATGCGAGTTAATTTCATGTATCATTAGAGCTACACATTTTCTCCGGTCTCTTTGGAATTACCACAAGCACCTTCCTTCTCTCCACCCAAATTTTAGTAACTTTCAGAATGGGAAGGAAGGACTGACTCTCTATCTAACTTGGCCTAGCTCTTGTCCAATTTCCAGCCGTGCATCTCTTTGTTTCTGGTTCAAAGAACTCCGGATTGCAAAAGTGGAACTGGACAACATCTTGTAGTACAAATTGCCACAGTGAGTGATTTGGATTCTTTATATTTAGTATAGACAATCTTACCGTCGGGACATAAGAAGGGGCTCGGACTTGGGTCGTATCTATTGCATGAAAGAATGATTGATCTTCTTTCGCGACGTTGGATCCCGTCCTACATAGCTATCAAAGCACTCCAAACTCTCTCATTTATCAGTATGCATGGATTTTAAAGCAATATTTGTGTCATTAACCGGTGAATTCGCATGAAGAAAGGTAAATCATTTTTTTGTGCGAAAGACACGTCCCTACCCCAGAAGAAATAGGGTTGCAAATGGATTGAGCTAAGGCCGAGCAGAGGTAAGCGGGCCTGGCCTGTTTTTGGACATCTCTGGACACCATAATGGACTTGATACTAACTCAATCAACCTTGGTGAAGTACTCAAGAAGTCGTGCTGATCTAAGAAATCAATTTATGGAACCTTGGAAGAGTAGAGAACTTTGTCCTTAATTTTTAAGTAGATTTTGAGTAGCAAGATGCATACGACAGTGAGGAATACAGTGACCCTTGGCGTGGAGCATTGCTGTGGAGGGAAAAGAAAGGGAAAAATAATAGAACCTAAGAACCAGTACTTGACCATTATTATGATCTGATGATAAAAATCATTTTTTTCGAAATTAAAAAAAAAACAACAAGAAATAAAGTTTCATAATCATGGCTCTGATTTATAAAAAGCAAATCTGATAAAATTATTTAAAAAAATAAAGCACCAAGAAATAATGTATGTATGTATGTACGTATATATGTATGTATGTATACTTATTTCTTCGTCGTATTATGGTATTTGTCCTTTCTGATTCAAGTTCAACCCTTGTAAGAGATGGGTGGTAGCACCTCAGGAAAGCTTGAATCTCTTGGAGAGGCTTGGACTAGCTTGGCATTGGCCCAACCAATCCACTCCAAGCTTAATCTTTGGTCCGTGCAACCCAATCACACACTTGCCACATTGGGGTGCAGCTAGATTAAATATTTTGTTATCTTTAGTTAGAGGAAATAAGATGTCGCATAATGTTAACTTCATTGGTTCTAAATTTGATACCAGCATACACAAGCATTGATTTGAGTTGCGGCATTTTAGTTTACTTGGTTCACAAATAGTCGAAAACTCAAGTCATGCAAAATTTCTCAAGCTACAGCATGGCCTACTATTACTCGATCAAACTCATTTGAATCACCCACGAACTCGGCCGGCCTAATATGCACTAGCAATCAGATGTTCATACCTGAATAAGCTAAATGGAAATCTATGTGAGAACCAATGATCTATTATTGGCTTATCCTTAAAATGGATCTAATGGGAGAAATATGTAACATCTTGACCACGACCTACACCGACCTCCGTGACCTCGAATCCATTAGGATAGAAGGAAACCTGGTCGTATTAAGGATGAAGATGGGACTCAAGTCTAGCTAGGTCACTTATATCCAATCCCTGTGGCACCCTCTTTTTCCTACAACTGCTAAGATGGTGCATGTATCTATGACAAGTGATAAATAATCTAATGGATCCCTAATATATAAGAATACTAATATATAATGTGAAACATGGGAATGAGTCTTCAACTCCCTGGTTCAAATCCACCATGAATCTTACATGGTGATTGACTCCACACTATCATTTGTTTTATTCTCTTATTTCTTTTGTGGCATGTTTCCAGCTCCCAAATCCTGTAATTATTTCTCTTGCATGGTGTCATGCACCTCCATATGTGGATGCATCTCTATGGGTCAGCATGAATTCTGCATGTGCATCTCCTATCATCAAGCTCAACTCTATTATGAATCATGCATGTTGGTTGACTTTGCTCCATGTTTTATCTTTTCTTGTTCTTTCTTCTTACACCTCTTTGATTCCAAATGTCTAACCTCCTTTTTCTTTTACTTGGAAACATATGCATCCCCACTTCCAATGCTCGTGCTGGAAGAATCGCCACCATCCACTTGGGTTGTCTTGTGCATTGCATGTCTTAGATACTAAAAAGATTTTTATACCAAAATATTTATATGTAGTAATAATTTCTCTTAATTAAAAATACTTGATGTAGCTTTAAGCAATCTGATTCCCAAGAAATCAACAATGAAATAATAAATTTCTTTAAAAATTATTTTATTAACGTTTATTTATAGAAACATATAAAATTTTATCTTGCAATAATTGTGTGCACATTTGTAATATTGAAGTCATTTACTTTCTTACTTAAAATAAAATGGTCATTTCCACCTTGGATCAACACTAAACTATCTATTATTAGATTAGAGGAGGGAGGGTTATCTGCAAAGATCTCAAAAACATGTCCTTTGGTAATCTAGAAAGATTCGCCATATGGAAATCCCTTCTTTTTTTTTTTTAATGACAGCATTAATACCCACAATATATTCTCTCACTACAAACACTCTCTCTCTCTCTCTCTCTCTCTCTCTCACAAAAAAGTGCTGACTTTGTCGATCTCTATTTCCCTTTTTCTTTCCTTTTTTTAAAAAATTATAATTTTATCTCACCTTGCTCCTTGTTCCCGTTCTCTCCTCTCAATCCTCTCCTTTCCGTGGTAAGAATTCGATCTCTTGCGGTTCTTTGATCTGATCGCCGTGAGAATTCCAGCAGCTCGGCTGCGATCGGTGAGAGCCCTGGAGGAGGGGAAGCAGCGCCGCTGTTAGAGCTCCAATTCGTCGGATTTCTTTCCGTTATTTTAGATTTCGTTTCGTGATTTGGGATGGGTTGTTTCCCGTGTTTTGGATCGCCTAATAAGGAGAAGGAGAAAGAGAGCGAGGTGAAGGGAGGAGGGGATTTCAAGAAGGAAGCTCCCGCCGCTCCATCGACGCATCATGCGGCGAGTGTTAGCTCCGGTAATTAAATTTTATCTTCTTGGGGGCGGGCTAAAACTGCCTTAGTTTGTCAGTTCAGAAGGCTATATTTGTTTAGTCTTGATTTTTCATAATTCCTTAACCCTGTATTGGATTTGATTTAAGTCTGATCTGTGGAATTGTTAGTTTCATATCACAGTTTTAATGAAGTCGAAATCTTTTTCCGAAACAAGAGAGGATTGATGGGGAAAAAAATGTTTTTTAACCATTTGTCAGTATTCTGCTAGAGAACATTGGGCTATTTGGAGATCAGAAACCTATTGGTAAAACTGTAATTCTCTCGTTATCTGTATGGGTGCATCTTCTCGAAGAAGACAGATGAATTTGTTGCTAAAAATGATGCTGTCAGTTGCTTTACAGCTCGATTACGAAGCGATAATATTGCCATTTTTTATTTTAAAGACGTTTAGAATTGTAACTCAAAAACCAATGTTGGAATTGTAAAAAGATGAGCAAGCTCGACCTATATTTGTGTAATTTTTCATGCTTATGTAAGAGAGTATGATCAATGTAAATGACTATCTTCATCTTGGAAAAGAATGTTGTCGAGATATGTGAAACTTAAGAATGTGCTCCGTCCTTTACTTGGATTCTGTAACTAATGCTAGCATATGCATTCTTCAGATAGTTATGATTATGAATTTCTCAAAGCTTGGAGTCCAACATCTAAATGGTATTGCTAACATCTATAGGTTCATTTCTTGTTCTGTTCAATTTTCTTATTCATAATTCTGAATTATTTGTTGGTGCTAGACAAATTGAAGTCAAGGAGTGGCTCGGAGTCCAAGAAGGAAGCTTCCATGCCCAAAGAAGGAAATTCTGCGCATATTGCAGCACAGATTTTCACTTTTCGTGAGCTTGCTGCTGCAACTAAGAACTTTAGGGCAGATTGCCTTGTGGGTGAAGGGGGCTTTGGTCGTGTATATAAAGGACGCTTGGAGAATGGACAGGTCAATTTTTTATATACGCGGTTTAATGCATCAGGATTTCGCAAACATTTTTTACCTGCCTGCAAAATTGCAATATTGAACATGCACCCTGAAATTTATGTCTGATTAATGCATTTTTATCTTATTTCTACATGTTAATTTTGAAACTGTAAATAGACAATCTGAGCTGTGTACATATTCATGGATATGCATGGTTTTGTGTCTCAGTATCTTTCTGATCAATCTTGGTTTCTTCCTGTTCTCTGAGTTGATTTGAGGGAATATTTTTGGCAGGTTGTTGCTGTGAAACAACTTGACAGGAATGGCCTTCAAGGAAACAGAGAGTTTCTGGTGGAGGTTCTCATGCTCAGTCTTTTGCATCATCCTAATCTTGTCAATCTAATTGGTTACTGTGCTGATGGTGATCAACGCCTCCTTGTTTATGAGTTTATGCCATTGGGATCCCTAGAAGATCACTTGCATGGTTAGATTCCATACTTTGTTTGTGCTGGTGATTAGTTTGTTTTATTTTAAAAGCTTTTCTGTTAGTCATGTTGGCAGTTAAGTAGAACTTCCAAATTTACAATAATTGCAGTTACCAAAAATATAGAAGGTCCACAATGCTTTCCTAGATTCTTAATTGTCCATGTTAAACCAATTTGATTGGCACACTAATATCTATTAACTATGCAATTCTTTTCACAGGCATTTGCATGAATACAGAAATGTACAATATGTATGTTTTGGTTCTACTGCTGTTTTTTTGGATTGTATTTCAGAATTTGCATTTTTGGGTAAACTAGGTTAGGTAGGGGTAGCTTTAAATGATATAGTTTCTTCATTTTGCTGTATTATGATACTTGCATTTGCCTGTGTTTTGACAAGGCAGTTAAAATTTTCGAACTTTGTCAAATATCTTGATGCAAAATATGGTAGGCTTTGAGGGGAAGATGATATTTTAGAAAATAATCAAAAAGTGGAAAATATCTTCTATAAAACTGAAATTGGAGAATATTTTCAGTAAGCATGATTCTCTTGTTTCAAATAATGTAACAGATCTGTATGGTGAATTGATACTATTTATACCAAGTAACTATCTGTCTTCTTATTGGCAAACTAGGTAACAATGTTATATCCACTTAACAATTAGAAAGCCTTTTCGTCAACTAATAGTCACCTTCATGTCCAACCTTGTTCTTAATCATCTTGGTTTTTAAAGTTTTCAAAGTTAACATCTAGTCCTTCTACAAGTCAGAGTACAATTATTTACTCCAAAAATGCACGATGAGCTCCTAAGCCACTCATCTTTTCATGTGTAAGTCAAGAGTTCTTTTTTACTTTTTTGGAATCATTTTTAGAGAATTTTATAGAGTTAAAGTCCTTGTATTTGTTCTTATGGTCGATGTCATGAATTTGAAGCTGTATAGTATTTAGGAAAGTGAATAGTTGCAAACCTATGGAGTTTTAGATTTATCAGGGATTTTTTCTCGAGTCAAGATACATTGAATGAGAACAAAGGCCATCATGAGTAAGTTGAGAGTAGTTTTAGGAATAAGAAACATTGCTTTTTGATTTCTTAGTTCTACAGTAGGATCCATGTAGAATGACAAGCTTGACAGATTTATAAGTTGTGAAAATTTTCTTTTGTTACTATATGCACTTATTATTCCTATTTTTTCCCTTTCTCTCGAAATACCTGGCCATATTACATGCTACAATGATCAACAGTTTGTTTTACATTCCTGTGTCAAATTGGTTGCAAAGCAAGTCTTTGTGAGAAAATTTTCGTTTCTTATGGTGGTCTAATACTAGCAACGTTTGCTATTTCTTTTACTAAAAATGTTTGCATATCAAGTTTAAGTTGAAAACTAATCTTTGCCTAATGAAAGTTTTTATCAGCAAAAAAGTTACTTGATAACTAATTTGAAGTAGAATCCCAGTGAAATATTAGTGGGTATCAAACTTCTTCAAAAGCTTAAAAAAAGGGGACCGATGCATTTCATCTGTGTTTTTGATTTATTTAGAATGTCTAGCTTGCATTTCATTTGAGATTCTCCAGTGCACCTTAATGACAACTCTTAATTGTTTGAGCTATCAACTGAGGGTACAGTTCAATTTTGTGGAAACTAAGTCAAAAGAAGTTCTTTCTTTACATTTATACCTTCCATCTTGATCCTACACATTGTATATCATCTCTCTACATGATAGTCCTCAACTTTCAAATTTTTTTCACCTCCTAATGTGGGAAAGAGCTGAGTGTATGAGCATAACCTCTAGAAATAAGTTAATTAACTCTTAATTTAGCTAATTTTTGATCACATAAGGCCAAAAATACACATCTAAGCGCGCTTATAAAATGGTCTGGCAGTTTTTTTCATCCATGTAAGAACACACTTAGTTTTAGCATATTAGCAAATTATCTTCTCTGTAAGATAGCTAATGGGACTTTTTTCTTGGTTAAAATTAGGTTCATCTTGCTTGACTGCATCTACTGTAAGAGCAATTTTTATTTGCAAATATACTCAATACCCTGTGAATCAATTACTCCTCTTAGTATTTATTTTTATACAAGGGAGCCTGCACACTCGTCATTCATCTCCAAAAGGTTAGATGCAATAGGTTAATTAACAATTAGCGATCTAGTTTCAAGTCCAAACCTTGTGAAGTAGCTATTGAAAATAGATACATATTTCTCGAGTCCATATTCATGATAACATGGAACCATTATAAAATTGCATCATCTGGGAAAGGACAAGAGAGAATTTTATATAAACTCATAGCAATACTTGATAAGGTTTTAGACTCAATAGAGTAGGCTTGGTCCTTGCAGTAGTAATTATGCAAACATAAGGTTGTGGTACATCAATAGTGGGTTCCAAAAGAGTTGCTAAGATTCAAACCTAGGCTTCCCATGTTTGCCTCTTGTAGGTGCAATCCATGTAATTAATATTTACTTGCCTTATTTAAGAGGGGGAGCCATATGATTTTCTATGATTATCATCAAGGCTTTAATAATGTTCTTATGCCCCAAGAACAGAGTAAATTCACTCCTATGTATCATTCTGTTCCAAAGACTGTATGTGTCAACATGTATTCCTAAGCTAGAAAAGAAATTGGCCATCACTACCATCATCCACTGTTACCTAGACACCTGTTTCCATTTTGGATAATCCATATGACACATTTATATGATCAGGATGTGCATCAGACACTTTAAATATGTATCAGGAAGATATTTAAGTCTTGTGGATAGTTAAATTCTTCCAACCTTGATTCTGATATAGCTTTCACAAGAATCTCCTGATAATTGGAAGTGGGCTTTAATTTTTCTTGAGTCTTGTTTGGAAATGGAAGCAATGGAATTTTAGTAACTGTTATTTAACTTTTGTGCTTTTGCTAGGTTTGGAGTTCCAATAATGATAAGCTTATTTATCATGTGTATCATGAAATATTAAGTTTATTTACCATTTTATGTAAGTATCTTTAATGAAGAGTTTGTTCATCCGTGCAGGGTTTAGTTTAGATGGGTTTTTTTTTGCCCATATGGTCTAGAATACAATTCTGTAACTTTGCCAAATCCTTGACATAAGTAATTTGTTTGTTTAATGCTTTAACTTGCAGCTGTTTCATGAAAGCATCATAAAATAAGCACCAATGACCCCACTCAAATGAGACTTTCTAGCTGTACCTAGTTAGACACCTTATGATTACCAAACATTTAATCCTTACCTGGTGTCTCACATTGAATTTTGTTTCACTACTTAGATTTAAATAGTTCCACCTAACCTTATTCCTTTGCCATGAGCAATTACCATGCTGACTTAAACAGAAAAGCAAGATTTTGCAACTTCTGATTTCTGAAAAATCAGGAGTCTGAAGTGTCTTTCAACCTTTTGCCATATTCAACATCTAAGCAATTAAAATGCCACCTTTTTAATGTAATTTAAGCAAAACAAACTTATCTGATTACTTAATTCACTAGCTGCCTTGTCATCTCTAGGTAATGTCTAACTACTTGCTGAATTCTCAAATCTATAAGGGCTCCAGCCACCAACCACCACACTGTCAGCATAGAGATGGTGGGAGACAGTTATGACTGGCCCATGATGAGGACATGTAAGGATGACTTTAGTACTCTTCCTATGTAATATAATAGAAAGGTATTCTTCACACATAATTGAAAGATACGGTGGCAGAGATCTCCTTGGGGAGTCTCTTGGAGAAGCAAACAGAAGAAAAGTTTCACGAATTATTTGAATGCCCACCGTCATGATAGATACATAAGGTTAGATGCATGTCCTCCGTTATAGGCAAAATCCCATGGCATAGAGCTTGCAATCAATGGCCAATCAGTTGAGCTGATCATAGACCCTGCTCATGTTCTGCTGAATGTCCTTGATCATGTTCTCTATCGTGAACAATGATTGCTTTCTTATGATTAACTTATCTCAGCATTTTTCAGGAAAAAATCTGATTAGATCATCTTATTATGCAGAGAAACAATATTCATATTTTAGTAGCTACAAGAAAGTTGAACTGTGCAAAAATGAAGATACAGAGTAAATATGGTTGCCATCTTTAGTGGCTTATTAAAGAAAACTTTCAAATAAAGACTGAAAAATCATTTTGAATGTATTCCTGAGATTGAAGAATCTGTATCAAATCATAAGGCACTGAGTCGGTGCCATGTGTGGTTAGAGTTTCTTAGTGTCATATGTTAGGTGGGCCTTTACCTTTGAATCTAAAAGTAATTTTATGCATTTATAATACAATTTGAGAATTCTGATCCTCCTTAATCTGTTATACCTTTTTTCTCGCTTCTTTTGTTTGGGGCCAAACCTGTACGTCTTGATGTAGCTTGTATTATATATTCTAATCGTGGATGCTTAGGACACAGACATTTATGAAATCCATAGAGATACTAAGAAGGGAATGAGTCTGCATGATGAACAGTACTTACTGCAAGTGGATCATGCCATCTGCCTATCCGGTTTGTTGGTGAAGATTAGATGAGCTGATTGGAACTTGGAAGAATTTCATAAATGGTTTTATTTTCAGATTCTTTGAAAAATATCTATACTTATTGAGTATCATCTATCATTTCAATTACTAAATGATTTTTCTGAATCATGTTATTCCATTTTGGGCAGTGGTACTTATTGCATTAGAAAGATACACAGCAATATTGATGGAAACTTTAAGCTATAAAAACCTTTTTTTTCAGTTATTTCCAATCTAAATAGTTTTAAATGGCGTCCTGATGTTGAATCAATATTCAAACCACATGTTTGATTTCTATGGGCACACTATGGGCACATTGTTTATATGAAACCTCTTACATACTCAGTTTTGTTTGTGATAACAGGATAATAACATTGTTGATGAGTGTCATAGATAATATACTTCCTAAAGTTGATTAGCTTGGTAAAGATTACCACATTTGCTGCTGTCATTGCATATTGATCGATGTGCTATGTCTAAATGATGTCATTACAAATCTCTTTCTCTCTCTCTCTCTCTCCATATTTCTTACCCTCCATATATCATGAGGATGAATGTTCGAAAGAGCATTCAATTATAAATCGACTAGTGCTAATTCACTTCTAAAGATCATGTTCAGAAGGATGCTACCATTCTTTCTCTCTTCTTTTTCTTTGAAAATTAAATAAACTTCTCTAGATCAGAATGCCCATAATGTCTTGTTCTCGTGGATGAATGTTAACTGAAGTGCAATATATTAGCCCTCCATCTTGTGTGGTTTGTACATGCCTAAAGTATTGGCATCTTTATTTTCCTGTCTCCAAATATTAGCATCCTGACCAAGGTACGCGGTACCGACTGTATCGACGTACCGGTGGGCATCGGTACCGGTACGGTACCGAACCAAACCGAGCCGAACCGGTACTGTACCGATGGGGCTAAAAGCCAAAAAAAATTTGGAGCCGATACGGACTGGTCGGTTTGGTCCGGTACCGGATCGGTACGGGCCGGTACGCATCGGTACGGCCGGTACCGGTCGGTACCGAAATATGTAGCTGTACCATACCGGTAGGGTCCGGTACCGATATGTACCGGCCAATACCAACCCGTACCGATCGGTACGGCAGACCATGATCCTGACTATGAAGTTCCCCTTCAATACTCTCTCACCCATATAGGGGTAGTTTTGCTAGTCATCTGTTTAACAGTACTTTTGTCGCTTAACCTCAAATTGTTGCTTTTGCCAGTTCTAAGGAATTCAAGGCTCTAAAAACACACTTTAATTAGATATAAAACATTTTGCTGCATGTTCCAAGGAATTGCCCAGCTTTAATCTGGAATATATTGTTCTGGTCAATGACACCCCCCCCCCTCCGCCGCCCCCCCCCCCCCCCCCCCCCCCCGGTTTTGTGAAATTTGAGTTTATCTGGATGACCTATTTCACAAGAAGGGCTCAAGCATTTGCAGTTCTAGTTCATTTGGTCATGTTATCTTGGAAGTCAATGATCCCTTATTTTAAATCCTTAGAAATGTGCTTAATTAGGCTATCTTGTTTCTTTCTAACCTTGAATATCCTTAAGCATATCATCCTTGATTTAAAATATTTCAGTTAACTGATTCTATGAGTGTGCCATTCAGTGACGTACCTTTGCTTGATTTTGTTTTCCAGTTTTGAATAATAACTTATATTTAATTTTGACGTCCCTTTAATTCTTTGACCTACACCTGAGAGACTTCCCACTGTATCGTGGCCACAAAGAGCTGCATTTCTTGTGGCTATATAATTTTTAACAGCTCTGTAGTACTTTGTACCTTATAATTCTCCTCTTAGCTTCCTCTAGTACGATTATTCATCCACATGAGCATGATGAGAGCTTACCAGCCTTCTTGGATCTCAGTGGAAAAATGCAAATTTGCCCTAGATGTAGTGGAGAGAATTTGACTTGAAGCATCTTTTTCTTGGTAACTGGACTCATCCAAAGATTAGAAAGAAATATATGAAAATGTCGAACAGAGGTGTTGATTTAAAGATCTTAGGATGATTTGGATGATATAGTCGATAGCAGAACTAAGTGCAGTAAATGGACACTTTAAAATGGATCAGCTCACTGACATATTACTATTAGGTTGCATATTTTATCATTTTTTATGCATTATGAGTTTGAAAGTTTGATATAAACAATGAAGTATCAGGATGTGAACAGATCAGTTGAGGTTTGGGTTTGGCTCAACCCTAACCAAACATTTTAGATCTTGAGCATATTCTTAGTTTAATCTGGCCCAATAAGGAATCAACCTTGATGATCTTTCCTGACTAGATTCTAAGCAAGGTTGCATGGCAACCTAACTAAACCCTATCGAAGGAGACAGGTAACTTTGAGTCTTTGTGATGGACAGAGTTAGCAAGATGTAGCCGTAGGAAATAAACTCAATGACATTGGAGACTTGAAACAGAGGACATCCTTTACAAGTCAAATAAGATCTTTCGATAACTGACTGCTTAAGCTACCACATCATAAGGACTACTAGATCACCATCATCACTTCATATTTGAGAGGAAAAGTAAGCTAGCCAGAGAGACCAAAATGGTTGGAGTACGTATTAATGCTCCCACAGATCTAATCATTGGATGCAAGTTACATCCAATTCAACCCAGTTCTTGGTCAACCAGGTTGATCCAATTGCTATCTCAACTCATTGGCATCCCAACTTGTATAACTCAATATTGATTGTGAACATCATTCACCTTCTAGAACCTAGACCAAAGGCTGTATTATTTTAAATCTTGATGTTAAGAGTACTTTGAGGGGCATATCTTTTTGATAATTCAATAAGATGACTCATTTTACCTTCTTCTGGGTAGATATTCCACCTGACAAGGAGCCCCTTGACTGGAATACACGGATGAAGATAGCAGCTGGTGCAGCTAAAGGCTTGGAATACCTGCATGATAAGGCAAACCCTCCAGTAATTTACCGAGATTTCAAATCATCAAACATCCTTCTTGGTGAAGGATATCACCCGAAACTTTCAGACTTTGGGCTTGCAAAACTTGGTCCTGTAGGTGACAAGACTCATGTCTCAACACGGGTTATGGGAACTTATGGGTACTGTGCTCCTGAGTACGCAATGACTGGACAGCTTACAGTGAAATCTGATGTCTACAGTTTTGGTGTTGTCTTCCTTGAACTAATTACAGGGCGTAAAGCAATTGACAACACTCGGCCTGATGGGGAGCAAAATCTTGTGGCATGGGTAGGTTGCTCTTCCATTTTTATCATATGTATATATATGTGTGTGTGTGTGTGTGTGTGTGTGTGTGTATTGTCTGAGCATATCAAGTTACTTCTATCACTACCTAGCTTTACCTAAATGACTATTGAAAGTAACCTTAATAGGAGGATTTATGCAAAATAAAGTACATGAAGATGATTTTTTGAATTTTCTCTTCTTTAGATCCATCATGTTGAACTATATTCATTTTGCCATGTACTAAGAAAGAAATCAATACATTTGCAAAGAAAGAAACAAAGAAAGACAGTTTTCTTTTTTTGATCTTTGTTCTTTGATAGAAGTTGTTTGCTTATTTGTACTAAGTTGTTTGCTTATTTGTACTTATCCACAGGCTCGACCATTATTCAGAGACCGGAGAAAATTCCCAAAAATGGCTGACCCATTGCTTCAAGGACGTTACCCAATGAGAGGTCTATACCAGGCTCTGGCTGTTGCAGCAATGTGTTTACAGGAGCAAGCAGCAACTAGACCTCTTATAGGGGATGTCGTGACTGCACTTTCATATCTTGCTTCACAAACTTATGATCCAAATGCTCCTGCTGCTCAAAGTAATAAAGTTGGTCCATCTACTCCAAGGAATAGGGGTGACCGGAAAAGCCTTGGTTGTGGGACCATCAATCAACATGCTCTCCAGTCACCACAAAGAAATTCTCCTGACTTCAGGCAAAGGGATCTTATTAGGGGAGCAAGCTATGGAGCAGATGTTGGCAGAGGCGGTGTTGGTGGTGGCTCTGGACGGAAATGGAGCTTGGAGGAGTTAGAGACACAGGAATCTCAGAGGGACAGCCCAGTTCATGTAGGAAAGGCAAGGGAAAGCCCGAAGAATGTCAACCGAGATCTCGATAGAGAGCGTGCTGTTGCAGAGGCTAAAGTATGGGGTGAGAATTGGAGAGAGAGGAAGCAGTCATATGTGCAGGGTGGCTGTGATAGCACAAATGAGTAGCTGAGAGGTGGTTTCAGACATAACCCTCTATAAGTTGCATTTTATCTGTATTATTCTTATAGCAGAAAAGGCATTTGTAGGTCAGAATTCTGTGGCTCAGAAGACATCATCTGTTCGATCTTGGTTCCATATTCTCTGTGAATAAGATTGATGTTTTCTGTCATCACTGCTGCTCCTTTTGTAATTCTTTGGTTGAGGATCAGATCAGATGCCCTCTCCAGGTATTTCCTGGACAATGTAGAGTGCTTTATGAGCGGAAGCCTTATCATTTCACTGTGAAAGGTGGCAGATCAAAGATTAAAAAAAAGTGCATCAAAAATGTAGAATTGCATTTCAGACCAAATATATGTAGCCTAGCACAGGTATGTTTCAAGTGCAACTTGTTGCACTTGATATTTAGGCCATTTGAATCCTGAAGTACAAGAAATCAGTGGCCTAATTTGTCCATAGATCTGAATAGGAGTTTGCTGTAGTAATACCAATATTGCATACAATTGTCATTTTTGTTTTGTGATCCTGAGCATCGATGAACATTGGTCTTGTTCGGTTGCTGTTCTCTGTTAATTTATAGGTTTTGTATTTCCGGTTCTGTTTTTATTTGGCCCAGGCGTCTGATCTCTGTGTTTGACTGTAGTTATGATTTCTATGGTTATGGTTGTGATCATGATATAATTACATATTGAGATGAAATACAGCTGTTGTGTGGCAGATACTTCTATTCGTTTAATATCCACAGTGGTCTTCTCTTCTTGCTTTGCCTCTTGAAATCACTATAGCCAAATTTGATGTCATGAATTTTGAATCATGAATCAATTAAGCTGGGCATGCAGGAGCTTTCTGTGTAGAGCCTACTGATATACCAGTTTCAGATGCCATTCATATATTATGTAACTAGGTGTCATTAATATAGCATATTATTTTAGTTTTTTTCAAGTAGTTACTTGGCTTCAGGGTTTTATACCATAAAAATATACATTCTTGTACATGATTGACAAGAAATCTCATGTCATTTTAATGTGACGGCAGGCTTAGTGGTCTCTAATTTGCTGGCTAATAGACTCATGTCCCTTACTCAAAATCATTACAGCTGATTAACTGCATTGAACATTCAGGATGAGGGATAAACTGATGAGTACCTGAAACCAATAACTGTAATCGACGTAAAATTCATGCTAATGGATCTCAGAAATGAGGTTAAAGTTCTGCTTTTTGCAGACAAATAATGAATATTCTTCCTGGCAGTGTTTGTGTGAGTCATTGGTAGGGCTGCAAACAAGCTAAGTCGAACCATGCAGACTAATCAAGATTGTTTGCTTGAATTTGAATGTAACTCACCAGTATAATGCAAGCTTAATTCATGTTTAAGCTCCGTTTTCTGTGTTTGGTGGGAGCTTGTTCGCAACCCTAACCTTGAGTGTCGAATAGTATATTTCAGCATCCGTTTTTATGTCTAGTTTTAGCGCTTCCATTTCATCGAAAAAAAAGTTTTAGCACTATCAACATGATGATTGGTTGCAAGGTCATGACAAATCCAGAACTCAAGCCTAACCCAACTTAAATGATAAGGATTGTTTTGTCTATCAACTTGAGCTTGTTCACAAGACCAACCAAGCTTGTTATATAGCCTAATCCAATATCCATGTTGTCACTCTGAACTTTGGTAGCAGGATCAGTGATTACAAAATGTCGATGAACTACATAGTTCAATCCCATTGTAGAAGGGCTTGTTGATGAGTCCGCGAGAATGCGAACAGCTGAAGTCCAGTCAACATAAGGATAAACTACTAGTTATAGTCCGGCTAGAAGGTGGGATTTCACTAATTGAATTTATTTTTCTTTCTTAGCTTTGAGTTTTTATGAGTTTGAATAGGAGTAGGCTTTCTTTAACTTGAGATATATTTTACTTTTCCTTGATGAAAGATACTCTGTTAATAGAACTGTAAAGCATATATAAAGGGGTGCTAGTGCTGTAACGAAATAAATTCACTCTAATATAATATTGTTCTTAGTTTTTTATATTGTGAATCCAAGAGATACCATAGCCAGTCCATGGCCTTAGTGAGAGGTTCTCTTATTATTTGTGCTCACTAGAAGAGATGGTGATTTCTTCTCTCTTTAAGCACTACAAAGAATCAATCCAGGACTTGGCAGATATTCTAAATCAACCTTGGCTTTAGAATAACATGCAACCCATAGTCATTTGGCTCGTCTGCTTGATTTATTTATTTTTTTTAGTAAACCGGCTTCTCACTACATACGACGATGAGAGAGCCCAGAACTATTGCAAAGTAAAACACGATCTAATGCCTGCGGCACATGATCGGAGGGACCCCAAAATACAAAACCAGAATGGTGGGCTGCATACGAGGCGATCCAGTCCGCAGCCATGTTCGCCTCCCGAAACACATGCGAAATCCGAATTAAATCTAACTCCTCCCCCATGCTCCGGAAGTCTCGGAGTAATGGGTGCAAGTCCGACCTGGCCTGCCGGCAGCGAATCCAGTCCACCACTGTGGTCGAGTCATCCTCTAGAAGAATCCGTCGGGCACCTAGGTGTACTTTAGCATATACAAGACCCTTTTATGCCGCGTGCTCATCTGCTTGATCACCAAACCAAATTATCATAGAAGACTAGAGAAGAAGCTAATCAAATTTTTCTTCAAGAAGATGCTAGGCACGAGCAACATCAAGATCATGACGGTCGCATGAAGATCGATTTTAAATATCGCAGACTTTCTTGACTGGCTTGCTGAAGTTAAAAGGATTCTTTGATTCTATGGATACTTTTGGGTCCAAGAAAGTTGAAACTTCTTGCCTGCAAGTTACAGCACATGCTGACAGATGAAAAAACTATTGAAGGCTCAGTTTTTGCCAATCGACTCCGATCAAATTTAATTTCAGAAATGTCAAAAGTCTATGTAGAGAAATTCTTTCATTCATCTTCGCATAATGATCTAATTGAAACCAAGTCACGGCAGGTGACTAGATTTATGGGCGGATTGACGCAAGTCATCTATAATGAGATTTCTATTGAATCTTTTTGGACCATGAACGAAGCAGTTGGAGAACAACCAAAGTAGAGACCAAGTTGGAGAGCTGCAACCCGAAAAGTGCTATTGGTGCGATTATCCTGGGCATCAACCTAATGAGGGTTATTTTTTCAAGTTGTTGATCAAGCCTGCATAAGCTTAGCTGTTATCATACATCTGAGGTCGCTTGCAACCTTAGTAGCATGACCTTGAGAAGGGTGCACACCATGGCTTGGCTTCCTGAGATGAGAAGACTGAGATTTACTTGGAAGTTCCTTTAGATGGATTATTGTTACTGCATTCATCAACCATTCCGAAAAGCAAAATGATGAGGAATTTCCTAAAACTTGGTGCTGCATTGGCCAATCCAAAAGATATAATTATAAGTCATTTCTTCCTGACTTCATTAAGATAACTGTAATATTTTTTTATTTTTTCTTACGACGACAGGAAACCTGGTCAAAAATCAGGTAAGGATACAATTTGATCCCAGAAATTGGTACCAACCCCCAATGATTTTTGCTAACTACAATTGTCAGTACCCTCAAGCAGAGGAGGCCATCCTGCACAATTTGATAACATCCAGTGTAATTTAATGCAACCATACTCTTTTACAGTAAGAATTTGTAAAAAATGAGTCTGAAGCTGTAACCTATATCTGAAGAAGATCAAAGAAATTCATGCAATCAAGAAGCAGGATTTTGATGCTTGCGAGTGTTCAAGATTTAATCCTTCATTCAAATGCGACATGCTGATTAACATTCTTCGTCAATCAAATATTGTTTGGTAAATTTGCATAAATAAAAAATGTTACTCGGATTAACATGCACGAACACCACAATGATTGCAGACTTTACAGATCCACATTTGAGTGAATATACACATCTTTGGAAACAATGATCAAACTAAAATAAACTATACATTATATACAAACACTTCTTCTTGGATCCATTTGTTGGATCTTCATAGCCAAGAGAACTCCCCACTTCTTTGCGTTGATTCACCAGAATCCCGAACACCAGGTGACACTAAAAATAACTGCTGCCTTTACCTATTTGAGAAGTCGGCTTTAGAATTGATGAAGCAGCTGGATCCTTCGACAACACAATATTTCCAGCAAGGTCAGTTCGGAAACGTACAATACTGTTATCCTTCACAATACTGTTATCCATTATGATTCCACAAGAGCCCCAGGTATCAGCCTGTAACTTGACACCATAATACAGTAGATGATCTGAAATGCTGTTTCCACTCACAGACCTTTCAGAAGTAAAGAAAACCAAACAAGTAAGAGCGCATGAACAACATCACACATTAAATCAACACGTCAAACACAGCCAGCATTGACATATACCTGCTACAGGTTGGATCTTCACCAGAACCATCACAGACCTTCTCAATCATGTATACAAGACTACCTAATCCAATATTGTGGAGCCATACCTGGAAATTTTTCAGAAATGATTTATGACCTTCTGAATTATAGAATAGGAGCTAAAGATTTATAAGCAATTTAGGGATCTTTGGATCTGATTCTAATGGTATCGAACCAGAAGAATCATTTGGAACAACAACCATCCAAATGACAGTAGGATAAAGTAATGCCTAGTTCTAAGGATGTGATTCGAATGGTATTGAATAAGAAGAATCATTTGAAATAACAACCATCCAAATGACAGTAGGAAAAAGTAATGCCTAGTTCTAAGATGGAGATATTTAGGATTGTTTGATGACAGACAAAAGCCGCATCATGAAAGTGCTCAGCCGAAAGAATATGGAGGATACAACTCTCCAAAAAGCAAGGCTATATTAATGTCTATGGCATTAAATTTACTGTATGGAGCATCATGTTACCTCTCTGGCAAAGTGATGGTATGTCTTTTCGGGAAAATAATAATAGTATGGAGGTAAATGTGGAACCATGTCATGCCCATTGGTAACCCGAATTGCATGTGGAACATGTTTGTGGAAGTACGACGCAAAAGCCACATTTCCAATACGAGGTTGTCCAAATGTCATAAGTTGAACATTGTGTATTCCATAATTGACCTACAAAGGAAGAAGGAATAAATGCATGAACTTTCAATTCCAAGTTTCAATCATAACACAAGGGGGAAAGTAACCGACAAGTCTAAGATTGGATGCTTCAAGCCTTTAAATGAGAAGTTACACATGCCACTGCAGAAATAAGTTTGTACAATGACCTCAAGGCCATAATATCTCTACCAATCTATAAAGCAAAAATCTGCATCGCATAAGACACAGAGATATAAAATGATACGCCTACATATCCATGCTTCACCTATACAGTTAAAAGTTTAAGTTAAAAAGCCAGAAACAATCTGGAAGTATGGGTCTAAAATTTAGATGTAACTAGAGAAAAAGTAAGGGTTTAAAAAAACTGCTAAAAACACGAAGGTGTACAGGAAAACAATGATGAAGACAAACGAAAGCAGAGAAAACATCAAAGGGGAAATTTAAAAAAAAAAAAATCACAGCCAGGACAGACTGCAAAGGCACAGCAAACTAGTTTCTGCTGAGTATGACATGCATGCAAAGCAGATGCACTGAAATTGAATGGGTAATTACAGACCCACTAAGGCTAGCGTAAAAATCAAGAACAGAAATTCTGATACAAAAGAAATTCTTTTGCTTTGCAAGGCCTGAAGTACTTTGAACAAGGGGGCTGAAAATGAATTCACTAGTCTTTGAGTTTGAAAAAATTTCATATGGCAGCTCATAAAGAGTGGAAAAAAAAGCATACAAACTATCACAATATAGTCAGTAATAAGATCACAGTGATAATTGGCAGGGATATGCCACAAATTCTGCAATGTATGTCATAAAAAGATGAGCTAAAATAAAATCCTAAGATATATGGAGCAATGTTCAGGCTAGATGGAAAATTTTTTTAAGAGATTCTCAAAATATAAGTATAAAGAATTATCAAGATCTGAGAATTATTTTGTATAAATTTTGCATATGAATTTGTATGAGAAGCATTGACAATATTTACAGTAAGATCGAGTGCACAGAAGGAAGCCATAGCCCCTCCCATTGAATGCCCTGTAACCATTATGAGAATATCTCCATATAGCTCCCTAGTCCTTTGGACAGCACTTATTATCCCAGGACGTACTGTAGTGTTATGGTAAGCAGAATAAAATCCATGGTGCACCTGCAGTCAAAACATAAAGCATGTGACTTGCAATAAGTCTCTATGTCACAATTAACACATCTTCAAATGCATAAATAGAGCTACCAACCATTGCATCAGGCGTGTCTGGGTAGTTCAAATCAAGTTGCTTCCAGAACAGGTCTTGAATCCAATTCTGGATGCTGTTAAAAAACAATCCATCCAATAAAAATAGCCTGAGCAACTTAGGAAGAAAATGTCATACACAATAACAAAGACATTTTTTTAATACCCTAATGACAACAACACCAAATTAGAAACCTTTGTTAAGTTCCCTAGTTGATGATAACTCATAATTACCACTAACCAAAATCATCAAGCCAGTTTTCCCGAGCATGGTATCGATTTTCCAATGCACAAAAAACATGGGCATATGGGCAATGGACACTACTGAAACCAAACATTAAGTAATTGCCTGAATAACGACTATGAAAATTCTAATGAACTTTTCACATACAGGTTAAGGAATGATTTGATTAGCACGTTTAATAACAGAGAAAATTCTAATTGTAGGCATATGTTTGGGCTAAGCTCTAGTATCCAGCATGCCTTGTTCATATAAAAGAGAGAGAGAGAGAGAGAGAGAGAGAGAGAGAGAGAGAGAGATAGTTAGGCCACATCCACTGTTGATACGATAGTAGTGGTGGTAGATAGCGTAGCAGTATTAAGTGTAGATCCAACACAACGAAAACATAAATGGAACTAGCAGCAATGTTGTCACTAAACACTAAACCGATGACAGGATCTTGTACTGCAGAAGTGAATTTTCTTACAAAGCCAAATTACAGCACATGTTCTTATCAACCAAAAGAATAGGACTAACCAAATTAGTAGTTCATACTCTTTTCCCATAAACAGACACCATCCATCCCCTCCATTCCTCCCTCTAATGAAACAGAAACATGGCAATACACTTTCAGAAATTACAACCATCTGCTTCCTACCGTTTTCTGAAATTTCTGCCAAAGAAACATGTAACATATGCCTAAGATGAACCCATGAACCAAATCTCACTACTAAGGGGAATATCACAGGACTAATGGAATATGAGCAGACCAACTTACAGTTAATGTTCCATACATATTGGATGGAGTTATTCGATTACATATGCTATAATTCAAGTAACAGATAAAAACCATGTTGTCAAACAGCATAGATAAAATTAAAAGGGGGAACAGGCAAAATATTACTAATACCTGTTCTCTTGAGTTCCTCTGAATGCAATTATGATAGAATTAAGATCATGAGCAATGCCAACAAAAGCCTGCATAAATAGTTTATTCATAAGAAAAAATGTAGAAGCTTGTGTGCTTGAGTAGCTAGAAAGCATAACATGAGGCTAAAATATGGGGCTGATGTAAAGTTAGAACATACCTGTAAGCAGTTTTGGAAATCAACAATCAGCTCTATCATCTCAAACCCCTGCATCAATATAAGTCAGTGTGCACCAGTTACCCCATGTTCAAAAATAGTCATCTTGAAAGGGAGACAGCAAGACTCAAAGATTTGCATGTATGTTCATTTGACTGGAAGAAATGTAAAAGCATATTCCATATACCGTTGTCATATCATTACACCTTGCACACGTCCAAGTAAATAGGGCAGTTAGATCAGACATGTATACCTGCAAGATGCAGCAACTTGTGCAGGTCAGAAATTCCTAGAAAAAAAAAAATGAACTTGAATACCAGATTCCTAACAAATATTCATTTAATGATATATGCAACAGGTCATAGTATGTTCGAAGCCAGTTCATTAATAATAGGGACGGCAAAATTGAAAATTATTTATTGACTAATAAACCCTACAATCTAAGCATTGGAAAACAATGTAATACAAGAGATTTATTGAATGTAATTTTTTGCAGTATTATAGTTGAAAATCTTTTTAAAACAAAACTTACAGCAGAAGCATACTCCACAAGTATCTTGGCAAGAGTGTGGTTATAAATATGACTGTAATCCTCATGCTTGATCCTAAGTTCTGTCATGATGAAAGTATAAAAGTCAAACAGATGGTCGTGATTCAAATCATATAGCCAAAGAAACTACCCACATGTTAACTGCAAATATGATAATATAATGTAAAAATGGCTTTTACAACTATTGTCAAGAAATACACCATTAATGCAGCAAACTAAAAAAAAAACAGAGCTTCATTTCTAATAAAGATTTACTAGTTCAGCATAAAAAAGGTTCTTGATATAGTTGCTTGAAATGAAAGCCTAATTCTATATTATGCATAGAATAACTGCATCAAGCCAGGATAATGCAATTTATGAAACAAGTTTGCAAAATTTGATAAGCAATTACATCACAGCAAAGGTTGTCTGGATAAGAAGTTTGCTCTCATATGTGAAAAGACTAGGGAGTCAAAGAATAGCATATCAGATTGTCCCTGCATCAGAAAAGCATCCTATGCTGTCATACTCATACTATCATGATTCATAGCTTGAGATCCAGCGATGTCAGGGACGAGCATGTAATGAGGACTTTTTTTATTTTATATGGGGCTCATCTTCTGAAAGTACATAATTGAGAAGCACAGACCATCTGATCAAAAACAATTCAAATTATAATTTAGCTGTCTGATCAATGAAAACCAGTTTATAGTAGATTCAGAAATAGTTTTAGAAATTATTGAGAAAAACTTTCTTGAAACTAATCTAGTAAGCAATAAAAAATCAAAAGTGAATCTTAAAGTTTTGAACATTTATAGTCATCTGCATGTAAGTATGACGATTTTTTTAAAGAAAATCATGAGATGGGGTTTTAAAGTGTTTCAGACAATACCAGATTAAACATAAGTAACCCAATTAAGGCACAGCATCACCAAAAAAAAAATGAAGGATGGATATTCCAGTGAATATATTCTTTTCTTTGTTTCTCATCAGGTTATAATCAAAACAGATATCTTTTTTCATCTTACATCATTTTCGTTTTACACCTATTCTTCTATATTATTTTTGCATTCTTCACTTTCTTCTTTAGTCCATCATATCCAATTCAAATCAATATAAAAAGAGTCTGCATAAGATATTCCTTCCTTTCTCAAAACATCTTATAACGAATAATGGACCAGAATCCTTTAGAATGTAAAAAGTCAAAAGCAATTTAATTTGCTGATGCCAGATAAGTTGATATTACTCTATCAACATGGAGGGAGGTTAACCAACCATCCACAAAGAGCTGAATGTATCTTCCAGGAGATACCTAAAACTTTTGGAACGTTTTCGCAATCAAAACCAAGCGTCATAGCTAATCAGTTCTCATGAACAATCACAAGAATCATTCCCAGATAAGCATGTCACTATGCAAGTCTTTCTTTTCACTGAATAACCTATTTTCAGCTCTCCACCACTCTGAGAAGCGCTTTGTATAATAACATAAAGTAAATGGAAACCACTTCAAAGCAGCAGCATTTTGTATGGCAAAATAACATATACTACCGTCCTCAAAAATGAATCTTGATCGAGAAAAACATGTGAAAATTACCTCTCCCTTCCGAAACTGAGAGTAAAAATATCAAAGCCACCACCTTTAGCCATTGCCAACGTTCCATTACCTAAAAAAATTCAATACCTGAACAGAGCTAAAAATTTGTATATATTGCAAGAATTATAACTATAGAATTCGCTAAATTTTCCATGGTAGCATAAGGAATAGGACCAGTCCGGGTCAGATTAGTCGAAAGGTAGGGCAAATTTGATGGGGTTTCGAAGTACCGTCCAGAAGACAAAAACCGCTCCCTATTCCCCTTAATGATTAAATTAATAGAACGCGAGAAGGGGAGAGAGAAGGAGGCGAGAGACCGCCGAAGACGGAAACTGGCGATCTCCCCACCGTTTTGGGTCGACGTCGTTTTCTTCGTTTTAGGAAGGAGACGAAGAGGAGAAAGAAAAAAAAAAAGAAAGAGCTATAGGGAAGGGGGAACATGAAACGGGAAGAAACTGGGGAGTTCTAAATACACCCCCCCGATTGCTCAGGATACCCCCCAAAAACCAAAAAGAAAATACCCAAACTAACCTTTAGTGTAATTACCATATTGCCCTTGAAATTTTCTCAGTACACCCCCCTTCCTCCTCCTCCGTCTCCTCCTCCGTTTCGTTTTGAAAAGGAAAAAAAAAACCACCCCTCAAACCCCCCTTAAACCCCTCGATCCATTTACATCGTTTAGGCGATCTTTGAAGGAGATTTAAGCCCCATTCGAAGCATGGACAAGCAACTAGTGATTTGGGACGAAGAATCGGCCGCAAAGGTACGTGTTCCACCTTGTTTCGAAAGTTTTTTTTTTTCACGGTTCGTGCTCTGTTCGGCACTGGATCGCCGAACAAAAGGCTTCTGTTCGGCTGCATAGTGCCGAACAGAAGCCTTCTGTTCGGCAACCCTCTACCGAACAGAAGGCTTCTGTTCGGCTGCACAGTGCCGAACATAAGGCTTCTGTCCGGCACACTGCAGCCGAACAGAAGGCTTCTGTTCGGCACTCTGCAGCCGAACAGAAGCCTTCTCGTGCCAAATCGCGTGCCGTGCTGAATTTTGTGCCGAACAGATCCTCTGATTCATTAATTCTTGGTGATAAATTATTTTATATGTAGGGCTATGCTACAACCGAATCGAGTATAATTGGATCAGAATTTGTACTGGATTACACAAGCGAATTTACAACTTACGAGGTATTATAATATATTGTGCAATTTTGTATTAGTTTAGCGAGCTATTTTTACAACTGTGTACTTACATAAATTGTTTAATGTATAGATCTTCAAGAGTAGAGAGGACTTGTGTAATTGGTGTCGTGAAGCTGGGAGGCGAAATGGTTTTGTTGTTGTAATCAAATCATCCGATGCAGGTACCATTTCTAAGAAACCCAGAATTACGTTAGGTTGTGAGAGGGGTGGGACGTACCGAACCACAAAAGAAAAGCGAATAAAGACTGCCTGTGGGACAAAGAAGTGTGGATGCCCTTTTGCATTAAGAGGAAAGAAATTGGATACTGCGGATGATTGGATATTACTGGTCGTATGTGGAGTGCACAATCATCCCGCTGCAGAGAATCTGGAGGGGCACTCATATGCAGGGAGATTATCTGAGCAGGAGACGGAATTGTTAGTGGATATGTCGAAGAGTTTGGTTCGTCCAAAGGACATATTATCCACATTGAAGAAAAGAGATGCCCTCAATGTTACGACTATCAAGACTATCTACAATGTACGTCAACGGTTTAAGGTTGCAGAGAAAGCCGGGAGGTCTGAAATGCAACATCTATTAGGTAAATTATCAGAGGCTAAATATATTGAGTGGCATAGGAATTGTACTAATACGGATGTTGTGCATGACTTATTTTGGGCACACCCTGGCAGCATTGATTTGTTCCGTGCATTTCCCCGTGTGTTGATAATGGATTGCACGTACAAGACGAATAGGTATCGTCTTCCGCTCTTAGAGATTGTGGGGGTGACATCTACTGACATGACATTTTCAGTTGCTTTTGTATACTTAAATTCTGAGGGGGAAGAAAGCTATACTTGGGCATTAGAGAGATTGCGCAGTGTCATAGCTGATGATGTTTTGCCTGAGTTGATTGTTACAGATAGAGACTTGGCTTTGATGAATGCAATTCATAGAGTATTTCCTACTGCTAGACATTTATTATGTAGATGGCATATTAGTAGGAATGTTTTGGCCAAGTGCAAAAAATTTTTCGAATTGAAGGAGAAATGGGATAAATTTATTATGAGTTGGAATGTACTAGTGCTGTCCTCCACGGAAGACGAGTATAATGATCGCTGGAGTGCACTGCAGAGAGAGTTCGGTACCTATCCAGATGCACTACAGTATGTGTCAGATACTTGGCTGAGCAAATACAAGGAAAGATTTGTTGCGGCGTGGACTGATACATGCAGGCACTACGGAAATGTGACGACAAATAGGTATCACAAATAAAGACTCATTTAATTTTAATTTGCCTCAATTCTTATATCTAACTTTCATTTGTTTACTAGGGTCGAGAGTGCACATGCAAAGCTCAAAAAGCAGCTTGGATCAAGCCAAGGAAGTTTCGAGTCATCTTGGACTAGAATACATGGATTGATTGAGTTGCAGCACAGCTCCGTTAAAGCCTCATTGGAGAAGAGTTTATTGGTAGTGCAGCACAACTTCAAGCCAGCTGAATTCAAAGAGTTGCGAGGTTTCATATCTATAAGTGCGTTAAATCATGTCCTCGCCCAATCGAAACGAGCCAATTCAGTTGGGTTTGATGATTCAAATTGTAGGTGCGCTATTCGACGCACACATGGTATACCATGTGCTCACCAGATTGCGCGGTACAGGGTGGAAGGTCGGCCCATTCCTCTCGACTGCATAGATCCTCATTGGAGGAAACTTGATATTCTGCCTACCCCCCCCCCCCCCCCCCCCCCGTGCAGCCAATTCAGTTGAGTTGTGATGCAGAGTTAGATTTGATTGCGCTACGATTCAAGAAGTTAGATGGGGCTTCTCAATTGCAGATGATCAAGAAGTTACGAGAGATTGCAAGTCCAGATAGTACACCTCTTTTAGAGCCTGCAAAACGGAAGACCGGTTCACGTGGGCGCGCTTCACTGAAGGTTGATACGTCTACTCGACGTGACCCGTCTGCGTTTGAGTTGGTTCTATCTGGACAGGATAGTTATTCACCTGGTGTTGAGAAAGTTACCATCCGCAATCCATCTACTCAGATTCAAAAGAGACGGCCCAAGCAAAAGGTAAGTACCAAATATTTATTTCCTTACAATAGGTATCACAACGTCTACGGGACGGTCCGTGCCGTGCCGGTATGTCATGTGCCGATACGGGACATGTCGGGACGTGCCGTGCCGAGATGTGCCGATACGGGACATGTCGGGACGTGCCGTGCCGAGATGTGCCGATACGGGATGTGCCGTGCCGAGATGTGCCGATACGGGATGTGCCGTGCCGAGATGTGCCGATACGGGACATGTTCTGCCATTGTTACATATTTTCTATCATTTGATATTATTTGCAGGTTTTTCGTACTAGAGCCCAGTCACATACGCCCATTATCTATATTGATGCTATTCCTTCTGCCTTGAGACCATACATCCAGCATATCAAGGATGTAAAAGCTGATGGGAATTGCGGATTTAGGGCAATAGCTGACTTACTGGGATTTGGAGAAGATGACTGGGTGCGTGTTAGGAAGGATTTATTGCAAGAGTTGCAATGTCATTCGGACCACTATCGCACATTATATGGTGTGGAAGGGACGATTGCTGAGATCACTCATGCATTATCATATTATGATGATTGTCCACCATATGACAGATGGATGACTATGCCGGACATGGGTCATCTTATAGCATCCTGCTATAATGTTGTCCTATACCATCTCTCGTTGCAACAATGTCTGACCTTCCTACCTCTCCGTTCTGTGCCAGTACCTCTTCTATCCCGCAAAGATATCGCTATCGGATTCGTAAATGGAAATCATTTTGTTGAGGTACTACGTTCACAAAACTTGCGAATATTTAATTTTGCTTATTTAATTTTGCTTATTTATAATTTTGTAGCTATTAATATTTTCTTATTTCTAATTTTGAAGGTGTTCTTGTTGCCAGGACATCCCGTTCCGCCAGTAGCGACCAACTGGCGAAAATATCATCTTCCTTGTGCTACCGGATGGGAAAATTCATATGAAGCACGGATTCAACAGTTCAAAGAGAGCATCTCACCTAATGTTATAATTAGCGAGACAGTAGAGTTAGATTGATTATTTATATATGTACAATTTTTGAAAGTTGTAAATTTTTTTGGCCTCTTAGAGTCATGTACTGTGAAACTCCATCATCAATATAAATCAAAAAACATCTGTCTTCGCATTGTTAGATTGATTGTTATGTGCACTGTTATATTTGTGTAAAATAGAACGGGCCAGGCTTTACAAAGATTACACGTAAATGTACCAAAAATATATATTTTTCATTAATATCAAAGGCTTTACAAAGATTACAAAGGCTCCATCATCAATCCCTATGACGCCATCGTCGACGCGTGTACTGCTGTACGTCCGAATGAGAGGGTCCTGGATCCGAATGAGAGGGTGCTGTACTCGGGCCAGACTCATCACCCAGAAGTACCTGATGCATCTGAGAAATAGCATCATATAGGTGCCCGGCACCTAGTGACGTAGCCTCTGAGGGACCCATCCGTACAATGTCGGTACTGATACCGAGTGCAGCTGCATTACGCCGCCGGTGCATGTCAGCATCATCATGACCTCCCCTAGCTCCAGAATGAGTACTCGAGCGCAGATGAGGAGGCTGAACTGCAACGTGCGTGATACGGAGATACCACTCCATGTATCCCGGTACGCTGTCTGATGGCCGGGTAACTGGGTGGCTCCTGCTCGCCTGGCTCAGCACGTGGTCCTCCCACCGCTCCCAAAGCTGATCCATATAGGAGTAATGTATCCGGTACGAGCCTGCTGTGGAACCTCTGTTGGCTCGCGTAGGGGCTAGTGGCGCTCGAGGGATGGTCTGAATACGACCAAACTGTCTAAGAACCCTTTCTGGATGATAGGGTTCTACGATATCAAGGCACTTGATGGAGCCACTAAAAAATGCGACGGGTATATATGGGCGATCTCCCCGAAGCCGATGATGGGGATCCCAAATAACCTGTAAAACAAAAGGTCCATTTCAGTTTTATACTATATCGCATATTAAAAGTACTGACAAACACAAGCAAATGGTAATATGATACGTACCTCATCGATGCTCAAAAGGTCCAATGACTCACGTAGAACCACTAAATGGTCCATCGTGGTACGGGATGGAGTACCGGGCATCCAGCGGTGCACGCGGGGACTGGCATCAGTATACTCGAGCGACGGGTGAGGACTGAGTGCTGGAAAATGCTCATAAATCCATGCCTGCAGAAGCGTCATATAACCACTGATCTGTCTCACTGATGACCTCGACGCAATCCCCAACTGCCGATACAAATATGCTAAGGCAGCTGTACCCCAGGCATATGTGCTCACCCTATCCAGATCCCGCAGTAAACACAGATACGCTATAGGCACCCTGGTCCCACTCTTATCAGCAAAGAGTGTGCAGCCTAACAAAAATAACAAATAGGCTCGTGCTGCACACTCTATCCTCTGCTGCCTGTCTCTATCAGATACAGAGTGAAACTGAGTCCTCAGCCACTCCATCCTCACAGACTGACCGCGCGATGACAGTACCTCCTGACGCGCGTCTCCAGCTGACACCCCCAACAACTCCACAAGTAGCTCCTCAGCATCCCGATCACTCATCCTCTCAGGAGAAACTGATACTGAGGAACCTGCGACAGGAATCCCTAAAATGGCGGATACATCATCCAACGTGATAGTGATCTCGCCAAATGGTATATGGAAGGTGTTCGTCTCGGGCTGCCATCTCTCTACGAAGCCCGAAATCAGAATCTTATCGATGAATCGATAAGAGCACTGTACTAACTCTACGAGGCCCGACTGCCTCAATAGTGCTCTGAACCTGGTATTTGGTTGGTTTGAAGACCACCACTTCCATTCACCAACCTTGGCAGTATGGTTCATGCACTTTAGTGGAGCTCGTTCCTGTAATATAAATGTATAATTACTACTACTTTATAAAACATCAATAAACAAAATATAATGCTATAACAAATAAACAATACCTGTTGCCTCCAGATGGAAGCTGCTATATGCGTCCTGAAACTGATCAGGACGGACTCATCCTCTGGACCTCCTGGACATGGTCCAACGGACTCATCGTCTTCGCCCCTAGCGGGCATATCATCATGCTCTGACTCAGGAGAGTCCGATGGCATATGAGCAGGCTCGGGAGAAGCAATCCTAGCACGACGTCTCCTAGCTGACGCCGTAGGTCTAACTCTGGCGGGACGGGGATCCATGTCTGAAAATATAGAAATTCAATGTTAGGCTATATCAAAGAAAATAATTCAATTGCATACATAAATGTTCGGCACAAAATTCAGCACGGCACGCGATTTGGCACCAGAACCCTTCTGTTCGGCTGCACAGTGCCGAACAGAAGGCTTCTGTTCGGCTGCACAGAGCCGGACAGAACCATTCTGTTCGGCACTGTGCAGCCGAACAGAAGGCTTCTGTTCGGCACCGTGCAGCCGAACAGAAGGCTTCTGTTCGGTTGAGTGTTGCCGAACAGAGGGCTTCTGTTCGGCACTGTTCAGCCGAACAGAAGGGTTCTGTTCGGCGATCCAGTGCCGAACGGAGCACTGGAGGCGGGGGGGCGGGGAGCTACCTCGACGTGGTCGTGGAGGCGCCGGCGAGGTGCTCGTTGCTCGGGAGATGGCCGGGGAGGTGGTTCCGGGAGAATGCCGGCGACGAGAGGGAGAAGGGGAGAATGCCGGCGACGAAAGGGAGAAGGGGGAATGGGGGGGTTTTGGGCGAGGGAGAAGGGAGAGACGGAGGGGGTTTGGCCGCCGGCGAGGTGCTTGAGGTGCTTGAGGCGAAGTTTTTTGGGCGGAAGGGAGAAGCCGGCTGGAGTGGAGTTTTGGAGGGGAAGAGCGGGGTTGGGGGGGGGGGGGGTTTGGGGGGTGTAGAGAGCAATTTAGGTGAGGGGGTGGGGAGGGTGAAGGGTAATTTAGGATTTTTTAATTTTTTAGGGGTGTCCTTAGCAAATGGGGGGGTGTAGAGAGTATTTAATTTTTTTTTAATTTTTGGGGGGTGTCCTGAGCAATCGGGGGGGTGTATTTAGAACTACCCGAAGAAACTGTACGAATCGAAACAATTGTTTGCCGGAATGCCCGAAATGCCCCGAGTTGTCGGCCAACTGTTTGGTGTGGACCGGGTTTGGGGATTGCACTAGGCCTGCATTTTTTTCATTCTGATTGGGCCGGATTGGGCCGGATTGCACTAGAGCTATATATCCTTAAACGGACCGAGCTCGAGTTTGCATAGACCCAGTCCGACCAGTGTACTTAAATTAATATATATTATAATATTTTATATATATACATATTTATGATATCTGTTAAATATCCTACGAGCTTTAATAATTATATCCCTAATACATAAATCTCTAATTCCCTCAGGCCTCCGTGTCGTCCGCTCCCTCTCTCACAACCATCACACCGTTCACTCCCCCTCTCGCTAGTGCCATGTCGTCCCCTTCCTCTATTGTCGCCACCGCGATGCCCCTCCTCCGCTCGCTGCCGCCGCGATCCAAATAAACTCTAGGTCCGGCCTGACGTCCGAAGCTATTAGCACTCTTCGGGGCTTGCCAATCATGATTGTTTGACGAAAAAAGCTTCCTCGGGCTTGTGAAGTAAGCCCAAGGCCCAAGCCGGATCGTGCTTGGTCCCAGCTAACTTTGTTACGTATGAGGCCCGAAGTAAGAAACTAGAAGAAATTGTACAAAAATAGAAAGAAACAATTGTTTGCTGGAATGCCTGAAATGCTGAGTTGTCGGCCAACTATTTGGTGTGGACTAAGATTGGGGGTGGGATGGAGAGGGGACAAAAAGGGTGAAAGTGTTGGAAATAAACTGTTCCAGAAAATTTTAAATCTAAAATACTCTACTTCAACAAATAATAAGCAGAAATAGGCTTAGAGAAAATAAATAGAGAAAGTGGAAAAATAGAACCCAAAATGCTGAGGAGTGGTATGTTGGTCACTTTTCTTGAAATAGATTTTGCTGCCTTACAGTGCACTAGGCTTGGATGGCGTTCTACTCCTGAGATACAACAGCCTCTCTCACTGTTCCTTCTGCCTCAATGATTTGTACGGATCAAAGAAGCCTTCGAACCCAGAATCAGTATGCAGCAAGCTCGTTGATTGAAAGAAAAATAACAGAAAGGGAGAATAGAAGTTCTCTGCTTTCGATTATATATTCTGTCTAATCCGACGAGGTCTATTTATAGACTTCTTCGGGACAGACGCGACCAAAAACCGATCCAACGGTTAAAACTGGTAATAAAGTTTGAAAAAATACTGGGAGTAAGGCCACCGGATGCGAGGTCAGTCGCGAAGAGGTGCAAGCGGGGAAGCGACATGGCTCTTCGCATCTTGGGTGCGAGGCATGGCCCACGCACCTCTTGGCTCATCGTACCTATGGTCCGACCTCAGCTCCTCTGGGCTCATCGCATCTGTGGTCCGACCTCGGCCTCGACACCTTTTGGACGAGCACGGGCGAGATACGACCTTAGCTCTTCGCGCTTCGGACGAGCATGCGCACGAGGTGGGTCGGACGGGCACAGGCGCAAAAAACCTCGGGTCACACAGGCGCAAGGAACCTCGGACGAGCAGGGCCGAACGAGCACAGGCTGGGAATCGAACCTGTTACCTCATCCCCATCAAACCAACACACTAACCATCCAAACTATACTTCCTTTTTATCATATATATATATATATATATATATATATATATATATATATATATATATTTTAAGTATGAAAACTTTTAATCATTAATTTAACCAAAAAAGCTAACAGAAAGGTTAGAAATTTATTTCCACGGTAGAAATTTACTCCACTTCATCGAGCACCTAACCCGACTCAAATCATAATGAGCTATATTTTACCTGATATAGGTGATGGTAGAACTTAGCCTAAATTCAATCTAGATCTATATAACTCTTCACAAATCTCCTCATAAGATAAAAAAAAAAGAAAAAAAGACTTCTATACAAAAAAAAAAAAAAGCTTTTTGTAGCTTTTCTTGACCAAAACTATCCAACCCATCCAGCTTAACTCTATCCATCCTGCTCCGCTCTGAGGTTCTATCTGCCTATCTTATCTTGAGGTAAGTTTAAAATAAGTATAAGTAATGACCTACTCGATCCATACATGATCCGTTGCTATCCTTAGTGAATGGTCCCAAGATATTGATATCAGCCCAATAAGCTTGAAATGGCCCTACTATTTGTGCATCCTACCCCAAACATGCTAGCACTGTGTAGCCCTTCCTCACTTGGAATGCAAATATAGCACATGATGGTATGTTTTCTTGAGAAAAAAAATCTACCAACAATGGAGTAGCACAATAGGAGGAAGAAATGAACTCTCAAAGAACAATAAAGAATACAATTAGAAATTTTATTCAAGATGTTCTCCCTAATGATTGGAAACCTCTATTTATAGTTATAAACTTTTCCATAAATATTTTTTTATTTATTTCTCGCAATTAAAGAAAATAATATTTTGCTAGAACTTGATGTGGTGCAAAAGAATATTTTCTAAGATATACATCTTGGTTAGATTTGTCAAATCCTTCCAACTCAGCCTAAATTGTATTGATAGCGGTTTCATTTAATTAAATCTCTTTTAAATAAATTTGTGATAGGCTTGATTGAGGCCCAAACTCAATATCGAACACCTTTGTTCTTCTGATAAATCTTTGATATATATTGGTTTAAGTATGTATCAACTAAGTCCATGATATATGCATCATCAGTCCACCAAATATTGATTTGATAACAAAATATATAACCATCCTATTATTTAGAAGTTCCAATGCTGCTAAACCACATGATAGGAGTAACTTTTTGTTCACGTTAGGAAAAAAAAAACTCCCCCAAAGTGGATATTATTTTAGAGGGAAAGACAAAGCAATGTTTAAGGCGCAACCACATACGTCAAATAATATTAGATTGATTTGATTGAGATGGGTCTTAGGTTGAAAGTTAGGTCACTTGGCCAAATCAAAACTTACCTCCTTTTGAGGACTCCAATAATATTATTTATAGCCTGCATGGAGCAACTATAAATACTCTAATCAAGTATGGAACAACATTAATCTTACTTGCATGATCTCCTAACAAAATTGTGATGAAAAGAATGTCTAAGAAAGCCTATGATCTCTCTTCTCGAAAAGTAATGCCACATTTTTCTAGTCCTCCGCACCAAACCAAAAATTATGTCTCTTTCCTGAAGAAGTTTTTGAGAAAGTCTAAAGATTTGATATAAGCTTAGCATTCATTTTTGAGTATCGCTACATATCACTGCTCCACTTTTGGCATAGTTCCCCTATTGTATGCAACAATTAGTGATTAGTTAAGATTCATTTAGTTCGCAATCAGAATCGAAATCAGAATTGAAATAAGATGTTGAGGCATACAACTATGTTTGTCCGGTATATATTGAAAATTGTCTTGTAATATACGAGGCCACAAGGGTGCAGTTTAAAAGAATGTCTTTATTCTTCCCTCATCGTTGAAAAATGAAGCTTCTTAATGTTAATCCATTTTTCCATATAAAAAGTCATAATACTGATCCCAAATAGTCTGAACAAGAGTTCCCCCCTCCCCCTTATTGGATCACCCACAGCACAACTCTCAAAGCACTCCAAACTCCGTCATTCACTTGCCTGCAAGATCTGAAAGCAACCTGTGGATGATTCAACAACACATTTGTACGAAGGAAGGTGAATCCCTCTTTTATGCGAAAGATAGACTTCTGACTCAAAATGCCAAAGATGTGGAACTGCATCCACCGATCCTTTTTGGTTCTTGTTATGGCTCTTATAAAAAAACTAAGCTGCATTATGATGTTTCATTTTTTCAATAATGATAGAAAATAAAAATATCATTTTTTTGGAATTGTTTTTTATTAATATAGCATAAAATGTAGCCATCGGGTATTATTAACCAACTAGACCATGCTAAGTGTTACGGGAGACGGTGAATCTGCATGCAAAGACTTTAATAAGCTAATATTTAATTTATTTCTATCTAGCGAGTGAGCATGCTCACTCACAAGATTCAGAGATTTTCACCATTTTTTCTTATATTTTTGTAGCTAGGTTTTCATAGTAGAATAACTCTTGCATGTTTTCTTATTGTCAAGTCCTATTTTGAGTACAACTTTGTATCAGATTTAATATCTGAATTAGGGATAGAGAACAATTTCCTATAAATATACATCTAATATATTATAAGGGGTGGCCTTCTAACATATTAATAAATTTTTTTTGAGAAAAATTCCTTGATGAACTAAAGGATTCTTCATTCTTGTTTACTTTTATTTGTATGTTAATCTAGTTTCTCAAACAATTTATTGATTTCAAATATGGTGAGGGAAATAGGAATGCCCAATGTATACCCTAACCTAGCTAATAATGGTACGTGGAGTCATATTCCAGTCAAAATCTTGTCAGTTTTGAGTTGAGAACAACAAAGTGCATTCATTTTTTAGTGGCCTACAATTCAATCATAGCTCAAAATGTAAAAACGAAGATGATACCTCAACCCCTAAACGACCTTTATGATCATAAATCAGAAAACCAAGTTTGGCTCTTCCATCATATTTCAATGCTCTAGTGAAATTGAACTTTCAAAATTATCACTATTTGTTGAAAACTTTAATTCAGTATTGTATTACAAAGCTACAAAGGGTGATTCAGCATAATCTTTTTTTTCTTTCCCTGATGATATTTACCTAAGCTGCGTATCTTACCATCTTCTCGATCATTATGAAATACAACTAATTTAAAAGCAGTCATTTCAATCTAAAAGACAAACAACCTTTTAAGAAGCACACATAAAAATCTAAAATACACTAAAAAATAAAAATCTTTTTTTTTAAAATGAAATAGATAATTCATATATATCTAGTATAGATATATCCTATAAAATTAAAAAATAAAATACCACTAAAAACAATTGGCACAACCATCAAATCGGTCTTAAAGTAGGGAGACAGAACAAGGGAGGAAAGGATTAAAAAATACTAAAAAAATTAAAACCGACTTAACGTTAGGCGGGAAAGGTTTCCTCGATCCTCACACGCACCAAAACTTCACATGTGCGAACCTCTCGGTGCACTATATAATGCCTCATGTCGGGTTTTTCTCGTTCCGCACGCTCTCCTCTCGAACTCCTCCTCCTCCCCCCCCCCCCTCTCCCTCCCTCACGCCATCTTTACTTCTCCGACATCAAACCCTCGTCCCCAAATTCCCCATGGCGAAGCCCTCGAATTCCGAGGATATATCCGAGGAAACCCCCTCCAACAGCTCGATCTCCTCCTCCGAGGAGGAAAAGAACGAGGCCGACGCGAACCAGGAAGAGGAGGAGGACGAGGAGCTCGAAGCCGTCGCCGGGATGGCGAGCCCCGACGACGAGGAGTTCGGAGGTGACGGCGATGACTCGACGGAGGACGATGAGGCCGTCGCGGAGCCAAACGATGAAGCAGACGAGGTAAATGGTTTAGACGTGAATAAAAAAAAAAATCACGATCTTGCCGATGAGGCCGTCCAGGACTGGGGGCTAGGGTGTCTGACCATCAAATCGTTGATTTTATGTTTCCAGATCGGTTTTAATGATTTCTCGTGTTTTCCGTTTTTTCCTTATAAATGGTTGTATAGCCGAGTAGAAAGATTGATTTTTTTTTTTCTTCCCTTTCCTGATGGGTTTGACGTGGTTTATTGGATTTTTTGGCGATCACTGCTTAATTTTGTAGCCCTTCCGTGGTTTCTTTGTTGTTTGCTATGAAAGTTTGCTCCCTTGTGTCGTTAGGGTTAGCTTCTTACCATCTGTCTCTTTTTGATTGATTTTTTGTTATTGCTATTGGATTGTGGTTTGTTTTGCTAAGGAGGAAGGGTTTACATGGATATGGATTTATAATATTCACATGAATAGTACTTGGCTGATGATCTTGGGGGGAAAAAGGAGAGAGGCCTAGGTTTTTCTCTTTCAGAAGCTGAAGCTTCTAACTCTGATTGTCTTTCTCAAGAAAGTCGGCATCATATCGAGTTCTTTGATGCTAGGGAACCCAGGTATCTGTCAGGAGAAGCTTCTGCATGTGCTGAAGTAATTGCTTTGATATTTATGCAGGCTGGGGAGCCATCTGTAAATGCTGAAATTGGAAAGCGCGAAAGAGCCAGGCTAAGAGAGATGCAGAGGCTGAAGAAGCAAAAGATTCAAGAAATTCTGGCCCAACAAAATGCTGCCATTGATGCTGACATGGTCTGTAGATTTTGCATGAAACTAACTGGGAAGGATCAATGAGAGATACTTTATATGCTTTACAATGCATGCCAAGATCTACCTATTTTATATAACTAGAGTCAATTTACAATGCACTGCTTGTGAAGCATTGCATGGCATGAAATCCACATCCTTGGCAAATGGTCATCCCCTTTTCTTAGATACATCGTCAATGTATAAATTAGGAAATGGAGTGTATTGGCAGATAAAAAAGGAAAATAAATTCAGATTATGAAGGAAATGCTATCTGTGCACATTCTTTCCCCTAAAATTGATCATGGACAACATGACTTGCATGTGTTTGATATATATATATATATATATATATATATATATATATATATATATATATATATATATATATATATAGTGGGTGGGTGGGTGCCTGTGTGGGTGCGTGTTTCTGTGTGTGCGTGCATGAAAATTCGACCATAAAAAGACCTTGCTAAGTGCAATTCTCTTTTTCCTGTGCACAACAAACTTCAATCCCTTTCTATGACGACATGATTTAGATTCTAGAGAGAGTTTAACATGGGAAGTATATTAGTAGAAAGAGGATGGATCTTGGGAAAATGTACATACTGAAAAAGGGAATGTTCCCTCTCAATTATTTATTTGTTTGTCATCCATGAGACAATGACTCATATCGTGTTTCTATATTTTTCCCCTCTAATGTATTTCTGCTGCCATGCTTGCTTTGTAGCTTCTGTGTTTTCACGCTTATCATTTTGTGCAAGCTAACAATTGATACACTGTCAGAACAATAAAGGTAAAGGACGGCTTAAGTATTTGCTGCAACAGACTGAGATATTTGCTCATTTTGCAAAAAGTGTACAATCTGCATCAGAGAAGAAGCAAAGAGGAAGGTAATATTGCTGGCATCATAATTAGTACCTTGGGTGGCATTCCTAATAAAGAAAGCACAGTTGGAAGCCACTGACTAAACTTATCAACTTTCCTCATGAATGTTTTCCATTTGTTGCAATAGTTGGTGTCTTCTGATTTTAATACTTAATGGACCTCCAAAATTTTAACCATTTAACTAGATATTGAAAACACACTTATAAATTCTTTAATCGACTAATCTTATATTTATTTATAGTTTATAGCCTTTTTAGTTAATCAATGTTTCTTATTGACTTAAATGACATAGAAGTGATTCTGCTTCAAGCAAGATATTTGATTAGAAATGTTACATTGTTAGGTACTTAATGGTGTAGTTGGTCTTGCTAAGTTCCATGAAAGAGGAGAAGATGCAGATTTAACCTCTTCTAGGAGTTACTTGTTTAAGTCAGCTAATTCATATTCTTGAGGCCATTATTGGAAAGTAGTTGCGATTTGAGCATCTTCCATTTCCACACTCATTAGTTCTCATCAATCATATGTAAATAATATACACTATGAGGTTAATATATTCCACAAGGAACTCATGTGTGTTCCAAGCACAAAGCAACAATTGAAGAACTGACCAATAAAATATTTATATCAATATTTGCCCAAAGAGGGTGAGCCTTGGCGTAATGGTTAGGTTGCTTCATTGTGACTTGGAGGTCATATATTCGTAACACGAAAATAGCCTCTTCACATGCAAGCATAAGGCTGCATACATTTGAGCCTCCCTAGACCCTGCAATGATGAATGATGGTAGCCTCGTGCACTATGCTGCCCTTTTTTACTAATATTTGCCCAAACCTACATGTCCTATCCAATTGTGCCTCATAATCTCTGAGTTAATTCATGATTTGGGCTAGAAATGATTGCATGTTCACTCAAGGCCCATCAGGTGGGCTTTGTTTAGGCTTGATTCGGACTTAAGTAGTGTGGGTGTATTGTTGCACCAAGGCTCCATTCAAATTTTGAATTTATTTCTAGGTTGGCTTGGGTCATATCCACTCATCTAGGAGTTTGATATATGATAGCTAATGTCAACCTTCAACGCACATTTGTTCTATGAAATGCTTGATTTTAGGTTATGGTGTTCTCCAATTAGCCTAATGAAGTTCAAATTAGTTTTCATGTTCTATTTATATTAGCTAATGATTGATGCATGCTTATAAACTTATAATTTAAAAATAAATTCCTACCAAAGAAGTAATGTAAAGCAAATTTTCATTTAATCTCCAACTTGGTCCCATCCTACAATAGCCTGCTGGAACTTGAATATGCCGTGTATTAGTCTTGCTTAACTCTTCCCATTCTCTACAAACATATCTATGTTCCCCTCAATCCGGAAGTTTCTCTCTCATCTTGCAGTCTCAAGGGATAATTTTGTTCCCTTCAAAGATTTAATAAGGTCAATTGCAAATCTAATTCATTCCCCCTTCATTTGTTATGGCCCTTTGTTTGCCTGTTTGTAGCTTTATCTCTAGCACTTGATTGCTATCTATAGTTCCTTAGGAAATCAAGTCACTTAGCAAGTGATCCTTTATTTCCTAATAACACTTGGAAAGGATCCCATGCCTCCTATAGAATCATCCTCACTTTAAGAAACCTTAACCAAGAAAGAGTGGATGAAAGATGTTGTGCTCCCTTCTATCTCTTTTCAGTTAAGACTTTCTTGACTTGAAATTACTTACCAGAATTAGGAGTTGGTGTGGGGGTAGGTATGGGTGCTCAGGAGTGGATATTTAAAGAACATTTCAATTAAGGAAGTGCTTAGAGAGAAAATACAAGCTTGAATTTCTTTGAGATTTCTGAAGCAGGTAAATTACCCTAGGTAGAAGTTTCCTTCCACCATGACTTGACTAAGGGATCCTAATTATGAAGGAAAAAAAGAGATGCTGTGCCCTTCTTTTTGTGTGTACCAAAATTTGTTTCATCTATCTATAAATCATGGCATAGTTTCATAAGAAGATAAGTCCAATCACGGCCTTCTATTCCTTGTTTGATTTTAATTTTATTTTTTGTTCCTGCATTTATGGGTATAGGATAGAGTACCTAATTTTAAATCTCTCTCTTTTAACATTTGCATGTTTTCTTTTGATTTTTAATGCTTGATTTCCATTGCTTATAGTCTGTTTAGATCGCTTCCACCAGACCCATTTATAAGTTGGTTCCACCAAAAAATGCCTCCTGTACAATCTCTCTGTTCTGTGTGTGAATGCCGATTGGGGAATTCGAATGAAACATCCTTGCATTGGCAAGTGATGATCCACATGTAGGTGTTTTGATATTTCCTCCATTTCGATGCAATTATTGCACTAGGGAAAAAACCAAACTGCCCCCATATTTATCATCAGATGGTAGTGCAAAACATGAGCAATATATCCTGCATCTGCAGGAACACTTTGTTTGTAGTCAGGTTGGGATGATATAACCTTGCCCTATACACAAATAGGCCTTTTTCTTTCCTTCTGGCAAGATAGAGACACAAGTGAAGCTTATGTGTAGAAACTAGGGAATATGTTTCTACCTAACTGGATAACTTGAATGTAAATCCCTATGGCTGTTCACCTTCTTTGTCTGCTTATCTTCTCTGTTAAGTAGCTGAACGTTGCCCGCAGCCCTCTTCCTATCAGTTCAATATTCTGGTATTTTAGCTAATAAACTTTTAAATCTAAGTTCTTCTGTCATTTCATCATTAACATGACAATGTTGTCACATTTGGGTGTCTCAGACTTCTCTAACTCCCTAGATGGGATAGGGTGTCTCATGCTCAACCAACCATGCCTTGATGGGGGAGATTCTTTCTACATCATGAGCAAAGCGATTTGCAATTATTGGAAGTTATTATATTTTCTAATAAGAATTATCAAATTTTGATGGTTTATAGAGTCAAAATAAGTGGTGTCAAGTCCGAGTTTATGGCTTCTATATATTTTAACTACAATATTTGGTAGTATCATTCAATAATTGAATGAACATAAAGTAAAAAAAAAGAAAAATCAGATTTTGTGATGTTTGATACTTGGAATAGAGTGCACATTTTAAGGATATGAACTTTGTGACTTTCGTAACACTGTCTTCATCTGGACAAGATTTTGGCCTATCTCCCATATTGGACATTTGGCAATATGATACATATGAAATTTCAGTACTTATTATCTTTCGCAACTATAAACTGATATATCCAAGATCTCGGTGCAATATCAGTAGATTGGCCAAGATGTTCTGATTTCTCTTTTACAATTTTAAATGAACAATTTTAATGATCAAATATCAAAATTAATGCCTAAAGGTGGTAGTTAATTAGTTTTAACCAATTATTACAGTATTCATATATCTTGATTCCAATGATATTGGCCGAGATCTTAGAACATTTCAACTCTTTCCAAAGATTCTCAACTTACCAACTTGGCCTGGGTAAATGGAAACCTGGTTCATCTCGAAATTGTCCACCCACCAAGACGGCTGAGATCTTAAGTTTTAAATGCCTTGTTTCGTAATTAAAGATGATAGTTATTAATTTTAAATTATATTTCTTTGCATAATGAGGCATCTGTGTGATAAAAAAAGTATATTATTTCGTTATGTTCCAAGCAATCTGGGATACTGGGAGGGGCAAGCTGGAGACAAACCTAACATTTGACCTTTTTTTTTGCACAAAGTGGCTTCTCTAGAACTCGAACCCGTGCCATTGCACTTGCTTGCCCAAGTCTTTTACGGTTTTACCATTGCACCAAGCATGACCCCTGAGGAATCTCTGTGATCATTTGGAAATAGAAACTTAAATTTTTTTAAACTTGGTGTTTTAATTTGGATTCCTTTTAGATGTATGACTTATGTTTTAAAGGAATTATGTGAAGATAATGTTGTTCCTTTTTTTCTGGTTGGTTGGGGTGGGGGTGGGGTTCTTGTTGAATTGATTTACGATCTATCTGCAAAAACATTTTGGTGAAAAAGGATGCCTCTTTCATAAGAATATGTTAAAAACAGTCTTCAGCTGATGGGCCATGAGAATTGCTCTTAAACATCTCCTAGTCCAGCTATGTGATTATAATGATAAAATTGTTTCAAACGGATTGTTTTTAGCTTGGCTCTTCCTATGCCCCTAAATATTATTTCTGTAAATAATCACTTAAAAATTTATTGTGCTTCTTGGATTCTTTTTTTTTATCATCACTCAAAATCTTTATTATAGTGTGTGATGTTTTTGAGGACATTTTTTGGAGTACTTATATTATGATACTTTGCACAACATGTTTCTGATGCAATCTTTTTCAGGGGGCGCCATGCATCAAAATTAACTGAGGAGGAAGAGGATGAAGAATGCCTTAAGGAGGAAGAAGGTGGTTTCTCTACTGCAGGAGGGACACGTTTGGTTTCACAACCATCTTGTAAGTTTTCTTAGTAAGGAGTCCTTATCGTATGAAAGCCTTGGACATTCCCATGCATGCTCTAATGTGATTGTTTTACAATGATGAATGAAATATGCAAATAAGCTATCCTCCATCCATTTTCATTGTCTTCCATTCTCTTCTTCAGTCTTTCTTTTTTCTTTGAATGATTGTATGACATGTGTACCATAAAAAAAATCTCCAAAAAGAGAAGATCGGATGGTATGAGAACCGTGTGACATCTGCCCCTTTTTGACTTGTAGCACCTGAAGACTTGAAACTGTCTGAACCAGTCCAATAAAACCTATCAATGGTTCATTCTACATGTGATCACCCTGTCAATCACTGATCTATGGGAAAGTAACACATCAATAATAGTAATGGTTGGCATGTGATTCCATGTTTAGAGTCAAACACAAGTTTAGGTGATGCAATAACTAATGGCAGCAGGTCAGTATATTCACACTGAAAAGGTAAGTGTTAAGGAGTTTCAATAATGCATACCATCATTTCCACAATATTGAATATTTAGTTTTCATCAACATGATCTAATTATGTATGGAAAACATTCAAACTTCTTTTTCCAGGTTAAATTTAAATAATTCTCTCTTACTAATGTTGGACCAGCCCTTGTTTTTTCAAGCTCGTTAGCGGTTAGACATTTGGATTTGTGTGTTTGATTTTGCTTTGTATATCTTTTCTTCTCAGGTATACAAGGAAAAATGAGGGATTACCAACTGGCAGGATTAAATTGGCTGATAAGGTTGTATGAAAATGGAATCAATGGAATTCTAGCTGATGAAATGGTACACATGAAATTACTTTTCACACTTGTTTTTTCTCCCATCCTTTAACTACCCTGCTTGATTTTATATCAGATTGAGTTAAACACAATTGTGGAAGATGGTTTCTTTCTTTAAATTGTTTGTAATATGGTAATATTTGTCGTCTAGGGTCTTGGGAAAACATTGCAAACCATCTCTCTACTGGGCTATTTGCACGAGTTTAGAGGGATTACAGGCCCTCATATGGTGGTAGCACCAAAATCTACCCTTGGCAACTGGATGAAAGAGATTCGCCGCTTCTGTCCTGTTTTGCGTGCTATAAAGTTTCTTGGAAACCCAGATGAAAGGGTCAGTCAGAAGCTTATACCCGTTCTTCATTGTTTTCAAGCATTATTATTGCTGAATTGTATCCATATTCTAACTTTTTTTTTTTTTGCAGAAATATATATGCGATAATTTATTAGTGGCTGGGAAGTTCGATGTATGTGTAACTAGTTTTGAAATGGCCATCAAAGAGAAAAATGCCCTAAGACGCTTTAGTTGGCGTTATGTTATTATTGATGAAGCTCATCGGATAAAAAATGAAAACTCTCTTCTTTCTAAAACAATGAGACTCTATAATACAAACTATCGTCTTCTTATTACGGGAACACCGCTTCAGGTATTAATTTGCTTCAAATTGCAATTGCCTTGAGTTCTTTCACCTTTCTAGGAGCGGGTCCCATTTGCTTTTCCCGCTAAATTTGTGTAGTTCAATCAGCCAAACTACCTTTTCTTTTGCAAGCACCTTTATCTATATACTACTTTGGTCTTATCTGTTATGTTTATTAAAGCACCATGCATGAATTGATTGCATGTCTTCCTGATTGAATTTTAGGATGGCAAAATGGGTGTACCAACAAGCATCAGTGATTGGGATTTACATCATATTTTTTTTACGTGCATTTTTTGGGGACTTTTTTTTTTGCACATTTTCACAAGCAGTCTCTATTTTCCAATTCATAAGTAGTTCAAGCAAGCTTTTTGAACAAATGTATTTGTGTTAATTTCTATATGTGCAGAATAATCTTCATGAGCTGTGGTCTCTTCTTAATTTTCTACTCCCTGAGATATTTAGTTCAGCAGAAACCTTTGATGCATGGTTTCAAATATCTGGGGAAAATGATCAGCAAGAGGTTGTCCAACAACTTCACAAGGTAAAATAAGAGTATATTGTCGGTAAACTTGCTTGCTATTATTTGATTAATGGTGTTAATGAGTGATTCTGTTTCTTTTCATTTTTAAGGTTCTTCACCCATTTCTCCTCCGAAGGCTTAAATCTGATGTTGAAAAAGGTTTACCTCCAAAAAAGGAAACTATACTCAAAGTAGGAATGTCCCAGATGCAGAAGCAGTATTATCGTGCTCTGCTTCAGAAAGATCTGGAGGCCATTAATGCTGGAGGAGAACGTAAACGTCTTCTAAACATAGCTATGCAGCTGCGTAAATGTTGTAATCATCCATATCTGTTCCAAGGTGCGGAACCTGGCCCACCTTATATGACAGGAGAACATCTTGTCACAAATGCGGGTAGGATAAAATCTGTTGGACCTTTTGACCTTTCAAACCAAGCACAGGCTTCATGACCTTATGATCTCTTTTCAGGAAAAATGGTTCTTCTAGATAAATTGCTGCCCAAGTTAAAAGAGCGTGATTCCAGAGTTCTAATTTTTTCACAGGTTTAAACTTATTCCATATATTTGCTGTTGTATTGTGGACAATTTTACTTTCTGCTTTGTAATGCCTGAAAGCTAGAACAGTTTACAAAAGAACATGCAAAATGCTCTCAAGTTAAGCCATATTTCGTGGATCGTGAACTGGTATTGCTCAGCAACAAACAAATATTGCTTTTACAGAGTCCCTTTTCCTTTTTTGGACTCATTCAATTCATACTCTTCTTGTGTGTATGCATAGAATATGGCCATTCTGTGGCTTTCATATTTTATTACTGTTTGTTAAATATTTTCTGCTAATAGTTTGGTTTTGGTATGTAGATGACTAGACTTCTGGATATATTGGAGGATTATTTAATGTTTCGCAGATACCAATACTGTCGCATTGATGGTAATACTGGTGGGGAAGAACGTGATGCTTCTATTGAAGCCTTCAATCGGCCAGGGAGTGAAAAGTTCATTTTCTTGCTCTCAACCAGAGCTGGTGGCCTGGGGATTAACCTTGCCACTGCAGATGTTGTTATTCTTTATGACAGTGATTGGTAATTCTTTTTATATGCTAATGCTTCATTTCTTATATCATGCACCTTTGGCCTTATTTTTCTGTCACTGTATTTAGGAATCCTCAAGTTGATTTGCAAGCACAAGATCGTGCCCACAGGATTGGTCAAAAAAAGGAAGTTCAAGTGTTCCGTTTCTGCACGGAGGTCTAACCTTATGGAGTTAATTAAATAGCAAACTTTAATGTGAAACAATGAATAGAAAAGCTTTTTAACATTTTTCTTATAAAAATGCAGTACACTATCGAAGAAAAAGTGATTGAGAGGGCATATAAGAAACTTGCACTTGATGCTTTAGTGATCCAACAAGGTCGGTTAGCAGAGCAGAAAAGTAAGTAATCCCCTTTCAAAGATTTTGTGGTCTTCCTGCAATGCAGTTTATGTATGTATATGTTCCAGAATTTCTTATATCATGTTTTTCTTGATTCTTCTTAATGCAGCTGTTAATAAAGATGAATTGTTGCAAATGGTGAGATTTGGTGCTGAAATGGTCTTCAGCTCCAAGGATAGCACAATAACAGACGAGGATATTGACCGTATCATAGCTAAAGGAGAGGAGGCAACAGCTGAGCTCGATGCTAAAATGAAGAAATTTACGGAAGATGCCATCAAGTTTAAAATGGATGACAGTATGTGGATCCCTTCCATTGATCTTTCATTTCCTTGGATGAGCCAAATGGTTAGCTTTACAATGCTTGCATCTTTTTTGTGCAGCTGCTGATCTTTATGATTTCGATGATGAGAAGGTACACTAATTTGAAATATACTGTGGTTCCACATCGTAGTTGCACGGTCTCTTTGTTTACAAGCTGCTGCTTTGTTGTTTATTTTTTTATAAATTTTTTGAATGATTCTTGGAAAGTCTTAACTTATTTTGGCCATATCTGTAATATAAGTACTCTGAGTTATTGCGTCCGTATTCATTCCCCCTCCTGTTGTTTTCGAAGGATGATAACAAAATTGACTTCAAGAAACTTGTCACGGAGAACTATGTTGAACCTTCAAGGAGGGAGAGAAAACGAAAGTAAGGCCATTTTGTTGGCTGCAGATTGCGTTTTTATTTAGTCTTTAAGAACCTGATTTATTTTCCACCAATTTTTATAGTTACTCAGATGTTAATTACTTCAAGCAAGCATTGCGGCAAGGTGGTCCGGCAAGAGCAAAAGAGCCCCGGATTCCTCGCATGCCTCAGTTGTAAGTTTAATTTGGTGCTGGTCCCTTTTCTGTTCATATGTTGTACTGGACTACGAGTGACTACTGAACATTTTGATTGGTGCTACCATATTTTACAGACATGATTTTCAGTTTTTCAACACAAAGAGGTTGAGTGAATTGTATGAAAAAGAAGTGCGGTATCTTATGGTGCGTGACATACTCTTTAATATTCTCTTATTTTTTCCAATCTTGCACTTGTTTACTTTAACCTGCTCCTTTTTTGTATAATTTTTTTGAATAACTTGGCAGTAGTTGAACTGTGTGGTCATTTCTTTCTGACTCCAATCCTGAAAGGATCCCCAACTATAAGTACAGATGCTTATTATAAAACTGTCAAAAGAAGCTTAAATGTTCAGCAACCCTCTCATTACTGTTTTAGATGGGTATTTTTCTTCTGATTTCCTCAGTACCTAGCTTGTCATCCTACCAAGCTAAGTACAACTGTGAAAGGCTGCTGCCTCTTGCTGTTTATATCTCTGTTTACAAGATGCTATCATAAGGCTTTTTCTGATAGTTTTTAGCTAGTAAAAGGATTTTGATCTCAATTCTCTAGCAAGGGCATTGGTGATTTCGTTGTTTGTTTATATATGGTCAGCATACACATCAAAGGAATCAGTCAAAAGACACATTTGGTGATGGTGATGAACCTGAAGGTATTGTATTCATTTAGCAGATATTGTCTTGGTTGATTTGTGGCTGGAACTGATAATTTTGAATGATTCTGTAGACTTGGGTGAACCCTTGACTGGGGAGGAACAGGAAGAAAGGGAGCAGTTGCTAGAAGAGGTGAGGGAGATCACTGGTCGGTGACATTGATGCAGACAATGAATTTTTTATGATTATTCTTTTTGCAAATTTCAGGGTTTTTCAACATGGACAAGGAGAGACTTCAATACATTTATTCGGGCATGCGAGAAGTATGGCCGCAATGACATAAGGGGTATAGCTTCTGAAATGGAGGGCAAAACAGAAGAGGAGGTAGAAAGATATGCTAAAGTCTTCAGAGAGAGATACACGGAATTGAATGGTATATGATGCATTATCAAATTGCATATGACATACTGCTCTCTTTCTACTCAATATTCACATTATGTGTACTGCAGAAATCAAAATTGGTTTTCTATCTTCACATCCTGATATTGTGTGCTTAATTTTGCTTGGTGTCCCATCAGATTATGATAGGATAATCAAGAGCATAGAAAGAGGGGAGGCAAGAATCTCTCGCAAGGATGAGATAATGAAGGCAATTGGGAAAAAGTTAGATCGATACAAGAATCCTTGGTTAGAATTGAAGATTCAGTATGGCCAAAACAAAGGGAAGTTGTACAATGAAGAATGTGACCGCTTCATGGTGTGCAATTTTTATGGTTCCTCAAATGATCGATTGATTATATCTTTTTGGCCTCCTGGCATGTCTTGATACTACATTATTTATATTTTCAGTTATGCATGGTTCACAAACTTGGATATGGGAATTGGGATGAGCTGAAAGCAGCATTCCGCTCTTCGCCCTTATTCCGGTTTGACTGGTTTGTGAAGTCCCGCACCACTCAAGAGCTTGCCAGGCGCTGTGATGCCCTCATCCGCCTGTTGGAGAAAGAAAATCAGGAATATGATGAGCGGGAGAGACAAGCTCGCAAAGATAAAAAACTTGCTAAGGTTGAGCTTTCTAATCTTGTTACTGGCTTCACAGAATTGGATGTATTGTTATATTCTTTTGACTTCGCTAGTTGTCTGAATTTTTTTTTTTTGCACATCATCATGACAGTGTTCCAATATTAAAATGTTTGAAGACCTCTCACCTCTTTTCACTACATCCTCTGATTTCATATACATAATTTTATCATATTGATGATTGGAACTGCTTATTTAGATATGTATTCAACTAAAAGTTATTGACCTTCCTCCTTGTTTTGTTGTCTCTGCCTTTCAGAATGTGACACCATTCAAGCGGTCCATGTCAAGGCCACCAGCTATGGAAAACCCTGTGCTGGCTTCATTCAAGAGACGGAAGCAACCGGGGATGAATGACAATGCAGTCTCGGTGAGTTGAATATACACCATACTTGCCATGACGGAAATTTCGTAAGTTTCTGACATGGAATGAGATGGGGAAGCAACCATTGAAAATTATGCAGGAGACAAATCGTACAGGAGAAGATTAGAAAACTGAAAACATGGATATTGACAGAAAATGCTTTATTAAAAAGTAAATAGAAGCTGGCTTATTTCACTTTTTGCTTGTTTATTTGGGGAAAGAAATTATAATCTTGAAACTGAACCACTTGACAGATGAGCATATGCTACCCAAATTTTGAGTCAGGGAGTGTTATAAGATTCATTCTCTACTCTGAAGTACTTTATAGGTGCCAGCCATGTTTACAATGAGTTCCTGCATTTTGGGGTGATGAAAATGATTTTGGTATCTTGAGCCATGGGGAAACACCAAAAAGAAGGCAAAACCTAATTCCACTCTTTTTTTTTTTCATGAAGGCTTTATTTGGCCATAGCTGTTTTACAAGCGAGAATAGAATTTTCAACTTGTTTGAAAGGTCACAACTCCAAGTAGTTTGTCCCAAGTGAAATAATGAACTTTGGAGTATTACTGCTCAATACATTATCTGGTCATGGTTTTGATTAAAACCACTTGGATTTTGTTCGAAAAAAATATGCTGTCTTCTATTTTTTAGGCGTGAAATTTTTGCAGTTGACTTGCATGCTGCATCTCTTTTAGCGACTCATGAAAATTGGTTCTTAAATTATCATTGAACTGCAGGTCGGAACATACTGATGTACGATTTGTTTTTTCATGTACTTGTAACAGGGGGGAAGGAGGAGGAGGGGATGATTTTAGTTAAGAGTCAACTGCTTCTTTTTGAAGTTCAGGACCAAAGACATCCTGGAAATGTAGGCGAGTATTCTAGCTGTAGCACATTGCTCATTTTGCTGAATGCAGGGGCTTAACATGACCTTCTCCAAATATATTAGCAAACACTGTCTTCCCGTCTCCAGACAAATGCTGGCTGTAGCATCTGTAATTTGCCATTCTAAAGATGATATCTCATAATGTGGTCATACTAAAGGTTAGCCCCCTTCCATCCATTTTTGTTGTTCAGGAGTGTATTATTTTGAATGTTGGGGAATCCAAAATATATTCTATTATAGCGTTTTTCTTGGATCTCGAAATATGGTTGCTTATAGTTTGTTATTTAGGTCAGAAGTTACCCACAAACACCTGGTGGAGAGCTTGACAACATAGGATTTGCTATGCTCAAAAATAAAATGCATGTTAACCTGTTCCCTAACGAATGTGTATGACATGCAGATGTAACTTTAATCTGAGTCGGCTGTCACGTGACTTTCCTATTGCTCCTCTTTAACAAGCTTTACTTTTGACAACAGCATGTAGTAGGAAGGAAGGGCCTTCCTGTGACTCTGTGAGTTCTTTTTTTGGTTTTTATCCCCCCCCCCCCCCGGGAAACATAAAAAAAAAGAACTGTGGTTGTAATGATATCTGGTGAGTATGTTGTCATGCACAACTCAAGATTATGTGATGTTGTGCTAAGGTTCTGGTTATCCGCATGAAATCCTTCTTAATTATAGAAATGGTTGAACAAAAACTTTCCACCACATCTCAAATAGAACAGCGAACATATACTCACAATTAATTAGAGTTTAAGTTACTGATAAATCTAACAAAGGAAGAAATGTTCTTTTTTTTTTTTAAAAAAAAGAAACGAAATACCACAAAATTTTGTATTTTGCCCCATTTTTAATGATAAGATCGGCTAGATAGTCAGGTCCAAAAGGTCCTTAAAATTCCAAAATAAATGAGCCAGATACATCAAAATGAAACAGGAGCGCTAACTCTTCTAACATTATATTAGTTAATGTTGCATTTTGCTCAGTACTTAATTTGTCTTTCAGAGCGAACTTTTTTCCTTTCCTTCATTTTTCTATCTTGCATATTTTCTTGATATTTTCTCATTTGAAATTTATCTCTGTGACTCAGTTATGTCCCTTTGATTTAGAGCTTTTAAAATTAGAAGAAATATAAAGATCTCCAGTATAAATGAGATTATGTTGAAATCATCATGAGATTCGAACATTTTCATCAAAATTTCTCTTTACTTTATTTCCTAAGTCAATATTTACCCCTCCATCCCCTTTGTCCAATTATTAGACATATATAATAACATCAGTTTATGGTAGTATTTAGCATATGCAAGACACATGAAGAACGTATAAATTGTTATGATCTTTTATTAGTCATGTAACTCAATAAATACACCCCCACTCTCATTAATGCACTTCTTTTGTTTTCCTAATAGGGGCATGAAATAATAACAATAATGGTGTATTTATCTAAAAGGAGTCTTATAAAATCATATAAAATGGAGAACACGAGGTCCACTTCCACAGATTCTCTAGAAAAGAAAATATTACATACAACTCAAGATGATTTAATGCGGAAGGTGTCCAACATATGGTAAAGATAATTTTTTGTAGAGTAGAAGTATCTTTATGATTAATAAGGTTTTGAATACTAAAATTTGTCATCTCCAGCTAGCTGGTCGAGAGTTATAAATGCATGACTTTGATTGGAATTGACCAAGTTCGACTTCGATCTAGCTTAGTGCAAAATATAGCAATAAGCCTTATCCCATCTACTTGGGGTTAGTTTTATGGATCTACCATACTGCTACCTCCAAATAGATGAGTAAGGCTTATTGTCATTTTTTTTAATTACTTATTGAATTGACAAAATTATGATCGATTAATATAGGCTAGCCTAAGTTTACTGTCAAGAAATGATAATAAATTATTTTTCTTACCCAAAAGTCTCTTTTTATGTTCATGAATTGTCAAAAAATAACATGATGCTTGGTATATGATGTGAGACAAGAAGAATACAACATGCATACCTAAATGACAATGACGTAAAAGAGACTAAAGAGTCAAAGATAATAGGGTTTTTTGCAGAATATCAATATTAAAATATATGGGGAAAAAAGAGATCAGGATGTATCTCTATTTTTTTAAAAAAAATCTAAAAATTTCTTAGCAAGTTTGTGTGATCATTTATTAAATTAGTGGAGTTAAATTCCACTTTTGTATATTTTTGTTTTTAGGCAAAAGATTGATTTGTGGCGTATATTCCTCGCGCCCCCCTCCTTACTCTCATAGTAAGTATAATATACACTCCTCTTTTGAGTTGGAATTAGAACAAGTATCTCTTATGAAGTTGATAGAAGTCTTAATCCAAACTACCCCCACGAGACTCTGTCATTCTTATTACATTACAATGGGCCAAATCTAATAGGGATGGCTCCTATGGTCCAAAGTATGGGTCTTTCTGGGGCAAGTTTTGTGATCGGACTCGTCAGAAATTTTGTATACATGCAGTATTCGGAGTCTACCGACAATGAAAGAAAACATCCACTGCTCTTTTAGCGGGCGTGTCTGCTTCTTTGAATGATGTTGCCACATACTTATTCTCCGCTGCATAGGAAAAAAATGCAGGTTTTTCAAAGCACCAGATTCGTGAGAAAGGATGGGAAGTCTTGGTTTAGGAAAACAAGAGCCATTGTTTCGAGAAGTTCGCACTATCGTCACTTTACCCACTCCACACGCGTTTCCCACGTTTTAGAGTGAGCTTCACCAACAAGCTTCTGCTTTGGGTCCCTCTCTGAATGAAGGAAGAGGGTGCTGGTGTGTTCCCTCCTCATGCGAGACCATTTCATTTGTATTTTAAAAATGATAAAAAAAATGGATAAGAAGAAAATCGCCAGCTTAGGCTAAAATTTCAGTATGTTATTTTCGCCATTGAAAATTATGGATTGGACAGTTTGGATCTTTAAAAAGTCTTCTCTATTGATTATTTCAAGCATCAACACTCGGTGAAATCCATTCTCTATTTTACTGTTTATTATTGAAATCCGCCTGGTGATGAATGTTTTTGTTGTAAAAGCCAAGATTAAATCTTTTTGATGTTTGTGAGAGAATCTATTATAATCTTATTATTCTAAATAGTAGAAGTTTTTGGCTTAACTAGGTTCATATTTTTTTACTGCACATCGAGGAATTTTTTATATTAAAAAAATTGTGTTATCTTTTGTGTGTGAATTGCTAGATTATTTTAACTATTAATTATTTGAATAGATTGTAGTGGTTATTGTTGCTTGGTAAGTGATATTCTGTTTAATTATATCAAAAGAAAAAAAAGTTTATGACAATATTATTTTTTGATTACGTTTTTCCAAACTGAGGGATCCCAACCATAAACATTTTTTTGAAAAACATGCCTGGCTGCAAACTTATTTGAAAGAAAAAACTCCGCGGAGCCTTCCTTGGGAATCATTCTGTTGAATCATTGCCTCATTGCTGGTGTGGGCAAATTGCGAAGCTTGCAGGCCACTATAATAAATAGCACATCAAGATTAATCATCCGGAGTAATGGCCTCAACTTGATCTCAGTTTTAATACGACCTAAGCATTGGATGATACAACCAACAGTCGTTGACATATGCATTTTGTTGCAGGGCTTTTTCCGGAGTATAAAATACATGCACATACATACAAGAAAACGTAATGGTGGATTGGTTGGCAAATGGGGGAAGGCTGAGATATGGATTGGATTAGTAACTACCCAATAGATTTATTTGTTTTATTTTTTTTCACTTCTTCCGGAGAAAAACAAGCGTCTCAGTAAAAATATACGCACAACTATCTCTGCGTCGCCCTATTCATCTGGAAGGTGGCATGGAATGCTTGCCGACCAGGAGGTGTATTGGCGAGGAGGGGAGTACGGGCCAGCTTAGCTTACGAGGGTTGCCTCGGCGTGGAGGAGTCCATTAGTCATGTCTTCTTTGGTTGCTCTCGGACACTTCAGATTTGGAGATGTGTCATGGCCTTACCGCAGGTTGTGGCCTCGACTGAGGATTTTTTGAGCCAGCTGAAGGAGTCCCGACATATGCCTAGTATTGCAGAGTGGAGTATCAGATGTGCCTACCTAGCATACTATATATGATAGAAATGCTTGGATCTTCGAGGGGAGAAGAGTGCACCCAAGGACAATGATGGACAGAGCTTTTCTTCATACAACTAAAGTCACTAGTTCTATTACTGTGGATTTACTTGGAGGTACCAAAGACATCCGGAGTTTCTTTTCTGCTCGAGTAGCGTCCAGGACTGTTTTTGTTTTCTAGAGCCTCCATTCTCTGGATGGCAGTATCTCTGAGGATGAAAGCGGAGGATGAGTGGGCTTCGTGATTAGAGATCAAGACTCCAAATTTGTTGCCATTGGGGGTCGGCACATTTTCGACGAGTCTGTCATTGTTGTAGGTCTGTAAGGTGCATGGAAAGAAATCACCCATGCTAAGCTGCGTCTGGGTGCGGATTATGTTCATCTTGTAGATGATTCGACCACGATGATCGACTGAATTCAGGACGAACCTAGCCAGTCGATTGGTATCCGCTGTTTTAAAATATTTGTAGGCTCATAGAAGAGCTGGCATCCTTTCAGACCGCTTATGTTTTTCGAAAAGAAAATAGTACCGCTGATTTCGTAGCTTCCAATGTTGCGCACCATTCGTATCCTTCCTTTTGGGAGGGCATTGGTCCACTCCTGCCGCCATCTACCATCTAATTTTCCGTGATCTTTCTGGATGTTCTCATGCATGTCTTGTGTGAGTCCCCGTTGTACTTAAGAAAAAAAAAAAATACACCCACGAAACGTGTCATCCTAAACGAGACCATTGCACGAGACCTGTTCCCATTTCCTTCCTTATCACACTTGAGGAGGGGGCATTCTCATCTCGAGGGAAAGATCGGAATGGAGGCAGCGCCGGTGCCGAATCCCGGGAATTCGAGATCGGAGCTGGGCTCGAATTCCCTCCCCGTGGATGTCGCCCTCAACGTCGTATCCTATCTCGAGGTCTTTCCTTCTTTCTTTTCCTCTCTCTTCGATTTCTTCGTTCCCTTCTCTGATGGCTGGATTTGATGTCTCGTATCGTTGATTTTGGGGGAAAAGAAGGCCGCAGATGTTTGCTCGTTGGGAAGCTGTTCGAGGTTCTGGCGCGGCCTCTGCTCGTCGGATTTCGTCTGGATCGCGCTCTACAAGCGGAGGTGGCCGGCCTTGGGCGCTGGTTCCCAGCCTCGAGCCTCTGAGGGAGGAGGAGGAGGAGGAGGAGAGTGTTCCGGTGACGCCGAGGCCTTGTCGTCGCCCGCGCAGGTCCGTATGGTGGAATTCGGTTTTTCTTGCCGGAATTTGCGTGAAGATATTAGAATTAGTTGTTTTCCATGTAGTTAGATGTGATTTTTTTTTTCGTTCTTAGATTAGATTGAGTTTGTAATTGGAAAAAAAAATGGATTTTGGAGCGAGTGCCATATCTGAATCATTGGACAAGGATAGAACATCACACCATAACGTCTTTTTTTTTCTTCTTCTTTATTTTAAATCATGATTCGAAGAGATCAATGGGTCAGACAATGGGAATATAGTGGATTTTTGGAACTTTAGTAGGATTAAGAGGAAAATATGGAACTTGAGAATGATAGCCGATATCCATGATAGCCTTTGTTGGCTGATATTATCGAGGAATTACTTAACAAGGGATGCATTGTTGGCCATCATGGCTAAGTCGAAGTTTGTGGTGTACCCCCACCACAATTCGTGAGGATGTTTTAAGTTATTTCGAGGTGTTTTGAAGGTATAGGCTCCAGACAGTCCAAATTACTTTGCCAGCCTTAATAGATGTCAGGTCCTTTCCTTTGTCTTGGAATGGGAGGAGTAAAATAGATCTTAGCTCCTGAGGTGGTGAGTTGGTTTTGGAAAAGCAAAGTTATCCGAGTCTTGGTTTTCGTAGAAATAATAATTTTTCTATATGCTTTAGTTTAGCCTGCTGGGTGGTTTTTGGGAGAGAAAAGAGAGTATGTGATGCGCCTTGTTCCATGAGGCAACTTGTATTGTGAGGCATCTGTTGGTGCTCTAATTTGAGCATCACTTCATAGAGTAGGGTTTGCATTGGTGTCTCTTGGTCTTAGGAGAGACAAGCTAGAAAGCGTGGAGAGTTGCGCATCTCTTGGAGAGATTTGGAATCAGCTAGAAGACATGAGGTTTGTTATTATTATTTTATTAATAAATTTTTTGTTTCTATCCAAATTTACTGTCTCACTATAATATATTTCTTCTCACATATCTTTTGCATCCTTTTGGTGCTTGTTCTTATGATCTTGGGTGTCGGATAGTCCTCCTATGTAGGATCGTACAGTTTTACGTGGTATCAAAGTGAGTTTAGTTTGATGTGGTCAAGCGGTGTGAAACTTTAAGTGGATTTGTTTGGAGTACAATTTTGGAGCTACGACTTGAAGTTGCTATCCTTATATATATAGTTCAGCATGGTTCTAGAGTTTCCACTAATTTGTTGTGGCTATGTGCAAACATGTGGACTCTATTTGTGATTTGATATAGGGATCATGATAGCTAATTTCACCAACAGCGGGATGGTTGTTTCTGCCATCACTTATTCACTTTATAGATCGAACAACACCAATTATCCAATTTTGATATCTATAGTCAGACAATATTAAGGGAGCAATGTTTGTTAGATATCTTAGATGAGTCAGAGAAGATGCTAACAGACACTCCTGATAATATGGAAGCAAGAAAAATGTGGATGTTAAAATCCTACAAAGTAATGTGGATTCTTCATGGTGTGGTTGATCGACAAAATTATCTTCTTATACAGGATGCAAAGAAGTTGAAAAAAGCACATGGGGCTACCTGCTCAAGGTTTAGCGATGCATGGTATCACAGGACTCTCAAACACAATTTACCTGAAGAGTCTGCTTTAGTTCCAGGCTTTCTAGAGAATATAGATGATCCGAGTAAGACTTGTTCGAATATAAAGATTCAAAGTAGGGGGAGCTTGACCAGTTAAAGACTAGATTGAGTTTAGGAGACCCACAACTAGAGAAGTCGATCAATTTAAGGATCAATCAAGTCTAGAAGAAAATCTAGAGCAAGAGGTGCCTAATCGAGTGGATATTGTTTCAAATCTTGAAGGGATCATGATTGAGGAAACCTTATATGAGAGGCTTATACAGAAGTTATGCAAGACATGGATATTCCTTGCAATTATTTGATTATTCATGAAGTGGACAAGCCAGCTAGTTTTGAATTGCTTTGGAGATCAGAAGCAAGATGACATGTATGGAATGGATGATTCCTATGGTGCCTTGGTAATTGACAAGGTGAAAGAGTTGGTTCATTTTGATTCCGCTTAAGCGATCAAGGAGTCAAAAGATGCTATATACACCAAAGCATCGACTATCATCTTGATTATGCAAGAATCTTGGAGTTTGGTCTCTTGTTTAGAGGGAGCTAATGGTATACATAGAGCTATACCACATGGTGGGTTGAGCTAGTGGATGCAAGTGTGTTAGAGATGCATTTGGGTTTGAGCCAAGACATATGTATGCCAAAGCACAGGTTAAACAAAGTGACACATGCAGGGCACAGCGATGAGGTTATGCAAATGTGAGTGGATCGCATTGTTTTGAGATTGTGGATGTGCACGTGATACGACCAAGTGTCGGTTGTGGTTGTAGGCATGTGCAAGAGTGGCTATTGGCTTTCACGGGTGCTAGTATTGTATCAAGCATAGGATTACAAATCATGGCCATTGGATGTTCATTTGCGCTGGTTAGATTATTGATGGAATCTCATGGATGTGACAATACCGTCAGTGTTGAGGAGTAGCGAAGTCATCATCGATTTCAACATGCACGCAGAAGGTGAAGGGTTGGTGAGGAGCTGCTCGATGAGAAGTTGCATAGTTGAAGAGTTGCAAGTTCTTTTGCATGGAGTCATTGGAATGGACTTCGTAATGAGGGGGAGTGTTGAATGTCATTGTTAAGTCCAAGTTTGTGATAATTCTACACATAATCTGTTTATTTATTTTTAGTTATTACTAGGTGTTACAAACTTAACCTGAATACTAGTATAAGAACTTGCATAATGGAGTAGTTACTAGTATGAGAACTACTAGCGATGCTACTAGTAAGTTTCCAATCATAATAGGTTCACACTTGGGATTTGCTCTAAGGTTTTACCTTTTTGCAGTAGTTATGGATGAGCTTACTAGGCATATTTCGGACAATATTTCTTGATGCATTTTATTTTCGGATGATATAATCTTAGTGGATGAAATTAAGGTTGGAGTTAATCATAAGTTGAAATTATGAAAGAGTATAGTAGAATACATGAGTTTCAGGTTAAATAGGACCAAGATGGAATATAGGAAATGTAGTTTTAGTAAAATTAGAAATAGAGACGAAAGTGGAGTGAAAATTAAGGATCATGAAATTTCTAAAAGTGATCAGTTTTGGTATTTAGGATTGATTATTCATAAGGAAAGATCGAAGAGAATGTTATCAATAGGATGAAAGCAGGTGGATAAAATGGAGAAGTGCAACCGGGATATTATGTGATTATAGGATATCCGCTAAGTTAGAAAAAAATTTATAGGATAGTGATATGGCCAGCTATGCTTTAAATGCTTAGAATGTTGGACAATTAGAAAACTATATATGCACAAAATGAGTGTCGGCGAAATGAGAATTTTGAGATGGATATATGGTAATACAAAAAAAAAAAGAAATGAAGTCATTTGTAAAAAGATAGAGATAATACCAATTGCCAACAAACTGAGAGAAGGACAATATAGGCTGAGGGATGCATCAGTACAATGATTGATTTGATATAATATAAAGGGAAAGAGGGGTAGAGGTACGCAGGATGAGTGTGGCCAAAATAAGAATTTTGAGATGGATGTATGGTAATACAAGAAAAGAAGAAGTGAAGTCACTCGTAAAAAGGTAGAGGCAACACCAATTGCAGACAAACTGAGAGAAGGACAACTTGGATCATTTGGATGTACAATATAGGCTGAGGGATGCATCAGTACGAACGAGTGATTTGATATAATATAAAAGGAAAGAGGGGCAGAGGTAGTCCAATAATCACCACGGAATAAAATAGCAATGAATGACTTGATATTACTACATCTTTTTGATGGTTTGGCCCTAAACAAAGCAAAATGGAGAAAAAAGATTCATGTAGCTGATCTTATCTAGTTTGGGATTATGGCTTAGTTGAGTTGAGTTGAGTATTAGGTGTTATGAAGGTACAGGATAGAGACAATCCGCATTACTTTGTAAACCTTGATAGATATGAGGTCCTTTCCTCTATCTTGGAATAGGAGTGGCAGATCGTAGATCCTGAGGTGGTGAGTTGGTTTTGGAAAAGGATGAGTGAACTTATCCTAGTTCTAGTCTTCTTAGTTTTAGCCCGGTGGGTGGTTTTCTGGGAGAGAAAAGAGAACATGTGAGGTGCCCTGTTCCAGGAGGCATCTTGTTTTATGAGGTGTCCTTTGGTGATCTAATTTCAGAATTGCTTGGTGGAAGTAATAGTGGCTGGTTCCTTGGTGTCTCCTAAGTCAGGAGGGAGAAGCTAGAAAGTGTGGAGAATTGAGCATCTCTTTGAGAGATTATGGAGCCGTCTAAACGTCGTGTGTTTTCTTATTATTATTTTATTAGAATTTTTATTTCTGTCCAAATTTACTTTCTATAATATATCTCTTCTTGCATATCTCCTGTATTACTTTTGATGCTTCTTCTTGTGCTCCAGGGCATCGGACAATTCTCCTGCATAGGAATGCTTCATTCTGCATGCATATCAATTGTGTGGATGGTGACATAATCATGCAAGCTGTGGATGTTATTAAATCAATAGTGCTTGGGACTTAAAAATAAGATATCCATGTTCCTGTTAATCATTATCAGTGCATGTGCCAGAAATGCCACAGCCAAATTTTTTCTGAAAAAATTAAACCAGGAAATGAGTATCATTTATTTCAAAAATTTTCTTGTAAGCAATACTTGTGAAGATACCACGGCGTTCTTTTTACTAATATCGGTTCAATCAATTGATTCTGACATCACAAGAAAGTGCTTCTGTATCACATTTCAGATATATTCAAAAAATAATTGCCTAGGTCAACTTTAAGTCTAAATCATCAGCTTCAGTTCTCTTGCTTTCTAAATAGTTATCCATGCAAGTGGCATGAACCAATAGCTTATTGCATCATCTGATATATTTAGACAAGTGCTGTGAATTATTTCCTTGGGTGGTTCTACCCCTTAAAATTTCTAATATCTGTTTTCATGTTGTAGAAGTGGAGGGTTTTGTACATTAACAAGCACAGACAAATAGCCAGTGCTGTGTCCACTGTAATCAAATTTGTCCAACAGTGCTCACAAAATGAATCACTTGAAGTTGGATATTATCTGAAAGCTGTTGCTGATCTGGGCTTATTGGAGCTTGGATTTGAAGACGTCCAACTATTTCTGTTTGCAAGAAAGCAGAATGTGCTGCTGAACCTGATTGGATTGCACTATTCCATATTTTCGCTTGCAGCACCAGTAAGTGATCCTCTTCATGTGTCTTGCATGCTGTCTTCCTTTTTCTTTCCTATTTCATTCTAAGATATCACATGCTTGATCTTCAGATTGAGTGATTGAGGATTGTGGCGTTGTTGGTGATTTTGTGATGCTCCTGATATGCTTATTGATAGAATTGCAGCTATTTTTTGTTTTCTCAATATTTTAGTGGTATTTCTGAAAAAATGTCTTAGTCCCTGTCTGATGAATGTCAAAGCTTTCATATAGATGTCGTAATGAAGCTATGCCTATCTGAATAAGAACTGTCCAGCTTATAGAGCTTTGCATCTAGGCTCAATGCAAGGATGCCACTATTCCCATGCTGCAAGCTTTTCCCTGAACAATGTAACAACCTCTGCTTAATGACCTATGTTCTCAACTTCTTTAGAAAGAATACCAACTTGCTTCTTACGATTTGCAACCTTAAAAAAAATGGAGAATTAACTTAATGCAAAAATATTTGAGGAGGATGGTGATGGAGAATTAACTTGTCTGTCAACATATAAAGTATTGAAGGTTACAAAAAACAATGTAAATTGATCAAGGGTCTTCTTGAGTATCATGGTATGGAATAGAGGTTTCTTCCAATCATTAAATCCATGATGATACTACGATTTGTGCTGTGCAGGATCGTCATATGCTAGTGAAAGTTAAACTGCTCTCAACTCTTAAGTTGTGCAAACATTTCATGTCCTCTAGTGCAAGAATATGAAGACCTTTTCTTTTTCAAGGAACTTATTCCTCCATTTTGTTTTATCCAGAAATCCCTCCAATTGTGTGGCTCGTTGGAACGAGATAGATTAGTAGAATACAGCTAGGTGGACCCATCCTGGTGGTATGATTCATGCGACAAAGAGAGCCATTGGCTCACAATTTATGTTAGATAGCTTCATAAGTTACCCATATAATATTTTTAAACTATGTTTATACATTTTTATGTCTTGCATGTCTGATGATGGACCTAATTATATAGCCTTTAAAAATTTGATATACCGATTTTACTTCAGACTAAATATTATGGCCATTCTTGTTAACCCATTCATGTTTGACATTGCAGCCCAAAGATGTAGCAGAATCCCTTCGCAGATGCGAAGTATCTGATCGACAGGTGTGCGTGAGTTGGTTTAAGGTGGGCAGGTGGTTCTATGGCTTCCGATTGCCCGATGAGCACCGCTCACGAGAGGTTTCTTTGGGTGAGCTTGCCATGGCCAATGAGGAAGAGGTTCTGGCTGTGCTCAACCGAGGAGCAGTTCATGAAGTACTACGGGTCCAGATAAAATCAATTACTGCAAGCACGACATAATCATTTCAGATTGTTCTATCAGAAACCCACAGGGATTAAGGTTGAATACATCGAATGTTTGTAATTTAAATAATATAAATCTCTATATGTGTATCATTGGATGTATGTAAGTAAAATCATATGGATTCTCTCTCTATATATATGTATCTGAATAGTAGTGATGTAACTTGTTAGACTTTCAATGTGACATGTCCTTGTACAGGATCTTGCGGATTATAATTTAAACTTTACCTAAAAATGGAGTTTGCTGTTTCCTTGCTGCTTCTGAAAATTCACAGGATTTTTCTAGACGGCCAAATTGTAATACCGGCCGGTATTAGGACAGAACCAAACGAAATCTAAGGGTTTTGTTCGGTTCGAACTGGTACTGAATCGGATTGGGTGTCGATCGGTACAACATCTGATATTGGTTCGGCAATTCTTGGTCTAAACCATTTGAGCCAGATAAATTGATCTCATGCCAAGAAGAAGCTTTTTTTTTTTTTTTCTTTTTTTCTTTTTAGGCTGGTAGACTCTTTTAGCTTAGTACTTAAATTCATTAGGTGCAGAAATTTTAATCCAAAGGGGGGGAAAAAAAAGGAAGCGAGACGCAATCCTCTCTCCCGGAGGGGTGAATTCTAGCCTATGACAATTTATTCGTGAGCATTGGATTGGATATAAGTGGATGACAGACAACAGATCATACGCCACTTCCAAGCCCAACACAACCCTAAAAGGTCTCCATCCAATATAAATCGATGAAGATATGTAATATCTGACACAACCCTACTTCCTTTGAAAGGTATCATATCTCCATGTCTATGGGCAAACAAATTTTGTCATGATGAGGAGAGCACAGAATTCCTTTTTATATTTTTTTGGTCCTCTCATGAAAGAATTGATTTATCTTGTTCTTTTGTTGATCTCCCTCATTGTAGTGCCCATTGTTTAACTTGGCAATTTAACATCTAACCAGCACCACCCTATATGGCAATAATTTCCACAAGCAACATCAATACTTAGCAGGAGTAAATTTTTAACAAAATAAATTAAAATCAACTACAAATCACACAACAAAGAACTCTTAAAGGTCGAGATTTGGCCCTAAAGGGTTAAACTCTAAGGCTGTTATGAGTGAACCAATTACTTCATACATCATGTAGTTTTTTTTCTGAGACAGGTTGAAGTCTAAAGGTCATATGATGAGGGTACCAATTACATTGCTAATAACTCAATTCATTACACAAATGCCGGTAAATCTTGATGTTTATTCATGTATCCTCATTGCCCTATCATAGAAGTGAAAACGAGACGTCTATTGCCCTCGTTTCTTGGGTGCCCCCACCCCTTGGTCATCTCAAAGTGAATTTCGATGGGAGCATGTCGGTGGATGGTATATCTGGAGGGGTTAATTTGTGATCAAAGACTCCTGAGGCAGGTTGGTGGCAGTAGAGGGTCAGCGCACGACGGGACTTACAGTTGTTGGGGCAGAGCTTCAAGTTGCATGGGAGGGGTTGTCATATGCGAGGAGAGCCCTCAGTGCCGAGTGGGTGCTTCCTGAGAGGAATTCCTCTATGGTGATTGACTGGATTCGAGGTATGGATAGATATGGGGATGGCTATCCCCTCATCAGAGAGACTCGGAGACTGGCTCAGGAGTTAGGTGGCTTCTAGGCAGTATACGTGTTTCGGAAGGTGAATAGGGTAGCAGACTGGATCGCCTGATACTCCAAAGAGTTCCATTGGACATTTATATGAGATATTCCTTCTACTTTGTACTTTTTACTTTCTCGTGTTCTGGCAGTATGTACTCATCTTAGAGCTATATAATTTGTCGTTTTGACTTAAAAAAAAAAAAAAAAAAACCGAGACGTCTAAACCATCCAAATTTGTTTATTACCATCCTACGGCTGAAATCCTATTCATTCTCATACCAACGGTGTGATTCGGTTCTCCACCCACCGCAAGGCTTGCCCCTTCTGGTTCGTATAAACCCCCGCTAAACCCCCTACCTCTCTCTCCTACGGCGCCTCCTCTATTGTTGAGAGAGAGAGAGAGAGAGAGGTAAAGCTCTCTCCTTTCTCCTTCCCGAGAGCTCAGGAATCGTCGCCGACCCAAACCCTAAGCCCTCTTCTCCTACGAGGCTGAGGTATTTTCTCTCCATCTCCTCGATTCGCCTTCTTGTCACGATTCATAAACCCTAAACCCTGAACCCTTCGATTCGAACCCATGGGAAACGAAACCTTCTGGCCGTTTTGATTACTTTTGGCTCAAATGGCATGCTTCTTGGACGCTAAATCTCTTTGTTTTCTGAATCCCTCGTTCTTCTGTTCCTAAGTTTAGAAAACGCTTTGTCGGGATTTTTCCTTAGTTTTTTTTTGGGTGAATGGTGTTTTAGTATGTGGTTTCTAATGGTATACGGGATTGATGTTTCTATTTTTTGCTTTCTATTGGTTGATTCGGTGCGGTTGATTGGGATTATTAAGTGATGCTGGTGCTGTTCGAAACTCCGGCGGGCTTTGCCCTGTTCAAAGTATTAGATGAAGGGAAGCTCGACAGAGTTGAGGTGATGAGACCATTCTTTTCTTTGTCCACGGGCTGGTCTTCTTATATTTATTGCTCAATATATTAATCTGTTTTCTGTTTTATTGATTCCTTTTTTTTTAACATGCCAGGATTTGTGGAAGGAGTTTTCAACATCAGAATCAGCCAGAAAGGTTACTTCATTCATTTCTGCGATCTGAATATTTCTTTTTTTCCCTTAGAAAACACTTTTTTTAACAAAATTGACCTTCTTTAAAAAATCTTTGCTAGCCTTTCCTTGAGGATGTTGTATGGTAATGTGATTGATAATTGATGAATGGAACTCTGTTGTGTGGGTTATCTTTACTAAGAGTCAAGTCTTTTATGGGTGCTCATGCATTTATTTTGCACTTGAGTATTTGTTGAATGGTTGTTCTGGACCTGTTGTCTTCTTTGCCATGTTATGCCTTCTTTTTCTTTGGGTATCCACTAAGCTTTCAGTCTTTTCATGCTTCATCAGGTAGTGAAGCTGAAAGCTTTCAGTAAATTCGAGAACACTTCAGAAGCTTTATCCACAGTAACCTTATTAATTGATGGTAAACCTAGCAAGGGCCTCCGCAAGTTTTTGCGTGCTCACTGTGAAGGTGAAACATTAGCTGTTGCCGATTCAAAACTTGGAAATGCAATTAAAGAAAAACTGGTAACCTAATTGATCTATGTGTCCATATTTAAATACAACAACTGCACATTCTCAATATCTCATATTTCATAATATAATTGTTAATTGTTAATTTTCAGAAAATAGACTGCCTTCACAACAGTGCTGTCATGGAGCTAATGAGGGGACTAAGAAGCCAGCTTACAGAACTCATATCTTGGTTAGCGGTGCAAGATTTAGCTCCAATGAGCTTGGGTTTGTCGCATAGCCTATCTAGGTACAAGCTGAAATTCAGCCCTGATAAGGTAAAATTCTTTTATCATCTGCTTCCTTCTTACAGAAAAAAATCCAGTCATTTATCATTCAGTCCACTATAGTATTCAATTTTGCCTTCAAATTCACTTCTTCATCCATGTCTAAGTAATTTACAACAGTGATTATTTGAGAACACATATATCTGTCCTTCTATATGAGTGACACCTGAACTGCAATCATGCAGAGAAACAAATCCAGGACTTTGGGAATTCACTTTATTTGTATATGTTATGTTTGTGTTTGTCATATTTCATTTATTAATTACTCTTATCATCATGCTATGACTAAGAACTTATTTCACTCTACAGGTGGATACAATGATTATTCAGGCCATTGGCTTGTTGGATGATCTTGATAAAGAGCTTAATACTTATGCCATGAGAGTTCGTGAATGGTATGGATGGCATTTTCCAGAACTTGCTAAACTTATACAGGATAACATTCAATATGCAAAAGCAGTTAAGCTGATGGGCAATCGTACAAATGCAGTAGATCTTGATTTCTCTGAGGCAAACCTTCATAACCTTTAGCTCATTAGCAGAAAGGAGAAGTGAATATGATAGATGCTAACTATTTGTTATTATTTGTGTTTCCAACAGATATTGTCAGAGGAGACTGAAGCAGAGCTGAAAGAGGCAGCAGTGATATCCATGGGGACAGAAGTTAGTGATATAGACTTAGCAAATATCAGAGACCTTTGTGACCAAGTGTTAGCTCTTTCAGAGTACAGAGCTCAGCTGTATGATTACCTGAGAAGCAGAATGAATACTATTGCGCCAAATCTGACTGCTCTTGTTGGGGAACTTGTTGGAGCTCGTCTTATTGCTCATGGTGGTAGTTTATTGAATCTAGCAAAGCAACCTGGCAGCACTGTTCAGATTCTTGGTGCAGAGAAGGTATGCTTTGCATTAAATGCCATTAAGCTTACGGGGGATTTATTTTGGTTGCATATTATTGATTAAGAAGATAAGCTTGTTGACGGACATAAGTAATCTGGTCTTTCATAGTAATGTAGTCATGTCATACCATACTTTTATTGACATGTGAACATGGACCTTGCATTACTTCTAACATAAGCTATGTGCCAGTTTGGTATTACTCTTACTGTAGACTTTGCACTTCCTTTAATGGTTTTACAGTTTGACCATTTGTCAATTTCTCTTCAGCCAATTTATGCTTAGCATGGCCTTTGTTTACTTCGCACTGTACCAAAAAAAACCACCTTCTGTATGAGTGTTTCTATACATGATAGGACTGGCTAGGTATGCAAATGAGATCACATATCTCTCAAATTTTTGTATCTGGTGCAATTTTAACAGTGAAAGTATAGGTTGGGAAGAATTTATTTTAAGGAAATTTGTAGGATATAACCACAAGGGGTTTGCGAAGTTTTCCTGCAAAACAGTGGATTTTTTTTCCTTAAAAAAGATTTTTTGGTTCTCATTTAGCAAATAAATTGATCTAGTAGTAAGGATTTAAAAAATGGGTTTGGGTGAGCTTGCTTGGCGGGGTTTGGCTTATTCTACACTAGGTTACAAATAGGTCAAGTTTGAGTTTGGTTCCTAGACACAATAGATCATCATTGGTTAGACATGCTATAAAATCTAGTCTTAGGCCTCTAAGATAATGATAATAGTGCGACAGGTCATGGGCTAGTCAAGAAAAGCAGCACGAAGTCCCCTTCTACAAGATAAAGCAAAAGAAAATATTCAAAGTTGCAAAGAGGATAATAAGACCCTGACACAAGCAAAACTTTTGTGGCATTCAATTCCATTATCACTTGGAACTCGGGGGAAAAGGCATTTGAAGCAAAATTAAAGATTGAAAGCCTGCAGCCTCAAGAACAATGGTGAAACAAGCAACAAAAATTCCCCTTGATAGCAAGGTAGTTGCATGCTAACGATCTTAAAATAGGGTTTGAGGGAAACCATTCCCTAAAGCATCCATTTCTTAAAAATGCTTAGACAAGTGTAGGACTTGATTCTGTCCCCTGATGAGCCTAACGGAGGAGGCATAGCTGGGAGGGGGGGAGGGTCCAGGTGAGAGGAAGAGAAAGTTATCAGGCGTCGTCATTGTTGTGATGCTGTTGTGGTGAGGGGAGGGGCATGGAAGTTGGAGTGCCCATGTGCCATTGAGAAGGGCTGAGGCAGCAATGGCCTAGAGGCAGGATTGAGGGGATCGGGTTTGCAAAGAAATGGGAAAGGGGCTCGTGGAATTGAGTTTAGCAGTTTTTATAGGAGACAGTTCTATGGGTTGAGTCACATCAAGTTCAGTGGTCTGGTTGACCTGGGAGCTGACCTGCATTAGACCAAGGTAATATACAGGTTGGATCGATTTGGGGTCGACAGGGATTTACAAAACCAGACCTGACTCAATTTTCAGAATGGATCTGGTATTGATCCAGATTCAACCCGTGAGTCTTCAAGCCGGGTTATAACCTGGTCAGGTCACGAGCCAACCCAGTCCATTGCAGCCCTAGTTGAGCTTTTGTGTACATACTTTTGTTGGTTTCAAAATTGTTTGATATTTTTTGTTCTTTATAAACCTTTTCCATATCTTTAAATTTTGCCTTGTAATTTAATGCCATGATTGATGGTGCAATTTGTACATAGGTTCTTTTTCCAGTTATATGCTGATAATCCAATAATCATCTTGCATTGGATATTTCTCGCATGTTAACCTCTTCTTTAGTTGTTCTGTTACATAATATTGTTTAAAATCTAGAAATGTGCCTAGAAGAGTGCAATTTTTACATTGATAGTCATGACCCCAATAAAAGCCCTGTTTAGTTTTCTAGCATGTCCTTCATCCATCTGTTCTGTAGTTATCCCTCATCTTAACTTATTGTATGCCATATTTAGCTTCAGTAAGATTTTTTCCCACCACCATGTAGTATCTTTCCAAGTCTTCAATTTTTTTTCTAGGCCACTACTTGAAACAAGACAATTTTTATCATAGACCCCATAGATGACCTGGTTATTCCCTTACCATGTTATTTTATACGAACAACACCACTTGCTTCAGACTCCAAAAACATTTTATCTGCTTTTTGATACAATCTACCATCTGACAACTCTCAATTTTTCTAATTTATTAGGGTCTATACTTTGGCAATGTAACTTTAATTGTCTTTCTGACTCTGTTTTCTTAAAGAATATAATCTCATACATCTTCTTTCACACGCTCCAATTATTTGTGTTTCCATGACTGGCAGTCTCTAATATGCCGCCATTCTTTCCTATTACCATAACTTTGCAATCAGCAACAATCCTAATTTTCTTCTTGTCTCTAATTTGCAGGCCCTGTTTAGAGCTCTGAAGACAAAGCATGCTACACCAAAGTATGGGCTTATCTTCCATGCATCCTTAATTGGTCAGGCAGCCCCAAAGCTCAAGGGGAAGATTTCTCGTTCCCTTGCCGCAAAAGCTGCATTGGCCATTCGATATGATGCCCTTGGCGATAGTCAAGACAACACTATGGGACTGGAAAATCGAGCTAAGGTAACGTTTGTGCAAGAAACCACTACTATGTTATCCCATACACCAGTTGTCCTAAAATTGGTATTCGTACCTTGTGCTTGCAAATAGCTCGAGGCCCGTTTAAGAGTTCTTGAGGGCAGAGAATTGGGTCGTTCTGCTGGCTCAACTAAAGGCAAGCCCAAGATCGAGTTCTATGACAAGGACCGAAAGAAGGGTGCAGGGGCTCTGATTACTCCAGCAAAGGTATGGTTGTTGTACTCTCACTTGATTCGTTCCCATTTATGACAGTTTTTCTATGATCTTCTGATAGTTGGTCATGTGACCTCATTTGCCTCTGTGTTTTTTGATCATTAGCTTTCTACCACCTTGGTGAAAGTTCTTGCATAGAACTCTTAATATTATAGTTTATAGAAGAATCATGATCTAGTATTTATTAGGATGTTCTACGGCCTCAAACTTTTAAGTTATATATAAACCGCTCAACTTTGACAACCGCTCAACTTTGACAGTAGGTTAAAATATCTAGCAATTTCAACTTTGAGGATGGTGGAACTATTTTTTATGTATGGCATCTTGATCATCAATTTCTTTGTTGAACTTTCCTTTTTGTATCCAAAAACTAATATAAAAAGGAAATTGAATTTATAAATAAACCTCTTTTTAGATTTATGCCTGCACCTCAGGACCTCATTTCTCCACAACTACCCGGAAAACCAAAACTTGCAGCATCAACTTCCTCTAATTGGTGTCTCCTTGCATGTCCAGACTTACAATCCCTCAGCTGATCTAGTACTCGGCCAGAGCACCGAACCAGCTGAGAGGTCGGCTGATGAACAGGTGGTGGCACGACCTAGAAAGAGGAAGCATGAGGAAGTAGAGGCAGCTGACGAAGCTACCTTGAAAGAAGGGGGTGTCGATGATGGGGAGAAAAGGAAGAAGAAGAAGAAGAAAAATAAGGCTGATATAGCAAGCACCCAATTACAAAGGGATCATCAGACTGCTGCAGCTGAGGCAGAAGAAGAGCAGGAGAAAAAGAAAAAGAAGAAGAAAGCTGAAGGCCATGGTACTGCAAGGTTGGAGAATGGTGGTCTGGCTGTTTTGCCAGAAGCTGAAGAGGAGCCCAGCAGAAAAGAAAAGAAGAAGAAGAAGAGAGCAAACTGAGGCAGAGGAGGAGCCTAGCAACCAAACAAAGGAACAAGCAGCAGCAGCAACAGGAAAGAGGAAAAAGGAAAAGAAGAAGAAAGACAAGAAGGATGAGTGATGATGTGTATGGGAGGGAATGAGTGACAGGGATCTGCAATTTTGGGTACTTCTTTAGATTCCAAGATAGATACGTCTGTAAATATTTAACTATTGTTGTTATGGTACTTTGGATTGATGATGTGGTGTTGTTGTTTTTTAATTGTTTATATTATCTGGCTGTGATGCTCTGCAAGAACAGCTCCTTGCATGGTTGAAGCCTAATGTTAGATCTCAAGAAGGCATCTGTTTGCATCCAGAAATTTAAAATGAGATTTAATAAAATCTAAAGATAAATTAAAGCTCAAGTGTTTAAATTATTACAAGCAGCGAATCTTTTGAAACTTCGACGATTGCAATGCGAATTTATAAACAGATTCGCCAGGTCGGCTGTCTAGTAATTTCTACAGCATGAGAAGTGCAGGGACAAAGAACGAGAAATAGATATCAAATTCTCTACTCTTTTATTTCTTACAGAACTTCTCTAGTTCTCATGCCTCCGTAATGAATCAAAACGACATCTTTTTTCGGTAGATTTTTTATTGGAAAAATAAAAACGTACAGCCAAATTCGAAAAGTCTCCCGGCCGGAGTTGCAGCAGTTGCGTCTCCTCTCATTCCTCAGTAGCGGTATGGATAGACAGCGACCACCGCACGCCGGCGAGGTTGGAAGCAGACGGCCATCAGCACCAGAGCAATGACAAGCGCCAAGAGAAATCCCATAATATTTATCCCATCTTCCTCTTCTCCCATGCAGCAAATCTTCCCCATCTCTGTTAGAGAGAGAGAGAGAGAGAGAGAGAGAGAGAGAGAGAGAGAGAGAGGGATGGATCTCTAGGAAGTAGACAGTGGCTTATGATGAAAATGCTGAGAGTTCAAAGAGCCATGGTGGTTTTCTCGACCTCGAAACTTCCGTCCCTTCGTCATGAAGCTTCTTTGTAGTCGGTCGTGACGACGTCAAACATCACGATCGATGTTCGTTTTCGGTGCAGCTAGTGTAGCTTATTGACTGGAGAAGACCGCACTGGAGTCAACAAGGTTGGATGGGTCTTTAAAAGAGATTGAGATTTTTCTGAAATAGAGAAGATAATGTTCCGAGATTTGTTAAAAGAGAAGTCCATGATAAGTTGGGGGTTTCAGCTACAATTGATATCCTAGAAGATAAAAAATTGAGCTACCATGAAAGCTGATGAATTCTTCGGTTATCGATCCGTATAATTCTTTTAAAAATTCTTGTTTTTTTTGGAAAAACCTCTATTTGTTTGATGGAAAGAGTTGGTTATAGAGTATAACTCTTTTCATTAAGCTGCTTATTTTAGTGCATTGCTAAAAAATGAGCCATCTGGTGCACGCGGTGTAGAATATAGCTTCTTTTTATGGACGTCCACATCATTTTAGAAATTTGCATTATATAAAGTAAGGTAAGACAGACTTTTGGAGCACAAAATTCCAGCGTTGGTCAAATTTGGACCGATTCATCCATTTGAACGTCTAAAATGCATGGCCACATGTTCACACTAGTCTAACATCCTGTGGATAATTTGTTAATTATTTTCTTGTCATAGTTTCTTCTCTCTCGCTATCTGTTCTACCATTAAAAACAAACATCTATTAATCTTTTTAATTTAGTCCAATTCAGCTGGCATGCATTGCACATGCTGAGGATCATTTTTTTTGAGGTGCAAAAGGAAGAAATTTGGATCCTTTTTGCATTAATGAAACCTAATGTGGGGCTATATTGGCTTGGCAGATACTTCATGGACTTGGAATGTGTTATTTGCGAGATTAGTTTTCTTCTTTGTTGGAAGTAATGCCAAGTTAAAGGCTGGCAAGCTGTGGACCGAACCTATGACCACTAAACCTCAAGATGAATGGCTAATTAGAGCACCAAAATTGGCAGCTCATGCGGCTAAAAATTAGCAGGGTTGCTTGCACCCGGTTGCGTATCATAGCACTCAAGAATCCTAAACCACATGAAATCATAAACCATTCATGAATTCAGCAAAAGATATAGCATTCGATATAGCTAAACCAATCATACAACGTCCTACGCAAAGTCTTCTTTTTTGCAGGTTCTTGGTTTGTGGTGTTTAAATTGTATTAAAAAACTTAATTTATCTTGACAGCCAGCTAATTGTTTTTCGTCATTATTATAAATTTCTGATATCATTTGATTTAGAGGTCAACGAGATGGTTCGATGCACTTATATACATATATGAGTCTTTATTTTATTCTCCCATTGTTCTGAAAAAACTTATACTCTTCTTCCACATGCCAATAGAACTCCTATGCTTGTTTCTGCAACCTTACATGGGCATGTCTTAGCAGCCAAAGTAACAATTCGTCACAATAATTAGATTAGTTAGGTATATGTATCATTCACTTGTTATAGAAATCAAGAACTGCAGATGATACTTTCTCCAGTAGACCATTTGCCAACCCATTCCCCTCTATTGCAATAAATATCCTAGATCGGTTCTCTTTTCCATCTATTAAACAGATAATTATAAGTTCAGAGAAATCGATGTTACATGAATGTATATGTATGTATGTATGTATGTATGATGAAAAAGACTTCAAGCTTTTTCACCAGCTGATGCGAAAACATCTAGCATTCATAGCAAATAACACAATAAATTACAGAAAGAAAAGAGAAGAAAGTGATGCAAAATCATCTAGCATTCATAGCGAAGAACAGGATAAATTACAGACATATCAATAAAGAAACGAGAAGAAAGTGACATCCACGTTCGCCGACTCGCCCCAAGGATTACTAAGCTTATACCATCTAAAATTTAGACTTATGTGAAGTACTTTTTTTAAGGGCAAGTGCAAATTTATTTTTTCGTTCTGGTATGTCCACTCCCATCAGAAAGTCTTTATCTTTTCTGATCTGACCTTTTGGGACCTAACTTCAATCACTGGAGAATAGTTTGATACTAAAACATTCACATTTGAAGACCATCGCTTTACTTGGCAGTTGGCACCCGTCAAATTCCAGTGGGATGTGGGTACAACTGCTATAATCGTCCAACAAAATAGGGTTGCTTATCAGAAAATAAGCATTAATATATTATTGGGGAAACTAATCACCGGTCCAGTGTTGGACCGGAGTATAAGGAATAGTCCCTGTTGACCGAAAATGAAACTCCCGGTCCCGAGAGTTTTTGGCTTTCTAAATGGTGACGAAACTACCCTTTATTCATCCGTTGGGCTTTCCGGCTTCCTTTGCTCCTCTTCCGCTCGGGCGAGTCCTCTTCCTCTTCCTCTCATTTTCTTCTTCCTCTGTACCCAGGAAGAAACCCTTCTTCGTCTTCCTTTCCCTCTCGACCGAAAGAATTTCTCTTCTCGCCTTCGGAAAGAACCCCTTCTTCTTCTTCCTCTCGAACGATTCCTGTTCGTGTCGACGGAGTCCTCTTCCAGTCGATGGAGTCGTCTTCCTGCCGATCGAGTCCGCCCCGATAAGCATTCCGAATCGCAGGTAAGGTTCCGCTCGCCCAATGCTAGTGGATACCATAATGCTTGCTATTATCGAAGCTAAACCCTAATCAATATTGCTTCCCAAATTTATTTTCCGAAGAAATTTTTCTTTTGGGTTTTGAATGTTACGGAATGAAATATTGATTTGGCTTAGGAAAAATTTGTTCTTACTTTTTGAGAACCATAATGCTGGCTATAGTGGAAGGTAAACTGTAATCTCTCTTGCTTTCCATTTTTTTTGTTCGGAATAATATTTTGATTTCGTTTTTGAATGCTATGGAATCGATTATTGATTTCGCCCAGAGAAGATTATTGGTAGGTGATATATTGGTATAGTTTCCTGCGAATACATGATATAAGGTTGCTGTTTTCTTTAATTTTACCCTGCAGTGATTCTTAATTTGATGTTTATTATTTGTTTGACAATGCATTCTTGAAAGATTTGTTTTATGGATAACGTGTTTCATTATTATTTTTGATGCAGACATTTGATATGGCTCCAATTTAGAGTAGAGGGAAAGCATGTTCTGTTGGCCCGAATAATATGGTCAATGGAAGGTGCTACTTCAGCCGCTATGTCCAATTTATTGCCACCCTTGTGCAGTCTATGTCTCGGGAGCAGAATGATAGGGTAACCGCAACTCCTTTTGGACATATGCTAAGTTTGCCCTATATCAAGCAGAGTAGGCCTGTCCTAGACACTTTGCTCTCTTTTTGGGATGATGTCGACGAAGGTTTTTGGTTTGGTAAAGTTTTAGTGCCTTTTTTAGGGAGTGAGTTTGCACTCATCCTTGGTTTGAGTGCCACGGGTGATGAAGTAGAATTGTATAGAGAGGGGAGGGTTACTTCTGACCTTATCACCCGTTTTTTTGATGGTGACCACAAAAAGGCCGGTAGGGATGCAATAGAAAATAGATTACAATTACTAGTTGGAAAAAGAGGACGACGAGATGTAGAGGATTTTACCAAATTATGAGTTTTATACCTTTTTGTCACTATTCTGTTTCCAACTGTACACTACAATGTTCCAAAGGCATTATGTTCATATATTGATGATTTAGGGCGGTTAGGTTCATATAGTTGGGGTCTTGCCGTTTTTGCTTTTATTCGGCAGCAGATACCTACTATATCCGAGAGTGTCAGGAGAAGGAACATCAGCGGGAATGGATCTGGTGGATATATGGATGGATGCACGGTGGCTTTGGTGGTAAGCATCTTTATATTTTTTTAAATTTCATTGTTAAGATATGTATTGTGTTGAAATTTGATGTTCACATTGTTTTTTGGCAGGTATGGGCTGTTGAGCATTCGAATATCCTTTTAGGCAGCCACCGGCCACCGTTTATGTATCCACGTCTGTTGCGTTGGAGCAATGCCAAATTTCCTCGCAAGGTGGACGTGATTGCCAAAGTTATGAAGAACTTAAAAAAATTTCAGGTTTGAATATTAATTTGTAACATCACATTTATTTTTACATGATGCAAGCTTAAGTTTTTGCTTGCGACAGGTGATCGAGAAGCTAGAGCCTAGAGAGGAGGAGTTGCACCTTCTCTCGCGAGGAAGGCCACTATTAGAAGCTCCGAAAGAGATAAGTCAGGTAGTACACATTTACAAGTACTTGGCACATATTTATTTCCATATGGCACGCACCTTTTATTTTGCGGCACAACCTTATAACCACTTGGTACACATTTAATTTCATTTGGTGGCACTTAGTTAAAGACATACTCTAAATTGGATAATTGTGTTGTTTTAGTTTCCATCATCCAGCCAGAGTGAAGGACCTACATTGGAAAGCTTACATACCCGCTTAAAAGTGGCTGAGAGGTATTTGTTTTTGGTTGATAAGAGGGTGTCCAGAATTGAGAAGGTCCTCTGAGATAATGGTCTCTTAGTGGATGACGAAAATGTTAAGCATGATACAGATTTTACCGAGGTAAGCAATGTTTGATGAATTATTAACTATGTTGTCGTGGGGATCATGGTTGTTGTTATTTCTTAAATACAACTCATTATTAGGTGAGTGAAGAGCATACTGCAGTTGAAGCTAAGGACAAAAGTGTAGTGGAGAAAGATGAGATTCAGGATAGTGCAGATGAGGTAGAGGTATGTAATTATTTGATTTTGATAAAATTTTTTTTTATCATTATACTATCTTGTTTATTAGATGAAATGCATATTGTTATCAGGTTATTTGGCCCACTGATGTTGAGGGTGAGAAAGAAGGTGGACCTATCTCCACGAAATATGTTTCCTCCTTATGCCGGCGCGTGAAGTTTGGAGCACGTGAGCGAAAGGCAACAGAGAAAGCAAAGGCCATAGCACACTTTCCAAATACTTATAGAAGGGCAAAAAAGAAACAAAAAATAGCCTCTCTAGGTGAAGGTAGTAGGGCACTAGCAATTAAAAAGGAGGATTTGCCCACTCGGTCGAGTAAATTATTGGAGCCTATCACTACTGCACTTATGGAGCTCCGCAAGTCAATTCCACTTGACAAAGAAACATCACCCCCTATAGAGGTATACAAATTTGTTCTGTTCCTTAAATATTCTGCGTACATATGCAATTTGCTAATCCATATCATGTTCTTTGGTAAGTAAAATTGTTGTATTCTCATTTCATTTCACTTAGCTTTTAGAAGAAACCACTAAATTCATTGATGTTGAAAGAGTGGAGACGCCAAAGAGTAAACTGAAAATGGCAAGGAAACATACGTATTACGGGAAGGGGGAAGGTGTGCTCCCTATGTACCATGAAGAAGCTATTGATTTCTTCCTTCAAGAAAATCACATGGAGTAAGTTACCTAAATTAAGTTTGCAATTTCACATTTATCACTATGTAAGTAGCTTAAATATTGGAATGAATTTTGTAGGCACACCATTTGGGAGGATGCAGATACTTTGAAACCATCATGCAACGGTGATGCTATAGAGCAGCTCTTACATGATGGGCCACTACGCAGTGATGTAGGTTAATTGAAGACATATACCTCACATGTATTTCTCTTCTCAACGGTTCTATTTGATGAAGTTCTTTTAATAAATGCAGGTCGTCAATGTTTACTTTCGTGTCATGGAGCTTTGGCATCGAGAAAAGACTGAGTCTGTTGATAACCTATCTATATTCTTGCGCTGTGAAATACAGGTTTTGAATCACCCAAAATTTTTTAAGACTCTCCTACAAATTATGTGTATTTTGACATAATGAATTTTGTAGGCTGCCGTGAATCGACATCTATTGTGCATTGGTGAGGTAACTGCTGATGTTACGAAAAGTATTTTACAGTCCTTGCAGCCTAGTATTATAAAATGGTTAGGGGACATAGAACTCTGCGATCTCCAAAACTATAGATATCTATTCATTCCAATGAATATGGAATGGCATTGGTATTTACTTGTTTTGGACTTGAAGCAGCAGTGTTTTCAATGCTACAATTCTATGTGGAGCTTCAATGATGCAAACTATAATATTAAATTTGTGAGTGTCAGTTGAAAGATTTGTTACATTTTTTTTTTGTATTCACAGGTACATTAAAAATAATATATTCTTCACATCCATGTAGGCATCATTTCTGCGATTTTGGCTAAGCGACTGCGTAGGATACCATATCCCGGAAACTATCATTCATGAAATTCGAGAGTGTCCACAGCAAATGCCGGATACTCTCGACTGTGGGGTATACTTGCTCATGCATGCGGAGGAACTAACACGGGGCACTTCGAGACCATTGCTGGAACAGTTCAAGGATCCCTCTTTATATAGAAGCTGGGTTGCAGGCAATATTTTGTTGAATGACCATTGCAGTACAAATGATAGTTTCTGGAATTGGTATGAGAAGATATGTAGAAAGAGAGATTAGAGCAGGCAACCTACTCCTACATTTTCTTTTTTTGTGTAATGTAACAATGAGACAGTTATGATGAATACATTTGTATTATTGAGATGATTGGCATTATTGTCTATCTTGTCGTGCTCTAAATTGGTTGTAATGATTTATAAAATGTCTAGTTACATATGTTAACTGTGCCATGCCGTGCCGCTATCATATGATTTTCTGCCATGGGAAGTACAGGTCAAAAATCAGATAGTATTGAAACTGTCGTTCATATTGTAAGTGATTTATAAAATGTCTAGTTACATATGTTAACTGTGCCATGCCGTGCCGCTATCATATGATTTTGTGCCATGGGAAGTACAGGTCAAAAATCAGATAGTATTGAAACTGTCGTTCATATTGTAAGTGATTTATAAAATAGACATATGTTAACTGTGCCATGCCGTGCCGCTATCATATGATTTTGTGCCATGGGAAGTACAGGTCAAAAATCAGATAGTATTGAAACTGTCGTTCATATTGTAAGTGTGCACAGAGCAGAATGCTTAATTTAACTGTGTGCACATGGCACATATCTGTGTGCAGTAATCGATAATCTGTGTGCAAAAAGCAGAAAACTGTGTTCGGGGATAAATTTAGTGTGTGCGAAGGTTAATTAAGTATGTTTCCAGGTTAATTGAGTTTGTGCCATGCTCTAGGCTTACAATAATAAGTGTGTGCAAATGGCACATATCTGTGTGCAGTAATCGATAAACTGTGCGCACAGAGCAGAATGCTTAACTTAACTGTGTGCACATGGCACATATCTGTGTGCAGTAATCGATAAACTGTGTGCAAAAAGCAGAAAACTGTGTTTGGGGATAAATTTAGTGTGTGCCAAGGTTAATTAAGTATGTTTCCAGGTTAATTGAGTATGTGCCATGCTCTAGGCTTACAATAATAAGTGTGTGCAAATGGCACATATCTGTGTGCAGTAAACAATAAATTGTGTGCACAGAGCAGAATGCTTAATTTAACTATGTGCACATGGCACATATCTGTGTGCAGTAATCGTTAAACTGTGTGCAAAAAGCAGAAAACTGTGTTCGGAGATAAATTTAGTGTGTGCCAAGGTTAATTAAGCGTGCTTCAAGCATAATCGAGTATGCGCCATACAATAGGCTTACAATAATAAGTGTGTAGGACGTTCTTGTAACTGATTCCATTATTTCTACATATTAGGAAATGCTTAACTTAACTATGTGCACATGGCACATATCTGTGTGCAGTAATCGTTAAACTGTGTGCAAAAAGCAGAAAACTGTGTTTGGGGATAAATTTAGTGTGTGCCAAGGTTAATTAAGTGTGTTTTCAGTTTAATCAAGTATGCGCCATACTCTACATAAATCGGAATCCTTAACTTAACTTTGTTAAGTATGTTTCAAGCTTAATGAACCAAGCAACACTGCTGTGCCAGGGGATCTGAAACTGTGTTGCATGGTGTGCCATGGCACACCATGTTTATATATCAAATATTGTAGTTAGCCCAAAAAAAAAAGCTTTCTTTGAACAATTCCAGTCAACAGAAGGTCTCTCCACATAAATCAGCCACCCAAAAAGGCATAGCATCAGCTAACATCAACAAATTAATATGAAAAAGAAACTTAATAGTATTCTACATTGATAAATTCTGAAATAATCCAAAATTTGTATTAGTTGACAACATCAACAATCAACTTCCTTTACTTCAAAAGGTCTTCCTTTACTACAACGTCACCACATCCTTCCCCATCTGCGACGACAATGGAAAAATTTACTAAATATAAGTAATGTGAACTTGCAGCATAAATTAGAAAGGCAAAGAAAAAGAAACATAAACATGAAAGGTTAGGCATACATTCTCGATTGCACCATCGATAAGCATTTGGCCATTGCAATTGCACCACTTTTAGACCATCTAGAATCTGAAAGTACCAGATAAGTAAAGGGAAAAAAAATCAGATTGCTTAAGTTTTAAGTGTGCACAGAAACCATATCTGAGTGCAGGTAACAGGTAACTGTGTGCAGAGAAGCAGGTAACAGGTAACTGTGTGCACAGAGCTTAAAGCGATGTTTTTTTTCTTCTTCAGATTTCTATTAAAAAACATGGTGTATAATGGCATTTATAATAAGAATACAGGGTGTGCCATGGCGTGCCATGGGATTGAAACTGTATGCAATGGTGTGCTAAAGGTGTGCCAAAGGTGTGCCAAGGGTGTGCAAAAGGTGTGCCAAGGGTGTGCCAAGGGTGTGCCAAAGGTGTTCCATACCTTCAATGTATAGTAGAGCACCATATTGTTTACAGTATGACCTCATTACATGTCCTTCTGTTGTGCCCAAGCTTCCCGCATCGTCCACATCTCATATCACGTACTAACTCAACTTGAGAAGGTCTTCTCTTCTTTTTAGGCCTGCCAGGACGTGTCTTTTTCATAGGGGGTAGAATGTGAATCTCTTCAGATGCACTGTGCGGCTCCTCAATATCAGGAATTGGATTAATTGCTTCGGCATATGTTGTTCTATACAATTCAACTTGGAACCAAATGTCAGTGAATTGGTACAAGGATCTGCCGGCCTTCTCGATGCAAGCACAAGCATGCTTACATGGCATGCCGAAGATTCGCCACTCGCCACAAGAGCAGCTGCAATTCTGGAGGTCAACTTTGTATGAGTAGTTTGTATTCTTTACGTCATATATCATTATGTTGGACGTAAACACGGATAATCTCCGACCATCTTCTGCATTTTTATGTAACACTTTCTCAGCATCTGGACATAGGTGGGTTTGAATGCTATATCCTTGATTACGTCGTTCATGCATCATCTGCATAATTTGAAGCCTGATATGGTCAACCATATGAGGGATAGGCAGATGACGAGCCTCCAAGATCTAACTATTAAAACACTCAGCCACGTTAGATGTCATAGTGCCCCAGCGTGGACCTGGAAAAATTGCGTTTGCCCAATGCTCGGGGTTGGCATGTAGGAGAAAGGTGGAAGCACCAGGGGCTTCTGATGTAAGCTTCCTAATTAGCTTTTGAAAAACATTAAGCCTTGGAGTATACGCAACAGCATTTACTAAATCAAGCAGCCTCTTTCTGTCAGCTGCACGATAATGGACAACCACCTGCGATCACAATTAAATATCAGACATACCGGATGGTATATTACTTAGATACTTTCTACTTAAAATTATTTACAATATTATGATGCAAACCTGATTCTTGAAGTTTTCTTTCACATGACGAATACAATATGAGTGGTAGCAACCAGGAAAGTACTTCGGCACCGATTTAATAATTCCCTGATGTCTATCTGTCATAAATGTGAACTTTTGACCATGATACGCACTGCAACTATGAATAGTTTTTTTGAAAATCTGGCAAAACCATTCCCAGTTCTCATCAGTTTCTGTATCTACCACACCATAAGCTATAGGAAACATATCATCGTTGCCATCTTTGGCAGTGGCGCCAAGCAATACACCCCCATCCTTATGTTTTATAAATGTCCCATCCATAAAAATTAGAGGTCGACATCCTTTTATGAAACCCAAAAGTGAAGCATGAAAACAAATGAACAGACGTCTGAATCGACCTTCAATTGTTTCGTACTTTGTAATGCTGCCGGGGTTGGTTTGAACAATGGCGTCGCAATACCACCGAATTCGGTCATAAGATAGCGATCTATCACCATAAATCTCCTTCATAGCCAGCTCCTTACCATGCCAAGCTTGATGATACGGCAATTGAACACCATATTCCCGACGAATATCTTTTACAATGTCAGTCCGCTTATATAATAGCATATCTTGAAGTTTATCTTTAACAATGTTCGAAACCCAACGTTTTGAAGCCTTCGGATGCGACCGGACTTGCATCCCTCCTCCACATGTATGGTTACCCTTCATTTTTTTAATTGCAAACTTTTCACCATTACCAAGTCGAGAAGCATGGATACGCCATTCACATTCTTCATATGCACATTCCACAGTAACTCGCTCACGATCGTTCTTCATGAACACAAAATCTCTGCAATTTGCGATACAAAAGTTGCGAATGCTGTCACGAAGAGTTTCGACATTCCTGAACTCCTGACCAACGCCCTCTATACAACTTTTCCAAGCATCCAACGAATTTCTTTGACTTCCTTCCTCTTCAATTGCAGCTCTCGTCTCTTCAACAACTTGGACAAAATTACTTGAGCTACTCTTTGAAATATTTTTGGATCTCCAACTAATTTCAACACCATGGGATGAGCCACTGTCCATACAAAACGATAAACATAATTTCAGCACACTTATTAATGTTCTTTTAGCTTCAAATGAACAAAATAAAATTTCAAATATGGAATACCTGGTATTGATTACCACATCAGCAGCTTTGATCAAGCTTGGAGAATGAGTACAACCATCTCGATCACTGCCGCATTTAAGTTCACATGTATTTGATGCATGTTATGAACATCTTTATCGCTCATGAGCGTAACAAGCATTCTAGATTTGTTTGGAATATAAAACTTAATTTCTATCATTGTAGAAGATAAATGTCTCCACCTTTCCACTATTTTCTTGAATATTTGATCAAGAGTTGTGTCCTCACAGATGGAAATAATAACAGCTTCGCTACCGTAACAACAAATGGCCATCAAAACCGGGCTACTACTGTTCTTTGAAGCCATCATAATGAAAATAGGAGGGATCAGCACAAATGATTTGGCGACAATTCTTGGAGCTCAGCTCTGTTATAACAAAGTCAGATGAAGAGTGCAGAATCAGAGGCACATCAGCAAAATATCTCTGTTAAAACAAAGTTAGAGGCCCACCTGATCTTAACTCCCCACATCCTAAGGCAAAACGGAAGAAGATGGCACACTGGAGCAGAACAAGACATTCATAAACAAAGAAAACAGTTAAGTTAATTCCCCACACCCTATGGCAAAACGAAACAAGATGGAAACAGTTAAGTTAATTCCCCACACCTTCTCCCGCCTTCAAACCAAAAAGCCTTCCGTTGGCCCCCCGATAAGCATACAGTCCGTTGAAAGAACAGAGGACTATGCTTGTGTCGCTCCAAAGAACAGAGGCCTTGCTCTAAAAAGCCTTCCGTTGGCCCCCCGATAAGCATACAGTCCGTTGAAAGAACAGAGGATTATGCTTGTGTCGCTCCAAAGAACAGAGGTCTTGCTCTAAAAATCCTTCCGTTGGCTGGGCCGATAAGCATACAGTCCGTTGGAACCTGACAGAACAGAAAACTATGCTTGTGGAGCTCCAAAGAACAGAGGACATCAAACCAAAAAGCCTTCCGTTGGCCCTCGACTGCCCTACAGTCCGTTGGAACCTCAAAGAACAGAGCAGAATGCTTGTGGAGCTCCAAAGTCTTCTCTGGAATTCCAACGGTCTTCCTCTCCCGCCTTCCGTTGGCCACGCGAACAGGAAATTCGAAAGAACTCCAAACGACATTGTTCCTCCCGCCTTCAAACCGAATCTCCTCTTCCGTTGGCCAGGGAATATGGAAACTCCAAACGTCTCCATTTTCCGCCTTCAAAATACTGAATCGGGGCATATTCGGCAAATTTTCTTGGACATTTCTCCTCCCAGGGACCGGAAATTATGGTTTCGTGAGTCTCGGGACCGGGAGTTTCATTTTCGGTCAACAGGGACTATTCCTTATACTCCGGTCCAACACTGGACCGGTGATTAGTTTCCCCTATATTATTAAACACTATTAGTATTTTAAAAATATTTATTAAAATCACTAATTATTCCAAAAGCTTATGCGCTGATACCATGTTAAATCATCACTTACTCCAAAAATTTAAGCCTATAAAATGAGGTAGATTTATTTATATATTTTATATTGTTTTACACTCTTATAAATAAATCTTTCTTATCCTACCAGCTTAGGGTGCTGGGGCAGGTGGTGATTCTAACAATATCATTAATAAAAAAATATTATTTTTTTACTAACATGCCATTACCATTATTAGTAAAATATTATCTTAAAATACTATAAGCATTATTAGTGTTATTAAAATTTATAAACAGATTCGTCAGGTCGGCCGTTGAGTAATTTCTGCAGCATGAGAAGTGCAGGGACAAAGAACGAGAAATAGATATCAAATTCTCTACTCTTTTATTTCTTACAGAACTTCTCTAGCGCTTATGCCTCCGTAATGAATCAAAACGACAACTTTTTTCGGTAGATTTTTTATTGGAAAAATGAAAACGTACAGCCAAATTCGAAAAGTCTCCCGGCCAGAGTTGCAGCAGTTGCGTCTCCTCCCATTCCTCAGTAGCGGTATGGATAGACAGCGACCACCGCACGCCGGCGAGGTTGGAAGCAGACGGCCATCAGCGCCAGAGCAATGACAAGCGCCAAGAGAAATCCCAGAATATTTATCCCATCTTCATCTTCTTCCATGTAGCAAACCTTCCCCATCTCTGTTAGAGAGAGAGAGAGAGAGAGAGAGAGAGAGAGAGAGAGAGAGAGAGAGGGATGGATCGATCTCTAGGAAGTTGACAGTCGCTCATGATAAAAATGCTGAGAGTTCAAAGAGCCATGGTGGTTTTCTCGACCTCGAAACTTCCGTCCCTTCGTCATGAAGCTTCTTTGGAGTTGGTGGTGACGGTATGTCAAACATCACGATCGACGTTCGTTTTCGTTGCAGCTAGTCTTATTTAATTGTTAGCTTCTGGACCGAAGAAGACCGCACTGGAGTCAAGGTTGGATGGGTCTTTAAAAGAGACTGAGATTTTTCTGAAAAAGAGAAGATAATGTTCCGAGATTTGTTAAAAGAGAAGTCCTTGATAAGTTGGGGGATTCAGCTACAATTGATATCCTAAAAGATAAAAAATTGAGCTACTATGAAAGCTGATAAATTCTAGGGGTATCGGTCTGTATAATATTTTGAAAAAATCATGTTTTTTTTTTTTTTGGAAAAACCTATATTTGTTTGATAGAAAGGAGGAATATTCCATCGTATCTTTTTTCTTCTTCTCTTAGTAATCGATTGATGCAAAATTATACCCTATAACGAACTCTATACTGTGTGCACCATTTGATTATGCATGCTCACAATTTTATTCGTTTCTATGGACTCTATTCATTAAGCCGCCTATCTTGGTGCACCGCTACAAGAATAAGCCACCTGGTGCACGCCGTGTAGAATATAACTTCTCTTTATCGACGACCGCATCATTTTAGAAATTTGCATTATATACAGTATGAGGTAAGACAGACTTTTGGAGCACAAAATTGTTGCAGTCAAATTTGGACCCATTCATCCATTTGAACGTCTGAAATGAATGGCCACATGTTCACACTAGTCTAACATCCTGTGGATAATTTGTTAATTATTTTCTTGTCATAGTTTCTTCTCTCTCGCTCTCTGTTCTACCATTAAAAACAAACATCTATTAATCTTTTTAATTTAGTCCAATTCATCTTGCATGCATTGCACATGCTGAGGATAGATAATTTTTAGGTGAAAGAGGAAAAAAAATTGGATCCTGTTGCAATAATGAAACCGGATGTGGGGCTATATTGGCTTGGCAGATACTTCATAGACTTGGAATGTGTTATTTGCGAGATTAGTTTTCTTGTTGGTTGGAAGTTGTTGTGGTTCAAATTTGGCCCAAGGGTGACCACGCCGGAGGAGTTGAGGGAGCTGCCGAAGTGTGGAGGAAGAGGATGAGAGCCACCTCCTGCGATCGGCGGTGTACCTGCACAAAGCCTCACCAGTGCTTCTGGTGAAGGCCTTCCGATGATCAAGTTAGAATGATGCTCAGTTGGTCTAGCCAAAAGTTTCTTAGGCGTTACCTGATGGAGCTATTTATAGTCCTTGTGGAGATGCCCAGGTGGCGGTGGTATGGCCCGTCTTCATCCTGAGAGGGGATGGCGCGCAGCTAAAGCTTGCTGGTGGCGCGCAGTGCAATCCGTTATTGGCGACGATAAGACGTTAACAGTCGTAGCAAGATATGGCCAGGATAGTATGGCGCTGTCCTTGACTGTCGTGGCCAACAAGCAAAGCATGGCGTGGTGGTGTCGCAATGTACGGCCACGTAGGAGGGCATGGGCACGCACATGGATACGGCTGTTGGCAAGGCCGAATTTATCGAGAGGTCGCGTCATGCATTTGGCGAGGTTGGCTTGATGCGTGCTGAGGCTAGCCTAACATTCCGGATTCCGAGGTGTGCTCGGCGGAGTGCCTCGAGCTCAAGGGTCGGGGCGTATTATTGGAGAGGGCGCCCTGAGCTCAGTCGGAGCGCGTCGGCAAATAAAGAAGGCGCCCCGAGCTTGGTCGGGGCGGGTCGGCGATCATAGAAGGCGCTCGAGCTTGGTTGGGGCGAGTCGACGAACGTGGATGACACCCCGAGCTTGGTCGGGGTGGGTCGGCGAATATCCCTGAGGTCAAAGGAGCTTTCGGCGGAATTCGAGGTCGACTGGTTTTGGGCCGGACCGAGGTTTCGTCTAGTTGGCGTTGGTGTCTATTGGGCCGAAATTGGATAGCCTTTTGTTGTGGGCAGGATGATCCCCACCGGAAGTAATGCCAAATTAAAGGCTGGCAAGCTGTGGACCGAACCCATGGCTAATAAGAGCACCAAAATTGGCAGCTCATGCAGCTAAAAATTAGCATCCGGTTGCGTATCATGGCACTCAAGAATCCTAAACCACATGAAATCATAAACCATTCATGAATTCAGCAAAAGATATAGCATTCGATATAGCTAAACCAATCATGCAACGTCGTACGCAAAGTCTTCTTTTTCGCAGGTTCTTGGTTTGTGGTGCTTAAATTGTATTAAAAAACTTAGTTTATCTTGACAGCCAGCTAATTGTTTTTCATCATTATTATAAATTTCTGATATCATTTGGTTTAGAGGTCAACGAGATGGTTCGATGCACTTATATACATATATGAGTCTTTATTTTATTCTCCCATTGTTCTGAAAGAACTTATACTCTTCTTCCACATGCCAATAGAACTCCTATGCTTGTTTCTGCAACCTTACATGGGCATGTCATAGCAGCCAAAGTAACAATTCGTCACAATAATTAGAGTAGTTAGGTATATGTATCATTCACTTATTGTAGAAATCAAGAACTGCAGATGATACTTTCTCCAATAGACCATTTGCCAACCCATTCCCCTCTATTGCAATAAATATCCTAGATTGATTCTCTTTTCCATCTATTAAACAGATAATTGTAAGTTCAGAGAAATCAACGTTATATGTATGTATGTATATATGATGAAAAAGACTTCAAGCTTTTTCACCAGTTGATGCGAAAACATCTAGCATTCATAGCAAATAACACAATGAATTACAGAAAGAAAAGAGAAGAAAGTGGTGCAAAATCATCTAGCATTCATAGCAAAGAACACGATAAATTACAGACATATCAATAAAGAAAAGAGAAGAAAGTGACATATTATAATTTGGCTCTGGAACCATAAGGCAAAGCGAAATATTTCCTATACTCAAGCCTAAAGTATGTGCAAAGCCTAAATTAACTCTATTCTAAACCTTTGAAATAAATTCGTGAACTATAATATTATTTCATGATCAAGTGTGTTTTATATTCATAGGCCAATTGTCTTTAGAGGTGTTCTTTCATCTCTTACCCAAGAATAAATGGCTTTTCAATTAGAATTTAATGCTTCACTAATTAGGAACTAATTAGTGAAATCCAACTCAATGCAAGGCATCATCTCTCTTACACTAATGACCCACTTTGGGACCTCCACAAGGACTAGAATAGCTGCTACAGCTGCTAATAATGCCGTAGGAAGGAAGGATGGATCTTAGCATGGTTGCCACTTGCGAGCTCATTTTCGCAAACCTGCTTTCATGCAAGACCATGGCATCTATCTGTATTTATAAGAATGAGAACAGAATACGTATATGGTTCCACTAGCGAGTGAGTGGCCATGGCTCTTGCACCAAACAGAATTTTCTTTTCTCGTATTCTTTTATCAAATACGTATGTATAAAATTTATGCACAAGCTATCAAGCTATCAGGCTAAATTACCATTTCCTTGATCCAAAATTTTGCTCAGTTTTAAGACATCTATGTTTACCAAGTGAAAGATCGGTTGAACCCAAGGATTACTAAGCTTATATCATCTAAAATTTAGACTTATGTGAAGTACTGTTTTCAAGGGCCAGTGCAAATTTATTTTTTTGTTCTGGTATGTCCACTCCCATCAGAAAGTGTTTATCTTTTCTAATCTGACCTTGGGACCTAACTTCGATCACTGGGACCTAAAACTTTCACATTTGAAGCCCATCGCTTTACTTGGCACAAATTCCAATGGGATGTGGGTACAACTGCTATAATCGTCCAACAAAATATTGGGTTGCTTATCAGAAAATAATCATTAATAAATTATTAAACATTATTATTATTTTAATAATATCATTAGTAAAAAATTATTATTTCTTTTACTAACATACCATTTCTAGTAAAATATTATTTTTATTAAAATACTATTAGCATTATTAGTGTTATTAAATTTTTTAACTTTACTATTTTTACTAAAATATTGTTAGTTTCAATTAATGTATTAAAATATTATTGATTTGTACTAATATTTATATTAAAGTATTATGATTCTTTGATGCTAAGGAAAGTGTATCCCTAGGAGGAAAAAGTGGAAACTAGACCTCACTTTATAAAAAGATTAACGGAGCATTCTTCAAAAAAGGCTAAGAATCTATAAAAATAGATCTGCAATACTACCTTCAGAGGGCACATAAGAGAGTTGAAAAGTCCATACCAAATCGATGTAACCATGGATCCAACAACAATTGCTTTGGTAAATCTGAAACAAACTAATGAATGCTGCTTGATGACCTTCATTGCCAAATCACAAGGAGTGCTTCCACCCCACACTTTGCATTGAGCAAGGCATTCCAATCATCAAACAATAAGAAAAATGGAATAAAACACATATCATGAAGATCGCATTTAGAGAATCTTAACTATCCACTTGATAATGATGCATTGAAGACCTTTCTCACAGTCAGAGGCGGCCCAAGCCTTAGGCGACCGAGGCGGCCGCCTAAGGCCTCGGCCCAAAGGAAGGCCTCCGGCCCTCCACTCTCTAGCCTGGGATAGCCTTATCGCCCCTCATCGTCATCCTGGGATCGCCATGAATTTGGCTATCAGCTCCAGCTGCCCAGTGCCCATGATGGGATATTAGGATTCATAGCTGGCTGCCTAGCTGCTACCCTGCCTTAGCTGCCTACGAAGTACGAACGATCCAGCCTCCAGCCTCCAGGCATGGCCAACGAGCAACGGACAACGGGGCTATGGAGGGCCCTACGCCCCTACGATCCTCCATAGCCCGTCTTCTCCATCCGCCGGCCGTAGTCACCACTCACCAGTCCAAAATGGCAGAATCCCATCCGGCCATCCCAGATAAGAGAAAACCAGTAAACCAGAGAGAGTCCTCCTTCTAAACTCTTACTTCGGTTCTTCCTTCTTCCCTAGTTCCTCACTTCCTCCTGAGTCCTTACTCCTTAGTTCTTCAATCTTCGGTTCTTCCGAGTTCCGACTTCTGAGTTCTGTCCTTCGCCCATTTCCGGCCGTTCGCCACTCGCTCAGTCGCTCTCGCCGTCGTCGGTCCTCCCCGTCGGCACTCGGCCGAAGAGAGTGACGAGGGAATCAGGGAGGCGGCATCGCCAGCGTGACGGCGTCTCTTCTCCTTCAGTCCTTCTCGACCCAGCGCTCCGTCCTCGCCACCGTCGCCTACTCGCCGGAGCCCCAAGGTGAGCTTCTGCCTTCCGAGAACGGCTTTAGGCCCTTTAGGGTGTTCTCTTTGTTGGGATACTTGGGTAATGGGTTATTACTTATTTATTTTTGTTATTATATACTCATAATCATGATGCAGGAATCCGATTCCTACTTGGGTAATGGGTTACTTGGTGTTTATTTACTTATTTTTTATTTTTATTTTTGGAAGTTTATTGCAATATCCATGAAATTCTAAAAGGATACCACGAAGATAATTGGCCAAAAAATACTGACAGAAATCATGACGAGAATAGTAAAGATGTCTTAAAATTCAGAACAGGTTTGGTTATCTAAAAGATCTGACATAAAAAAACTAAGGCCAAGTGGCCAACCCAATATGCATGCTTGGGAATAGACTACAGAGGAGGTATGAGAAAGAACCCAAGCATGACTTATATAACAAATTTAATGCTCAGGCACAGGGCCCAGCTCGATAACAAATTTAATGCTCATCCTTGGTATCTTTCCTCCCTGGAAGGCTGGAACAGATTCAGAATCTGTTTGAAGAAATGCACAAGCTAGTCTGAAAAAAATGGGGGTCATTTATCACCTGAATCCTGCACAGCTTCTTCCAATTTAATTTCAAGATCATTTCTTTTAGCAATAAACTTCTGAATCTGAAGCTCCAGCTCCTCAATCTTGGCCTGATATGTGCTAAGAGAAATCTTTGCAGCATCAGCTGACTCTGCCTTGGGTCAAGTGACAGGCGCTTGAGTCTTGATGAGAATATGGTAGTCCTTTGCTCATCTGATTTTAGGAGAGCAGATATCAAGTATTCCTTTTCTTTAATAGTGGAGATTGCTTGTCTATATCTTTGTTCTGTTACTTCTGTACCAGACAATGCATGTTCAGTGGAGATTGCTAGACGAATTAATAGTGGAGATTGCTAGACGAATTATTTCTAAATAAATTTTTAAAGTATTTTATATTTATTAAAAAAATTTATTATTTTTTTTAAAAAAGGCCTCATTTAGTGAATTCGCCTTAGGCCTCCAAATACATTGGGCCGCCCCTGCTCACAGTAATAATTATACAGCAACATTTCAAAGAACAGAAGCAAACCATCAATTAGTTCTGCTTTCAGTATGTCATTAAGAAGTCAAGATGGATATTTGCTATCAGAAGTTGGCAATTGTAAAAAAAATAGAAAATATATAAATAAATCTACCTCATCTTATTAACTTAAGTTTTTGGGACAAGTGGTGATTTTAACAACAACCTTTGGAAGCTGGAAAATTCTATCTCGGGTGGTGTGTCACTAAGCAATTGAGTCATTAGCGATGACTGGCTTCTCCATGGCCATTTGAATCTGCTGGAAGGAATTGCAATCTTCTGAGCACCCATCATCCTTCATAAAAACTCAATGTAAGCACATACACCTAGTCCATGCCACAATCTTATCATCCGAAAGACAGAAAAGGGTTGAAGCTTTAAGTCAGAACCGAGAAAAGAAATTATAAGATTGTGATTCGTAGATATATTTTCATGACACTAAGGGTGTGTTTGATTCATGACAGAAATTACAACTAGAACTGGAATAGAATATGAATACTAGAAAAGAGTAGAAATTAGATTTTAGGAGATTGGAGCAATCCTATTCTTCCCAGAAATCGAAATGGAAGGAGCGACTTTCTCCAAACAAATAGCTAGAATGAGAGTCATTCATTCACATTCTAATTATTTCTGAATCCAACTCTCCGCAACCAAACATGCTCTAAATGTTAAACAACCTCCTTTCTTGTGAGAGGATGCATAGTCATTCGTAGCAATGAATCGGCCCTGATGCGGGGTCGGAACCCCGACACCAGCCCACACACCGGCCGAGCAGGGAAAGCATCCGCGTCCTTGCCGAGGTATTGTCCGCTCTGGGATTGCCGCTTCGGGTCTCGGCGGGAGGTCGCCCAGGGCCGTGGCCCAATGACAGTCACCGCCGAGCCCTGACGGCGCGGGGGGCCGCGGAGGTACTACCCCTACCCTCACGGTTTTGTCCTACAAAAGGGCCCTCGGTCGAACGAGAGAGTGCTGGAGCAGCTCAGCTCGGTAGAGCAAGGTATTGTCCGCTTTGGGATTGGCGGGACGTCGCCCAGGGCCTTGGCCCAATGACAATCACCGCGGGCCTTAGCCCTTTCCACCCGCACGGTTTTGTCCCCCCGTAGGGGGGCCCTCGGTAAGGAGAGGTTATTGAGCCCCCCATTTAAGGCACAGACCTTTCCGCTGATTAGCCGATGTGGGACTAAACTGGGAACCCCATCCCACAACACAGCCCCCCCAGCGGGAAGGTCTGTGCGTGGCCGGGGCCCTTCCTCTAGCGCCATCTGATGCGGGGTCGGAACCCCGACACCAGCCCACACACCGGCCGAGCAGGGAAAGCATCCGCGTCCTTGCCGAGGTATTGTCCGCTCTGGGATTGCCGCTTCGGGTCTCGGCGGGAGGTCGCCCAGGGCCGTGGCCCAATGACAGTCACCGCCGAGCCCTGACGGCGCGGGGGGCCGCGGAGGTACTACCCCTACCCTCACGGTTTTGTCCTACAAAAGGGCCCTCGGTCGAACGAGAGAGTGCTGGAGCAGCTCAGCTCGGTAGAGCAAGGTATTGTCCGCTTTGGGATTGGCGGGACGTCGCCCAGGGCCTTGGCCCAATGACAATCACCGCGGGCCTTAGCCCTTTCCACCCGCACGGTTTTGTCCCCCCGTAGGGGGGCCCTCGGTAAGGAGAGGTTATTGAGCCCCCCATTTAAGGCACAGACCTTTCCGCTGATTAGCCGATGTGGGACTAAACTGGGGTTCTGATGCGGGGTCGGAACCCCGACACCAGCCCACACACCGGCCGAGCAGGGAAAGCATCCGCGTCCTTGCCGAGGTATTGTCCGCTCTGGGATTGCCGCTTCGGGTCTCGGCGGGAGGTCGCCCAGGGCCGTGGCCCAATGACAGTCACCGCCGAGCCCTGACGGCGCGGGGGGCCGCGGAGGTACTACCCCTACCCTCACGGTTTTGTCCTACAAAAGGGCCCTCGGTAAGGAGAGGTTATTGAGCCCCCCATTTAAGGCACAGACCTTTCCGCTGATTAGCCCATGTGGGACTAAACTGGGAACCCCATCCCACAACACAGCCCCCCCAGCGGGAAGGTCTGTGCGTGGCCGGGGCCCTTCCTCTAGCGCCATCTGATGCGGGGTCGGAACCCCGACACCAGCCCACACACCGGCCGAGCAGGGAAAGCATCCGCGTCCTTGCCGAGGTATTGTCCGCTCTGGGATTGCCGCTTCGGGTCTCGGCGGGAGGTCGCCCAGGGCCGTGGCCCAATGACAGTCACCGCCGAGCCCTGACGGCGCGGGGGGCCGCGGAGGTACTACCCCTACCCTCACGGTTTTGTCCTACAAAAGGGCCCTCGGTAAGGAGAGGTTATTGAGCCCCCCATTTAAGGCACAGACCTTTCCGCTGATTAGCCGATGTGGGACTAAACTGGGAACCCCATCCCACAACAGGCCCCACTAACTAACCATCCATCATTCTCTTGTTTGCGGTTCTGGTTGGAAATTTTTTTGGCATACCAACTATATTAATTTGATACGACTTACATAGGGGGATCGAAAATATAGTGTGCCATTTGTCATGCCAACTATGCCGATCAGAAATTTAATCTATGTTTCTAAATATACTATCAAATGGATTGCTTTCATACATCGATGCTAGAGTCTCAATCTATTCTCAATATATTTCCATGATAGATTCATTCTTCCTGAATTTAAGAGTGATGAATTATGCTATACTCATATCAATAATGTGATTGTTTCTTTTAGTAGACCGAAGCTAAAACCATTAAAAAATTATTTGTTCAGACAACAAACTGATAGTTATTCTCATAATACAAAAGAACAAAAAGAAGTCTGCTTCCAACAATGTATTGAGTCGACCAAATCAACAGCTAAAAAGGAAGTGAAAGAATGCTTTGCATATGAGTACTCTGCTTTGCAATTCAATATGGGGGAAAACTTCTTTCCTAAATGCTGCTGAAAATGCTATTATGGTCACAGTTGGCATCCTAAAAGAGGCAGACTTATCAAATTCAGCAGTCTAAAGATAAAGGAGCACTGAGTTCTTTCCCATCTTTCATCTACATTTCCATTGCCTGGGTGCCATCTTGATAACAGGGGTAGCATTAAGAAGCTAATGTTTTGAAATTGGTGGTTTCTGGGGCTTTTCTCCGCCGAGATAATGAAACGATGACTATGCTCCTACTATAATTTCATGTGAAAGTAAATATTATTTAAACATGGCGAATAGAGAGCCTCTATTTTAATATATTTGCTAGATTAGTTTAGATTATCAATTTGTTGGGTTTACTAGCTAGTGAGTACAATATTTTTTAAAAAATAATTTGGAAAGGCTAATCTCCATCTTTTTTTTTTTCTATTCTATGCTCTCTACTTGTGAAGGGATAACTTTTAATAGAAATCCAATTCCCTCTTATTGCTTGAATGACAAGAGGTGATATGTAAAGTGCTCCTGCATGGATCTTGTCACTGAAAGCAATCTAAACTGTTTTGAGAAACAAGCATGGTGCAATCCAAATAAAGACTTTTTTTTGATGGAAAAAAATTCAGAAAAAAACGAATACTAGCTGCATGTCATGTATCTAAAGTAGAATGGATGACTCCGGTGGGTCAACCATAGGGGGCAAAACTATGGCTTAACTTGATGATCCATGAGAAATTAGAGTATTTATTAAGTGCCACATCAAAGAGCAGATAAGGCGGCCGGTGGATTCCGGATCCCCTCCTCTCTAACCTAAATCACTATGACTCGTTTGGTTCGCAGAAAGAATTTTTTTTCACTAAAATATTTTTTTAAAAAGATGATTTGTATAAATATGATGCACGAAAAATAGTTTTGGCACGTGGTTGATTATAGAAAGGTGAAGAGTGACTTATATTTAGTCGAGTATTTATTTTCATCAAAAAGTTATATGGAATACCTATTATTTTTTTAATAAAGTAAAATATCTTACCTATGGAGATGGAAGAATAGCTTCTTCATATCCCCAATAATTTTTTTCATAAAACATAAAAATGTTATTTTAAAAATATTATTTATTATTTTTAAAAAACTGAAACTAAATAAATAATATTTTTTTATTTTTTTATTTTTTCTGCGGACGCGTGCCCAAAAGCAGGTAGGGGTAGGCCATCCATCCCAATCTCCTGCGTCAATGGTCAGCGGTTAGAAAACGGTCCGTCCACGCTGTTCCTCCGCCCAGAATTAAAAAAACCATTATAAAAACCCAAACGGCCAAACCCATCCGCTGCCTCCACTGTACCACCCACCCACCACCTCCGGGCCCACCCGTCTTGATGCGGATCACAGCACTCCCAAATTCGCAACTATATAAAAAAAATGCTGAACATCCCACGTGGCGTCTGCATCCCCATTAAATCAGCCAACGCTATCGTGCCACGTCGGTCTGGGAAAGTGTTTGGGCCGTGTAGCCATAATACTCTACAAACTGTCCCCAGAAGCGGACCGGAAAAAAAAGTCCATCCCTTCTTTCTCTCCCTCTCCCCGTCGTGCCACTCTTTCTCTTCTCCCAGAGAGTCAAACTATGGCTGAGCTGAGCTCCGACCATCGCCGGAACTAGTTACCGCTGTCTTCTTCTCTCTCTCTCCACTCTCCGGTTTTTTTGGTTTACTTTTTTTTGCTTTATTCTTACCGCCTTTTCGTCTCTCCACATTCCCTGCGCCGATCGCGGGAACTCCGCTCAAGCGAAGCAAAGAGAGGGTTTTTGCTCGAAATCTAGGTTTCGCAATCCCGACGCGGTACTCTGATACGCGGGATCACTGGCTACTTTGGTGGTGGAGGTGGTGAGAGGCAGTTCTACTAGGGTTTACGGACGGCGGCGGAGGCGATGAGGTGAGATGGGGTGCGTGCTCGGAAGAGAGGCGGCGCCGCCGCCTCCCTCCCGGCAGAGGGAGACGGAGCGCAACCACCACCGGGAACCTTCGGCGGTCGCGTCTGATCGGAAAGCCCAGGCCTCGCTGCCCAATTTCGAGACTGGAGTTGACGTTCACGACGCGGATCGGACGGAGGAGAAGAAGGAGGGGGAAGGGGAGGTAAAGGTTAAGCCGGATGGCGGCGGCGGCGGCGGTGGAGGGGCGGAGAAACCTCGGCGGAGGGACAGGCGGAGGCCGAGGTTGGACCCGCGGCTGAGCAACCCGCCCAAGGGCGTGCACGGCGAGCAGGTCGCTGCCGGGTGGCCGGCGTGGCTTTCCGCTGTGGCCGGGGAGGCCATCCGGGGATGGACCCCTCGCCGGGCTGATAGCTTTGAGAAGCTCGATAAGGCAATCCTCTTGCTTTTTAATCTCTTTTCCTATTTCATTCAGGGTTTTTCTTTAATGTTTTTCTAAAGTTACCATTTTGATCCGTTGTTTAGATCGGGCAAGGTACTTATAGTAACGTTTACAAGGCTAGAGATATCTTGACGGGCAAAATTGTTGCTTTGAAGAAGGTCCGGTTCGATATTTTGGAGCCGGAGAGTGTGAAATTTATGGCCAGAGAGATCAACATCCTGAGGAGATTAGATCATCCTAATATTGTGAAGCTGGATGGATTGGTTACTTCTAGGATGTCATGTAGTTTGTATCTAGTTTTTGAGTACATGGAGCATGATCTCGCTGGTCTCGCCGCCAGCCCTGAAATCAAATTCACAGAGCCTCAGGTTTGATCTTTTATATATCCCAATGATTACTTTGTAAAAAAAGATTGCTCCTTTGTCTCCTTTTTTTTTTTGTCCTATATTTAAATTGTAAAGTTCTATTTTGAGCAGGTGAAATGCTACATGCATCAGTTGCTGTCAGGGCTCAAGCACTGTCACAACCGGAGGGTGCTGCACCGTGACATCAAGGGATCAAATCTCTTGCTTGATAATGCTGGATTACTCAAGATTGCGGATTTTGGGTTGGCTTCAACCTTTGATCCAAACCATAAGCAACCCATGACGAGCCGGGTGGTCACACTTTGGTATCGGGCACCCGAGCTTCTCCTTGGGACTACTGATTATGGCGTGGGGGTGGATCTCTGGAGTGCAGGCTGCATTCTAGCAGAGCTCTTGTCTGGGAAGCCTATTATGCCTGGGCGGACGGAGGTATCTCATCTTTGATCAATACTATGCACTAACCACATCCATTTCTGCCACCTTATCTATCATATGAGAGATCTTTTTGTTATTTGATAGGATGACGTTCATTTCTTGGTTATGTTTTGCTTCTTTTTGCATCACTTGTTGATTCAAATGGATGAGAAAGATCTCCATCTAGCATTGGGTATGGTATATTTATGTTATAATTTTGCAATCATTTGAGACAATTATGTGTTTAAATGGATGGATCTTGTATCTTGATTATGCTCTATTAGTTCAACAAATATAAAGAAACTCCCATGCAAACTATTGTTTATTCAAATAAATGCAAAGTCATCTCATCTAGCATCAAATATTCTTTGGTTTCTTTGTTGCACTCTTGTAGCTTGTGTTATTTTATTTCATATTTAATGCATGTATTCTTAAGTAAGATTCTACTCATGTACTAAAACTAGTGTTTTTATTTCTTTCTAATATTGTCTATGAACTGGACCCAGAGGTGTTTCCCAGCACCAGAGAGGTTCCAAACTACTCTTTTCTTCATTTGTTTTCTTCACCTTGGGCTTTCATTTTCTCTCTTTTCTTCCCTTCTATGATTTGTTTGGTTTTGAACAGTGCTTTGCGATATTAGATCTTCTATTAACAATTATTTGTTCCAATTGCAAAAATCTAGTGCTTCTAAATAATGGTTGTAGTCCCAAAGAATCTGGTACTTATAACTTGTTCAAGACAGCTAGATTTGTAAAGTAGAATATGCTCTCAATGCACCAAAATATGAAAATTATGTATTAAGCACCTCAAAGCTTGAGCTTGTATTTAAATAAAGGCCTTAAGGAGTCGTAATTGGTTTTCAGATGGAAGCTGTAAGCTGGTTGTAATTAGTTTCTGGATGAAAATCTAACTTTTAATTGGTCAGGAAATGTTGTAGAGGAAAGTCAAATTTTTGGCCAACAGTGACGTATCTTGAGATGGAGTGCAGGATTTCTTGCATCCTGTGTTCTAGTGTTTGAATTTCGTTTTCTAACTGAAAGATCAATATCCATTATTTGATAGGTAGAAGACAAGGAAAATCATCGAAGAAATTGAAGACCTGTCAAAAGAAAAGGTGAAAATGCAAACATGAAACATGCAGTCTCATTATTACAATGGGGCTAATTATAGTCTCTCACCTCTTAATTTCAGGCATTTCAGTATGATGTTGAGTTTTGCCCTCAAATACCTTCCTTTGTTAATTTAAATTCCGAATGTCCATATCTATCGGTACATTTGCGATCCAACTCCACATAGTTTGCACTACCAAGCCTTTCTTGAGTAAGTCCACTGGCCACCAAGAATATGAATGATGATTTTGTTCTTCAGTTAGGTTATCTGATAGGAATTTTCATGTTCGTAAATGCTAACATATCTCGATTCCATTTCTTGCATAAACTTAATAAAAAAGTCTTTTAAGAATTTGCTTCCTGGAAGAATTGCCTGAGATTTTGGCAAGGAAACATGATATTGTTACTGTTGATAATTGTTAGGAAGTACATGGCTTTATTTTTGTTCACTGCCAATATGTAACTGGACACTGATTATACTTCATTGCCACTGTGTAACAATAGCAACCATTTTTACCTATGCCAGGTGGAGCAACTGCATAAGATTTTTAAGCTGTGTGGTTCTCCTTCAGAAGCGTACTGGAAGAAATCAAAGTTACCACATGCTACACTATTTAAGACCCAAAAACCGTATAAGCGGTGCATAGCAGAAACATTTAAAGATTTTCCACCATCATCATTGCCTTTGATTGAAACTCTCCTTGCAATTGACCCTGTTGAGCGTCAAACTGCCTCTTCTGCATTAATGACTGAAGTGAGTTTCTTGTTCGTAAATAATTTTGATGTTTATTATTACCTTTATAGTATTGCAAATGGCATTGCAATTTGTTTTTATTTGGATGAAATATCCTGTAAGTTGTTACGCAGGTGTTAAACTTTTCTTTCAGAATGTGTTGAGCATAAGACTGCTTTATTATTATTATTATTATTGTAATTATTATATGATTATAGTAAAATCTTTCATATATGGTTTCTTAGAGAAAGCTATCAAACTTTCGTATAATCAGTTATTGGAATCATGTGGAAGGTCTACAAGGAGGGCGAAGATCCCAGCAGAAATGGTGGAAGTCGAGGAGAGATGAAAAGGTTCCCTTGATTGAGTAGTCCTTGATAGGATAGAATGGGGAAGGGTTAGTTCAACTAACCTGGTGAATAAGGCTACTTGATTATGCATAAGAATACAATATTGGCATTTTGCATACATTCTACCTTATGTGCTTCAGGTATCTTGGCTTATGTTTCCCTTATTGATTATAGTGTTATCATACTTTCACCAATTCAGTTGAGTGCAGCATCTAGTGTAGTCTGGGACTGAAACTATATATTACAGAAGGATCACCAATTTTCGCTAATAATATCTGGTACCATTTTGGCAGTCATGCATTTGAATTGCCCCCTCTGTACATACATTAAGTGATATTCAGGAGCTTGGGGAAAACTAAATATTACATAAAATTTTGTTTCTGTTGTAATAAAAAGTTAATTGTTTTCTGTCTTCTTTCTGCCATCAAAGAATCATAGTTATATAAAGTTTTCATGTTCAGCCACAATCAACATTCTATAAGATTGCTTGTTTGACCTGAATAATTTTTAATCTTGCAGTTCTTCACAACTAAACCCTATGCATGTGAACCATCAAGTCTGCCAAAATATCCTCCAAGCAAGGAGATTGATGCTAAACGAAGGGATGAAGAAGCTAGAAGGTTTTTGATCATTTACTTGTTACCTTCTTTAATTCAAGTTTTGAAAACCTTTTTTATGGAATCTTTGCTATTTAAATCCGGGCGTAAAGCATTCAAAACTATTTATAGAAAGACGCCATCCTGAGGAACTAGAGCACCTCCATATAACCACAATAATTGAAAGTGTTTTAGATTATTTCACAGCTGAGAAACATATTTAGATTGTAAATTAAGCAGTGCACTTAGAGAGCTCTTTTTCTTTTATTGATGTCTCCATATCGCATTCATTTATTAAGGAAATTTACATACTAGATTAGACTATGTTTGCTTACATTTTTTGCTTCAACAGAGCATAGACAATTGTTACTATTGTAATTTTTCTGATAATTTTCTACAAAAAAACTTGACTATGTTGAAAGATGATTTACTTTGATGTCACTTTGTTTGATAAGTTATTCTAGCATCCTTGAGTGAATCTCTGATGCAAGACAATCTTAAATTTGATTACTAATTTCATAAGACAGATGCAAACTTTCAAATTTCAAAAAATGTATATTATTCAAGTAATCATCTCAACAAGCAGTCAAGCTGAAGTATAATTCCAAATTTCCAATACTATGATTGCAACTATGAAGAGTTTGATTCATTCGTAATACCAATAAGTTATGGGACAGTTTCCTCTCATTTTCCTAATTATCCAAAGAGGATAACTAAATGACAAACATCTGGATAATATGATTATTATTTTATAAAGAGGTTAACATAACTTGTTTAAAGCCTGCATTAAAATTACCTGATTAGCATTTAGTGGTCACTCATTCACATAGTTACAAAAGAAACGAGTTATGGATACATTAGTAGAAACTATGGTAGCTATATATACCCGAAGCTGGATACATGTGCCGAACAATAGTGAAGTTCGAATTTGTCGCTTGGGGGGGGGGGGGGGGGGGGGGGAGAAAGAAAAGGTCTTAGGGGAGTTGGGTAGAAGATAAACATGCTGATTTAGGATATCTTGACCTTAGTGAAGTATATAGTAATCTAATTTGTGGAGCATCTATTGGTAACATGACTTGCGTCAATCAGAGGCATGTGAAGAGAGTAATTTTTATAATGCAGATTAAGCGTCTGACTGTTCAATGAATGATAATATTTTGTAATGAAGAGTAACATGAAGGTAAAATTCATGATTGGAAAAGTATAGCAAAATATCTTAGGACTGCCAAGCAATACCGCCAAAGATCTAATTCTGAAGTGTTCACATGACGAGAGGCTTTTCAATGTGTTTTAGCTTAATTTCAAGCTTATTTTTCTTACTTAACATCCTTGCACTTCCCGTCAACTTTGTTCAAAATGGATTTACTTTCTTTTTTTAAGAGATACCTAGAATTTGAACCCTAGCCCTCCTCAAGGGTAAGGCCTTTAGGGTGAGGTCCCAACTGACTATACTAACAGTTGTTGGCATCTGTGAATGTACTTCTGCTTAGATAATTTAACTACATGGGAATAGGTAATTGTGAGACAGTTATTGCTAAATACAACAATGTATAAGAATAAATGTAAATTTTCTCAATCTAGTTAATTTTTAGATTCTGATGGCTTCGATAGCATTAGCAAATTCATGTTAGTTGTGCAATTTACATACATGATCTTGGCAGTCAATTTCATATCCTGTACTCTCACAGTTTCTCCTCAAAGCTACCTTTGACATTTGGTGATGATATCAATCTCAGCAAATGTTTATTTTAATTGAAGTTACATGTTGAAGTCACATGTTCTTTTGTCTTTGATTTGAATGTGCATAAGAAGTCAGTTTGACATTTAGATAAGAGCTTTCCTTTTTTTTTTTTCAAAAAAAAGAGAGGAAAAGACCTAACCAACCATGTTATTGAATGACATTGCTAACTTTTTTTGGTGGCACCATTGTAGTGGAGAAGAGAAGACCGTCCAGTCTCAAACACCATCATCTGACCTACCTTTCACATTAAACTGTTAAAGCCAATTTATCTTCCTTTGTTTCCCCCAACCATTGAATTTTTAGAGGTCTGACAACAATAGATTATTTGGGTGTCTTTTAGGGCTTTTATAGAGGAGGGATGAGGATGTAAATTTTACACTTTCATAATTATATAAAAAAATGATTTTTCTTCTTCTTGTCACCATAATGATATTTTATAACATGTGATATTGATGTTGCTAAATAATATTTTATATTGACGTCTTTGAGATGGACATGTACTTAGTAAATAAACACCATGTCGTCATACTTAATTAGTTATGATTTAAGGATGTTTATAACTAAATTAAATAACTGTACTTAAATCACATGTCTTCCATATTCTTTTTTATTTGGTACCGATTGACTCCATTTTTCTTTTATATGCATTGCTCCTGCTCTAGTTTGACTATCTGTCGGTAGCATTTTCATAACCAATTTATTGTTGTTTTATTTCCAGTTTTTGTCAATCATAAGATGCATTGAAAATTGTCTTAGGTACTGACATAATAAAATTCAAAAATATAATTTATGTTCCTTGGATTCATTTCCCATTTGAAGATTTTTTTTGCAGACTATCATGAAGCTGCATGTTCTTGTTTTTGAATTATAAAATGCATAAGGTGCTGTTAAATCAAAATATATGAATGTAGGTTGCGAGCTGCTGGTGGAAGAGCCAGTGGCGATGGAATAAGGAAGACAAGGACACGTGATCGAGCTGCTAGGGCAGTTGGAGCTCCCAAGGCGAATGCTGAGCTACAAGCAAACCTTGATGTATGTCAGATTAACTGCTGCAACAGCTTTTTTTTCCTTCTTAGTCTTTCCATTATTGAGTGAACCACATGTTCTTTAGGTAATCAACATATTCTCTCTCTCTATATATAGATATATATATATATATACAGAGAGAGAGAGATGGACAAGAATCTGGTCAACCAGATTTCAACTTAGATCCAGTCAGTAGGGTGATGGGTCCGATACTGATAATCCAACTAGATATGATCTATTACCTCTAATATGCTTATATATCAAAAAGTCATATGGCTTGGAAATCCCTTGCCTATGCACCAAGTGGTCAAAAAACATGCATTGTTTTGTATTATTTAAACTATATATGGTTACCATCAATACATAGGCTAGGAGCATCCAATTACATAATTTGATGTGTTAAGTAGTTTAACAATAGTAGATCACATCTAGGTTGGATATAAGTGGACCCCCATTGTTAAGTTGGAACTAAGTGGATCTGAGTTAAAATCTGACTGAAAGGATTCTGGTCCACCTCACGTGCGCGCACATAGACATATATACATATATACCCACAAATATATATTTGTATAAGTAATAAAAAAAGTCTACTTTCTAAAATTTAGTTGGAACCAATTGCAATTTCTTTGTGGAGTTTTTCTAATTGTTGCTTAAATAAAACAGTCATCTTAACTAGGATTTAATTACAAATGAATGGTTAGTTAATTGCAATAATAGGTAAACAATGAAAATATTGTGCCCAATATATATTCTTGAAAATGTCAGGTGTTTATTCGCAGAACCTGACATTGTAGTTTGCTAGATGATGTAGATCTGCTTTCCCATTGGCAAAGGTCTACAAAATTATTTTCAATTTATACTGGGAGATACAATTATTTGTAATTTTTGAAAAAAATGATCAAAATGCACAATAATAAGGCCTAGCTGATACTGATTTGGTTGGGCTACTCGTATGATTTCAGATGTTCAGAATACTTCTGAAATACATATGGTTGTTTTTTGCCAAGCTGCCTGTACAATTGCATTTTTAAAGTTTTAAAAATGCTTGTTGGTTCAACAATTATTCTTGATTTGTTCTCTATTGTTGTCGGTCATTCTCTAATTGCACTGATTTGGATAGATGGATTGCAACTTTGTTATTCACAGCCTTGTTTGTATGGCTATTAAAAACAACAACCAAAAAAAAAAAAAATTGTTGGCTTCCGCAAATTTTTTTTTTATACTTTTGTCTTGGCTATCTACCCTTCACTGCAAATGGCGGACCATTTTTTTCTGCTCTCACTTCTATCCAAGCTAAATTCACCACTCTTGCTGCTTAGAAAAATCTTGACAGCAACATGCTAAGCATCACTAAGTTATCTGAGGTATCAGTTTTCTGCAACTGAAGATAGTAATAGTGTTTGTTAGATGTGATGAAACCTACTGCCCAGTGACTGTTTTGTTCATATTTGTTTGTATCTGAATGCATGGTTGCAAATTGGGATAGTGTATATTAGCACTGTCAAAACAGATAATTAAAATTCTTTTCTGTACTTACAGAGGAGGCGACTAATAACATACGCAAATGCGAAAAGCAAGAGCGAAAAGTTTCCTCCACCACATCAGGATGGGGCACTCGGCTTTCCCTTGGGTTCTTCGCATCACATGGATCCTGGCTTTGATCCTCCAGATGCTTCATTTAGCACAGTTTTTCCCTACCAGAAAGCCCCTGTGTCGACTTGGTCTGGTCCATTGGTGGAGCCTGCTCTAGTCGGCCATTCGAAGCGGAAGAAAGAGTCTCGCTCATCAAAACCTCTTGCTGGTGCTCATGTTACAAAGGAAATTCAGAAAAAATAATGCTCAAATTTGATTTTTAGAAGAAAAAAAAGATTATGAGAGCCACACAGTTCATTGAAATTTGAAAGATTAATTTTATAATATGCCCTTGTTATATTAGGACATTAAACGATAGCCCTTCAATGGCAGGGAAGCCTATTTGGTGTCTAGAGACAGAAACAGTCTTGTTCATTATTTCCATTGTTTTCTATTCCTTTTTTATCTTTCCTGTTTTTTTTTTTTTTTTTTAGACCAGGATGTATAGGCCGGAGAGACATATTTAGCTAGTTATCATGTGTATTTTCCCCCATATTGGAAAACTGAATTCTGGTCATGTAGGACTGAATCATGTAGTTCTTTTGAAATCCTTTCATTTATGTGTATTTGGAACATTTTGGTTGCACCATTTTGCACTGTATGGTACACCTGGGCGTCAAGGCTCGAGAGGCATTGGCATCTCTTGCAGTACCTTGAGAGCTGAGAAAGAAGAACAAAAGATTTGATGTACTTTCTATTTCACGCTTCTCCCATATGTTTCATAGCTACATAACGGTCAGTGTATGTACATATATATATATATATATATATATATATATATATATATATATATATATATAACATAATGGAGGGCCTGGTTTAAACCTTAATTTCGCTTCTAACATTTGTAAAAGCTCCTTCTACGTCCCCCTTATGTATAGAAATATATATTGTAACGAAGGTCCAAGGAATCATTGCAATGGTTACAATAACCCGGTCATGGTATTCATTTTAAACCACATTTAGTAATGTTGTTATCCCTAAAGATTGGACCCACCCCTCATTGAAATCTTTCTTTCCCAATCAAGCTTTCAAATGGAATTTCCAAGAATGAAAGCATCAGCAGTGCTGTAATGGCCGTTACAGTCATTGCAGCAGAAGAAATAACATTGAAGGGCTTTATCATGTTATGTCATCTTGATTCATGGAATAAGATGTATGTGAAATATATAACATTGATGCTTTCTAATAAAAATGATTTTTATAGCAAATGACAATTAGAAAACAACCATATCTTAAACAGTCATTATGTAAATGTACAATGTAATGTTGATCAACCAAACTAGTATAATGCCATGGTAATATTTTTATTTTAAGCCATGGCCTAGGGACAAAATGGGTGAATGAGGCTGATCATTTTGGACATTGGCTTGACCCGATGATAGGCCCTTAGACCCAACTCAGACCTTGGTTGGCATCACCTGGCTTCCAAAAGATTGAAATAACTAAAATGTAAAACGGAATTATAATCAAACTTTGGAAACAAAGCTAAGATAGGTAGGTCCACCATCTTAAACTTCACAAAATCCACAGAATTTGATTAACGGAAATAAATGATTGAACCAAAAAACCAACCCTTCCAAGTTTGAAGCATTACATGCACTTATCGACTAGTATTTTTACAAGGGGGGGGGGGGGGGGGGCAAATTGCTTCTTTCTCGTCTCCTCCTTGACGTCGAGCTGCCACCTGACCACCTTCTTTCCTGCTTCAGCTTGGATTTCTTTATCAGAAGTGATAGCTTGAAATCCTGAAGTCTTGGAGATAAGTAATAATGTTAGAATTTTTCTTTAGGAGATAATAATGTCAGGGTTTAGAAGGTATTATGGGTAGAGAGAGAGAGAGGGTTGCATATTTATAGTCCTAGCAGGACTTTTGAGTAGTGCAAATGACAGAACCAGTCTTCTTAGAATCTCAATGAACTATTGGGTTGGCGACTGTAGGAGGCGAAGGAATTTGGATCAAATTCCAAGTATTCCATTTTGACCTCATCAAAAGAATACTGTTCAGTTGGTAAAGAGAAGCCACAGTGCAGCCAGTGATTTTTCTTTTTTCGTTAAAAAACTATCAGGATTTCGTGAGAAAAAAAAATATGGCATGAAGAAATTACAAATAGAGTAGGGAAAGAAAAAATTAGCGGTCAAGACAACCACTAAAAACTAGCTATGTTTTATAGAGTACTTGCCTATATGGCATGCACACCTACCAATAAGAGTAGGTGTCAGATCGAATTAAGATGTGTTTATGGATTGAAGGTTCTAAACTCAATGTCAGACCGAATTAGATACAGATAAAGCTTATCTTGTAGTTGTTGTCTTAACCTAGCCCAGACCTGAACCAGCCTAGCCCATTGCCATCCCTATCAGAAGTCATGGTGGTGTGTGAAAGAAGGTAGTTTGATATTTGGTTATTTTAAATGCCTTGAGCCAATAAAAGAATCGCAAATGGAACACTTCATTCATTGCGAGAGTAGATAACATAATCTCTAAATCGTTCTTTCTCATGTTGCAATGGTCGTTCACCCTAACTATGAGTGCAAAGTTGTTTTGAGGGATATCCAATGATCATAGCTTATTGTATTAGAATTTTAACTTTTTGAGATTAAGTGACAGTCACTGATATTATTACAACCTAGGACCTCATCCAAAAAAACTAGCCAAAAGATAATGTTTGAGTTCTTTAGTCCTATATAAATAACCAAAATTTTCTCGGTGAATAATCAATGTGGGACTAAACACACGCCCACACGAGTTCTCACAGATATAAAACTAAAATATGATGCTCCCAACATCAAATACATACAGGGATTGGAAGATGAAAATTAAGGAAATGATGACAATCCTCATAAGGACATGGAAATTTTGGTCTAACTCTCAAGACTTTCAAAATATGCAAGTTATTTCATTGCTGACAATTTACTTCTTCTTAGAAACATCTTTATAGCAAAATGGTACCCATTTCATCATAGATTAAATGGTTTCAAAGGAGAAGATGTGGAAAAGAAAAGAGGGAAAGAAAAAGAAAAAGAAAATGAAAGGAGAGAATAAAAGAAAGAAATAGACAGGAATATGGGAAGTTTGTAAATTTACAGGTCATGGAATAATGGCCTCTAGAAAGCCATTCATAGAAATGTGGGAATATTGAATCTAATCATTTGGGCTAAGCTCTAACAAGCCCTTGCTAACCTCAACAGTAACCCTTAGTACAAGTGCAAATTTATTTTCTAGTTTGCTTATCTATGAAATATCAAGTGAAAGTATGGTATTATTCATGACCATGATCATCACATTCAGCCCCAACATCTCTTACGTAGCAAAGTAGCCTCCAATCAGCAATCTTCAAGTGAACATAATATAACATGAGATAACATTTGATTACAACACATATTTGGCAGTTATGGTCTCTGATAGTTTTTGCAATATAGCCATCCTTTGTGTGATTAAGCTGAATGGGTGAAATTATAGGAGAAACAATCAAATTCCTTTGAACTTTTTTGAGGGGAGATTCCTCTTTTTACTTGGTTTAACAAGATATATCTTTAAGGTTCTCATATTACAAGAATAACAAATTTCAGGTTTTTTGGAAAAAAGAAGGCCAAATGCCTCTAGCATAATCAGTTACATGTAATACTTCAACAAAGCATGCTAGAGTTCTAAAAGCCGACGCAGATTCATCGGAGATATGTACTTTTCATCCCCATCAACAAGATGCTTTGCAAGTATAAGATTTGCTGCCTCACTTGGATGATATGGATCCCAAAACACATGCTTTGAACGTTCTTCACACATACTTGATGTTGGGCCACATGGAATAATACCTGCAAATTGTCCTCCATTGCCACAACAAGCAATACTTGCTGTTGTGAACCCTACATGAATTGAACATTCATTAATCCAGCTAGCCATTGTCATAAGAGTTCGATATGTACAACTATGAATGTGAAATTAGGATGCTATAGGAAAGCAATCTCACCATATGATTCATAATTTGTGAGGAGATCCAAAACTAGATCATACACATTTGCAAGGACAAATTTGGCTCCAGGGAGGTTATCATTTAGTTCAGCAAGTAAATCCCTCAACCGGCCGTTGTATTGCAATGCTAATTGATTCGGTAAGCTAACACACTGTGCCTCCTTAATTCGATTGATTGTCTTCTGATAGGGAATGCAACCTATTGGTCCAACATTCGCCATTACAAATTTTCGAGCATCAAGAGAGTATAATCTCTGCCATCAAAACACATAATTGAAATTTATTATGCTAGTGTTTTGGTCATGTAAAGTAGATAAGTTGAGGGGGAATAAATGTGAAGCAAAATTACTGTAAGTTGGTTTCTTATGTTGCTGATGAGATCATCAATAAATTCATCTGGTGTTTGAAGATATCTTTCTCCTGCAGAGATGACAGGCAGGAGGTAATTGTTAAGAAAATCATTTGATCCGACGGTAATCGAGAAGATGGCCTTCTTTGCTAGGAACTGTTTTGATTTTGCCTTCCCCAGTAATCCATTGAGTTGTTGTCGAGTAATGTTGAAGTAATCAACTTGAATGTCCATTCCAAGCCTATTAACCTGCAAAAGATTTGTACCTCTTAGCAAAAATGGGGGGCTCTAATGTAGGCTAAAGATAAAACTGACATAAGAAAGCAGAGTGTGATCAGCTGCAAGTAAGATAAAGTTTTAAGAAACCGCAGTGTTTCGAAACTAGATTACATTATGAAAATAGATCCTCTAATTTATGAACATAAAAAAGCAGGGCAATTTTTTTTCCATTTTCGCAAAATAAAGTCTCAGTTTTTTTTTTTTTTTGCAATAAAAAAATGGTTTTACCACCGATAAATGATCAATAATAAAACCTGATTGACAATCCTTTAATAATATAAGATGTTACATATGAAAACAAGATCAACTCACAAATATTCTCCCTGTTTGGTTCATAATTCCTCCACCTCCAGATGCGTAGTTCACTCCATTCAATATGGCAGATCCTGTTGTATTGGGAGCTAAAAACGGGGGAGAATAGTTTTTCTGCCCTAATAACTCTCCTGCAGCAAGAAAAAAATGAATTTACCAAATTATTCAACAAAGAGCATCGTAATAAGTATCTAAAACCCTTTTTACCATCAATTAGATGATCATTTGCACTAAAATGAAGGTATATGCTATCTAAGTAATGGTGTGGTGTGCTAAGAGATCGTACCAAGTATATAAAACCATTTACGTTATCAATTGGAAGATCATTAGCAATAAAATGAAGGCATACGTGATTCATGCATGTCTGTTCATCTCTTTCTTTTTGCAAATCCTAACATATAAGAATGCAAAAACACACACACACACACACACACACACACACACACAGAGGGAGACCATACCAACAATGTCAGCAATAGTCCTTCCATTGGTGTAACGTCCGGTGGGCTGTCCGCCGGAGGCTGTGAAGTCGATGCCATTAGGCCTTATATCGGCCTTCGACAACGACGGAAGGTAGTTATTATTGCCGCAGTCGACAAGAGAGTCCCCAAATACAAAGGAGGCTCCCAACGCCTCATCACCTCTGCTGACCACCACCATGGTGCAAAGCACCAGCAGCAGCAGCAATGGCAAGCCCATGGCCATCTCGCCAACTCTCTTTCTCACTGAATCAAGCAAGTTCTAAGGAGAGCATGGTTACAACCCAGAACGCTACAGAGTTTATAGCCACTCTTTTCTTCAAAGAGGAGGAGAGCGCCCAAGACTAAAACACTTCAACTTAACCTGTGCTAGTTATAGCTATTGGAGTTCGGTATGACCTTTCCTTTTGGATGTGATGGGGAGAAGGGGAGGTTGAGAGGACTTCTAGCCTTCTAGAGTTGGTGGTTCATCAAGACCCAACGCTTTGTTGCCTTTGTCCATCCATCTCCTTCCGGCTTGTCCATGGGTTCTTTGCAATTCATTGTGGGTCAAGGGAGCTGATGCGTGCTGCAATCCAAGATCAACTTTTTTATGCATGAATAGGTGGAAATTTAGGTAGCCGTTAGGTGGGAAGTTGAGTACCTGACCATTAATGGAGACAAACTTGTTCTTCTCCAAAATGGCCTTACGACTGGGGTATCTGAATTTGTTTTAGACCAAGTTTTCCCACGTTCCAATCTCATACTAGATTTCATACCCTTGCACATTCTCTAGATGGATTTCATTCGGAGATGATGGTAGCAAAATAGTATTGATGAGAGGATCTATCATGCAAATTTTTGCAGATCGTTATGGGGGGAGGCGGTTTGAAGTGCTAAAGTTCTTTAGTCATCTTTAGGTTTTTAGTTGCTTGGGAAGGTGGCAGCTGGATTATTGGTTAGAACAAACTAAAAGATATCTTAGAAGTTTTGTATCCTGCAGCATATGTTTTCACACAAGATACAGGAAAGTTAGGTGAGTCCATGATAATATTGGGTGGTTGGTAACCCACCACCATTTCAGCATCCTAGATCATCAAGGCTGACTAAATCATAGGGCTCAGTAGGCCGGTGCTGGGCCAAGTTTGTCAGGTTGGGCTTTGTTGGGCTAAATGGGAAAAGGGCCAAAGCCCAAGAACAACTGCAAGCCTCTGCTCATAACCCCCCCCATAAGAAATCAAGTCCATGCCACTCCCATAAACCCCGGAGGAAATCTTTCTAGTCCTACGTGTCACAGCATGCTGCAAGGCCATTCTTACCTCCTTATAATTCTGAGAGCACTCAGAGCTTCCATGCTATAACTATAATAATTTAGAAAAATAGCTAGCCGAAAGATATTTTTTGAGTTCCTTAGTTCTGTATAGATACCCAAGATCTCCTTGGCGAATAACCGATGTGAGTGACATTAATCCCGGAGCTGTGTGATTGAGACAGTTTGTCATTCTCAGTGTCTAGAACTATAAACGGGTTCGACACCTTACCTAGTCCGAAGCAGCACCGTTGGCTCTATTCTATGGTCTAGGGGCAAGCCGCCCACTTTCGCGTTAGTTTTTGATGCAGCAAGTAGGGGAAAAAACTTCTTAATCGTAGGTACATTATGTTGTTGTTTTTAGAGAGTGTGGGGGCCTTTGTCTCTAACTGAACTGTGATGCCGTTGCTTCTTATGCTGCAGCCCATACCATCCTAGCTTCCCATACTTTTTCTACCGCTAATATGACTAAACACACGTCTAGACAAATCCTCACATACTCCTCCCGTTGTAGCTTTGATGTCTTCGTTGGGCTAAGGATTCAAATCCATTCAAATCTAATCACAAGCATCACGATTGGCTCGTGGCCAGCCTTATGAGCCTGTGCTGCAGTGTTCCCTAGTCCACATAGGCTATAGGCCAGATCTGCTTTGATATCATTTGTAACAACTCAGGACCTCATTTAGAATAGCTAGTTGAAAGTTATTTTTTAAATTTTTTAGTCCTATACAAGTGTCCAAAATCTTTACAACAAATAAACAATTTAGGACTAAACAACATAAGACTTCCCAAGTGTCAGCATTTTAGCTTGCTTTGTACAATGATTAGTTCAATTACATCGTATAATCCATTATCTTATTTCAGCAGCCAGTCATATTGATGAATTAATTCAGTTTTTAATGTACAAACTCGTAGAAAAAGAAGAAATTAAGAAACATTGATGTGAATGAGGTGTGCTAGTTCTAGACTCAGGCGGTGCCACAACCACGTCAACAGAGTAAATGAACAGGCACTGGTAGATCACAAGGAATCCAGATTGAGTTATGCTGGAAGAAATAGCAACTGTTCAAGATAGTGACAAGGTGTTAAAAAAAAATGAATTACTCATAATAGCGCAAACATTACATGGATATGACAAGACTATCCCAAGTATGATCCAACAAGGTGTTAAAAAAAAAAAAAGTTGAAGGAATGGGTAAACCTGCAAGAAGTTGAAGGAGAAAAGTACTACTAAAGAAACAGAAGACCATTAGATTTGATGCAAGAATTATTAGTGAATGCAAAACAAAAAAGTTGATCAGTTAGTAATAACTATCAGGTATCTGATAATTCCACAGTACCATAGATTTTGTGACTTGCTGTCTCATTAATGACTAATCGAATCATATGAGAAATTTTTTAACAATCATCACACTAGGAAAAAATATGACCATCCTACCATATCTAAGTGATGCATGCTTCAAAGAGTGATACAATGGCCCATGCAGCCATCCACTTGATCAGGCTGAAGAAAAATTAATAAGCTAAATGACAGCTTCTTTGCCAAATGTTTCGCACTACAGCCAAAATAGAAGAGATGATCAAAGTATGCACTGTTCCATGGTATGATATAAGGTCTACTTCATAACTTAAGAGACTTTGAAGTTATTCCCAATGTGATATTGAGTTGAAATAAATTTGATCCAAGATATAGCATTAATTCCCAATGATAAGCCAGATCATATCCACTGCAAGAATTCTAATAATACAAGGTACCATCAATATAGGTTTATTTTGCACAAAAAAGCATCAGTGTAGTCTACTGTGAGCTAATTAATTTGCCTTCCCTAATCATAAATAATTTTCATAATTATCTGAAACAGATCCATGGCCTGGAGTTCACTTGACAATAGGGTAAACCTAAGGTACGAATTAGCCTACTTTCAGACATCCCACATCAGTTAAATAATTTCTACGAATTGAAATGATCTCCTCACATTATACCTACTTCACCTATGAAAAACGCATTTAATTATCGAGATCTCTTAAATGAATTGGTTCTGCAGAAGATTTTTTTTTGGCATATCTTTCACCTTCAATATCAATACCAGTGACTATTGTTTTATTGATTTATATTGCAGGAATAATATGACCAGAAGCATTTCAAGTAGAACATAATGATCAACTCAGGCAGGCTCTAACCCAATTGGCACAGCTCCAGCAGCTTTTCAATTCTTTAGTTCCCTCCATATGAACTACAAAGTCAAGGGGTTGATTCATATAAAACCTTATACTCAATGAGAGTGGGAGCCTTGGCTTAAAGCACTTAAAGAGAAAAAGGCATCTGCATTACCTCTCACGGACATCCTTTGTGGAGATACCATTAATTTTCTAGAAATTGACCGGAATAACATTGCAGGCCATCCATCAATCAACCAAATATCATTTATTAGAAAAGTGAATAGAAGGCAGTAGCCAGTTAAAAGATGTACTCATGACACATTTAAAATAAGTCACACAAAGGACCGAGTGTTAAGGTCCCTAACCAAATAATGGATAAATTTGTTTCCTTAAGTCCACAAATCATAACAAGAGGTAGATCAGTTGTCAAATGTATAAATCTTTGAGTTCATTACCAATGGAATGCAAAAGAATGGCAAGAAAACAACTCAAGAGAAACATGATATCCTCATTACATCAAGTAATCTGATCTTTTATGGAGCTGATGAGCCACTCAGAAGCGCACCCTCTCCTACAATCTTCTTTTCTGCAATAACCACTTCACCTTCATCCGTTTCTTCGACAGATAATGTTTCTTTAAAATCATTGGAACTTTTGCCAATTGAATCCCCTGCAAAAAGAAAACAAATTGATCAAAACAAAAAAAAAAACATCTTAATAAGTTATTAATTTTATGATGAAAAAGCTACATTATTAAACTAGATTCTATTCATTAGAGTCCGACCTCCTAAATAATGACCATGATGAAACCAAAAGAACGTATCCAAAGCTTTTTTGGTGGAGAATGTAGAACAGTTACGTATTTTCAAACATCAAATTTTATGATAGACTAAGATAATGGAATCTAAGCATGGTATTTTGTGTAAGCCAAGAAAGAAAAAAAAATCAAAAGACACAGCATGACGCAAAAAAAAAACATCGGTAGTGTTTTGTTTGTGTCTTAGTCTAAATGGCCTGGCTTGGTGCATGGCATTTTTTCGGCAAGCTTGCGCGGTAGCATGAGATTAATAGGTCTATTAGTCTTAACGTATACATATAAATTCAAAAAGTTTTCAAGCATGCATACCATCATCATCATTTTTGAGGTCAACCTCCTCTTTCTCTTCCTCTTGTGTTTCTGTCTCGGTTTCTTTCAACTCTTCCTCCATACCCTCCTCTTCAACCACATTAGCATCACGATCTTTTCTCAGCGAAAGGTGGTCGACCACTTCGCCTCCGGCCTCTGCTTCAACTATCTCTGCATCCTTCCTTGGCGATAAGTATTCATTCGGCGTCTCATTTGTTGTCAGCTGCTCCTCTTCAGTGTCCCCCACCACCATCGAAGCAGTAGGTTTCTCGTTTCCCTGCAAGCCGCCATTGGCGTCTGCCATCTCCGCTTTCTCTACGATGGACTGCGAGCTGTTGTCGGCCGAACTGACGTCTGTTGTCGTTGAGGATGCTTTGCTCTTCGAAGCGGTTGCTTCCTTTTGAGAAAGCTTGCCGGTGCTCACCGTGTTGCCGGTGGCCACATCCTGCTGCTTTGAACCACCACAGCCCATTGCAACACACACACACACACACAGAGAAAGAGAGAGAGGAATTTGGTTGGAGTACGAAGAAAGAAGAGAGAGCTAGGAGAGGAGAATTGATGGAAGAGAGGTTTGAAGGGGAATGGAATTCTTATGGAGTTTTTTGACAGCTTGGAATGAGGAGGGTGGCGCTACTTTGGGGAATGAAACGTTGTGACGACTGGAAACTGAATGGAATTTTGGGGGATTCTTGTTGGCAAATGGTTGAGGCTTGGCTGTCGCAGATCTTTTCTCTCCGATTTTTTCTCCTTTCTAATTATAACCATTTCGGACGGTGCTCTTCAAGCTTTTTGTGGACATTATTTAATAACGCCGTTATTCTACTAGAAAAGACCCCATCAAAGTGGTTACTAAATGATATCGTTTATAATGGTAATTACAGCATTAATTGTCCCAACTTGCACGTATTAAGATTTTTTTGAATTTAAAATAGTGATTATTATTTGTTTCTGGTACCTGCAATGCACATGATTCTTGTGAAAGAAATATACATATATATATATATTATCGGAAAGTAGAATTGGCATAAAATTATGGTTTATTTCTTAGATTTTCTTTTCTTTTTATCTTCCTATTTTTACTCTCTTTTCTATTTATATTGGGACTCTACCGGAAAAAAGGCATTATAACAAAATTACTATCAAATATTGGTTGTTATTTTCTAACATAACATATATAACTTTATAGCCTTTTGTTTAACTATTATAACAACCTATGAACATTATAATGGCCTTTTCCTCTCTCTTTTTTTTTTGGCTGTGTGGGAGTCCTACTCGTATGTAAATAGTTGGGATTGGTTTGAGACTCGAATCCAGGTTTTTGCGTTCTAAGAAAATTCATGCTAATATATTAAAATTTTGAGAGAGATCATCACAGCTTGAATCTTGGACCCATGTCTTATAAGAAGAGGGATATGACCACCGGCTAATGCTCAATTCATAATGGCTATTCTCTTAAACCATTGCTTTATATTTTATTTTGAAGAATGGGTTTAGATCTGCTGCACTCCAATGACATCTATAATGCACCCTATGCTTGATGCATGGCTTGTGAGGCCCACAAGATAAAGCCAAGATGTTCATAAAGTGCATTAGAGTGAAATAAGCCTATTTTTTTCCATTCTAGAGCATGTTTTTTTTTTTCCGAGGGAGAAATTCTAGAATCAAAGACCTACATTTCACCTACCTAGATTTACGAGCGACAATCGGCAAGTCAGGTTGAGTCCATCTTTTATATTAAGATCCTACCAAAACTCAACTTGACCTACTAGCTACTGGCCCGTATCCAAATTTAATTGTGTCACGCATTTTTGAATAGTTTTGCTTCAAGCTATCTCGAAACATTTTTTGCTACATCAAATTATCAAAATATTCTTTGTTTTTTTTCTAATTAAAACTTTGAATAATTTGATCGATATCAAATAGCTAATGGCACTCATTACAAAAAATATATAATATATATATATATTATATATTAAAATATAATTACATATATATCTTTTATGACTTGATGGGTGGGTTGGGTCAGATAAACAAGTCCAAATGTCCCTGACTAGATCCTGGCAAGTGCTATGTTGTTAATTACTCGCATGATCTTTTGTGAGAAATAGAAAGGATGGATTGATAAGCCCTAATTCTTTTGTGAACTTTTGCAAAGGCATTACAGACAATCAATAAATGTCTCTCAGATGCAATCTACGCCATGTCACATGGTAGGCTAGATGGTGATGACCGAGCTTCTGGTCTAATTCATTCAGGCAATGATGTATTGGAGACATTCAAATACTCCCCGGAAGCCAGGTCATTCTTGTGCTTGGACTTTGGCCATTGGAACTTTTTCCTTAAATTTGGCTTAAATGAAGTTCTAGTTTTTTTTTTCGCCGAGTCAATATGTACTAAATTTTGTTATGTTTTGGAAGTAACAGGGATTGGTTGGAAATAACTAAAACCGCTAGTTTCTGCTACGAAGAATAGGTTCAATCTTTTAGCATGGCCAGATATGTCTCATTTCAAATCACCTCAAAACATCACCTTAACACTTCCAAACCTCTATAGGGATTCCATTAGGTCCATCGACATGTATTCAAATTGTGCTGTTCTAATTGAAATTTTCACATGATAAGCCTTTCTAACTATCAGATCTTCAATCTAAACTTTTCCCCATGTTATTAATTCTCTTGTCCTCTATCTCTTGCATATGTGGGGACCCGTGCGGGCATGTGTTTAATCCTACATCGATTATTCACCGGGTAGCTCTTGGGTATTTATACGGGAGTAAGGAACCCAACTAATACCTTTCAGTTAGCTATTTTGGGTGAGGTCCTGAGTTGTTATACCATCAACCCTTCACCTTTTGCATTCAAAGGCAAGGGATTCAAAATTCTGGCATCTGGTAGAGTATATTTGTTGATCACTGAAGTTTGATTTTTTTTTTCATCTCTTTAGATATCCATGATGCCTTACCTTTGATTGAGTGCTCCTAAAGGTTTCCTTATAGTTAACTTCTGCAATGTTCATTTGCACAAGTTAGTAACCATGGGGATGCTAAATGGCTGGCTTAGGGTCTTAAAGTTTGAAGTCGTGAGCAACAAGTGTTGGACTAGAGTAGAGCTAATCATGGGCCGGCCTTGAAGCCTACATTATATTAATTTTTGGTCGGGCTTCGGGCCAGGCCTATTTAAAATTTGATATTTTTAGCCTAGCTTCTGGTCAGCTCTAGACTAGAGCTATGGCATTATTCAAGGGTTGGGTTGATTAGTCAATAGTTGACCCTTATCTGATCCACTGACGCCATTATTGCAAGATATGCTTCTTTATATGATCCATATTTTATGCAGCACATTACAGATTCAATTTTCTTGAGATAACTTACAATGCTGGATTCACCTTTGGATACTTATCAGATTGTTTTGCCCTAGATTGTTTATTTAAAAGTAGAACCCGTTGTCTAGTTCCCTAAACTAGAACCCTTTTTCTTTTTTTTAAGTTCTCTTGGTATCAGTTTCTTCTGTTGGGCCATGTAGCTGCTCTTTCCAATATACTGCAGTCAGCGTGCCAAATTGTTTGAAAATTGAGGGACCATGCCGCTGTTCTTGCTAATATACTGCAATCAGCGTGCCAAAGTGTTTGAAAATTGAGACACATCTCACGTTGGAGATTAGAGAAGAGATGCTCAGTTATAATTGATGGATATGGTTATGAGAAAAAAGTTTAGGGAACTTAGATTAGTTTCTTTGTTTTACTAGTAACCACTGTTTTTGTAAGTTTTGGAAGGTCAAAAGCTTCTTTGCTTTCTAATTACTAGTGTCCATTATGTGCAATGCACATGATAGAAGGCATGGAGGGCTGTGATCTTCCATCTGGTTAGAAAAAATTTGACCATGTATGTCAATGCACTCCGGGTTCGGGAGGTGCACTTTTGTTTCACTCCCTCAGACTAAGAACTGAATAGTTGGTGCACATTTAAGATGAGGGTAGTTGCAATGCCATCGGGGGACCTCCTGAACAAAGAGGCACTTTGGAGCTTCAATTATATCTTGAAATTGAGGTGGTGTATGTCACAATCCAGGACCTCACCCAAAATATCTAGCTGGAAGGTATTTTTTGGGTTTCTTAGTTCTATATACCTACCCAAAATCTTCTCGGTGAATAATTGATCACTACAAGAAAATTCATCCTTCCCGACGCTTTTTATAATCTTTTCCGACGCTTATAAGCGTCGGCTAAAGTTCCCGCGACGTAAACAGAACCGTCGCAAAAGCGTTGACGATACTGGAGTGGCAAAAGTTTTTGCCGACGCTAAGGGAAAGCGTCGGCAAAAACACGGCTTCCCCGACGCTACTAAAAGCGTCGGCAAAAACAACATTCGCCGACGCTTTAAAGCGTCGGCAAATGTATCTTTCCCGACGCTTTTTTTTGCGTCGGCGTAGACGTACAGTTTACCGACGCTTTAAAGCGTCGGCGTAGGCGTGCCACAACTTTTATTTACCAACGCTTTAAAGCATCGGTATTGCTATTTTTTAAAAAAAATAAAAATACGAATGTAAATAAAAATACGAACCTGTATTACAAACACTTCATAGTGCAGACTTGAACACTGATTACAAGATAAGAAATGTTTACAAAACTCATTATTTGTCTACGTTCATGGTATCACACGACATACCTCTCTGCATTTTTATCCATCCACATAAAAAAGACCTAGACATAAAGTCTAAAGCAGGATATTGACAACTCGATCATTTACATTGATCAGGTGGGCTATGGATCTGTCACAAGCCACATAGCGTAGATAATATTTACATTGATCATTTACATGATCTAACCTAACATAGACATCCGGTAGTACAGCCAGGTTTGGTGCATCTTGGGCACAGGCGTACCTCTGTACATCTTGGACAGGATAAGATACAGCCACAGGAGTACTTAGGGCAGGAGAGGCTTGGAAGGACACAGCATGGTCTGGAGAAAGGAAACCCCCAGCCACAACATTGTAGTTTGGAGCAGGGGAATCCCCAGCTACAACATTGTGGTTTGAAGCATGAAACACCCTGATTGCAGCAACACAAACTGAAGCAGGAAAGCTCCAAGCAATTGCAACGCGGCCTGTAGCAGGAAACATGGTGAAGATCCAAACACTTCATGGTGAAAAATGTGAGATTATATTAGCAGTGCAGAAATACGGTGTAAATTAAGAAATCTAAAGTTTCAGCGGCAAACCTGGTATTTTTGAACCATATCTTCATAGGAAGTAGGCAAAATGATAGGAGCACCATGAATGTTGAAGGGAATATTTTGCTTAGATAGCATCTCTCCAGGCTTTGGATTCCTTTAGGCAAAATGCCTAATTTGGAAAGAAATGTAGATTTCATTAACTGACTTGAGATAATTAAATGTACATGCACTGCAGCAAAGAACAGGCAAGAAATGACTACTAAGTTAAGAAAGAACAGACGTGGCACTAGGCATCATTTAAACAATACACAATGTTTAAATATCTTTTAAGCTTTAGGAGTTGCAGAGCTAATGCATCAGGGCAATCAGCCTGAAAAGCAAACAAAAATTAGCCTGAATCAATGCACCTAAATTCCTACCAAAATCTAGTAAATAAGCTACTAAGTACCTATCCCCAAAATTAAACAAAAAAGGGTCAAGATAACACTTACATAGTTCCTGCCACACGTGTGCTAATGTGAGTGACATTGTCAGGAAAAAGCTTAGCTAGACCAAAGTCTCCAATTTTTGGGGCTAGGTCTTTGTCAAGTAAAACATTACTAGCCTTGATATCTCGATGGACAATATGTGGCTCGGCTTCCTCATGGAGAAATGCAAGACCCTGAGCTGTACCCGCACAAATAGCAGCTCTTTTGGGCCAATCCAAAGCAATCCGCTTATTCGCTGGACCCGACATTCCAGATGGTTTATATGAGACTATGAGTCACATGTTCCCGAAGATTATGAATCGAACTGTTCAAAATGATGATTTCACTACTTAATTACCAAGTAGAGCATTTGCTAGACTATTGTTCTCCAGATACTCATAAACCAAAATCCTGTTCCTGCCTTCAACACAACACCCCATCAGTTGAACAAGATTAGGATGCCTAATATTTGATACCATATCAATCTCAGTCAGAAACTCATTCGTTCCTTGCTTTGATTCAGCAGACAGTGTCTTTATTGCAACCTCTGTTTCATCCCTCAATGTTCCCTGCATATAGAATAACAACAACGGCTTAGCATATGACAAAGAACCATTGAACTGAAATCAGTTTGTTGAGTAGAAAACAAACCATCATCGCGAAATGATTGTTTGGCTACCCAAACTAGTAATAAACAGATGAATAAAATGATAAAGTAATCAACTACAACAGAACTCCAAAGTCTCACTTTATATACGACTCCAAACCCTCCACGACCTATTCTGTTTGTCGGATGAAAGTTCCGTGCTGCTGACTTCAACTCATTATAGGAAAAAAGCCGCACATTTTTTGGTGCCTGTGGTAAACCAACACCTGCACTTTCTTTCATGTTAAAGACATCTGAATTTTTCTGAAATATAAAAGAGGATCTAGAATAAAGAGAAAGTCTAGGAATAAAAAATAAGAAGCATAATATGAGAACACAGAATATTTCCAAGACACAAACTTAACAAAGGAGAAAACATCATATAATAGCAGAATGCCCCAAAACTAGAGGGGCTTAACGTGTTGAAGGACTGTTTACTGGAATATTTAATCTGCTGTCCTGCTCTCTGCCTCCCTTCACTCTATCATGAACTCATGGCCCTCCCACTCCTTACTCCAAGGAGAGCCACCCCCAACCCTGATGTCTCTAATCATATGGAGAAGAAAGTAGAAATACAAGGAATAATTCCAGAATCCAATTTTAGAATGGTGAATGACATCTCTTGCAAATCTTTAGCATGCAAGGAAAATTGTGCTGGTTGTGCTCCTAATCATCCCGCGAAGCAGGAAGCCCCAGAGTTGTCACGATTCAACAGCTCCTAAGGCATTATTGGCCAGGGAAAGGCCCAAAAGATCACATTTCTTTTGATGCTTTCAAATATTTTTTCCAGTAGAAGAATTGAGTACTCAAAAAGACCTAATTTTATCTTTCCCAATCCTCCAAGCAACTATTCTCAGGAGGATACTCCAGTTGTAATTAAAGAACCTAAAAGGGAAAAAAATCAAAGAAAAGCCTGGATAGCACCTAACATTCAAACACCCTCATGATTCTTGGATCTTAAAAAGCCTTGAGGCTCAGAATTCCTCTCTATTTTACCAATAATCTCTCCCGTAATAGTACAACAATTTCCTACCTCAAATATAGGAGTAGCAACATGCATCATGCATGAGCTTATATAAAGTTGATCTATGATATGTCAACATCTCACTAGTACCTGTAGGATTCTTCTGAACTATTTTGAGCTAAAACAATCTTAAATTTATAAGAAAGAAATTAAAATCCTGCAACCCAAATCTAAATGAACCAGGTACCTTCTTTTATTCTGTAGCCGCGACTAACCCTAACTCAACAAATTGAAAAATGAAACAAAGAAACCCCGGGAAATGAATGAGACATGGTCATGGGGCATCCGCTTATGAGTTATATGAATTTATGTTAATGATGGATCAGTTGCTCTGGGACTAATTTACATAATTTTATCAACTAATCACTCACACACACAGAGAGGGAGAGAGAGATCTGATGTTGTCCGATCCAATGCCCCAAAACCCAAATAAAGAAATTTAACGAAAGAAAGGCGTACATAGATTTCACGAGATCCCTACAAATGCAACAGAGTATACACGAAATTGAAAAGGGGGGATGGAATTAAATGGAATTTTGTATGGTATATAAATTGATTTGGGGAATGGACGGAGGAGGGATCAGACATACTTGTTCTCGGGTGGCGGAGTGGGAGTTGAGTTGGAGGGCGAGGGCGGCGTTGGAGGTGAGGGTGTGAGCGTGGAGGTGGGGGAGGCGCTGAGAGATGTGTGCGGGAGGTATCCGGAGCCGTAGATCCTGGATCGAGCGCCTCAGGGAGGCCGCCTTCTGGTCCAGCTCCAGCGTGTACTGCTGCTGCTCCGGCGCGAACACCATAGGCAGCCGCTCCTCCTCCTCCTCCTCCCCGCCCTGCCCGCTCCCTCCCACCACGTCCGCCGCCCACCTGCAATAAAATGCCGGAGAGGAGGAAGGAGGAGCGGAGCTTGCCGTCGGACGTCGCTCGGCGCCGGAGAGCACAGGGGTCGGCCGCTCGTCGTCGGAGAGGAGGGAGGAGGAGAAGACCTTTCCGTCGGACGTCGCTCGGCACCGGAGAGGATAAGGGGGGGCAGTTCGTCGCCGGAGAGGAGGAAGGAGGAGAGGAGCTAAGGCTTGAGATCGGGATGCAGAATGAGGAGGGGAACGGCCCGCTTGATTTTTGTTGTGAATTTGAGTTCTGCGTCGTCTTAGGCCACAATCTACTCGTCTATGCCCGACGCTTTTACAAAGCGTCCGCATATGTTGGGGCTGGACCGAAAATCGCCGACGCTTGTAAAAAGCGTCGGCAAAAAAGGTTGGTGAAACCCCATTTTCTTGTAGTGGATGTGGGACTAAACGCAAGCTCACACAGGTCCTTACAGTGTGTATTTGTGGGTGCATGTATTCACATGCTTGCGTGCCTGAATTTTTCCTGCTATGATTCCTGATGCTTGTTATTTTGACCCTGCAGATTTCAAACTTCATGGCGAACAACATGACCAGAAATTGGGCGCATTATTTGTATGAGAAAGTTGCTCAAAGCATCTGAGCAGTATCTTGCAATTTGAGTTGGAAAGAATCCAATGGCTTATTATGGAAGAATATGTAACTGCATGCGTTGCAGGACCGTTTTGATAGAAGCAATCTAATATTGTCTTCTCCTGCACACTAAGAACTCACAAGATTTTGGCCCCAATTATCGGCCTGGTGTCAGTGTTTCTGTATTGATTGAATGCTAAAAGTTGATGTAATTCATGCCTTGAAACTTTTTAATCACATCAAATGGTTATTCCTTTTGTTTCGTGGTGAATATCTATGAGCCTCAAAAATGATTACAGGTCCAATATGTAGTCCGATGAGTGAGTTATTTCTACATTTCACAAGTCCCTAGGATTATGCATGGCATGGTGGCTTCAACTTTCAGGGCCTTGAAGTCTATTAGCTGCAGTTCATTTTGTGAGAAGTAGAAGGATTAAACGCCCACTTCATTTGCTGTAATTCTAATCAGGTATTAAAAACACTATTACACTGTGAGGTTCTCACACATGTCAGCGAACAAATGTTACATGTTTGATTGGTTAACTTAGAATTAAAAAAGGACAGTAAAGATGATTATATCAACGTCTATCAGGGAACATCTGCTGTTGTCTTGGTCACGTTTAATTTTTCTGTTGGCAGTCGGTGTCATCTAGACATGTTCATATGGACTTGAAAAGTGGCCGAGGATGGGAGATGCGGAGGCACAAGCTTCGTCATCAGGATTCACAACTCCAAACTAGCGATGGCGGGGGGTTGGCGGATCTTCGACTTCTCTGTAGTGTGTGCTGAGCTTAGAGTCGCCTAGGATGGTATCTCCTCTGCCCGACGGATATTGGACGCGGTCCGACTCATCCTCGAGGGCAACTTGGCCACGGTGATCAATAATTGATGAATAGTTTAGTTTTATTTCTATTTCAAATTTATATTCAACACTATGAGCTCGTTTGGTTCGCGGGAAGCATTTTCCTTCCTAGGAATATGATTCCTGGAAAACAAATTCCTAGGAAGAGGATGCCTAGGAAAGTACTTTTGGCATGTTTGGTTGACCATGAGAAAGTGATAAATTTCCAAGGTGCTTATGTTTGGTTGGAATTTTTCTTTCCTAGGAAAGTTATATATAATTCCTATTATGCCCTTAATAAAAATTAGGTTTTTAATGCCTCTTTAATGCTTCTTTAATGCTGAAGGGACTTTTTGGAAAAAAGTAAAAATAGAGTGATTCCCGCCTCATGGGAAAGTAACTTTCCCATGTTTCTCATGAGAAAGATTTTCCCATGAAATGTGGGAATCACATTCCCATGGGAATACAACTTTCCCTTCTCTCTCCTTTGAAAATTCCAACCAAACAAGAGGCATCTCATTACTTTCCCGTTGACCACACTTCCCCCCTTCTTTTCCCGCGAACCAAACGAGCCCTATGTACCTACCCACGGTGATGCGATTTGGTCATCTCATTCTATGCAAGGATCAAATCCTCGCAAGAGGTATCTTATTCTGGTATCCATCTTATTCCTGCAACTGGACGGCACGATGGGCAGACGGTTCTGGACATCTGGTTGATGTCATAAGTCATAACCTGTGAGAGCAACTCTCTTGACAAGGAATGTCCAACCTTTTGTTTATTAGGAGTCCATTAAGTGCGATATCTAACATTAGTAAGTGCATCCTCCGCTTATAAAGCAGGATATCTTATCCAACGGATACGATCGATCTCTTTTCGTGCACGCCTCCATGTGACTTCTGAACTAGATACGCAGATCAGACGGTGGGTAGGAGCTAGAGACAACAATCCAGCACTTAAAAAATAAATTGGTGGGCCTCACTCGGTGTCTTGAAAGAAATCATCACCTCCAACTTCGTGGATCCCCTGTTGGATCCCTTAGATTTAAGAAAAAATCTACGTTTTTAAGGACGAGCTCGATTGCCCCTTTCAGAAGCGACCTGCCACCTTTTTTAAAGTTCTCTAGTTGTCGAATCCGTACTTCCATTACTTCCCTTGTGCCGCGTTCTTTCCAAATTTACTCCGCCCTCCGCTCCCACGAGCTGAAATCCACCACCACCGCTTACCCTCCCTTCGTCCTTTTCTTTATCACTCCTTATCACGGATGACGACCCAATCCCCAACCCTGTTATCTTTTTTATCTTCTCCCATTATTCAATACAATCTATATACAATATTGTTTTCTTACTATATATGTGCTCTCAGGCTGCTCTCTTCGCCTTTGGGGTTCACATATGGAGTCTTCCGGTGACAACGCTCGCCTGGGCTTCGGGAAGATGGGCTACGGGTTTTCTTCTCTTATCTTCTCTTCTTTAATGTCTTTATTATTATTCTTCTTGTTTTATTTGGTTTTTGCTGTTTTTCTTCTTCGCTAATGCTTTTGATTTCAAATTTTTGGATCAGATGCAACCACTACAGGAGGAGGTGCAAGATTCGCGCCCCATGCTGCAACGAGATCTTCCCCTGCCGCCTCTGCCACAACGAGTCCACGGTAACCCAAGTCGCTGTTCCTTCTCTTCTCTCCAAAGTTATTCGTTGATATTAGATCTTTTCTTGCTTTATTTGTGCAATTAGAAAGATCGCCACGAGATCTGTCGCCACGATGTTCAGAGGGTGAGTTTTGTTCTACTTTTTGCGACTCTGTTTCGTTTATTTCTTATATATATCTCTCTGAAATGATGCCATTTGGATTTTAAACTTGGTTTTTTTTTTAAAAAAAAATTGCAGGTAATTTGTGTGATCTGTGACACTGAGCAGGCAGTAAGTGTCAATAGTTAGCTCGAATTTGGAGTGTTACTGTTTTTGTCCCCTCTTTTTTTTTTGGTGTTTTGAGTTTAATAAGATTCGGGCGGGCATTCTTCTTTTTTAGGTTGCACAAGTGTGCTCGAACTGCGGGGTAAATATGGGGCAGTATTTCTGTGGAGTGTGCAAATTCTATGATGATGATGTGAGTCTACTGGATGATATTGTCGTTCGTGGCAGAAGCTTTTGATTGGCAGAGATGTGATAATGATTTTTTTTAATTAATTTGTTGGTTGCAGATTGAGAAAAGACAGTATCATTGCAATGAATGTGGTATCTGTAGGTTAGTGTTTTTTTTTTCTTCCTTTCCTATTTTTAATTTTTAATTGTACCAATTAATGTGATTCATGAAGCTAGTAGAGTGATCCAAATCATGACATATGTAAACAGAATTGGAGGCAAAGAGAACTTTTTCCACTGTCAGAAGTGTGGTATGTGCAGTTCATTCAAATCACATATTTAAATTAACTTTGATTTCTCTTATGGAGTTTTATGGGAAGGAGAGTATTGTTGATTGGTTTCACATTTTGGTCCGACTTGTGATGGCATAAGCCTTATGATTTTCTAGTTTCAACTGTATTCTGAGTCAGTCCAAGCTTACACTGGGCATGGTTGCTCATGGTAAGAACAACTGACTTGTAAAGGAAAATATTTTGTTCTACTAACTTGATTTGATATTCTTCTGAAGGAAATTTTTTTGTCACCTGAGTTTGATATGAACTTTTGATGGAAATTGTGGGATTGTCTGCCAGTAGGAATTGGAAGTGAGTAAATAGTTAATATACTCGATCATACTTCAGGATTTGCCAAGCACTGCTTCAGTTGTAAATACTATTGTAGCATGTACTGTATTATATACAGTTATACACTAATAATGTTATGGAGATTATTGTAGCCATAGTAGCAAGGTTTGTCGTACCGTACGAACCGGATGGATAGTGCGGAACATACTGTACCGAACCAAGCAGTACGGAATGTATCGTTCCATACCGGTTTAGTACTGATACACGATACGGGGTCATACCAACGCTCGATATTGCCAAACTAGCCCCATACTGTATCATACCGACACAGTGATAATGTGGCACCGGTACAATACCCAGTACCGAGATGACGTACCTTGAGCCGTACTGTAGTAAACACTGTACCAGTGGATGCTTATCAATGACATAAAGAAGAAAAGTTGAGAGGTGCCCTCTCTATGTGCATAGATCTGCCAACAAAATAGCTCCACCACTCCTTTCATTTTTGATACACTCCAACATCCTTGCTCTTCTTGAGTTCTTAAAGGGATTATAGTCCTCTAATAAGGTCTTCTGCTCTTCTTGGCCTGCTCTATTCCTACCTCTAGGGTGCTTGATTGTTGGTCCATACAGGTTTGGACTCCTTGTGTTCCTTTTTAGTCCATTCAACCCTTTAGTAGGTGCCATGATTTGTTACGATGGCCACTCGCTCCAATCACAAATACAGGCATTACTTTTTAGTCCATGGCCACTCATCAGATCACAAATACTCAAATGCTCTTATTCTTGTGGGGACAGACCTTAACATCATTCAATTTGCTAACCAGCCTTGAATTTGCTAAGCTTCCATGTAAGTCGTCCTTTTCCAGTCCATGTACTTATTTATGCAGCAAGGGAGACCAGTTAATGGAACCATAATGGTTCATATTGCCACCGAAATCTTCTTACTAAAAGCTGCTCAGGAAAGACTGCAAATATGAAGTTTACCACACCATAAGTCTTTGAAAACAAAACTTTATTTTGTCAACCAACCAAAGATCTTATTCCACTCTCACAATTTTATGCACAAAATAAATAATCAGTAAGAGGATGTGGCCAGAAATTTTGCCAGAATTATGTTTCTTTTGTTCATCATATTCATCAAGTGATCTCATTATACTATTGAAAAGTTTCTTCAATTTTTTATTCTAGTTATGATAAACTGAGTTTTTGCCACCAGAACCCCTCGAAAGGTAGCTTGATGAAGAAAATCAGATGTATAATTTTACCTTTCTATTGGCCTGCAAATCATGATAAGCTAGCTAAATGTTTGGCCGAGTCAATCAATGCTAGGACATCAAAAAACAAGTTTGGCGAGTTCAGCTCAAAGGTTGGCCAGTATTTCTTATGCAAAAGAATGAAGAAATAATAGGAATTTTCAGAATGACAGTATATGCATTTAACTCTGTCACCTAGCTCAATGTTCGATTCACGCTGGCTATAAGCATATGCCTATCTATAAAAGCCACATCTTTACAGTTTTTGCTTTGTTATATATTGACTCCTTTCAAGTGATACAACCTGTCAGCTGACTATCCTGGTATAATACAGGATCCTGCTACTCTATTGATTTGCGTGATAAGCATGTATGTGTGGAAAACTCAATGAGGCACAATTGCTCCATCTGTTATGAGGTCTATATCTTTAAAATGCTTCCCCTGTCTTATGAATTTTTTGATCTCCTGATGCTAACTGTTATCCTGCAGTATCTTTTTGATTCCTTGAAAGTAACAACGGTTCTGAAGTGTGGACATACAATGCATTCACAATGTTTTCATGAGATGCTAAAGCATGATAAGTAATCCTTGATGCCATTTGACGTCTAATTTCACTTTGGCATTTTGTTTCTGAATTTAGCATTTCTATATGCAATTATCATCCTTATTCTTTTCACTTAATCATGGCATGCAGATACTCATGTCCAATATGCTCCAAGACAGTGGCTGACATGTCAAGAGCTTGGAGGAAATTAGATGAGGAGGTAAGAATAAACTAAACTATTGTGCATATCTATATGGCATCCATTTTGCTCCTGTTATATATCACTTGAAGTTGCTGTCATAGACCATTTTTTAAATATTTAATAAAACACATTTTGATATTTTAGATTTTTAAGGAGATCTTAGATCTTTCCATTCCAAAAACCAAAAGGATATCTTAGATTAAGAAAATCTACAAATTTATGATTTAGACCCAGATTTGCTCTGTTTCAATTTGAACTTTAATGCCTAGATAGTTTGGTGCTCAATACTGCCCACTTATCCTTCTCTTTTTATTGCTTGTTGCTTTCTAAATGTTTATTTTTCTATCTACCATTTACATATCACTCTTCAATTTATTTTGATATACATAACATTTTATAGATATCTTATTCTCTCTAGTAGTTTCTTCCTTGGATAGTCAATGTAAGCTAAACTGGTTTGCTGGCTTTATTTCAACAAACTTAAATGAAATCATATCTCCTAGTTTAATTCTAATATACTCAATTAATTTCTCCATTTTCATCCTTCATGGTTTAAAATAGAGTTGATTTCAGGTTTTGGCAGTAATTGCCAGCAAACCATAGTTTTTTGACTTTTCTTAGAACCCCACTTGTAAGTTGCAAAGATTATAGCTTGACAATATGCATATCAATAGGATTTGTCTCATTAACTATTTCGCATCATGTGATATAAACAATAGCAGTATATGGAGATATAATTATGGAAAATAGCAGTATATTATCTACTAAATTTTGGTTATGGACATATGGTTAGACGATACATGATTATGAAGATTTTCTCCCCAGATAAAGTGCATCAACTTGCCTGAAAATTGGCAATACTTGTTAGAATGCAAGTATTTCTGACTAAATTTTCAGAAGATGTAAGAGCTGTGATAGGGAGTTTGCAATAAACACATGAATAAATTTAAACTGCATCTATGTTTTTTCGGTAAAGCATCAATTTACAATCTTGTATATATCAAAGAAGTCTAGCTTTTCTCTTGATCTAGTTACCTACCATCTCCCTCCCTCCTCTCTCTCTCTCTCTCTCTCTCTCTCTCTCCCACCCACACACACACACACACACACATGCATGCATGCACTCATGCAAGCACACATACAAGCGCACATGCATTGTTAGTTAATTTCAACCAAATCAGCGTGCAACTAATTGTCTACTTTTGCAGACTGAAGCAACCGTCATGCCTGAGAATTATCGGTTCAAGAAGGTCCTTGCTTTCATTTTTCCTTTATCTGTTATTTTTTTCCTAGGTGTCTACAGGGTTTTCTTAATTGATAGACATGGCCTTCTTATAATCTTAAACATGGATTCAGAACAATTATAATGCTTTTGGCAAGTAGGTTTAACACAATGGTCCCAATCAATCACACATTTTTTAGAAAAATAATATGTCGTTGAGTTTTTTGTAAACCCTTCAATTCTTCAAAAAAAAGTTAATATGCCTTGTACAATGATTCAATCTATTTTGTCAACATCGATCTTAGTTACCTCCACATTGTTCTTTCTTGAGGTTCTGATTATCTTGCCAAGTTCAATGATGAAATAACTCTGGAAGAACTGGTAAGTTCTGATTCAACTCTGTGCATGGCATTGATCCCTTGCCCATCAATTAGGACGAGTTTCACAAAAAATAGTAAGATTAGGATATTTCTGGCCATCAAAACTTACAAGAAACAGGTCTACTAATTTAGCAGTTTGTCTTAGTGGCATGTTTGCCTGATGAGTGTAGCGGAAATAGGTCAGTGCAAGTATGAATCTGACATGACAATCCTATTGATCTTTACTCAGGACCCAGTTGAAACTGATTCAACTACTTAATTAGATAGAAGCAAATTAAAGTAGATGGCTGCCGATAAGGTCCTAGCCAGGCACTTGGGCTAGAAACCATCATCTCTGAGCTCTGCAGGTCTCATGGTCCGTAGATTTGGCAAAATTTATCTATATCCAGACCCTCCAGATGGAGCTTAATTCTGAAATTTGGTCATGAAGTCTTGCTTCCCTTTGGTTATTATATTTTCATGATTTCCACAGCAAGAAGCCTAAACATTTGTTGGTTTTATAGGTGTGGATCCTCTGCAATGACTGCAACGATACGACGGAAGTCTTCTTTCACGTTATTGGCCAGAAGTGCAGTCACTGCGATTCATACAACACTCGTGTAGTTGCTCCCCCAGTGCTTCCTCGGTGATTGGATTTGGTTTCTTAAAACATCTGTATTCATGGGCAGCTGGAACACCTTTGCATGTACTCCTTCAACAGACCTTGTGCTGTTGTCAAGAAAAAGCTGGTTCTTAATATGTTATTAGACTTGCTGTAGTTGTGTTATTTCTTCAGATATTTTGTTGTGCTGATTTTTATATGTCTTAGTGTGACCCAAATGGATCGACCAGTGAATCCAATAATTTCCTGTATATTGAAATCTTCCTGGTTCATTCTAAGAGAATTCATGTTCCATAATAGTCTTTTTTTTTTTTTTTTGGTCGCAAGATTGCCAGTGTTCTTTGAGAAGAGTGAAGCTAAGGTTGCAAGCCGGGCCGCCGTGTTCTACTTGAGGTTGAAGCTAGTTTTGGGTGGGTTCGGCTAGGCTAGATATGGACCAGTTGTGGCCCTAATGTTTTCATGAACTATGTTTGGAGAGCTTTTGAACATTATTTGGCCCAGGTTAGGTCAAAGTCATATTGCTCTAGTCCTCAGCCCAACCCCAAGAGCCCCATTTGGATACCAAGTCATCTTGGGGAAGGCCACTTGTACAAGCCCATCCAAAGTTTAGGTTGGGTATGCATTGGGCGAGAGTTCAGGGTTCTAACCACCTTTACATCCAAAGTTCAACACATTTGCATCCAAAGTTCAAAGTGTTTTAGCTTCTAACCAAGGTCAGAAGTTCAATTCCTTCCTAAAATATTTATTGATTAATATTTTTAATAAAGACAATAAAAACATGTTTATTAGTAGCACAGTCTAGCTCAGGCTGCAAATAGGCCGGTTAAGTTGGAGCATTCTCAATCTTGACAAGATTTGATTTCATATTCGGATCATAATTTTAGACTCAAACCCGAACCATTAGCTAACTGAGTCGGGGTCAAGTATAACACGATCCTAACCTAAGATACTCAAATTCAGGTTGGAACTGAATAGGATTGGGTTTATAATTTGAGTCATGTAGTTATTCTTTTTAGATCTAAAATATAGCAATTGATAATTAAATATTAAATTACTAATATATTTAATCAAAACTAAAAACCTTAAATTTTATTTTTTATTCGAAACTTATATTTATTTTAGATAAGAAACGAGCACAACAAACAATTATAAATATTTCAATATAATTAAGTGAAAAATAGATGAGAGGAGATGTGGTTGCTAAGATGAAAAAAAGATGAGTTAGTTTCAATGGGAGTTCATTTAGGAAAGGTATTTGCAATAAAAAGAAGGAGATTTAGATGATTTAAGTTTTTGGATTGGGCAGAGGCAGGGTAGGATTGGATTCGGCTTAGGTTGGGGCTCTATTTTTATTGACCCAAAGTAGATTGGAATGATATGTGGGCTGTCGGGTCTGGTCAGATTTGAGATACAAGACCTAAAATCTACCCCGATTTTAGATCGGGTCCAGTTTCTGATCCAATCCAACCCATAAGTCTCCAGGTTGGGTCTAATAGGGTTGGGACCGGGTCGGGTCAGGGCTCGTCCTGACCCATTTGCAGCCCTAATTCCAAAGTGGAAGCTTAAGTGTTTTCCCAGTCCTCAATTACCTGGCGGCCGCCGCTCTGCTCCCCATGGCTCAGACGGTGCTCCGGCGAGGTTTGGCGCTGCCGCTCGCTGACATGGATCCGGAGCCCAAGGAGGAGGCGAACGAGAAGTGATCCTCCGTGCTTCTCTCTTTAGCGGCAAAAATTGGAGGCCTTAGGGCAAGGTGGAATCGACCGGAAGCTTTCTCCCCGTACTCGCTTTTTACCATGCTTCCGGTTGCTTCTTGTAAACATTTGCTAATATTCGGAGGTGTATATATGATTTTTTTTTCACAAGAAATCGTTTTTTTTTTTAATTTCTTGCGTTGGAAATTTATTAGTGATGCGTCCGAGTTCATCTTGCTTGATTCTATGTTGATTTATTAATCTCTAGAAAAAATTAACAATTTCTTGCACAACAGAACAATCCACACTACTAGATCTTTGCCGACGCTTGCTTGAAATGTTCTGATGCTAGCCTTCTCATATATTATTTTTCGTTAAATAGTTTGTGAGTATGGAGAGAGTTTCATCTAGAGACACGATTATAGATATCTATCTATGCGTCCAAAGGTTGCTTGTAATAATCAAGTTGGTCATTAATCAACTCTGTTTTGTTAGGTGGCATAAACATCATTTGTATGATGTCCCATTAATTCAAGAAACGCCGAGCGACGAATACATTATAGTGATGTTATGTTTGAAGCTATTGCTAGGTTCTGATCTTGTTCCCGCCTTAGTAAAAGAACCCATGATGAGCTTTAAGCAGAATAGAGGGAACTATGATTCATCTTCTCTGCCTTATACTCCTTGCCGTGCTGATCTATGCATTTGGGAACCTTCTTGTTTTGAGATGATCAGATAACTAGTAGAACAATCTTGATTTTATTTAACTCCATATATTTTTCAATCAGGATGCTCTATGGAATTTGGTATCTGCCTAATGTCCTTGAAAGATAAAAATACAATGTTTGAAGGTTTCCTAGACTTATTACATGTAAGCAATCTTGTTAAAGAAGTGGAGACTATGCGAAAGCGATGTTCGTTTTAGTAAACTTTCTTGCAGTCCCTCACATAAAATACATTTAAAGACATGAAAACATAACAACTGCATGCATTTTGCTGTTGTCTACCCCTATAGAACAAATTGAGTTGGATAATTTTATTTTATTTTTTTAATCTGAATCCTCAAATGTATGGCATGCTATACTGATCTGTATCAATGCATATCGCACATATAATATCGTACCAATGCATGATATGGGGGTGTAGCAAGTTAGGTATGCCGAACCAACTCTCGTACTGGGCATATTGACCCCACACCAAGATGGTACTGGTATGAGATCCTATACCAAGATCGCAAACCTTGCTTATATATTTTTATCTAAAATACGAGATAACGATTATTGTAGTGAGTTCCTAGGATTTCATTTGAGATTTGTCTATGTTTTGTTGGGGGGTTTTAATACAGAGTTGATTTTCCATTTTGTTCTTCATATCAATGTCAATTTATTTCAAGCATTTACCTATGTTATCTCATCATTGACTTTGATATGGGTAAGAAATTTACTCTCTGTTTGTATTATAGGTGAAGGCTCCCCTCACCGCCCCCCCCCCCCCCCCCCCCCCCAAAAAAAAAAAAAAGTGTTTGGAATTTAATCCTATCTCTTTTACAGTGCGGTATGCCTTCAGTTTTATGTTTGTGCTGGTGGATCTATATGTGTTTATTTTGGATAACAATAACATTTGCTTGTTTGATCAAATTGTGCTTTTCATGGTTGTTGCCTTTGATGATAGACACAGGCATGAGCCCCAACAACATTTGCGCACCAGGTTTTACTATTGCCTGGGTTGTGGTTGGCAAGGATGAATGTGCCATAATGCTAATCTGAGGCCTCACTTTCTAATCAGTATATTTGAGATCACTTTGCTTTATTCTTTATATTGCTGTTCTTTTCTGAACTTTCTTTAAAAAAAAAATGAAAAAAGGGAGAAGAGTTTGCAGGTCCTTGGATGACCTTTTTGATTCAATCGTGATATCCTTTATTCCCTTGCTAACATTTTCTTTCCTAAACCCCTAAGCAATGATGCATTGCTCAGTAATATTATGGAGAACTATTTGAAATGTTTGAATTTCTACTGATATTTCTTGATATGGTTGTCTTTTTAAATTTTTGCTTTGGGGATCATTTTCATCTTTGATCATTTATGTCACCTAAAGTAAATTTTTGTTTCCTTCTCAGCAAAGAGTCATTTCCTTCATTTCAGAAGCCATATTTGTTGAACTATTTACATATGTCATTTCAACAATCACCAGAAGTGCTACCAAGGATACCTTTCAAATGTTGTGATACTATACCATTTTTTTTATATCTTTTCTAGCACTTTTTTCTTCCATGTTTTGTCTGAAGTTGTGATTTCTACTATTTATTTTAGGCGAGCTTATTACTTTTTACCGATATAGTCGCATTCCTCATGATGCTCATGGTTGATTAGATGACAACATAATCTGCTTAATGCCCTTTTGAGATGAAAATACAATTTTTGAAGGTTTCCTAGACCAATTTCCTAGGCCAAGTACATGTAAGCAGTTTTGCTAAAGAAGTGGAGACTACGTGAAAGAGATAATACAGTTCATATTAGAAAACATTGTTGCAGTCCCTCACATAAAATAAAATAGCCATATCTTTTAAAGACATGAAAATATAACAACTGCATGCATATAGCTGCTATCTACCCCTTCAGAACAAATTGAGTTAGACAAATTTTATTTTATTTATTGTTTTTCAAATCTGAATAATGATATGTGTTTTATCTCGAAATCCGATATAATGATTATTGTAGTGAGTTCGTAGATTTTCACTTGAGATGTGTCTATCCTTATTTTAAGATTATTAATACCAAGCTGGTCTTCCATTTTGTTCTTCACATGGTTGATTTATTTCAAGCATTTAGATGAGTTATCTCATCAGTGACTTTTATATGGGTAAGAAATTAGCTCTTCATTTGTATTATAGGTGAAGGCTTTTTCCCCCCCGAAGTGTTTGGAATTTAATCCTATCTCTTTTACAATGCAGTATGCCTTCAGTTTTATGTTTGTGCTAGTGGGTTTATGTGTTTATTTTGAATAAAAATAACATTAGCTTGTTTGATCAAATTGTGCTTTTCATGGATTTTGCCTTTGATGATAGACATAGGCATGAGCCCCAACAACATTTGCGCTCCGGGTTTTACTATTGCCTGGGTTGTTGTTGGCAAGGATGAATGTGCCATAATGCTAATCTGAGGCCTCAATTTCTAATCTGTATAATTGAGATGACTTGGCTTTATTCTTTATATTGCTTGTTATTTTTTGAAGAAAGGGAGAAAAGTTTGCAGGTCCTTGGTAACATTTTTGATTCCATTATGATATCCTTTATCCATTTGCTAACATTTTTTATCCTAAACACCTGAGCCATGAAGCAATGTTCAGTAATATTTTGGAGAACTATTTGAAATGTTTGAATCTATACTGCTATTGCTTGATGTGGTTGTCTTTTTAAATTTTTTGCTTTGGGAATCACTTTCATCTTTGATCATTGATGTCACCTAAGTATATTTTTGTTTCCTTTTTCTGCAAAGAGTCATTTCGTTTATTTCAAGAGTCATATTTGTTGAACTATTTACATATGTCAGGTTACATTATCTGATTGACTAAATGGGTTAAGGTCAAATTTGATACCCCTATACTATACTATGTACTAAAGTAGTACAAATTACAATTCATGTTATATTTTATTGTATTATACTTTTCAAGACTATGCATAGTATCCTAACTACATCATACTATATAATTTATACACAGTTGTAGGTCGACTAATCACTAGCTGAGGTCTCATCTATAATTTATTTTGTGAATGCTCAGAAAGTAGGAAATCTGTAGTACACATAAAGCTGAAAACCATGTCAAACCTTGAGTACACATGAAGTGAAAATAGACCAGCCAGGACTCGCACAAGCTAGCCACGTTCATCAGTAGCAAATATATTTAAATTTTGTAATTATATGTCTTGTGATTTGAGCAGCATAGATATAGTAGTGCTTTTAGCTAGTCCAGTATCAGTGGCTTTGTAACATATCCTGGCTTGTGATTTTTTACCCAGGATATGGTATTAATAATGAGGAAAATGAGGTTTCCTTCTTTCCTTAAGAGGTGTTGGGCGGTAAAGCTAGAGGTTTATTAAAAACTAAAGGCAGTAAAGTGGAAGAATTGGGACATTAAATACCTATAGGGAGAGTGGCAAAGAGCCTGGCAGTGCAAAATATAATGTTGATGCTGGTCATGTAACTGGCATGCTGTGCAAAACTGATTGGATTCCTCACCAGTCCTGCTATCAGTTGTTGGCTATGTATGTTGAAAGTCAACGTCATGCTTGAAATTTGAGATGCTGCTTGTTCTACAAAGCTACTCTAGGTGTTGCTTACCTGCATAACAATAAATACATACAGATTTGTAACTCCTACAATTCAAAGTTTTGAACAGCATGTTAAAGCTTTTAGATCGAGACTATTTTGGTCGGATAGCCAGTGAGGCTTTGACGTGCTTGGTCCTGCACCTCATGTGGTCCCTTTAATTCAATAAAAGGTTGTTACGATTGGACTCATCAACTAACATTCTTCTATTAATCTATTAAGCTGCTAAGAGGTTACTGGTGATTACATGTCCTCAGTCACTATATGGTGGTTTGATGGGAGGGAAAAAACTTACTACCATCCACCATCCTTTTGATACAAGTGATCACAGACTGCGGAATCTTTTAAGCTCAAAGTTCCTAGTATGTAATCTTTCACCTTCAAATAAAAAAATAATGCTGCATATAGTGTGACAAAGTCATTAGTCTGAAAGATTTCTCTGTAAAGTGTGTAGTTACTCTGAAATATCCAGGGCTTTCTTATGTGTCGTCTTCTACTATTGGGTTTGGAGATGTTGGCTTCGACTACAACTACTTTTCTACATAAGTTCTGGGAGTTTGACATTTTGTCATGTTGGACTGCTAGTTTACTACAATTGCTTTATAGTTAAGCATGCAATCTTAATAAAGCAAAAGAAAAATGTGAGTATTATGGGAGATAGGTCTGAAGGTCGACACAATAATAAAGCAAAATAGAAAGAATTTGAGATTAGATTTCTTGTTGTGACAGTAGTGGATAGGTCCAACTTGTAATTTAGTTTGAAACACAATGATTCCAGCTCGGATCTTGTTAATTTTTTGCCTTAATGCGTATGTCGACATCTATTTCTGCATTTCTATTGCACCATACATGTTACTGTCATGCTACCAATCAATGATATAAACTTTGTTGAATAGTAGTTGGTGACGGGCAGCTGGGATTTGGTTGTTGTAGAATGGTAGGGTAATGCATAGGCCTGTTGCAGTTAGCTAGCAAGTTAGATAAGCTGATCTGCTCGACTCCTCAGCTTTATAAATTCGCTCAGGGCAGAGCAGCCTCAAAGCTATACATCATCACCCTTCCTTGTTTGCCTGCCTTCTTCCTTTGTGGGGTTTTTTTTTTTTTTGTGGTAGAAGATCAAGATGAGACCTGGTGGTCCAGGAGGACCTGGTGGTCCAGGAGGACCTGGCTGGCTTCCTCTGCCTGGGGGCCCTCCAGGTTGGGGCCCTGGACCCGGAGGACCGTTCGGGGGACCTGGCTGTTGTGGCCTCCTAGGCTCATGGTGAGTTATGTCAGTAACTTATAATCCGAGGTATACAAAGATGGGTTAGGAATTATTCATGCAAAGTCATTCAGGAAAAAATCACTTCAGGTTCTTTACATCTCCTGTCTTTGTTATTCCCCTCTAAAACTTCTCCTGCATTTAGATTTCAGTAAAGCATGGTTTTTTTAAAAAAAGAAATTACTTATCTCAATTTTTTGTTTTTATTATATGGACATCATTTGGCAGTAGAAACATGGTTTATGTGATTGGCATTTAGTGTTGGACTTGGCCATCGGTGTAGAGCTATCTCGTAATATTATGACTTCTATGGATTGTTATTTCTAAAATTTTTCCATGCAGGCCTAGGAGGATGTCCTGCTGTGAAGCTAACATGTTTTTTTCTTTGGCAGCTTTTACTTCCTTTGCTGTTGCTGCTTGCTTCAAGAGTGCTGTGGGCCCTTGTTCGGTGGGCGTCCAGGCCCCCCTGGACCACCCTTTTAGTCTAAGCTGTCCAACCAGATAGAAGGCACACAGACAAAGAAATAATTAGATGTAGACAGTGAACTGCTTAGAGCTATCTATGTACTTGATCCTATTTGGACCACTGTCTTATTTTGGTATCCCTCATCCTGAATGGTATGCCGTAGTCTACTGCCATGTAGATTGTCTCATGTCAGATTAGCTGTCATGAATGAAAGAAATCCAACCTTTGTTGGGGAGCTTTTGCTTCCTTCTCAATAATATTGGAAGGTTCATCGTTTGACATCTGAACTTCTTGGTATTTTTTGCAGTCTGTCCTTTATGATTGAGTTTTATACGTTTCGAGTTCAGGATGGACCATTGGAGGACAAATGCGAGAGAGGGGGGAGGAATACTTGCCTTCATGTTTGCCTTGTTGAGTTTACAAAACTTTGAGATCATTTTGGCCTTTTGAAAAACAAATCACTGCTAGAGGAGGTAAGATAATGCAACTTTTGGTTCAACCTCGCCTTTCGGAAGGCAAATCATTAATCTGCAATCAAAGGGTATATTATCATCACTGAACGGTGTCTTTGCTCTAATCCTCATCACATGTATCGTTTTTGCTGTAATCTGCAGTCAAAGGATACATTAGCTATTTCCTTTGCATATGTTTAAAAGATCGTTGGGTTGGGATAGACCTATGTTATTCTCGCTAATCAGACATCTCAAGTTACTAAAAAATGTAGTAGAAAATTGGTAGACAATTATCTCACTCTAAGACTTGAGCTCACTAAGGTTGTTGCCTAAAGACACCTTTGACATCTGGTGTGTCAGAGAGTGTTTAAAAGACCGTTGGGTTGTGATATCTCAAGTGACTAGAATCGTATTTGAAAATCAGTAGATAAATATCTCACTCTAAGACTTAAAGCTCACTAAAGTTGTCTAAAGACACCTTTGATATATAGTGTATCAGAAAGAGTACCTTTGATGTATCTTCGATATATGAAGGCAGAAAAGATGCTTTTTGATTCTCATCTATCTCTACTACAATGGCCTAACAGAAGATATACATCTGCTTTCCTGGTCATCACATTTGCCAATGAAAAAGCATCACAACTCACAAGGAATGCAGCAAAATATTTACAAAATCAAGAAGAAAGACAAGGGATTCATTTATCTATTTAATGGAAATAGATGCACATGAGCCTAACTGCAGGCAACAGCTGACGACGAAGGAGAATTAGGTTCAAGGGTATAAGGGAAAATCCTTATCAAAGGCATGTAAAGAAGTATTGATAACAACAGAAGCAATTCCAATATATGTAGGAGTTGTTTTCTTTTATCAAAGAAGCTACGTGAAGAACTTAGACCTCTAATGGGGAGGTTTTTGTGGGGACCTAAACATAATGAGAGGAAGATCCATTAAGCAAGCTGGAAGAAGCTTTTCGTACTAGAGAGAGGAGAGACGAGCTTCAAAGAATTACGGCCTTCTAGCAAAGCTCTACTGGCAAAGCATGGAGGCTGGTGCAGAATTCTAATTGTCTGTTTTCAAGTATATAAAGTAATATATTTTTCTTTCTGTTCTTCCTTTTTTTTCTTTTTTTTTTGCTGAAAGAAAAGGGGAAGGGGGAAGGAAGCGACAAGCTCACTCCCGCGTAGCAGCCCCCACTGGGCTCCCATCCCGTCAAGAGAATGTTCGATGCGGGTAGAAATGACCGTGTATTGGGCACCCCGGCCGGTTTTATTCATACCCTTCTCATCCATAGGCTCGGCTCGGTTACCCCTCTGGGCTCCGACACGAATACCACGTGTGAGTACGTCGCATCTGGCACCACCGAGGCTACTAGCAGAGCGATACGCCCTTCCAGACCCCATGTCCTAGCAGGGAGCATCCGGTCTCTATAATTTAATCGATGCTCGTGCGTTTCGAACTCGAAACCACTTGGTTGGAAGTAAAGCCACGCTCCCACTGGGCTACCACCTCAGTGGCCTTTCTGTTCTTTCTTAGGAATTGGTCTGGGATATAATCTTTCTATATTCATGGAGAAGCATGGAAATAAAATCGGCACTAGAAGCAGGATTGAGATGGTGGATTGGGAATGGAGAAGAAAGTCAGAACATGATTATAGGGTAGATGGTTACATGCGAAGACCATTTGTAAAGTGGTGTCATATATTGAGTTTCTGATTCCAGCTAGTACAGTGAGTGATTTGATATATAGGGATAGAAAGTGTTAGAAGGAGAACATTATAAATGACATTTCCTTGTCCATGAAGCATATAGAGCATCCTCCAAATTCCTATTAGTGAAAAATGCCACATGATCATTTGGTGAGGCATTCCATAAAAGATGGAATTCTCAGAATTAAAAGTGCTTACCACTTTATAATAGAGCAGAAAGAGAGAGAGGAAATAAAAGCAATTCTAGATGTCCTACTAAGGGGGAGGAAATGGCTTCAAGTTCTTATCATGGTGTAATTTTTGGGATCTGTATAGACAAGAAAAAGTAAAAAAAACTTTGATGTGGAATGCTCTTGAAAAACATAATCCCAACAAAAGCCAGCTTAAGTAAGAAGCAAATTAAATTGAAACATGATTTGTGGGAATAATGTAGGGAAAATACAGAGGATGGAGTGCACTATCTAAAATATTATTGGTTTGTGCGACGAGTTTGGAGCGTTGCTTTTCTGTAATTCAGAACTAATGCATCCAAAGTAGATATCGTGTGGGCACAAGAGATTTTTTATAAGATGAGCAAGAGAAGGATTGAATGTATTTGCTATGATTGCTTGGACAATTTGGAAATATGAAGCAATTCGTAGAGCATGCTAATTATTGGAAAAATTTCAAAGATCCAAGAAGGTAATAATACAACAAAGATTCACAAGAAAATGGAAACCACCACTAGATCAACATTATAAAATTAGTGTTGATGGTGCATTATTCCAAGGAGGAAAGTTTGGGAATCAGAGATAAAATAGGAGCATTGATTGTAGCAAGGTCACAAAAAAATGATCCCAATAACAATGTTCGCAACTAAGCAAGGCCTGCAAATTGGCTTGAATTAAGATTTATAATGTTGTCATTGAAAGGAGCTTCAATTAGTGTAATGAAATCACCGAGCATCTAAAACCAAGACTTCTCTGATGCAAGTTTGATTTTGGAGGATGTAGAAAATTATTAGCAAAGCTTTCAAGAAGTGCATGCTCAGCTATATCAAAACACTGGGGAATGAGATGGCACATATATTGGCAAAGTATGCAAGTCACATTGAAGAATATGAAGTTTTGGATTCAAAAACTCCAAATTCTATTACAAATATTTTGTACAAGGATGTAGCAAGTTGTCTTGCTTAATAAATCATCTCCATCTTTTATATCCAAAAAAGTCTTACTTCATGATATAGTTTTGAAGAGCTAAAAATTCAGTGGAAATTTTCTTTTATTCTTTACATATGGTAATTTGTATATTATACTGTAAGTCTATTTCCAACTTGACCAAGATCGAAATTAAAAACATTTTGAGCCTAAGATCTAAACTTATAAATCACGAACCACTTAATAGATTTGGATTAAGTTTGTCTACTATTATATTTGATTTTGATCATAACCAAGCAAAACTTGGAACTTTCATCCAATTTCATTTTGTCATATTAAACCAAGTTGATCTTAGTCCATTTAAATCGAGTCCAATTCAACGAGATTTATATCCAATCCAACTTGTGGTCAAATCTCAATTTAGAACTATGTTAACTCAGATGGGGATTTGGAACTTTTTTGTTATTTTACCATTTGTATGTGTTTATCTATTTTTTTTTCTTAAATGAACTACATTAGTTCGTTGATTTGGTTACCTTTTTAGTTAACATAACAAAATTTCATAAGTATCATATACATATTAACCTTTTTTATGTTTTAGCATACTTTAATTTATAATAAAGTTTTGATATTTTCAACAAAACGATATTCGCTAATGTATTCAAAGCATTCATTTATTTTTCAATATTTATTCTAACCGCTAGAATAGTCGGTACTTTTGTTGTCATTGGAGAATTTTTTTAGTTTTATTCAATAAAACTTTATATGTCAATAGTTCAATATTAGTTCAATTTTTATTTCTAGTTTTTATTTTATCTAAATTTTATTTTCTACAAATTAATAATAAAATTTCTTTTTATTACCTCATAATGGCATTATACTAATAGTTATTTCACATATCTCCATTCCTCTAGGTAATCCTAGTTACTTGCGCTCAATTAGCTAACCTTGTTCCCAAGTCAATACTATCTAATGTTTAAAATAACAGCCATTATAACGTTATAATGGTCCTTATAAATTATTACCTTATTTCAAAAATATGGATAATAAGGAAGAAATACAATCACCACTTTAATGGATAATTTAGTGTTATGACAATATATTATGAGAAAATAATTAATATTTTTTGTATTTTGCATTTATGCAATTTATTTACAAAAAATATTTTACAATAGTCAAAATTTTGTACAAATTTTTCTCTACAAGAGTTTATCACTACCAGAAAACACACGTATAGTGACAAGGATTCCTGTCACTATATAGTATTTCCGGTTACTAATACGAAACTTGTGACCGGAGCTTCCGTCACTGAATTAGTTACAAAAACATGCGTCACTAAATTCTCAGTGACAGCAGCGATTTCCGTCACTAAACTCCATGACAGAACCGCCGTCACTAAGCCGTTACAAATCTAAGAATTAAATATTTAAGAAATTACGTATTTTCCGTCACTAACCAGTCATTGAGTTAGTGACGAAGGTAACTTGGTCATTGATTTTGTCACAGAATTCGGTCACAAGTTTGGTCACTGATCTGTCACAACCTTCAGTGACAGATTTAGTCGTCATAAATATGGTCACAAATGTTGTCACTAAATTTGTCATTAATCCCGTCACTGACCTAGTGACAAGAGTACCGTCACTAATTTGTCACAACGCACTGAGCAAAATCAATTTTTAGTAACCAAAATCATGTTACTAAGTTTATGGCTGCTTGTCACAATACTTGGTAAACAATTCAGTAACTAAATTTGGTCACTAATCACATTCCAATAGCCTGGTACATTTGGTACATTGATTGGCTCATAATAATAATAATAATAATAATATCATTAATAGCAAAGGCATTCAACATTATGCAAAAGGCATTTAATATGTCATTCAAAATAGGCATCAATATGTCCTAAATCCATCAAAATCAAAGTCCAAAAGTATGTCATAGAGATCAACAGAGATTTCATTCCTCCTAGGAATGCAAAGACCTATCATCTAAGGCAAAAGCAATCATAATGAAGCATAATCAGTAAAACCAGAATCACCATTACTCCTCTGATCTGCCTGCATACCTTGGTCCAAAGCCAATCTCTTCTCTCATCTTTTGAAGAACCTCCTCTTGCCATTTTTTCTTTTCGTGCTCAAGAATACCTAGAAGGTCTTCATGCGTGTACAGCTCTGGAGCTTGACTTGTAGAGGTAGAACAGGATGATGATTACCCAATAATTCCAGTGAGATCCTCCAGGGGACTAAAGCCATAGACATGGCCATGAGTTGGGACACCAGTTGCCTCAAACCACAAGTCATAATCATGTGGTGGAGCATCTGAGATGGAGGCATCACCATATTTTTTGGAGTATTCAACTGAATACTTTGTCTGCCAGTTGATTTAAAAGAAGAGAAAAACATTATGGTGGATCAAACAAGAGATAAACATGAGCAAGCTCAATAATATTTATGAATTATAAAAAAATTATACTTACCATGATAGCTTCACTTCTCTTATCCATATATCCTCTCATGCCTTGCTTTGTCTTATGCATCCGACTAAAAGATTCAACTATTATTGGCTCCCCACCGAACTTTATTTTCTACAAAAGAGAAAAGAAAAAAATCATTAACATATAATGGGCTGATTTGAGATTATTGAATAATAATATCAAAATTATTATAAAAATCTAATTAAATAAAGATGTGTACCAGTCGTTTGTCATGATTGACAAATGCGATTGATCCTCCACAGTATTTAGTGATGCTACCATTCTTCATAGTGTTTCTATTTTTTTTGTTGGTTTCTGATTTCTTCTTCCATTCTGGGAAAATCCAAATGTCAATTAGCTTATTCCAATTTTCTCTAGAGATCCAATTAGGGGATTTATCACAGGCTCTATTTAAATCTTATTTTGATTCTACAAGCTTTTGGCTTTTGACCCTCCCTAATAAGGTTGTCAACCGTCGCTGACAATACTTGTTCCAAACTTGATACACATGATGCAATTTTCTTGAAAGAATTGTGTGTATCTCCTAACAATATATAGGTCTCAAGTAAATAGACTTACCTAAAAATATATAATATATTTATTAAATGAACAAGTATGTTAAAAATAACATAGTTTTTTTTATTACATGCTATTTTCTGCTATAATGTTACCATAATTATTTTTATTTTAATATTAAAAATTCAAAATTGTAAATGTTTTTGTTGACCATTACAAAGCCAGCATCAGTTTTTGGGTCACTATAACATTATAAAATTACTAAACATTATTTTTCTATTTTTTTATGACCGAGTTATGCCACTAAAATATCATCACAACCCAGATTTTTCTATATTTATATAGGGTGAAACTGCTTGAGGATGTTGAGAGACAGTAAGGAGTCAAAAAGAGAAAACTTGGGCTCTTTCTGACAAAGGTCGAGATTTCCCAAAAGAACAATTAATAGTAGCATGACATCCTTTCTTTGATAATGAAATGCAACCTGGAAATCTACTCCTTCAAACTAAAATTAATAAGATCGAAATTTTTTTTTCAATTTTCTCCAACATCTTATGTTTTATTTTGGAGAAATGTTCTCATATATAAAAACTTTATCAAATTGTTCCCATTTTATATGCTCTAGTGCATGCATATAATGGGATTCTAAAATTTTAAAGCATGCATTCAGCATTCTTTGATCATGCTAAAGTATTAGTTAGTTCATATATGTTTCATTTTCAGGAGGGTGATTTATAACAATTTGGCAGCAATTTTTTTAGCTTGACTAGATGCTACTGTATACATACATACATACATACATGCACATATACATACATACATACATACATGCACATATACATACATACATACATACATACATACATACATATATACATACATACATACATACATACATATATGTGTGTGTATACATACGTAGACAAACATGTGGACCTATTGCTTGGGCATAAGCATTATCAAAGAAAGGATGCCATTGCATTCTAACCAACATCTCAATTTTGGAATCATCACCAACCAAGATGACAGTTGCAATTGACTCGTCGTTTGTTGAGACAATGCCTCCATTCTCGCTCACAATAACCTTCACGTTTATTAGTGTGGTCGGTGCCAAATATTGTCGCTTCTTTTATAGAAATAATTTTATCCTGTGTGCTTTCCTTCATCCCTTTATAAAAGAAGCAACTGGGGCACCCTTTGTGCGAGCCTTCCAAACATCTGCTTAAAATTATCCTGAGATATGGCAGAATTAAGAGACTAAATCTTTTAATTAATTTTGATGAACTAATAAAAGATTCGGTCTCCTAGTTCTGTCATTTTTGTCTTCTTTACCCTATTTCTTTGAACTGTAGGCTCGTGGAGTCACCCTAGACCGTGAGTTTGATTTCCGTATCCATGTCGTCAACTGAAGATGGATATCGATGTGGATAAACACTGATATCCCATGCCAAAATGCTGCCTTCGTGGTTGAAAAACTTGCTGTATCAAATATTCCCGTTGCTGTACTTATAGACATCGTAATTATGGACTTTTCATCTATTTCATTAGTCACCTAAAAGTATTTCAAACATTAGGCTGTGGAGCCCGAAATCAGGCGCCAATTGTCGTGCTCACCTTCCAACTGGTACATTTTAAGACAACGTCATTACCTTTAAAGCTTCGTTCTTTTGGAGAAATGCTTTTTACTAAAACGACTCATTATCTGTGATTTCCATGCATTTTTCACACTTTTTTGTTTCATTTTTTAATTTATTTATTGATCATCCAGTGTCTCTTGTCAGCATATTTCCCCTAACTTCCTACACCGGTTTCCTGTAATTGCAACTGGCGCGCCTAACAGCAGCCATGCATAGAGAAACAGTGTCTCCGAGCATTTGGAAGCTCAGAGAACAAAGAATGTGGGAAGGCATTATTTTCAAAATTCTCTCCTCCAAGTCGTTCTCTGGGAGATCTGCCATGCCACGATCACTCCAGCCACAGCAGCTCTCCCATTGTGACGTTTTTATACGGAACACCTCACAAAGCGCAAGATAGGAAAGAATTCCTGTTTGCATAACATCCAGGAGGAAGAACCTCTCTGCCTCTAATCAAACAACAGCGGAGATATATGTATTTAAACATCTAATTTGTAGCTATATGAAATGCCGTTTTTCACCAAAAAAAAAAAAAAAAAAATTGTCAATCAGCATGATAACAATGAAACATGGGAAAGAAACAGAAGTTCACTCCTCATCAGTGCCCGAGCCTTCAGAACTCGAGTCTCCTTTGGCAACACCATTAGCCAATTTGCTCTTCTTATCCTTCCCATCATCCTCATCATCGCTGTACTCGCTCTCGTAATCGTCATAGTCCTCCTCCTCCTCCTCCTCCTCCTCTTCAATACCTTCATCTGCTGGCCCTTCCTCTGCCACATGGCCCCTAGTTCCTGCCCGGCTTCTCTTCAGAACTTTTAGCTTTACATTCGTCTTCCTATCACAACCTATCCATGAATCACACAAACAATAAGAGCTCAGATTATAGTTCCCTTCTGCAGGTGCCTGAAACTTGCCCATAATCAGCCTCGACCCATTCTTCACCTTCTCAACAGCTTCCCTCACAGCAGTGCTTATTTCTTTCACACCTACACCCAAACTCTCCTTTGTTTCTTGAATGGCCTTGGATGCAGCTGCAATGGCAGCAGCTTCATCTATGAAACTGACCTTTTGGGACATCCACACATCATTTGAGATGGGATCGGCAAGCAGCAACCAGAAGTTTTCCTCCTTGTGGAATGGGTAGTACGGGGTATGGGGGAGGGCGCCTATTAGACCATTCCCACGCCTTAGCGTTACCCAAGCATACATCGTGACAATGTCTCCCTCTTGTATACCTTCTTCCCCTTCAGTCTCACATGCGATCTCAACTGTGATTGAAGGGATCATCTCAAGTACAAGCTCTACATCATGTGCTTCGGCTGCAGAAAGCCCGGCAGCCTGAGTCAGCAGCTCAGCACGGCCCTCCACAGTCATGTCTCGTAGCTCCTGAAGCGTCCGCACTTTCTGTAGAAGATGCACAGAATCAAAAGTTAAGGATTCACCTGATAAATGACAGCAAATCACAGAGAACATGTGTTGAGAAAGTTGACAAAAGAACGCCCATAATCCATAACTAAGGAGACCACACAATTGTACATTCATCTAGAACAATAAGACTGCTTACAGGGAAGGATGGGAAGGTTTTCATTGAATCAGATTACAATTTCCAGATAGATACATAATGGTCACTAAGACTGTACATGGGAAGCTATATGGATGAAATTTGCTGCCCCAAGGATAATACTTTAGGGCAGGTAGTACATGGAAGGATTTGATTTTGTAGTTTGAAAACAAAACATCTTTATCACAGTGTTGAGTGCCTCGGATACATGCCCCAGAAGGAATATACAGCACATAATTAATGCTCAGAAATCAAAAGCTTCAAAATTTAATCTGGATATGACTGAAGTTGCCAGCAATAGAGAGGTCAGAATAAACATTACATTTGTTAAAGGTAAAATATGGGAAACAATCTCATGAAAGAATTTGAAAGGTCTAATATGCATTTGCAGTCTTGTTGGTGTGAGTCATTAACCGTATACCAATTCAACCAGCAAAGGAATCTACAGACCTATAAGCCAAAAAAAGATAAGGTTATCCACCTAGCTGATGAATACATCATACATAACTTAGAAGGGTAAGCTGAGTCCAGGAAGATTAGGAGATTGTGCAGGATGCTTAGAAGATGGAGCTAAATGTTGGATATGAGGAAAGAGAAATATAAAGCAGTTTCTAGGAATTATTGCAGTATCACAGATGAGTCATCCAGAGAAATAAACACTAATACATGAATGAAAGGTGCTATTGGGGAAGCTTCAGGAATCAAATTATATGTGTCAGTGGCTCTTGTAATGCAATAAATCCTCTCGAAATCAAGGAATAGGCAATGATACAAGGTCTAAGTCTGGTGGACGAGGATGGTGGTTAGAAACCAAGGTATACTGAACCGGCCGGTTCAGCCCGTACCGGACCGGTCCGGTCTCTAACCGGTCTGGTTCGGCCTTCAAAAACGGTTCCGGCCCCATAAGCAATACTAGTTGCATTCTCGAAACCGGATGGTTCCATCTAGTACGGTTACGAACTGATGCGAACCGGTCGGTTGCATCGGTTCGAAATTTTTTTGCCACAGCGCGCACGCATTGTCGCCTAATTGGCCGACGGCCTGTGCGCGTGCTCTGTGGCCTATTTGGCCGACAACGCGTGCACTATGGCCATTTTGGCGACAATGCGTATGCACGGTTGCCCCGTGCCAATGGCCACAGGGTGTGAATGTTCGGCTATAAATGAACAACACCACTTAGTTTTTCAAAAGAGAGTGTTCTATAAAATTGATTCAGCAGAGGCTAGAGGAAAAAAATTGATTCAGGCCACAGGCTATCAGAAGGAAGACCAAAGGCTAATTAAGGTATTCTTTCTTTCCCATATTTACAATAAATAAACATTTTTTTGAACTAGAAATTATTTATAACATAAAAATAAATAAAAAATTTAAAAAAATATCATCCTCGTAGGAATGGAGCCATCAAGAAAAACCAACCTCCTAGAGTGTGATATTGGCTGGGAGCATGGGCGAATGCTCGAGGGCCGGCACCAGTTTCAATGCAAATGGTGCCACAAAAGCTTCAAGGGAGGAGGGGTAACTAGAAAACATGAAAAAAACATAAAAAAACAACAAAATAACATTAGATTAGACTTAAATTCATAGAAAAAGACGGAAAAGAGAGAGAATTCAAAAAAAAGCGTGAAGAATCAGAAACCAGGCCGAACCGGTGGTACTGGTTCGGTACCGATTTGGTTCGGCCCGAAACGGTCTGGTAGTCGATCGGTACGCTTACCAGTACTGATTCGGCCTACCTTGTTAGAAACACTGTCTTAAAGCAGATTCATGACTCTGATTAATATGTTACAGAAGGGGCTCATGACAAAGAATAGAAACCTTTGTTCTTCTCTAATGTTCTTCAAGGCCAGCCATGTCTACAGCGAGGAGAATAAAGCAACAGACTAGTTAGCAGCTAAAGACTAACCTAGATCTCAGTCACAGCAATCCTATTCCAGCCGAGCTTCTGTTACTTATTCATGCTGATCTTTTTGGTTGCATTTTTGTTTGACATTGAGCCTCTGGCTTCCCACAATACCAAAGAAAAAAGAAACAAAAATAAAAAAATAAAAAGGTGCTCATGACAGAGAATAGGCACCTCATAAAGAGAATAAGCAAGTGGGAGGAACTGAGTAATACAACAATTTCACACAGTAGATTAGGCAAACTAGGTAAAGCATTGTTCAATTAGCCAAGTTATTAGGTGGAGCTTGTGCTAGGAATCAGGGTACTGAAATAGGTACTTATTACTAAACAAGGTCCGCAATCTCGGTACTAGGTACCATATCGGTAACTTATCCAGGTATGGTACAGTATGATACACATCTCTACCAAGATAGCTCTCTAACCATTTTTCTCAATTTTTATCTCGGTACGCTTCGGTATGGACCGGTACGCACCTCGATACGCCTCGGTATGGAACAGTACGAAACTTGTACTCATTTGAAGGTATGTTTTGTACCAGTTTTCTTCCAGTACGGTATAGTAATGCCCCATACTGGGTAGTAAGGGGCGGTACAGCAGACCATGGTACTAAGCTTTCTTTTTGAAGCTGGCATGAGATATATACTGATTTTTAAGATAACAAATTTTCCTTTCCAATGGAAGAACTAAGGCACTTGTTCTGAAATCTGAAAAGAAAGCAACTATGCTTTTCAGCGAGTTGTTTGACATGATGTTCACATTTCAACTAACAGACAGAGAAGTTGTTACACATTGAATGGTTAGTAAACAATTGTGGTCATGGATGGTTAATTAAATCTTAACCAACTCTTTTTTCAATTGTTAAATCGATAATATATAGAGAAGTTCGTATATAGAGCTCAGTTAAATTTTCAGTGAAGCTGCTAATGGTAACAAGGGTATTGTTGATATAATCTATTTTTTATATGATATTATTCAGAGGAGATCAGTTGTCACTTTTCTAAATTAAAAGAGTTCATTGCAATGTCCATTCCAAGATCATTACATGGAATGAACTTTGTCCTAAATATATTATGTACAAGAACACATCAAGATGCATCACAGTCTCTATAGCAATACATAGGAGAAATATTCTGTCTCAAAAGAAAATATGATAATTGATTGCTATCAGTCCATTGGACAAGTTAGCTTTGCCAAGACCAAAAATTAAGCTCTTTTGCATCATACAAGACTATAGACATGAACGCTAACAATAGCATTTCTCCATTCCAGGCCATTAAATTATCTATAATGATCACGAAATTATATACTTGTCAACATATTGGATCGATCTTAACTCTTCTGGAAGTGGGTATGGGAGTGAATGTGCAACGGAGTAGTGAAGGCAAGCTTTCAAAGACATTTGGAATAAGGAAATGCCTACAAACTGCCAACGGAATAGGGGTGGCAACTGGTTGGGTTCTGCTCAGGTTTGGCCATATCCATCCAAAAGCCAAAGTCCATATGTTAGACCCAAACCCAATTTATAATCCTACATCCATATCCACTATTGGACAAAAACTTACTTGGGAGATAATAAATGCATGCAAGCTATTATGACAAATTATAGAACTGTTTTGTTAAGTTAATCCACCAAAAGTATTACCTTGTGAACGGTGCATCATTTACATCATGTAGTGGAGTGAGTGGAATCCTAGGGCCAAAGGTGAAGAAAGATGAGCTTGATAGTGCGATTGTCTCAATTCTATTACACAAACAAATTGCTTTCTTGACTCAAACTCCACATATTAGGCCACAGTTTGGGTCTTAATTGGCAATCCTTAATCCTACCTGACAGTGAATCAGGCAGTTAGCTTGGCCCTACTCAACTTCAAATCAGCTGACATGTTTTCATTCCAAGCCCAACCCAAATTAAACAAATACTGTTCACCTTGATCTAAACTACATCTTGGGTTTAGGCCAGGTTCAGTTCAGGCCAACCAAGCCTAAATGTCAGCCCTATATGAGGTCAACCATGCAAAAGATTCATGTTCCCAATAATTGAATGTCCAATGCACATATTATGGTCAACTCCGTTCTACAACAAAGAGGAACAAAAGTTGTTATATGGTATATACTATTGATTATACATTGTTTACCTTGCGGGCAATTTTTTTCACAGTTGTCTCATTGAAATGTGGGAGCTGCAAAAATTGTGCAATGCCCTCGGGATTTCCTCCAGTTGTTTTTCTCGCACTGAGAGGTACAGCCTGTGCAGTTGAACAAATCAGCATAAGAATCCAACAAAGATTAGTATCAAATTTAAACCAATGAAAGAGCAGAAAAGTTAGGAAAACTTGCATGAAAATAGTAGAAGTATTCAGTGCTATTGCAAATATCAGTATATAGTAACAATGGAGTTAACCATTGAAGTTACTGACTAGCAGAGAAAAAGTAAAAAATAAAAATAAAATAAAGGAAAATAGAAAAAAAATAAAAATAACACCAATTACTAGTTCAACATATCAAGAATTAGATAACAGAGAAAAGTATTGGACACAAGACGAAGGATGAGGAAGCAAATCTTAGGATTGGAGAAATCAACAAGTTGAATACACCTCTCAAGAATTGACCCTAATCAGATCAAGTTAGTCAAGTACATTTAAAATTCAAACATGCAGTTCCATCTTCAACACTTCCGAAATATTCTGCATGCTTGATATCATCCAAAAAACGAACTTCAAACCTAAAAATGTTGTAATTTTATATGTTTAATGATGTCAATGCATCAAATTATTCTTTGGACATTTAATATACAACCAACAAGTCTTATCTCCAAGGGTGACACTTTGTCGAACATGGTTTGATCCTCTACAGTTTGATTATATTCTTCTAGCTCTCAACTGGAAGACAAATCCAGTCTTGGTATTGCAATCCTGGCTGACATAACTTTGTGGGAAATTGAGCTTGCAGTGCAAGCTAACAACCAGTACCCTTGCAGGGAGACTTAAATTTATTAGCCACAAAGTTGAAATCATGCAACAAATGACCCTCTTAATTCCTCGAGACTTGGCAAGAATACACACCAAATGAAAAGGGAAAAAGATGAGGTTTGACATCGGGAATTGCATCCATTTCTAAGGCACAAATTACAGATCACCGAGCCAATTGGAACACATTACTTCCAAAAAGCACCAATAATTAACAATCAGATGTTTAAATTGAACCAAGGTAAGGACTAAGAACTTTTAATGCACGATCACCATGAGCCAGTTTCCATGAAAAGATCACCAGAAAATTAAATAGATAAAATGTTCGAAGATCCTGATTCCTGAATGGAAAATAAAATAAAGCTATGGCCCCTTCAAGATTTAATGATGCGTGAGAAAAATGCAAATACGGAACTGCATAAATCATCGGGTATTATACTACTTAACCGAACAGCTGATTAAGATTATCTTAAAACCTGTTTGCAACCATGAAATTGACAAATCAGGTACTTCCTGATGCAAATGTTAAAATCATGTAGCTGGAAATTAAACAACCTTCAGAAAAAAAAAATCTGAAATCTGAAACATACAGTTACAATACTTTCATCAACTTTTAAAGAGATACTGTATTGCAATTTTAAATGACCATGATGTTGAAATTTGAATAGGAATTCAAGAAAGAGTAAGTCTCTGGTACAAGCCAAAATAACCAAGTCATGTGGCCAATATCACCAGCAACAAAATTGAGATCCACCAAATGTATTGTCTATTTTCACTTCTTTTGTTTTGCAAATAAATTCGTCACTTGGTACAGATAATATGAATGTACAGACCAAACTGTCACATCAATCTGATGATGAGGCAAACAAGTTAGGCTTGTTCGGAACACTCCCTGTTAAATAGTAAAGAAAGAACTTTGAACCAAGGTAGCTTTTCTTGGTGGTTGCTCATTACCAGTCAGCCTGCTTCCAAGTTCAACAATATTGAAAAACTAAGGAAAAATTCACAAAACATTCTAATTACAGGAGCGATGATTTCTTGATTACTTTGTATCAGTTAATCCACTTAGAAGAAGGGGCAACACAAGTTAGATAACTGCCAAAGCATGAAGGATGTTAAAGGTGTGAAAACCAAATCCAAGATTAGCAAGGAATCAGGGAAGCGGTAGCATTTCTTCATGCTCATTATTCTATACAGTGTTTTTGCAGTTGTGCTGCTTTTATGCCAGATGCTTTCTCCAAGGGAATATATGAGCATGAGAAGGGGCAACGCTAAATGCCTCTTTCCAGGAAAAAGATTTCTTTATTTTTTTCTTTTAACAAAAAAGGCTCACCTAGCCAGGGGGGGGAAAGAAGAGGAAAAGAAATGATGTCTCTATAAGCTAAAGAGAATAGCTTTCGATGTGATCCATCAAAAGCAGAGCCTAATACCATTTATCTGGAAACAGTGACATCCATGGAAAACATTCAGAGAACTGAAACCACGAATTGGGGATCTATTATCCTGAGCTTTATAGTAACTACAAATTGAACTGTTATGCGCTTGAATGTCAAAATCAGTAGCATGAAGAATACGCATCTGCAAAATTGCTAAAGAAAAGGTTCTGTAAAATGAGAAATTGATATTTTCAAATCCAAGTCAGGTTAAAGAAAAAAAAAGTTGCATGGCTAGTCAAAATTATAAGCAATTGAAATCACATTGTTTTGTTCTTCTTTCTGATTGGCACATTGTTTTGTACATACAAAAAAAGGTAGGAAATGCAACTAATTAAGCACCTGAATAATACACTGAGAAAGCTCAACCACCCCAATTGCAGGCCTAAGCCATCCATGTCCTTGAGCACTGCGTGGTAATACAGCAATCTGCACATACTAAAATGCATTAGGGTGCAGTACAACATATTCTTTTGTAAAAATTCCTTGATTACACAGGTAAAAGATAAATATGAAAGTAGTTAAGTCAAAAGATTGGAAAATTGTAGAATGAGCGTGATGGCAGACATGTAAATCTAGAAGTACATGTCGATCACTTAGGAAACTGCCAAGGTTTTCTCAGCCAGCAGGGGAAAAAAAGAGATAAAGCAAAGTGTTTTGACTAATGAGATCAAATGAAAATACAGGTTAAATGGGCTTGTTACACAGAGAGAGAGAGAGAGAGAGAGAGAGGAGATATATATTAGTTCTCCATGCAGTTCAAAAAATAACATTTTGTTCTATGAACAGTGACATAATGACATAACACTGTTATCTTGCTGTTATTAATTATTATCCATTATTTTGTATTATGATGGCAGAGAATCCAGCCCAACATCCAATATTTTATTCCCACAATATTCAAACTGTAAGGCAGAAGTGAGCTAATACAAACCAAGATGCTACATTTTGGAGAATCTCACAAGTACCAATGTTTTGTGCAAATGTCAATATGTCCAAGCTAGTAGAATAAACAACATAAATTTTCTTGAAGAATGAATGCAACTTGTTCTATCATCTTCCTATAAAAAGAGTTGACATTGACCACATCTCCAATGCACTAGTGAAGAGAATCCCTTCATATTTCCACTTTCATATCTACTTATGCTTTGGGTGAAGTTGGCACCATATCTAATGCAAAGAATCCTAACCATTTGGATCCTCACAAAAGACCAGAGTTATTAAAACAATCACTTGGACTTGCATGCCCTAAAAACTTAACACATAACATTGAGTTGGACATGTGTTATGCATGTCCAAACGTCTAACTCACCACTGAAGAGAATTCTTTTTGACACTAACCCTCTAGTTCTTTTGAAGCATTTCAAAAAAAAAAAAAAACCTATTATACTGCCATATATTTCCATCATTGCAATACCAATGCCCTGGAGCCGTGATTGAATTGAGCAAGTAAATAATTTTCTGTTTCAAGATCAATATCACCACAAGCTTAGGTCTATGTGATACTTATCAACTTATTAGTGCTGCACACCTTTTAACATACATGTCAAGCATGTCACTGTTATAAACATGTTTTTGAAATTAAAAGTGACATTGTCCTGCTGATATGCACCAATATCTATACTACTATGTGAAGGAAAAAAGGCACCCTGGTTTTTGTCCATACCATTTTATTTTCCATAAGTGTTCTATACATTGGAAAATTCTACTTGTATCCTCTTATTACTAGATCCGGTCTTTGCTTCTCCAGTAAGAATTCATTTCAGAAGCTCTTTTTGTTACCATTAAGCGTGTGGGGCCCACAAGGACAGAAAATCCCAAAGTGCACTTATTTTTATTCTCTCTCTCTCCCCCTTAATTACTCTCTCTCTCTCTCTCTCTCAGGCACATATCCGGTTCAAAGATAAAATCCCAAAGAGCACTTACATTTTTAATTACTCTCTCTCTCTCTCTCTCTCTCTCTCAGAGGCACAAATCTGGTCCAAAAATTTTGGCTTTCAGTAGTACAACTTTCATATAAAATATTTTTCATAAATTATAAAAATGTAAATGTTTCTTGCTTTATTTTTCTCAATTAAATGGTGGGGTGGATGCTTTTCAATATATTGATGATGTCTAACTCTTAGTTTTCCCTCTACAGAATTAATTTATTTTCCTTGTATTACAAGTATTTCACTCCATTTTATGAACTCTTAACTAAGAAACCTCCAACTTGTGGGACCGTCTCATGGTAAAGTGCTGTTGGGACTAAGAAGGTAGGATTTCAGAATTAAAATGTTAGGCTCTATTAACCCTCTGCTAGCATTACATACAACCTAATATAAATTGAGCTGTACGCTTAGGCCTTTAAATAAGCTCCATTACTGCTTAGCCCATGAACACTGCATTTAATTCTCTTGCAGTTTGTGTTGAAACTTGAAACAGATGAGGTTCATCTTCAAATAATTGGCCATTCATGTATTGCAACAGATGATAGGACATGATGCAACATTTATAGTCTTGGCATTGCTCAAACACCAATTATCAAATAGAAACTTAATATGGACTGGACCACTTCAGTTAGTGCACACCAAAAATTCTTAAGAGTCTCATCAAATGCTGGTTTAGTAACTTTATGCACAAAAAATGATTGCCCCATAGCATTCCGCAATAGGAAATTAGTGATTCTTACATTATGCCCTATTTTTTCACTCCAGATTTGGTGGGAGACTTTTTAATGTGAGGGTCTCTTGATAGCTTTGTCAAATGATGATACAATTCATATGTTTAGGATTTGTTGCTGTATTAAGTTGGTAAATTTCTTAATAAAACTGTACTGAGCCATGTTCAAATTTCAGATACGAGGAGTAAGAGTACAAATATGGAGCGAAATTTGAAGTTAGAATGTTATCTTTGAAATAAGAAAAGGAGGAAAGGAGAGAGCATGATAGATTCTACCATCCCTTTCCGCAATATCTAAGAATTCTTATTGGTGTTCATTATTTCTTTGGTCAGGCATCTGAGCTAATGAACAATGGACAATAATGAAAAGGGAAGGACGGAACCTACATTCATGCACTCCCCACTTTTTCATTCTCTTCTTAGCTGTTTTTTTTTCCTTTTTCAGAAGGAGAAAATTGTTTTGCAGTTTTAATTTGTTTATTTAATTCCTAAATTGCACATATTTGGTGCCTTGGTTCCTTTAGAATGCTCTGCGACTTAGACACTCATGTATGATTTTAAAATTTTAATTTTAATTTTAATTTTTGCATGCCAAAACCCAACTGTCTTTGCTCGTCAAAGATAGATATGTTGGCCTTGTGCGGAGTTGGAGATAGGGAATGGAATGAAGGCATCAATTTTCTTATATCAATAGGTTTGACAAGTCAAATTGTCATATCATCATGAATTAAGGGTTTAGATCAGTTAGTAAAAAAACTTATTTGTTTTAGTTTTAAAATATAAAAAAAAGAATTTTGCATGGGTAGTCCACGTACTATTTGTGCACTACATTCTTTAAAGAACATTTTCTTTTTAACTTGCAAGACAATCATATAATGGATTTATGGTTATTTAGGTCATTAGGTGTGACAATGTTTCATAAATATCTTGATTTCATTACACTTAACCTTTTTTATCAACTTCTGCCAATTCATAACTAAACAGAAGGGTTCAATATCCTTCATTAAAATAAAATTAATGTCCTAAAAATGCTATATATCATTAATTATTTTTTACTCGCATGCAGGTATGCCTTTTGGGCCATTTTGCCAAATACTATAAAAATTCAGAATTAGAACAATTATCAATTTATTAGACCTTTAGGATCACATGATCTACGGAGAAACAATCTTATTGGTCAAGACTTGAGAAGAATATACTTATCAAGTGCATACTCATCAAGAGTTGACATCCAGATATGTCCTGCATGTATGGTTGCTTGCAACTTTTGAATCTTATTAAATGTTATTAGTAATCTATCCTTAATTGAGATAATTCTCATACATTGAAAGATAAGTATATCATAGTTATATTTTAATAGGAATTTTTATACATTGAAAGATAAAGATATCATAATTATATCCTAATAGGACATTTAATAAGTGTAGTTCTATAAGATTCTTATATGTAATATATCAACCATGACCATGTTGAGGTTTTGCCTAGGAAAAGGTTGTGAACAATTCTCACTATATGCATCAATATTTGTGAGGATCAAAGTATACAACATCATTAACCTATTTTATAAACACATTTAATAATATTTACATCACTTTTTGCTTAATTTTTTTTTCAATGACTTAAACATCTTACAACTATTTTCAATAATTCAGGTTTATCTGGCAAATAACCTATTTATCTCAAGGAACTTTTCGAAGATTATCCTGATACTGTTCAGGAGTTTAGATAATGCAAAAATATATGTAAGAGAGCATATATTATGTAATGTATTTCTAAATTACAAGTCATTAAACTTAGATAAATTTATTGTTAAATCAATAACTCAAAATCCTTCGTAACTTTGGTGTTCTTGAGAGAATCCTATTTTTAAAGCACTAAAGTTTTGTCATAAAGAACTTCATTCTTTGGTTGCTACAGGCAGTAAGAATTTATGTAGTTATAGATGAATTTGGGAGTTGTTCAACTATTAGGAATATGTGGGCTCTTTGCTACTGAATAAAGCTTCAAAAAGTGAATTTTTCTTGTTTGCCTCTAAAATCAATCTTTAACCATGTCTGGAAGATCATCTAGGTGTGTATGAAAATTAAAAAGGAAAAAAGCAGAGGTTAAGCACAAAAGAAATAATTGTTTAGCTTTCTTGAAAAATCCTGACAAAGGTTGCGGCAATCCTTAGAACACGTCAAGTTTCTTGTTACCAAGAAAAGCATTCTTTATTAGTTATTGAGAATGTCAATTAAGGTTGTTCTATCAAGTTCAAACTACATACTAGGTCAAATCAACTCAAAGTCTGAGTCTATTAACTTTCTAATGCTGTATACTGCAATGAAAAAAGTTCGCAAACTGCCTGGAGAAACATTTGCACCTATATCTTAATTTGTGATTTTATGTATCAGCTTAAAATCATTGTATTCCTAATAGAATAAAGGGGTTGTAGTTAAAGTATTTTATGAATTGGTTCTTCACACATAAATGGTCACCTTTTGAATGTTATCCATGCTCGGTCACATGCATTGCATGTGCTTAAAATAGTACTAATTATTTAGCAGTTACCAACAAGAGAAGAAATCTTCCAATCATATAGAACAATAGGAGATGAAACATTCTAATCAAATTATGTATAGTGCAGTTTGTCCTCTCCCCCCCCACCCCTGCCCACCCACCCGCCGCCTGCCTCCTCTACATGTGATTTGGATCACATGTTAGCGTTCATGCATCAAAGGCAGTAAAAAGATTCCAGTTAAAGACTTTAAGTCACTATATTTGATGTCTCATCTACTGAACAAAGTCTAGTTCTATAGAAGTTTTTGGTTCAATATGCTTCAAAGTAATTAGAAGCATGGTCCGCAATCTAGGTACTTACTGATATATTACCGATTTAGTACGGTACACACCTCGTATTGAAACAGCCCTCTAACCTTTTTTTTCACCTTTTATCTCTGTATGCCTCAGTACAAGTCGGTACACGCCTCCATACGTCTCGGCATACCTTAGTACAAGGTTTGTGCTGACCCAAACTTAGTTTTATACCAATTCCCACCTGGTACGGTACGGGGTGGTATGACAGTCCATGACTAGAAGCTAAGCTAGAATCAAGTATTAGAAAGGCAGCCATAAAGCATCTTTTTTTAGGATTTGAAGTGAAATATCAGGATTGCTATGATTTTATTAATGATAAATTAGATATTGCATAAGTAATGTATGAACGATATTGGAACTTTTAAGATAATTATTTTTTTGGTGGGTTACACATTTATCTGCTTACCTCTTCTTCTGCTTGAACTTAGCATCTTACTCTATTTCACTTGTCTATCTATTTTTCCATCCATAACTAAAGATATAACATATGAGCTACACGCTTACAAAAATTATATGCACCCTTCTTTCATATATTCCACTACTGCAACTAGCTATCACTATATAAGAAGGGCAGGAGGCTGTGTCATATCAAGATTAAACTGAAATTCTATAAAAGTAAATAATATGAAAAAAAAATACACAAACTTTCCACCAAGTTGTGGTCAAAGACTAGACAACTTAATAATCCTTAATAATCCTCCAAAGAATCGCTGTGGGCTATGAAAGAAACTGGAAGGTTAGTCATGCCATTTGAAACATCACACTTCAGTCCTCAAAATTCAGAACACAGAAAACCATAATATCAGTCAAGGACTTTGTTTCGAATCTTTGGATGATGAATGCAGATGTTATAATCACAACTTTTATAGCTATGTTGAACAGAAGAAGCTGGTAAATTTAATTATGGAAGAATATATACAAATAAGAAGTAAGGAGTTAAAGAAAGGATTTATAATCACCTTCACTAGTTCTTCAAGAAGACGAGGTGCAAGTTCTAGCATACGTCTAAAATCACTTTGTAGAGACGAAGATAAAAAAGCTGATTCACGGGTTAATTGGGCTTGAATCAGCAATTCCATCTGAAATCAACAAAAAAAATGACTACAGAATTTGAAGGATAACATCAAGTACAAAATAAAGACAAGAATTATCATTAATCTTGGTGAGGCCAATGATGCAAGGAGATCTAAGAGTTTGACTTCTATGTTCTTACTCCTTTTGGACTGTGTAGGATGGGCCTCATTGGCAACTATCTAAATTCTGAAGTATAAATAGTTGTTGGAATTTGCTATGCCCTTGTGGGCTGTAAATGAAGCTAATGTGGTCATATCATAAGGGCTGAAGAATGGTCAGACAGTTGTACACCATTACAGCATCTTCAGCACACAATAAGATGAATTGCTGAATATGGATACATAATACTACCTTAACTAATGATGGATGCTGCTTCCAAAACTTTGCTTGCTCGGTTTTGATGTTTTTTAGGTCCAAATTCAATTCACTTCTGACCGCCACAAACAGTTTCTGAAGGGGCTCATCATCACTTCTACGAACTGGTATTTCCATAAATTCTGCAGCCTTGATGAAGACATCCACGACCTTGCTGTATCATTATTTATTTCATCAGATACAGAAGGAAAAGAATTATAAAACACCTTATAGAATTAATAAGGGATGATGTTATGCAGAGATGTTAATATTCAGAAAATAACTGGATGGTCTCAAGTTACAATATATCTGTGCCCCAGCTTTAGCTAATTAATCTGAGAGTCCCTCATCACATCACCTTTCCATGAAACAGGTATTGTCAACATCTTATTATATCGATTCTTTGATGGAATTATAACTACCGAAAATGAACAGGTGCACGGGCCTTGTGCTAAAAAGAAAGCAGTTTCTAAGACCTTATTGTAAGAAAAGCAAATGATAAAGAGAGATGAGATAAATGCAGTGTTGCCAACAAGCCCCACCAAGTTAGATAAGAAACCAACTTTTTGTCAACAAAGACAAACTTAAGATAACATTAAATTGGAGTTGAAAATCCTAAGTAGCATGTTCACAGGTAATCCTTTGTTAGCTACCTTCTAAGGCATTCACATCCATTTGCAGAAGCCAAAGAGCAAAATGGTGATAAGTCTAACAATCACCAATCTCTCCAACAAATTCATGTGAGAAGAGATCTCATGCTTTATTTATCAACTACATTCTTTCTATAACTATTTTTTTCACAAAAATTATCTTACTAGTCGAAGAGCTGGATGATCATGTCACCAGGGTTATAAAACAAATACTAGTCATTTTCTCTTTCATATGATTTCTGTTATTTCACTATAAAATTTCTCTCATTTAAGAATGTAGTAAGAAGCATAGATACTAGGTAAGAACACAGACGTATTATCTAGATGTTCAAAATTTGAGCTTGCCGAGGTTCTAGATACTTGAAAATAGACGTGGCAATGGATTGGGTATTGGGTTGGGTAAAATTTGGTTCAGGTCAAAAAATTCTTAACCGATATCAGACCCATTTATAGTTGGACTGGAAAGAATAAATCATGCTCAATACATTTATTTTGTATGGAGTATGGACCCATAGCCAACCTGCCAATCCAATTAGTGCTTTACTTATCAATTATAGGGCTAAAATTTGGGGATCTAGGGTGGAGCATCCAAATAAAGTGAGAAGCTGAAGTGGAGAAGAAAGTGTAATAAATCCTCAATATGCTACCCCTTTAACTTTTCTTCATCATATTTTATTCATCTCCTAACCATTAATTTTGTAGAATTTCCCCAGTTTTGTGTTTTGTGTGGAAGGAGTGAAGAGATTGCAGATCACTTGTCCTTGAGCAATGTTTCCTCTTGAATATTTGTAAGTATTTTGTGGATAAACTTAGCATTGAAGATCTGCCAAAATCTGAAGGCAAAACATGGAGGGAGTGAGACTGTGCAATGTTAGAACCAATTCCCAATCTGGGGTGGATGTCATTGCCTCAGTACTTTGCTGGAGTATTTGGATTGAAAGAAAAGAAAAAAAATATTCAGAAATCATGCTAGAACAATGGAGAAGGTTGGGAAGAGTTCTGTTTTTTCTTGTTTTCAATTGAACGGCTGCTAGCCCTAAGAAGGGTCAAGCACTACTTAAACCTGTTCTAGACATCTTTAAGTCGGACCTGTAACCTTTCACCCAGTCTAATGTCTCTTGGTGCCCTATTTCACCTCTCTTACCCTGCCCTCTTTTCTTGTTTGCACCTTGTTTGCTTCAGTTAACTCTGGCTAACTGTAGATTTTCTACTCTATAATAAATTGGATCAGGGTCTGCCCAATTCTTTCTCTCAAAATAATTGCAAAGCCTTCCCGATCAACCAAATCAGACGTAGAGTAGGCCATGGCCCATCCCACAATTTCGACTACTATAAAGGTCCATGAATGGATTTTAAGAGTTTGCTTAATCCATGAGGACCCATTAGGTTAGACGGTCAAACCCATACCCAACCCATTTATAATTGGTTGATCTTGGCTAACCCAAATCTAATCAAATTATAAAGAAGCCTCACCAAGCCTATTCATTTTGGGTAGGTTTGAGTAGGTTTGGGCAGGTTTGGGCAGGTTGGCAGGTCTAAGCTAGAAACTTTGAACCCTGCTTCGACACATGTAACAACTCATGGCACTCTTTAACATTCCAGACCATCAAATCATGTACCCATTATCAATCTTTACATTTGGCACATGTACCAACGTCCATTAAAGTTATCAAGTATAACATATCATTTAGAATGTAGCCAATTTATGAACTTAGGGGAAGTAGGTGCAGCTCCCTATCAATTTATAGACACATTCTTTTCTCCAGGGAGATTATATATGCATCTATCATGATTAGATATACATATAAAAGATAAATATGTGTTTGTCTAAGAAGCATAATCTTTTGGAAAAAAAAGTTGGAACATTAAGTTTCTGAAAGGGGGTGGCCAAATGCATGAGATTCTCGCCATTGCAGGGTCCGGGGAGGGTCGAATGCATGTAACCTTACCCCCAATCCGGAGGGGCTATTTTTGGGTTTCGAACCCGTGAGTTTCAGGTCACAAAGGAGCAACCTTAACATTGCACCAAGACAAGTTTATGAAAAATCCATAGAGAAAAAATTGAGAAACATGGCAATCTTACATGGAAATAAAGAATAAAAGTTCAAGAACAACTATAATGAATTAATAATAAATATGAGTATGATTTTTATGCAGAATAACATATAATCCTTGTTATAATAGCCTTTAAGAAAAAAAGTTCCAGTTTCCTGTTCATATCTTTGTGAGTTCTAAAAGATTGAATGATCATGTTAGATTGCCATTTTTTTTGGCCTCCTACAACACATTCAAAATTATATTTTTTACCTGGAGCTAGCAGTTTGATTCATTTGGGTAATTTTTGACCCCTTCCTCCCCTACAAGAAGCCCTTATTTGTTACAATCAAGTTTTGGTGCGTTCTTTCGCCTACCACTACCAATGAACTACCAGAGACACCAAATCAGTTCAATTCTATCTGATCACCCACCTCTTTTATGTAAGATTACAACATCCTTCTTAGGTTTTTCCTCAATATGATCCTTTATGAGGCTTTAACTATGCTTTTTCATGATTACAATCTGTTAGGTACCAGTGTAATATTTTTTTTGGTATTTTAATGATACTTGCTAATTGTCATACTTCATTTTTGGTTCCTCTCTTAGTGGACGAAGCCTTCTTATGATTCATCACAACCAAAACCTCCTTTGCCCTGAATAGAGGGTTTGACACTCCATTTCCATATTTTTGTCCCATCAAGTCCTCAATATTTGCCTCCTTTGGTTTTGGTCCTTCCATAAGAATGGGCAACTTCTTGGTTTCTACTCCATGTAAGAACAGCTTGGGACTTGTGGCTTAGTGTGCAATGTCATTTTTTTGCCATATTAAGGTTCAATATGATCTAGTTACTTTGGGCACATTAAGTTTTTTTATGTTCATTTTAGCTTTTGTAGTTCCTGCAATCCTCTACAAAATAGTGAGATCCACATGTTCTTGCTAGTCTCACAACTTTGCCATCATAACTTTCTTTGAGTCTGGCCTGTCCATCTTGGTTTATTGTAGACGCCATTCTTATTGCACATGTTTAACACATAAAGCATGCCTAGAATTTGTTGGTTTTCTCAAGTCAATTGTCTCACTAGTGTTTCACAGCATAAAATGTGGTTGACCTCTCCAGACCAAGTATGCTAGTACTAATGCACCCCACCTGCCCCCAGCATCCAATGCATCGCAATTGATCCTACTTCACTGTCTAGGATGTACATATCGCTGATAACTGTGTCCAATAAGGTGAACTGCTTCCTGCAGCATAAGCCAATTGTCCTCCCGCCTTCTTCAAGTATCATCTCAGTCACACCTTACTGAATCATCCACATAGTTGTGGGCATAAAGTACAAAAGCTCTGCTGTTCCCATCCTCTCATTAGCAGACGCATTGCACAAGCCATATACCATAGTTTAGCATCTTTAAAGGCAGACTCTTGGCAAATGACCAACCTTGAGTCTGAGTGCAGAACTAGCAAGTGCCAAGTAGTGTGAGAGATAATTAAAGTAGCATATGGTAATGCATACACATAATTTGTTTACTGTGCCTTCTGTAAATTTCATTCAAATATATGAGTTTGCACATGAATTGATAACAATTTTAATGTTTATACAGATCTATTGCGCTTAATCTGTGACTTATGCTCCTGCTACTTGGGAGTGCATCATTTGCTAAGGTATATACATTGGCAAATTCCCTAATGAGATCTTCCAGATGTTCGAACTCTTGATACTCAAATGCTTTAAGGCGGCGATGCCCAGTCAGCAACAGTTAGTCACCAACACAGAAGAACATGAGCTGATAAACTTATGCAGCTATTATTATTGGCAACTTATAATAATTAAATTCAAACAAAGAGTACAATACTTATTAAATCATTAAATATATTAGGGAAAACATCAAGTGGTGCTGCATACCTTGGAGCTAAAGAAGGTTTCATGAAATAGTAGTATGCAGACAAAGTTTGATGCATGACATAATTTCCAGTATATTTTGATGACCTTGAGAGGTAGATAACTGCTATCAACAAAGGCAAAAGTATGCAAATTCCAACAATCCCAAGCAAAAGTACTCCACCAGATGCTCCATCAAAATTCAGTAAGAACTGAGGTAAAGCAATTCCCATTTGAAATCCCTAAACACAGTAATATAATGATGTACCTTTAGCTCAAAAGCAAATGCTGAAAATAGAACCAATTTATAGAAACTTAAGCCTTCAATCAGAAAAATACCCACTTGTGAACAAGCAAACTCGCAAGTGGGGGAGTTTTACCTGTCTGCCATCAGGGTGGCCATATTTTTCAAAATTTTCACGAGAAATAGGATCAGTCAAAGCCTGGTATGCCTTGGATATAAACTCCACAAAGTACTTATGTGCCTCTGGAACATCAGCATGTGATCAAAGTCAGAACAAGGAGAAACATTCAGAATTGCTTAAATAATGATATGAAGGATGGTCTAACATATGGAAGACTTTCAACCTGGATCAGGATTTTTATCCGGATGGTACAGAATTGAGAGTCTTCGATATGCCTTCTTTATTTCTGAGTCTGAAGCTCCCGGCTCCAATCCAAGAATGTCAAATGGCTCAAATGGTTGAGTCTGAAGAACAGCAGATATGCCAAGCACAAACAATCAAAGCGAAATCATAGCATGATGATACCGCTTATAGAAACATTAATATACCATATGGTTAAGATGCCTTCAGTGATTTATCAACAATTTGTTAACATAAGTTGGCTCTGCCTTCATGCTGTTAGTTTGGATCTATCACATAAAGAATAGAGGGACAACCAAAGACATATCTACTATCATATAAATATAATTAGCTAGATATTTTTCACTAGACTTTCACTGTTTCCCACCTTTAAAGGAATTTTCGTGAATATGTATTATTTTTGGATGCAACCACCTTGGTTTAGCTCTTTTTTTTCTCTCCTTGTTTAAGAGAGAAACAAGAGAAGTTCGACAACCAAAAGTCAAGGTGCATTAATCATCTAACATAAATTGAGATCACAACAGTCCATGTCCAATACATATACAACAAAAGGTTTGACAAAGGCATGTTTCACTAAATTAAGGAGAGTAGGCTAAGGTTCCTTTGAAGTGTTAGTAATCTCAGCATGCCCTTGAGAGCATAGAAAATGTAATAGATATTCTCTAAAAGATATAATAAGGTGGATATGGTTTAAACCACAAGGATAAGATTGGAAATTGGTATATCAGAATAAGTCCCAAAGTTAACAAATATTACAAATAGTAAAATGGAGAACCGGATGAAACTTTTGAGCATAAGAAATTAAGGTCCAAGGACGGTTATGCCAAGGGCGGGTAGATTGTGTTGAAGGACCAAAAATAAGAACAGAAAGACACGAGAACAAGATGAAAATTTTAGATGATGATGCGAAAAAAGAGTTGAACTGGTGAGGCTAAATTTATACAAAGCAAAGGTTAAATACTTATGAAGATTTATCGTTGTTAAAAAATCTAGTAGTAGTAGTTTGAGCAACAAGCACCACCCGAGACATTGAGGTGGAAAAAAATAGATAGCTAAACACCTACAACATCATGAACACAAAAACACAAGCCACACCTCCTAGAGAAGGCTATACTCAATTCCCAGCAACACCTAAAGCTAAACAAAAAAGGAAAAAGAAAAACAAGCAAAAGCTCAGCAACTGTCCATAGAGTGAGAAGCACCAGAAAATATACAGAAAAGGTAGCGGTTGGAAAAGGGTGAGGTGATGGGAAAAGGTGGAGCAGAGTGGTAATGTGGCGAGCAGGGGTGAGATGAGTGATGATGCTGCTAGAGGTGGTCTGCTGAGCAGGGCTGCAGTTTGACTTGGGGCCTGGGGCTACCATTGATGATCGTGACAAAGGTCCCATGTTGATGCAAGGTCCATTGCTGGAGCTGGGATGCAGTTGTACGATGTGTCTACATGGGGACATGCTGAGCCCAGTAGCATGCAGGTTGGTACAGAAAACCTTGTTTTTAACAACTATGCAATCCCATAAAGAGTCAAGTAACATTAATAAAAGTTATGGTACTTGCAATACCTCACGGCTTATATGTTTAATGTAATAAACAAGAATTCCCATGATGACCCAGAGCAGCAAAAGTGTCAGATTGCTACCAGTTGAGAAGTTTGAGATCTGCAAGTAAATCAAAAGGTATACATTACACTAAACCAAATGTGACAACCTCCAGGTATAAACTAGAAGAAACCATAAATGTAATATTTACCCGTTTGAAAATTGATTTATGATACTTCCCCGAATGTGAACATACAGAGCACTGGCAATGAATGGCCTTTGTTTTTTTAGAAGCAGCACGGAATAACCTAAGAATTGTGTAAGGCACTAGAGGCAGTGCCATTATTGTTAAGATGAAGATTGGAAACAGAGAGCTGTTGTCCTCTGATGCAGCCATTGATGCCTTATGATGTTGGCAAAATAAAACAACTACTATGATCTGCAAAAGGGAGTCAAGATATATCACAAAGAGATGACTGCAACTTGGCAATCAAAATGAGCATTGTATATTTAACAGAACAGATCAAAAATATCACGGTTGCAATCACAAATTATGAGACAATTAACTAAGGAAAAAAATTATTTATTGCTTGTTCAAATTTATTGAGAAAGGAAGATGACTAGGTACATTGATAATATTCCGATGGTATCCAAGGTAAAACTTTAAGATCAGTGCTAGGGTTACTAACCTCTGTTCGTCAAAATACCTATCAATATCATATAAAATCAATTATTTGCTAATCTCTACTTTTCTATTTATTTTATTTTATTTTATTTATTTATTTATTATTTTATTATTATTTCTTCTCTTCTTCCTGTTTCTTCCCGAAGCTTCTCCCGTTCTTTCTTCTTTCTTTTCTTCTCCTCTTCTCTTCTCCCGACTTCTTCTCCTTTCTTCTCCCGCGAAGGGAGGAGGGCGAGCTCGGGAGAGGACCAACGGGAGCCCACCCCACCGTGGGGAGCGAAGGAAGGGCCTCCGACCGAGGATCGGCGGCGCTACGGCCATGGATCCACCGGTAAGTGGCCCCTTCCCTCCTCCTTCTTTTCTTCTTTTTGTTCTTCTTTTCTTCTTCTTTTTTTCTTTTCACGATTCATCAGATCTCCCTCTTTTCCCGCGAAGCAAGGGGGAAGATCTCCCTGTTGGATAGCTCGGGAGGAGACCGGCCGAGGCCGACGACGCCCGCGACCAGCCAGAAACGCCCTCGGGACGGCTGCGGCCGAGCGTGCGACCGCTCCCCGCGACGGATCCGCGGTCGAAAGACCCCAGGTAAGCCCTTCCCCTTCCCTTCCTCTTCTTCTTCTTCTTTTCGTTTCTTCTCTTTTCTTTTTAATTAATCTATCCTCCCGAGTGGATCGGGAGGAGGAACTGCAGGAAAGGGAAAACGAGGTGGTCGGGGGGCTTACCTGGTTCCGGGGATGAACTGCGACGACCCTCTCCGGCGGCAACGACGTGGGTTTAGAAAACCTGTTTTTAAGGATGTTGAGGGCTTTTATAGCCCCGGGAAAGTTAGCCTCAACGGCTAATGGGCCGGCCCACCGGCCCAACTGTGTGCGGGCCGGTCAATGAACCGGGCCCTCACAATAAAAAAAAATAAAGGATTAGTCATTTTCCTTTCTTCTCTCATGCCTAAATATCATGCCATGAATATGCATATTGGATATAAATATGTCTAGATATGTACACATTTACATAAGTATGTGTTCGTTTAACCTGAAAGTTTAGACAAAATTAGTCTAAATTGAAAGAAAATGTTTAAATTCAATATTAAAATAATGATGATAAAGTCCTTAAAAAGAGGTCCCAAACAATACAAAAATATCTACAAGCTGCCACAATCTAAAATTAAAAAGCTATATATTGTATAAATAAAGCCAAAATGAACATCATATTTGATTGATATATGCAGTCAAACTTTATCATATTTTCAATGTTCAAACTGCTTGAAGATGTGATGAAGAAAACTGTCACTCATATTGGTTGAGCACTTCATTACTCAAATTTCTTGAAGTCAAAATATCATACATATTGTAGATAGATACATACTTATGTACAAATATATGTATATATGCATATATAGAGCAATATATGCCAAATCGAACTAAATTTGGCTAAATGGTTTGGATTCGGTGCGAATCGTCCTGAATTGCTCCAAATCGAGTAAAACTGCCTAGTTCTACCAGGTACGACCCAATTCGCATCAGAAAGGGACATCCCCTAACCAAAAAGAGAGGAGAAGGCAGCCTATACCATTCCTCTCTCTTTTCTTCAAAATTTTTTCAAAGAAGGTTAGGTTTTGTGATGAAAAATCCGGGAAGGAGACTGATTTTTCTGGTTTTTAGCCCAACACCAAGCCAATCAAGTATAATCTCCTCCCTTTTCTCCATTCTTCTTTTTTTTATATTTTTATGCCTAAAATAGGGTGAAAATTAGTAAAATCAGAAGAAACCATACTTAAAATTTGTATTTTGGCATAACTTCATGATATGCTGTAGATCTAAAGACTAATGTATGCATTGAAAAAGAAATCATGGTTTTTCATTGATAGTGTAATTTTTTAATTAAAAAAATATATTCAGTTTAAGAAATCATAATAAATATAATAATGTTCAAAAAAATTAAAAATAATAGCATGTTTGGAGGTATGCATGTTATTTGCTATCTTATTTTGATGGCAATTTGTTTAAATTTAGGTATGGTTATGGCCACCCAAGCCTAAGTTCAAATTCAAATAAATTTCAAAATAAATGGTGATGAACACATGCCCATAGACTTAAAATTATATGTAGCACCCTTATAAGAGTTCTATATTTGTCTAAATAAAAATTATTTTTCTAAGTACTTTATAACTAAATATTAATGTTTTACTTAAACATTAATACATTAAAATATTATAAATATGAAAAAAGTGCTCTCTATAGATAATGTACAATTATTTTTGAAGTAACTCGATCATTTTTTGCTCCTGTACTTGCACAATTTTACTAAGACAATAATGAACTCTATCTGCAGCGTACTACCTGAACCCTCGATTTCAGTACACTGTAGCTGAAATCAATATGGATGACGAACATCTGGCCGCTCTACATAATATGTTTACACGATGGAGCATGATCCAAAAATCGCGGCCCTATATCTAGAAGAGGTAAGTTAATTTAAGTGACATGTGTAAGTTAACTGGTATCATCAATTATTAACATAGTACAACACAGTTCTTTGTCATGGGTCAAAATATTTAGAGAGAATATCGACAGCTAAGGTCGGAGGAACCAATACCAGGCACCGTACCGGTTTTTCGGCGGCACAAGTTGGTACCAACCGTGTCGTACCGTGCCGTACCGATAGAGGGCATAATATCGTGTGAGAGTGAAATGTATGTATGTATGTATATTTATATATATATTATCTAGGCTGAATGCTACCATATATATTTTTATCTAGGCTTGATGCTTCTATATTTACTAGTGTTAGGTCAACTGCAAAGTCTATCCAGCCAAATGCATGTGCTAGAAGCTTGTCTAAATATAATGGTCAACTCAAGTGGCTCAGCTAAGATTGTCACTAAGATCTTAGAACCAAAACTCAACCTAACTCAAACATGTGGACCTATTGATTGGGCGTAAGGATGCCATCGCATTATCAAAGAGCGTAAGGATGACCTTAGAAAGTGCCTGAAGAACATGCGAACAAATACTATGAGGATCCTGCAGGCGTGTATTTAGTCCCACATCGGTTATTGGCCCAAAAGATTTTGGGTCCTTATACATGACTAAGAAGCTCAAAAAAAATGTCTTCTGACTAGTACTTTTGAGTGAAATCCTGTATTGTTACAAATGGTGTCAAAGCAAACTCGGCCCATAGCCTATATGGAAGAGGACACTACAGCATGGGTTTATAAAGATAACCACGAGCCAATTGTGGTGCTTGTGATTAGATTTGAATGGATTTGAATCTAATCACAGACTCTGCATTATGGTTGATTAAAAAAAAAAGGAGATTCTTTGAGATAATATTGATTATTCAAGTGCTTTAGACTATTCACAATTCATACTTATGATGGTTATCACCAGTACACAGGATACTTCAAAGAGAATTTACTCTTTTTTTTGTTGGTTAATCAAATAGACATGGAAGCAATTGCATTTATCTTCTAAAAATTACAAAGGCATACAACCGTCTCAACAGGTTTTTGATAGTAGCAGGTATAACAGACCGCTGTGGCCTATTCCATTAATGGAAAATGAGTATAACTTCTCTCTCATCAACAAAGGCAATCAAAGAAATTTTCACTTTGGAGGTGACATTGTCATGGCTGCTTGCTCATTATATTCGTTTATCATCATCATCATCATCATCATCATCAACATAATCATCAGCGTCAGCATTTTCGTCATCAGTGTCAAAACTTTCATGGTTTTCCAAGAAATTAGCCTGCATTTGTTGAAAATGGCTGATATAATCTCTTGCCTCAGAGATGAGAGCAGTCCTTGCAGCTTTGAGAGCTCCAATTTCCAACTTACTGGTGGTCTTCTTACACCTATCGGCAACAGGGATTGCAGTCTTGGTGCACGTTCTTCTCCTTGCATCTCTACAGTGAAGGTGATCAATGTACTTCTCATGCAGAGCTATGTTCTTTATCTGCTTCAGAACTTCAGGACTTGGATCAGCCTGGCTGGTCCTGAATCTTGAGAGCATTCTTTTATGAGATGATGAAGATCTCTCATTGCAATTTTGGAGAAAAATGGAGGGATTGGTTATGCAATCAGTTGTTTCAGGTGACATAATCTCAGAATTTGGTGAAGTTTCAAAATTTGAGAAATGATCTGCTTCCTGGCTTCGATCAGTGAGGCAGTGCTTCCTTAGCAAATGCCTTGCTGTCTTCCGTGCAATAAGACTCTTCTGTTTACTACTTCTAACTCTTCTCATTTTTGTCACCATAAGTTCTTTCATTTTACTTCCTGACGAAGTAAAACTGCCTACAGGAGAAAAATTCAATTTATTTGCCCTTGAACGAGGTTGAGGTTGAGTTGGGGTTCCGAGGTCAGCATGGATTCTGTTGAAGCATTCCTGTGCAGTCTTTCCTGGCACCTACAAAAATTTACAACATCAGATGTTATCGTACAACTTGAATAACTTTATGGCGATGCCGACATCTTGGGACTTGATTCAGAAGAAATATGTTAAAACACTTATCATGCATGTGCAAGAAAAACTAAAATAATTTCAGCTGGCTCAAATCAATGAAATGATAGAGATTTCAAGTTGCCAACATGGTCTCAGGAAGATTGCAATTTCTACTTGGATATTTGCTTTGGCAGGCTTTACTTTATACACAGAATAATATGATTAATATGATTAATAAAATATATGACTACCCATGTGCACAGAAGTTATATTGGCATTTGAATTGTAAAAAGTGCATGAGTTGAAGGAAGAAGATGTTAGTCAACCACACCACCACATTTCTGCATTGCAAGCAAAGATAACACAATATTTTAAGCTCAATTAAATGTGATTTTCTATAGTAATCTTATTGTAGACATGAACGAACAAGCTCAATAATCGACCTTGTAAATAGTAAAATCTACGAAAAAAATATATATAGAAAATATAGCTAGTTTTATTAAAAAGGAGAAGGGAAATAATTTGACCGGATACTAAATTTCCACAAATGGAATGACACCAATCATCTAATGACACCATTTCTAGAAGCAAGCAAGCTATCGTTTCTATCCAAGAAAGCCCTTGTGGAACTTAAAAGACAGTACCTACTCAGACACCAACTTGATATGCAGCAAATGACTACCTTTAGAAACAAAGACACCTAGCCTAAGTAATACTCACCACACACGTCTTTGACAAAATAAACTCCAGTTCCCGTAACAAGTGATGCCAAAGATTTTGTTTGAATACAGGCACATTCTATTGTATGCTGCCAGTCCACATTGGTCCACGCTGCTTGTAGATTGGCCAGGAAACCCATTTTCCAGATAGGTTCTTGCACTGTACCATTCTAGCAGTGATTGGCATGAATGTTGGTACATGGTATTTCAATACTTGGCCTGAAGATACCAACAAAAGTTATAGTAACCTCATTATTTTCTCCAAGTTCACAATTCTAACCTCACTATGTCTCTCTCCTTTTTTGGTAAGGACTAAGGACCTCACTATTATCTCTGAGTTTACAATTCTTATATCTGCTGAGGGCTTGAGGTCTATCATATTATAACTTCTCGCATTTTAGAAGCAAGACCACTTTTGTTGCCACTTGAATTTCTACAATCCACAACCCAAGTTTCTTTATTCATTCATCTACTATTTGACTTCCACAGTACCAGCAATCTTTTAGAACAATTTCTCATGTAATCTGACATCATTTTTTTTCCATTTTTAAGGAATGATACACTTGTATCCTTTAAACTTCTTTGATATATTTTTTCAAACATTTTATAGTTTTCTTTCTTCTTCTAAAATGCAGATACATTACTATCAACTTATCCTGGGTGATCAATTTTTTTCCTAGTAATATCTTATGACATTTATTAGGTTCTTTCTTTTCTCTTAAGGAGACTCGACATATAGATATATGCATATTGATAGATTGTAGGCCACCACAAACCACTCACCAAGTTTCTAACTCAGAATCCTTGTTCATCATATGCCTCTCCTCTCCTCTACTATTTCTCTTAGATGGCTTTTACTGCTAGTCATCACGCTTATATTTCTTCTCCATCCAGAATACCTTGCATTAGTATATCCCTCTCTAGTAGCATACAGTTCTCTCCTCCCAATTGACTTTAATAGTTCTATCCTGCCCACATATTTATAATCGTAAGCCGTTGCCAGTCTTCATATTTTCCTTTTTACTCCTTTCAATTCAATCTCCCCAACTAAAGTTTCTTATACTGTTTATATTGAAATCCCAAAAGGCTCCAAGTTTAGAACTAGCTTCTTTCCCGTCTATTATGTCACATGAAAAAGAATCCTTACTTATTGTTGCTGCTATGGGGACACCATTACAGATGGTTGCTTCTAAACAGAAGATAATTTCCCAGTTGTATATCCCTTTCTTGGGGGGGAAACTTTACATCTTTCACCTAGTTGCCTTAGCAGAGCCTTGCCATTTCTCAATGCAACAAAATCAAGTTGTGATGCATCAAGTACACATGGCTATAACAGGCACTTCACTGTTTCTCAGCATGATCAAGTGTAACTGCAGTGTGTCACTCATAGATAACTCTATAGAATTAGAAAATTTAAACTAAATCCAAATAATGCACGCCTCGTCTTTACATCTGTCATCAACCATGAGTTGACCTTCCACCTTTCTCGTTGGCCTATTATCAGCATTGCTAGCATTAGGGGATTCAGAGTCGAAATCAGAAACTCGTCTTTTCTATCAAAAACAGAGTATGCTGAATGAGAAAAGTGCACTTTCTTATGCCAACTTCTTCTGTGTGCTATACTCTAAAATGATGCATTCAAACCATTCAACATCATTTAAAAAAAAAAATTGTTCAATAAGGCCAGCTATGTTAATCAAACTGCAGAACATTTTAACTAGATAAAATTGGATAAGTGTTCCAACTTCCAAAATTGCCCTCACAGGTTCCAAATATGCTCTTATCTACAAGACCTCTCTACAGTTGGCATAATCCATAGATACTAGGCTTGTAAAAACCCAAAAAAATAAGCAAAACAACACAATTACTGCGACACGATGATTGATTTCTTAGGGAAATCAGAAAACATGGACCACCACAAAGATCCAAAAGACAGAAAAATTTGATAAATGTGTTGGTCGAGTATTACCGTAGTATGACGCAAAGACGTGTTCAAAGCATTCGAGTACCCACAATACATATTTCTGATCATGAATCTGAAAGAAGTACATGCAGGAAATTTACACAAACTCTTGTAGAATACTGGCATGCCAGAGCCGCTTGCAAAGGTGCAGATATAGGGAACTCATAAGAAATCAAAACTTCCATTCCGGCATATCTGCAAACTAGTCTAAATGAAATCTATATGCCAACTATCAAATCCAACTGCTCTGGATACCTAGTAGCAGGTTAATCTAGGAGCACAAGATGGACTCATTCACATGTAATTGGAACATATATGGAGCCAGCCAAAGATTTGCCAATTTAACTATTCAATATTTTTTCAATCTAAGGAATTGAGTGGGTAAACCCTAACAGCAGAATATTCAAGTTGAATTTACCATGTCCAGAATCTTGAATCAAGAAGATCATATGAAAGCCACAAAAATGAAACTGCAAAAGAAAGGCCTGGCAAAATACCATTTTGGACACCTTCTTCCAGAAATGCGGTGATGGCCTCGCCAAAAAGTAAGCCCTCCGCAACGCCGCCTCCTGCTCTCTCGTCCAAGCCTCGAAGCCGCAACATTCCTCCACCTCGCTTCTTCCTGTCTCCATCTCCGCTTCAACATTCTCCACTCTCTTTCTCCTCTTCTTCTCCCCTCTCCCCCTCTCTCGATCACTATTCTCGTCCCCCGTCCAATCAACAGCAACCTTTGGTGCAACCTTCGGAGAAGCCATCAATCTCCCAGACCGCCTCGGTTTGACAACGAAAGCTCCATCTTTCTTCATAACATCAGCCAGATCAGAGGCAAACCTCGGAGACCTCCTCCGGCTCTGCGAGAAATCGGCATCTTTCTTCGTGACCTCGGCCGAATTGGAGGCAAACCTCGGAGACCTCCTCCGGCTCTGCGAGAAATCGGCATCTTTCTTCGTGACCTCGGCCGAATTGGAGGCAAACCTCGGAGACCTCCTCCGGCTCTGCGAGAAATCGGCATCTTTCTTCGTGACCTCGGCCGAATTGGAGGCTAATCTCGGGGACCGTCTCCGGCTCTGGGACGCATCGGCCGTGCCGGCACCGAGATTTTGCCGGGACTTGAGCGATCCCGAGGATTTCTTCTGGGTCTGCTTCGAATCCGGCGAGAAAGGAGAAGATTGGAGCTGGGGTTGCTCCTTGGAAATTGGATCGTCGTTCTTCTGGGGATGGAATCGGGGAGACCTTCGGAGAGGGGTTTGGTGGGTAGGGCGTCGGCCGGCGCTGCCATCGCCGCCGGGTTCGCTTCTGGTGGGGATTTTCTTCTTGGACATTGGAGATTATTAGGGATTGGGAGTGGCCGGGGAGGGGGGGGAGGGACGGTGAAGACTGAAGAGGGAAAAGGAGGTTTCAAAAGTTCAAACCCATGCACTAAAAATGGAAAGGTGGTTTGGTTCCGGGCTGAAGCGAGTCAGTCCACAAAAGACTACATGATTGCCAGCAAGGTGGTAGCCTAGTGGTTCTGGGCAGCAATTCTAACCACAAGGTTCCAAGTTCGAATCGCTGCGGCGATAATTAAATTGTGGACCGAAGCTCACTACTTTGGCCACTGCTTGGACTTGTGGTGTAGGACCGCTCTTGAACCGCTAGTAGCCGGGGTGGTGCCGGGTGTGACGTACTCACACGTGGGACTCGAGCCAGAGCTCAGAGGAGTAGCTGAGCCGGGCCTACGGGTGGGGAGGGTATGAGTAAAACCGGTCGGGGTGCCCAACACATGGCCATTTCTGCCCGCATCGAACATTCTCCTGGCGGGGCGGGGGCCCAGTGGGTTTGCTACGCGGGGGTGGGCTTGTCCCTTCCTCCCCCCTGCCCCTTTTTCAAAGCAAAAAAAAAAAAAACCACATGATTGATCTTCAATTTTTAATGAATGTTCCACAAACATGTTTCTGATCATGTTGTCCTTGATCTGCAAACATCCAATTTTATTGAATATTTCGAAACTAATTATCAAGAAGAGATAAAAAAATTGCATTTGATCGGCGAAAGATTATAAACTACTTTAAAGTAGTTTAGTTTGTTGGACGATACACCTATTGTTTTGTTAATAAAAAAACTTAGGTGATACATTTGGTTCTCAATTTAAAAGATGGACCGGCTTAGGTTTACATCCGATGCTAGGATCTTATTTAAAAAGGCTAGCCAAAAGATATTTTTTAAGTTTATTAGTCTTGTATAAGTATCAAAGATCTTCTTGGCGAATAACCGATGTGAGACTAAACACATGCCCGCACCTAGTCCACATAGGCTATGGGCCAAGTTCGCTCTGATACCATTTTAACAACCCAGAATCTCATCCAAAAAAGATTAGCTGAAAGGTATTATTTAAGTTTCTTGATATATATAAGTATCAAAGATCTGTCCAGTAAATAACTAATGTAAAACTAAACACACGTCCGTACGAGTTCTCACAAAGAGCGCAGCGCACACTCCACTTTCAGCAATCCATTGCGATTCCAACAAATTGTGGTTCGAATTTTTTTGCTTTAACCGTATGAATATTGCAACCATAGCTGTAATGCTTTATTTTAAAACTCCATGAAGCAAACTCTGATATGAGCGAAATTTTCGAGAGGGATCAAAGTGGAGTTTAAGCACGACCAAATGTGGTAGCATTATGTTGCTGTCCTGCTCCAATCAATCCCAAGTGCCCTTATGCTGGCTTCAATTACCCATACTTGCTAAATTTTAGAAAGCCAGCTAGAAAACTCTCTCCAATCCATGAAACTATTGCAGGGAACTGATAGGCCGATGCTACTACCAGCTTGTGTGTGTTCGATATCAAGGAAAAACAATTCTGGTTTCAAAGGGGACTCATCTTCTGATGAAGAAATGGAAATGTTACCTTGTCCATTTTTGGCAATATTATTTTCACTTTTGGTCTCAACCGTACAGGATCCATATAAACCAATTATCAAACTGTTCTTTCTATTTTCTAGGTTATCTTTCAAGTGTACTAATAAATCCTTCGGCGGTAAGGAATCAAATGCTAGAGAATTCATTTCTAATAGATACTGTTATTAAAAAATTCGATACCAGAGTCCCTCTTCCTTCAGCAAACTAATACAGTAGAATTGGTGCTTTTTTTCTCAAGATAATGTATTACTATCCTTGTCGTGCCCTATGGGAAACTACATAATATATAACCAATTACGAGGTCTTGATAGTAGCTTCATGTAGCTTTGCTTTTTCTCTTTTTTTCATCAAATATACGGCAAATCTGGCTACAAGTTATAGCTACAGTAGTTAATTCGAAAATACAAAGGCAAAAGACCTGCATGCTTTGTAAGCAGTATATAAGGCTGCAAATGAGTCGGATTGACCCATGATCCGACTCGAACTATTTTGCAGGACTCGTAAGGTTGGGTCTGGTCCTAAAATTGGATCCATTTTATTTTTCGAGTCGGGTCTAAGTTTACTGAATTTAGACCCGATCCGATCCGACTTATTTGAAATTTGAATAATTTTGAATTTTCAATCCTACAACCCAACCCGAATTTGTAATATTATTTGGACCCGCAGGCCGCAACCCGTAAAGGTACAAACAAATTATGGAGCCAGGGATGGGTTGACCCGAACCAGACCCGACCCAAATCCGAACCAGACTCAAATTTTTTTGGTTGGGTCAGGGTTATATATGGACCTAACTCGACCCGAATGATCCGTTGAGTCAAAAATTATAGCAGTGGATCCGATCCAATCTGATCTTCTATTAAGTTGGATATGGGTCCAAAATTAGAACCCGAACAAAGAACTAGATTAGGTCTGGGTCACTCATCTGATCCGACCGACCCATTTGCACCTCTAGCTATACAATAAAATCTAGGACTTGCTATCATGCTTTAAACGACAAAAATGTCATTCAATATTAATATCCTAAAATCTAGTTGGCACTTATACATCCTTGAATGCTGATAGCTCGATAACTATTATTGTATACCTGATTGCCAGTCTGCTTACGGAATTAAACAGCGAGCTTTCGCCCACAGCTGAAGACATGATAGAGCCATCCATGGATGCTTCTAAGGACTCTATCCAGACTCCGAGGCCCACCTACGTCATGGCAAGCCAAACCCTTAATTTGTCCATATACAAAGGTGGCTGACAGAAACGTGCACGTAAGTTAGACTTCTAGTTCTTGGAAGGGCAGCTACGAAAAGATTTGGAATGGTAGGTCGGTCATTTGTTTTGCTATGGCTTGTTAACCAAAAAACATTCTCTCTTCCTCCTATATATATATCTATATATTAGCATCTTTCCTTGTTGGCTTTAGAGATTCTTAGCTCACCGTTCCTTGTTGGATTTGGAGGCTCTTAGTCTCATCTTTGTGTGTGTGTGTGTGAGAGAGAGAGAGAGAATGGGACCAGGAGGACCTGGGCCTGGACCAGGGCCTGGAGGGCCGCCCGGTTTCGGGCCAGGGCCTGGTGGTCCGGGTGGTGGTTTTGATGGACCGTGTGGCTGCTTATCTTCATGGTACATTTGCCTTCTCTCTCTTTCTTTTTCATTCAATTTAATGTTTTCACAGAATTTATTGTTTGTTACCTTAAAAAAAACAGAAAATTTGTTGTAGTCCTTACAATTTATCAAACATATGAGCATTTCTCAAACATATTTGGGGTACATCCACAAGGATCATGCTGTAACCTTGAAGACTTTGATCATGAGTTAGGTCTCATTTGGTTGGATGGTTGGAGAGATTTGGTTAATTGATTCACAGTGACTTTGGTATTCAGCACATCCATGAGGAACCACCATAAAGTATAGTTCTTGGCCTGTGGATCTAAGTAACATTTTTTTATTTTTGGCACATGATGATTATTTATATGGTCCTAACTCAAAGATTTATCAACATTGTGTTATCCATGGAACAATTTTGATACACATATTTATATAATACCAGAAGGTTTGTAGTAATGTATCTTAGATATTTGGTGGAAAAATCAGCTAATGCTTCTCTAAACTCTGTCAAAAAAGGAGTTAAATACTAAAAAAAAAGTATATTATCTATAGATCATTATTCATATTTTTTTTAAAAAAAAAAATAAACTAACATAGGTTAGCTCATATTTTGGGGCATTAAGCATGTAGAATGCTACTTTCTCAATTTTGTTTTGATCTAATAGCTAAGTACCACCTGATTCTATATGTTTTGATGGCTTGTTGGTTTACTAAAGGTTGTGAGTTCGACCATGCTCCTAAGATATATGTATCGATCGAGTGGATTATTCTGTTCAGGTAGAGAATTTTGTTGCCATGTTTGCATCTAGCAGACTTATTCTATCGATAGGAAATGCTACCTCTTATTATGTAGCTCAAACTAGCGAACAAATTGTTTATTAACTATATTAACCTAATGAAAAATTTTTAATGCTGTTTGAGCGAAGACTGTTCTCATTTGCAATTATTTTTCCCCCACCTTTTACTTGAAGATAGATGCCTTCTGCTATTTTATCTGAGAGGGTTAATTCTCTACATAGCAAAATAATCCATAGCCATCGAATATGACCTGCTATTTCTTTGTGCTTGCAGCTTGTACTTCTTGTGTTGCTGCGGGTTGCTCCGGGATTGTTGTCGCCCATTATTTGGTGGGCCCCCAGGACCACCTGGGCCTGCATTTTGACGGCCTCTATCAAACCATTTGATGTGATCAGATGTATGATAAATATTGCAGTTGGATGTGTCATGTGTGTGCTTCACAACAATAAAGGAGTGCTTAGTGCTCACTTTTCTTGTATAAACCTTTTTTTTATTTCGAATTATTTATGTAATAATTTTGGATTTGGCATCGAATCAACTGGTCTGTAACATCTAATGGAGCACAAATTCTCAAACAGCTTACGCAATATCTTATAAATCAACTTGGCCACCATGATGATCTTCCCCCAAGCTACCTATGAGCTCGGCTAAATACCGGAGCGGCGACATAGCCAGCTTGGTTGATTCTGAACTCGAAAAAAACTGGAGCATGTTACGAGTATAATTTAATGTTATTTGATTAATGTTGAGCCCAAAAAGATTTGTTTCCAATGCCTTAAACTTGTTTGAACATGATTTACTAAATAAAATCCATAAACTGAAATTTTGGAACCACAATGGGAGAATTCGAATTCAGGAGATAGAATAACAGGCAAGCAAATTTAATCCATAATTTTCTAACTAAGATACGAGGCAAAGCAAATAATTTTATTCCGGTTTCACATTACCCTAAATTTAGCTATGCTAAGTGGATGTTGGCGGCACCAATTCAAATTTCTTGCTCTTGGATAATCTGCTATTATTCTTTCTAAGATATTTTAATTTCCACTTGATTTATGGCAAAGCTGGCAAATTTTTGATCCAGCCCAGAAACCTGGCTCAATCCTCTTCGCACTGAGTTAGTTCCAGGTTACGTTGTTTAGGTAAAGCGTGCATCAAACTTTTTCTCATGAGTTAAACAAATATGGATCAAAGCTTAACCTCGCCCGGGCAGCAAGAGAAGAGTTCTATATCAATCAAGATAATTTAGGTCTTGTTGATTCATGTCCTTGAATAAGGATCATACGCATGGTTGGTTTTTTCCAATGCTCAAATAGTGGGCCACCATTTCTCAAATTCGATATGTAGCCATTGTGGCAACTTATACTACTTACCATATCTAGCTGGCTAAGAATGCCTGAACTGTTGGAAAGAGCAGCCCTACACCTAGATTCATCGTGGAGTGAGCTCGGGTACAGACAACGAAAATCATCCATGCAGGTCCATCGGACAAGCCTTTGATAGTTTTGGGCATCTATGGCTCTACATCTACTCTTATAGTGCCACAGACGGTGTTTTTCACCTAGAAGCCCCCATCTTCAAGTTTTTTCAAGATCAACTTTGATAGATGCGTGCTAGACGATGGCAGAAGGGGTGGCGCAGACTTCGTCATCAAAGGCTCAAACTTCAGAGTGGTTGTTGTGGGTGAATGACTCGACTATGATGATCGGCTGGATCCAGGAGGCACCGGTAGAATGGGTGGCTGCCATCCTTTGCTCCAGAATATTCGAGCCATGGTAGGTGGAGACGTCGTCTTTCCGGCTAAATTTATCTACAAAAAGGCCAATGAAGCTGTGGATTGGGTATCCTCGTATGTGGCTGCTCATTCTGGAGGAACCGTTTGGGTTGGTGAGAGGGAGTTGCCTATAGCACTTTGAAACTTATTATCTTTTGGCTTTTTTGGATATATTTATACTAGAAGTGTATGAGTCATCTGTTGTAGCAAAAAAAAAAAAAAAAAAACCAGAGATTTAGAATATGTTGCGGTTAAACCCAAACCAGAGGCAATCATGGTCAACCCGTTGATTGTTTCCGGGCCTTAGATTTGGAACTCGGTGCTTGGTTGGATCGAAGAGGAGTCAAAGTTTGTATGTTGCCCTAATTTGACCCAATCCAAACAAAATATAATATAATCCATTGCCACCTCTAGTTCAAGGTAATTTTCTTTCATGATTGAAGTAATAAACCAATAAACCCACAACTAAAGTGCCAGTTCAAATCTTTTGTTATTTTATTCTAGAAGTATTTGCTGACCACTTATTTATGCAACAATTTTTTCAACTAATTAAGCAGATAAAGTTAACAAGTTATTCTGTTTGACACATTTTAAACTTATGTGCCGACCACTTTTCTTGGTCGTCCGAATGCGCCACGTGGCTTTTTCTAGAAAGGGACATGTCATGCAGAAAAGGACACAAGAAGTTATTTGTCTTGGAGAAAATCTAGTATCGTAGGAAATCCCTAACTAAAAGATAGCAACTACTCAAATGTAATTTTTTACAAATGAAACTATCCTTGTTTCTCTATAAATGATCGAAGGGTCTATTAGATGGTGATCTAGCAAATCACATCAAACTGTAGAAATGGCTAAGTTTTCTACATTGGATGGGCTTTTATGCCCTCTGCTATATTGTAACTTCTACATTTGCTATGATAACTTGTAGGTTTTAGTTTTTAACTTGTTATCTTTCTTCGAACGTATTTTCAGCTTATGCCATTTTAGATGTAATCATCTAATTTCTAATGGATTTCTTCAATAATTGAGATCATCTTGTAGTCATTTAAAATCATGTTTCGATTGTGATGAAGAATTCATGAGGAGACGATGACAAATAATGAATCAATTCATGGAAAGGGCCTTGAGAATCAAATTAAAATGACTGCAATCATTTATTACATGGTGAATTCTAAATCCTCTTTGATAAGGTAAATTTAAAAAAAAACGATCAACAAGATCTTATTTGATAAGGTAAATTAAAAAACCTATCAAAAAACATACATCAGTGATAGAAATAAAATTAAATGAGTCAATAGTATTAGAAAGTTCTTAGAGCAAGATAGATCTAGACCAGATAGCGAAAATACCCCAAGTAACCAATTATCAAAGAACCAAATCTTCCAATGCTAACTTACATCTTCCAGCAAAATCAAGCCACCCGACCTCTAGAGGCTTGGCCTCAATTTTTTAGCAATATAATGTTCATTCTGAAAAACATTGCTTAGAAATATTATATTGCTGTTGCAATTGTTGATGAAAAAGAAGAACATATGCTGCCATTTTTATGCTACTCTTTGCGCATATAAGGCACGAGAGAGATTAGGTAGAAGGGACCTTTCTTTCTTTTTTTTAATTGTTACTGGTTAAACTATGTGACATTTTAAATACATATTTAATTCTCTGTAATTTTCAGGGTCAAGATTTAAATGGAGAACGATAGCTATGTTAGGTAAGAAATACCAAAGCAAGTCGCAATTTATGTCCCTGCTCGCCCATGGAGATAACCCATATGGTACATATGTTTCATATGTTAATAGGGATGGTAGTACAAAATTATTCTAGAATAACTTGATAGTCTTCATGCCAGATCACCTCAAACATTATCATTCAAGGCATTTTCTTTCAATTATCTAGTCGAAAAAAAATAAAGCTCCGCCATTAAAGAATTGAGTAGATCTTTAGCCATTTGTTAGATTCTTTTAGAATTGATGATGCTCCTTTGCTGCCCATCACTCCAGAGAAATCTCATGAACATGAATTGATATTGTACCCCATCTTTATATTACATATTGTATCTTGACTCAGCCCGTTGTACCCCAAAAAAAAAAATTGATGATGCATTCTTAGGTAAGACAAATTTAAAGAATTGAGGGGCCTCCAAAAAGTTTATATATATCCAATCAAGAAGATATCTTATCAATTGCAAGTTTAGCTCATGCATCCTTTCTGAACTTGCAAAGAGTTAACAACTTTACATGAAGTAATAAGTTATAGATTTTTGATAAAAAAATTATATTCAACCTAAAGAAGCAAACAAATCTAAGGCCATGTTTGGGGGAGCTTTTGGAGGGCCAAAAAGTACTTTCTGGCCCTGCAAAAGTACTTTAGATAAAAAATGGTGTTTGGTAAAATTTTCGGAAAACTGTTTCAGCTTTTGCGGGAATCTGAAAATAGCTTTTGAAGAGAAGATTCAATTTAGAGCTTTCCAAAAACGCTGTTTTCAGCTTTGTCGGAAAGTTATTTTTTGGACCAAAATATCCCCATTTAAATCACGCTTTTTTTTTTCCAAAATCCTCATCCCGCCTTTTCCTCTCTCACCCATCCTCTCCCTCTCCCTCCCTATCTTCTTCTTCCTCTCAACGTCGTCGCCTCTGTTCCTTCTTCCTCTTCTCTATTTTTTCTTTTTTTTTTGTTTTGGGAGCTCGTGGCTGCCCACGGTGGCAGCCACCATGCCGGCCACCACCCATGGCCGGCGACCCCTCTATATTTCAATGAAATAAAATAATAAATAAATAAAATAAATAAATAAAAAAATAATATGTGAGTAGCAAATAATCTGATCTAAATAAATAAATAAATAAATAAAAACAAATATTAGTAATTATTTAACCAATTTTATCACCTAGTTAGAAAATTTGTTAGAGAGATAAATAGTCATTAGAATGATGAAACATTAATTTACACTAATAATATTTTATATATTTATTATTGTATTATACTATAAATATAATATTATATTACATTATATCATAATACATTGATATGTTATGTTAAATAATTTAATATTATATTAAATTATTATTCTATAATACATAATGTTATAGTATTATATTATAATAATATTATATTACATTATATTAATATTGTACTATATCATATATTTATGTATTAATACATGTTATATTTTATTATGCTCTGTTATATAATACTGATAATGTCCTTTATGGTCATTTTGTCACACAAAAATACTTTCTCAGTTTATTTACCAAACACATATTAAAATACCACAGCACTTTAGAAATGTAGTTACCAAACAGGAAACAGTTTTTTATAAACGCTCTGCTTCAGATAGCTCTACTTCCGAAAGATCTACTACTAATAGCTCCTCTAAACAGGACATGAGAGCCAAATACATATCTAGCAAATATCTCTTAGCCATCAACACTTGCAACATGTTAGGATGAGGCATGAGATACTTATCCAAAACAATTGCCAATGTGTCATTTGTCCACAGTGGGAAAAATCTTAGCTATCAGCTGCGGGTCCCACTTGCATCAGTGAGAGGGTTATCTTGGGGTTCTAATTTGAGTAAACATATAAATAAGCTAATAAGGAATGATCAGACGTGTAAGCGAGCACCACCCAGACCACATCCAACGGCCACGTGGACGTCCGGACACCGCGTCTTACGCCCTGTCGGCTCCATCAAGAAAGCGGACGCGGTTTGATGAAGCTTCTCGTCCCCCGGTGGTTGCAACGCGCTCCCCCCCAACCACCAGACGCATGCCTCCACGTGTTCCATCGATCATTCCCACCCGAAGTTCGTCCCTGGCCTATTTTATCTTCAGGAGACACGTGTCGATACAATAGTGCTATTGCATGAGTGGGTTACTGTAGCTGATCCATGTCGAATGCTACTCCAGCCCTATCCGACCGGTTGGGGATCTCGATCGGCGGCCCTCGTTCATCTCCGACCACTCAATGAACACCTGCCACGTGGCCCAAATGCTCGCCCCATGTTATTATCCCCAGGATACCTATACGGAATCGCTGCTTCCGTCCAAATTACGGAAACACCCTCCCCTATTCCGAAAGGCTCTTGCACCCATTATTTGCAATTAGACCCGATAACTAAGGGCATTTTTGGTAACTAGAGGAATAGTAGGCAAACGTGGACCAAGAAAAGAGGCCCATAGAATGATTAAAAAAAGGAATACTTATATCGAGTTTCACTGCAGCCAGAGATGAGCTCGACACGTGGAAGGACTTTTTGCTCTATTGTGAGCCCTTTTTATAAGCTACTATCCTCCTCCGCTCCAACCACCAAGGCAAAACAAAGAAGCTATCCCCAATAATCTCCTCTCATATCCTTCTCCCTCTTTTCTCTCTCTCTCTCTCACACACACAACGATGGAGGTGGCGTTGATGGGCCGGCGGGCCGGCGTGGTGAAGCCGGAGCTCTTCGCGACCAGGAAACTTGGGCTGGTTGAATCGAGGCGGACAGGGTCCAGAGTGGACCGGATCCGGTTCGATCCGGCGACCGGGAGGGGCCGGAAAGGGGCGGTTAAGATGGCTCGCAGGGGCGTCCGGTCCGAGATGGCCGTCCGGGAGGCAGAATTGAACGCCCCAAAGAAATCGGTAAACTCTTCTCTTTAATGTTTCATGTTAGATTTAAGATAACAGATCTGGTAGAGCTAAGTACTTTTTTTTATTTTTATTGGGTAATATGGAAATAAATCGTTAGAATTTGAAGTTGTTGTTGTTTGTTTGTTCATCCATCCAGTTAGTAAAAATAGATATAAATTTGTTCGAGTAAAAATCGCCTGTTTAACTCGATACAGAGAACAGCATACGTATATGGAGCCAACTTCTTGGTCACTACCTTCTGCTATTTTGTACCATGGTTGAGCCCCAAGGCCTTTTTCCTTGAAATAATAAAAGTGGAAGAAATGACACCCTTTACCATCAAAAGAAAAAAAAGACGCCCTTTGTTCCGCTTCCACCAAAAAAACCAAAGGGAAAAGAAAAAAAGGCACCCGTTTGAACACGTGCGTAGAAGTTTCTATATGGGTCACTTTGGGGGTCGTGTCTACCGAAAGAATGGAATTGGGATGCCCCGTTGAGATCTCCATGTCGTTTTGCAAAAAAAAAAAATATTTATAAAAATATATATATGCAAATAATGCTTTACAAAAATATTTATACAATTTCAGATATTTAAAAAAATTTATATATAAAAAATTTTAATTTTATTTTTTATTTATGTAATTTTGATATTAATTTAGAGGATATTCATTAAAAAAAATTAATATTTAGAAGGTTATTTATGTAAAAATTTAAGAATTTTTTATATATATATATCTTCCTAAATATATAAAATTATATGAATATTTTCTAAAATTACTATTTATATATACACTCTTATAAGCATTTTTTTTAACATGTTTATTAATAATCATATTTTCGTCATTTTAATTGTAAATCGCTAACTTCTTAATGATATTAGATGGCATGGATATATATATATATATATATATATATATATATATATATATATTTGATGAGGATACATATATAAATATTAATTTTGAGAGTGTGTTCACGAAAATGTTAATATTTTAAAAAAAAAATATGTACATAAAAAACCAAAAAAAGCACTCGTTTAAACACATGCATAGAAGTTTCTATGCGGACGGCGATACCTCCCTATGGGTCATCCTGGCTTTCGGGCCCTTCGGGGTCGTCGAAAGGACGGAATCGGGATGCCCCATAGAGATCTCTATGCGTTTTGGTAACATAAACGGTCCAGATCACTTCAATTTTACCGATTACTGGAATTCTGGGGAAAAAAAATTAATTGTTCTTTTTGTTTCGGTTCAGACCGGTCCGGTTCGGCTATTCGTGGGTCTACCTCTCGACGCGGTCTCCGACTGCAACGCCGTGAACCACGCTAAGGCCATCGCGGCGGGGCTCCGCGCCCTCAAGCTCCTCGGCGCCCAAGGCGTCGAGCTCCCCGTGTGGTGGGGCGTCGCCGCTGCCGGCGAATGGTCCGCCTACCTCGCCCTCGCCGACATGGTCCGCGACGTCGGTCTCCGCCTCCGCGTCTCCCTCCATCTCCACGCCTCCCGCCGCCCGGCCTTCCCCCTCCCCGACTGGGTCTCCCGCCTCGCCGACGCCAACCCCGACCTCCTCTTCACCGACCGCTCCGGACGCCGCCGCCAGGACTGCCTCTCCCTCGCCGTCGACGACCTCCCGGTCCTCGACGGCAAGACCCCGTTGCAAGCCTTCGAAGAGTTCTTCCGTAGTTTCCGTTCCGCCTTCTCCGATTTCATCGGCTCCACCATCACGGTAAGCAAAAAGCTTCCACCTTTGTGCGTCTTTTGATTAAAAGCCTCCACCTTTATACTCTTTCTTCATTCTTTGATGTAAAATTCGTGCTTCTCTCTCTTTGCCACCCAATTTCTTTTTCAGGACATTTCGGTGAGTCTCGGACCCAATGGCGAGCTCCGGTACCCCTCGTTCCCCCCCTCCACTGGAAGCCATCTGTTTACAGGCGTCGGAGAATTCCAATGCTACGATAAATACATGCTGGCCGATCTCAAACGGCATGCCGAGGAGTCCGGAAACCCACTGTGGGGCCTCTCTGGTCCCCATAATGCCCCGGAGTACGACCAGTCGCCGGATTCCGGCAACTTCTTCAGGGAGAATGGCGGCTCGTGGGAGACCCCCTATGGAAATTTCTTCCTCTCCTGGTACTCAGGGCAGCTCCTATCCCATGGTGATCGGATGCTCTCAACTGCATCGAAAGTGTTTGGTGATTTGCCGGTGACTCTGTCTGCAAAGGTGCCACTTTTGCCCTGGTGGCACGACACCCGGTCCCGGCCGGCTCAGCTGACTGCTGGATTCTACAACACATATGGAAGGGACGGGTACGATGCCGTCGGCGAGATGCTCGCAAGGAATTCTTGTGCAATGATCATCCCTGGAATGGACCTCTTGGGCAAGGAGCAACCTCATGGCCTGAGATCGAGCCCCGAGTCGCTGCTATCTCAGATAATGAAGGCGTGTGAGAAGCATGGGGTGAGGGTTTCCGGGGAGAATTCTTCGCTTGATGGCATCGGCGTAGAAGGTTTTAGAAGAATTAAGGAAATTCTATCTGCAGAGAATTCAAGTGTCGATTCTTTTACGTATCACAGAATGGGCGCTTTCTTCTTCTCGCCAGAGCATTGGCCTCTGTTTATGGAGTTCGTAAGGAGCATGGCCCAGTCAGAGATGGATTCTGATGATTTGCCAAGCAACAAGGAGGAGAAGTTATCCCTATCGGTGGATCGAGAGATGCAAGCAGCTTAAGGGTACTGCTCTGTGCACTGTTAATATATGTATTGAGTGGTAGGGATATGCGGAATTACTGAAATAGGCTGATAATATCATTGGTAGAGATACGTAAGCATAGGCCCGGCCTGAGTCATGCTCGGCGTGTGCTACAGACCTGCTCAGTTATATTGGAGGGTGACTTAGCCACTGTGATCAACTGGATCTAGGATGGCCCGAGTGGCGGTGGAGGGGGACACTCCTGCTTTAGAATATTTGGACTATGGTGAGTGATGAAGTGGCCTTTCGGACTAAGCATGTATTTAGACAGGCCAACGAAACTGCAGATTGGGTGGCTTTTTACGTGGCTTGTCGTTCCGGAGATACCTTAGGGGCCGAGGAGGAGGAGGAGTTGTCCAGAACACTTTGAAATTTATTGTTATCTGATTTTATTGGATGTATCCGTGCTAGAACTGTATGAAGCGTCCGTTTTTAGCACCAAAAAAAAGAAAAAAGAAAGAAAAGAAAAGAAAAAAAAAATAGAGATATGTAGCACAAACTTGTCATCTGCTGCTAAATTTTTGAGGCATCTAGATTTATATCGTGCATCTAGATATATATGTGAGCTGCCATTTTATGTTGTACAATGAGTTTGAGCTGTTGATTATATAATATTTTGGGAAGTATATGTTATGTTTAAAAAACAAGTTGCTTCCTTCTTGAAGATGTTGTTTGGTTGCTGCTTAGTTTTATGAAGGAAAACCCATGATGAATTCAACAACCATGAGAAACATGATGGTCTTAGTTCAGAAAAACTGGCTTATATTTGGCAAAACATTTTTTTTTTATAAGTTACAATAAGAGTTTCAGTCTTAATATGTGATGTTGTAAGTATATTGATGATTATGATCGTGTTTATTGGAAGGATCCCTGAGATGAGAGAGAATCTACATAATGATAAATTAGATTAGAAAAGGCCCCAGATTAACTGATGTTGATAGAGCAGCCCAATCTTTTGAATTAGATGTGGAATCTACGGATAGACACAGAAGAGAGGTGTACAGCTTCATTTGAAGTTATTTATCTAGTCAGGCTTTCCCTTGTGAATTAACATAACTAACAAGGAGATATTTATCAGGCTCAGCAATTCTATGATGGACCACACTACAATAGAAATAGCTTTAAGCTTTATAATAATAACATGGCAATAATGATGTTCAAGGAGACAGAGTTGCACCTTGGAGCTTTGTTCTTCAACTTCAACTTTCCCTCCTTTCGGCCGGACAAAGGCCCTGACAAGTTGTCTGCGCGGGATGACTTGGATCTGAAGAACCATATCACTGGTAATGAATCAAGGCTGCTGAGAGGGAGAATGAGAAATTGGGAACCACTCTTGGGTAGTGTTTAGTTCACGGTTGGAATCAGAATCAGAATCGCAATATAGCCATATCTCCCAACATATTTGATTCACGACCAAATTTAAAATAGAATTTGAATACTATGGAAGGGTAGGGATTAAGTTTTAAGAAATTGGGCACATTCTCATTCCGCTCTAGAGTCAAAATGAAAATGGGACTCCCTCCAACCAAATGGCCGAAATGAAAGTCACTCATTCCCATTCACATTCACATTTCAGAGTCTCAACTTTTCCCAACTAAACATGCCTCTGATTCTATTGCAAAAGTAGAGATAGAGAACATGACATTCTTCTAGGACCTCTGTTCACTTAACAGAATATGTGCGAGGACGAGCAACCATGCACTATTTAAGTACACTAAATTGCATATAATCCTGTGTACAATACCTTTTGTTCGTATGAAACAAGATATGAACTCAATCGATGTGCATGAGTGACAGATATCCCCATAATCCCAACAATGTAAAATCTTACCGAGACTACCATTAACTACAGAGAGTACACAAGCAGACAATATGAATGCATAAAATTTTGTGTAGATGTTGAAACTGGAATTCAGCAGGTGTAGCTCCTAAATCTTGGAATATGTCGTTGTGATCCTGTGAATACCATACAATCGATGTGCATGAGTGACAGATATCCCCATAATCCCAACAATGTAAAATCTTACCGAGACTACCATTAACTACAGAGAGTACACAAGCAGACAATATGAATGCATAAAATTTTGTGTAGATGTTGAAACTGGAATTCAGCAGGTGTAGCTCCTAAATCTTGGAATATGTCGTTGTGATCCTGTGAATACCATACAATCGATGTGCATGAGTGACAGATATCCCCATAATCCCAACAATGTAAAATCTTACCGAGACTACCATTAACTACAGAGAGTACACAAGCAGACAATATGAATGCATAAAATTTTGTGTAGATGTTGAAACTGGAATTCAGCAGGTGTAGCTCCTAAATCTTGGAATATGTCGTTGTGATCCTGTGAATACCATATAAAATGGCATGGAATCCTTAATCAGAAATTTTGTTGATAAAGAATATATGAAATAAGAATAAATTTTGCAGCTGCCAAAAGGGAAAAGGTATATAAACCTCTTTCAGGGTTCTGTTTGATGCCTCACCATCTTCTGTGGTATATCTTCCACATGAGTGGGAATGGATTGGGAACCAAGTAAGATGTAAAAGTGGGACAGATTGGGGGAGGTTGTGGATCATGCACATCTAAGATTTCCAATATACTAGAAATCATCTCACCCTTTACTCATATTCCCTCTTCTCTCTTCCTCCGCTGCTCAAAATTATTACATTTTTGTGGTTAATTCAAAGAAAAATGCCACCTTTCAAAAATGAACTCGGAACCTTTCTTTCGTGCATGCACTATAAGTGGTACCAAGAGAGGACTCAAGAGTCAAGCCCTACTGGCAAATGATTACAGTTGATGGAGTAATACTGTACTTAAAATGAAATACGAAGAACCAATGTCCAAGATAAGAAAATCCTTAGCTAAAGAGGTTCTTTTATCTGCAAGGGCAATGGCCTAACTCCCGCATAAGAAACAATTCTTAGCAAACACATGGAAGGGGAGTTTGCAGGGACTGAAAGAGGATGTAAACACAACAAACTCCAAGAAACTAGGATAATGAATTCGAACAAAAAGATGATTCTGCCTACTTGTGGAGGAATTATGAGTTCACTCTCTCCTTCCAACCCTTTGCTAATCCCTTCAAATTTTTCTTAATCAACATACATGGTGATAATTTTAAAATTTTCCGCAGAAAATCTAGTATGTTGGACGACCATGTACATGATACTTCATTTCAAGTACAAAAAGCTGAGACCAAATGGTTTTAAAGCTCTATCGACACAGAATTTTTTAGTAAACATGTAGAAATATATTATATAACCTAAATATCATAGTTTTGAATAGAAAAGGAAAATTACTAAATAAAACCTGGTACAAGTGAAATACTCAAAAGATAATTAAAGTGCAAAACAGAACTAAAATTTTCTCCACCCAAAGCATAATATACTATTAGATGGAAACCATTTCATACTATTTTTCAAATATCATATTCAAAAGTAAAATACTGAATCTGAAAATTTCTGCTCCATTTTCTCCCAAAAAAAGAAAGCAATTTGCACCACTTCTAACCTGGCTTAGATGTGGGACCATTCTCCCCCAATTAAGCCCAAGCAAGCAAGAAACAGATTCCACCTTTTGGATGGCGTTTTAAGCTGGAAGAATTTAAATGCCCCAAAGTGCTCTCTGAATTTGTGGATATCTGCAATCATCACGTTCCATAACAGCATTCAAATTTCCCAGTTCCACTTTGATAATCCAATCCTTGGCTGGGGGATTCATCAGCCACAGAAACAGACTCACTTCCACTACAAGCTGAGCCATCAGTCGTATGTGGTGTCATCATATTCCACTCTGAATGTTTAGCATTTTAAAGAACAAGGTATCACCACCATCCTAGTCACTCTATGGATGCTGCAATGAGAGCATTTGAGAGCAGAGAACTTTTGGCACTTCATCAGATTGCACTTCATTTCTCCTGCCTTTAAAACAGAGTCAGAATTCTAGAGAAGATTCTGACTAGGTGAAATTGAACCTTCTCAGGCGGTAAAGGTCCATTAAAGGCCGCCGTGGCCGTGACTGTCAGTTTTACATATCCAATAAAAATCATCAAGCCAATTTTCAGTAGTCCAAAGTATAGCTCAAGGTCCAGCCGATTTTTCCTAAACATGGCCAACAAAGTGAGGATGGAAACAATCTGATATAAAATTATCAACATGCTTTATTATTATGAAAAAAAAAAAAATCAAGGTTAGCCTGCGAGGAGAGAGCATCTCAAATTGTCCCTCTATACAAAGTAAAAACTGTCTTTTGTAACCTAATATATTTTCTCTGGTGCAAAACCATCAGAATAGAGAGATATACATGATGCATTTTATCTTTTATCCTTGGGAAAGAGTAGTTTTCTATTGCATTTGATATCACAGATTGTAGCATCCAGCTCCAAATCAGCTGTGCTTGTCTTTGCTTTTCGTTCCGTCTCTCATGGGTGCAACAGGTATCCAAGGGCCACACCAACTATTGTCATGAAAACCAGAAACAAAAAGGGAAAACCAACCTGAGTCCCTGCCATACACTTCCTTCTGAACAATATCTGAAATTAGACACCAAGATATCAGAGACCCATTACATTCTATAAGAGAATGGTTTCCACAAGAAGGTACTGACAAACTGAATAAAGAGGACGAAATCATACTAGGACATAAATAAGAATGCTAGTCTGTGTGAATGACCAGCCACTACATAAATGTTTGATTCTCAAGGGTGCATAAAGATATCAAATATGCAAAGATAAATTATGTAAGGCAGGAAATCATCAAGCAACTGCACAGCAATGTGTGCACTAATTTATTCATGAGCCACTTGAACTTGATGTAACAAAATGGTTGCTGCTCATCTAATTGGAAGGTCTCAAGAAATTAGAGGCACAAGAAGCAATTCAAGCATACAAAATAGTCCCCTTTTTTGGGTGGATGTGGGGAGCGCAGAAGAAGCCTCATGAATAAAAGGTTCTATTCTTCGTTATTGCAATGCTCTATAGACTACTGCATAAGCAAGGCTTAGAAAAAGTGTCAATCAGAGCAGTTATAGTTTAAAAGGAATAGAATTAGAGTTTAGAAATTAATTGGTTTTCCCTGATTTCCCAGTCAAATAAGATGCAAATTTCTGAACTAGAAAACAGTAGTGTTACAAGAGATAAAAATTTGCTTCTAAATAAAATAAGACTCACTATTTCTTGTTGCAACTTTTCCCTCTCTTGAATGGCTGCACCATTCTCTTCTTTCAGCCTTGTAACTGTATTTTCAGCCTGCAAAATTACCCATTTCTCTTATACTTCAAAGATTATCCTTTGAATAACAAAGTATATTTCAATGAAGAAGTGCGGCAGAATTTGACAATAGATTTATAAAAGATAAAACAATAAATCACTTGCACCTACTGTGACCTGCTCCCTCGATTTATGTGCAATACAGCAGTTCTATCAATAACATACAGAAAAGCCTATTTTAACTAACAATATGTTCTATGCCATGCTAGATCGTGGAGAAGAATTATATGGACTTGGAAGCAGGTTACGTCTGAAGTCTAAACAAAACCTTTAAGAAAAAGTTTGTATGCTCAAATGGAAGAGCAGACATTACAACATCATTTCCATTTCTCAGTATCACCAAAGAGCAACTATGTTCACTTATTATTATGATACTTGCTACCATATGTTATCTATACCTAAACTTAGAAAGCATAAATCTGGAACCGCAGATCCCCAATTTGAGCAAGAATCCTGATTACAGCATGTGTTGGGCCAATGATAAAGGTAAGCATGGGGGTGCAGAAAAGATCCAAGAAAGTGGCATTAAGAACAAAAGTATCAAAGACTACAATCTAGGCCAAAAATCAAGTCATATGTATAAAAACTGACCTCATTTAGTTTCACTTCAAGATCGTTCAGCTTCAACTTTAGATCCTCAACATCCTTGGCAACCTGAAAATAATATGAAATGGACAATTGAAAAGAGATGTTTCACAAAAAGAATATAGAGATTATGGTGTCCATATTATCTATGTACAAAAAAATTAAAAAGCACTGTTTCTAAGACTGATCATTCAAAAACTAATATGGAGAACCAAACTGATTATGTCTTCTCAATAGAATGCATTTCATTATCCAGTAGGCTATTTATTAATTTCATATAAATAATGATAAAATTGCAGCAAAATATAAGGTGCAGTACCTTGGGGTCATAGCAAAACATAAAAAGACATGATGTGAAGCTGGAACAAAATCTCTTACATGAAATGGGTGAAGATTCTCGACTCCATTCATTTCTTGATTGGTTGAAACAGGAGTTTCTTTCAAATTAGGTGCTTCGTGAACTGGCTCCTGCTTTAAAGCTCCATTAATTGGTTGCGGTACTGGAAAATGTGGTGAGCTAACCAGAATGACTCTCATTTTGTTCTCTTCAATATATCTGCCATTTGCTTTAGAAAACTGAACCAGGAAAATGAAGAGGATTATAGAAGGAGAAAACAAAAGGTCAACATTCAGGGCAACAATATATACTCACAAAGCTCGGCATAATTTCCTCATCCATGGTACCATATGAAACAACTGTACTCTGAACTAGGAACTTATCTCTTAACTGCATATCAGGAGGAGCTGCCTTTTGAGCTTGCATGGTAACTAGATTGAGATTGAATCAGCAACACAGAGATCAGCTAAAAAGAAAGTAACTAATACTAATAAGAAATCTAAGAGATAAATTTAAAGCACCAAGCACAGTTGCCATAATATGACCCTACACAGTGATATTAACTCCTAGGTTTGTTTCAGTTAGAAACACTGAAGGCCAACAAAAAGAATTCAATAATGAATGCAGAATCTAGGTGATAAAACTAAAATGTGATGCACAATAACCATTATTGTGTTCGTATAGTGGCATTGACTTTTAGGTTCATTTTAGTTGGGAATGGTGACAATGAGAATCAAAAGTCGCATTTCTGGCATCAAATTTGTTCTGAGGAAATTCAGATGATGAACTAACATGGTCTTCCATACCACAGAAACAGCCCATTTGCACATTGAGTGCGCTCCTCTCCTCTCTTAGTCTTCACATTAGCATTCTTTTTTCATACTACTATATATCACTATTCTATCTCCATTGTTCTACCATAATTTCTACTCTTTGGCTTGCATATCATATAATTTCAAAGCCAGCTAGTAGATGAGCTCTTTGCTGATTTTACTTCCACAGAGTGATTTCCAGGGATAAAATATCTATTAAATGAATTAACTGAAACAAAAGAAACGGCTCAGAATAGTCCGCTAACAAGACTACCTTCATGGTGATACTAAGGAGAGAAGCATCTAAGTTGTCCTAGGAGTTCACATGAACATTGATGTATGGTTAATTTAGATGCACAAATCATGACATAGTTTTATGATATAATGAAGCCACGGAATAGCTCTTTGAGAAATCAAAGAAGAAGGATGCAATAAAAGTGATATATTTAACAAACAAAATTCTGGCTTGAGTTTTTTTTTTTTTTTGCCTTCGAATGTTTAACAAGGTCTTGCAGAAACTTATGCTGCACTCATGAAGTACTTGATGGACTGAATCTCTACAAACATTTAACAAGTGATACACACTCAGAGAAATTATATGAAAAGAAATAGACTGGCCACATCCATAGCTTGTTTGAGGAAGTGCAACCATCTATTCTTACAAGTGATACCCTGAAAGTACAATTATGCTCATGAATGCCACGTCTACCTGTTTTCCCTTACCTATTTGAATACCTGGTGATAAGTCCGTATAACTCTTGATCATGGTAAGTCATTTAGTAAATGCAGAATTCAGAATTGTCATGGTGATTGTGATTCCAGTGTAGCCAGAGGCCCAAGTAATATCTGCACAGTTGTAGATGTTTTTTGACACAGTGGAGTCAAATTTCAGGACTACTTTCAAAAGCCAACATGGGCCTTCGAAAGCCAACATGGGCCAATCATGATATTGTCGCCTATCTCCCCCGGGCAACAATTGTTTTTTATCTTCTTTTTGTTGAATGCTCACTCCAAGTGTGCTGCTTTTCCTCAGACAACAAAAGGGTCATAAATGCAACAACCTCTGATATCATCAAAAGTTCATGATTGCTATTGATACCTTTTTGAAGAAAATTCCTTTTTCATCTTACAATATTTTAGAAGTTAGTTAACTTTAACACCCTATTAACTACTTAAGACTTAGTAGCTCTCCTGCCATAGCACGAATAAGGATCTGGAGGGTCCTGTAGTTCCTACTATAAAATGGAAAACTAAACATGTGTTACTACTCATCCAATCACTAATTTACTTCCTTGAGTAGCTTCAATTCAGGTTATCATTAGTTTGATTGTTCCTTGTCCTCCCAACTTTATCCTTAAATCTTTGGTTGAAGCCTTTCTCATGATGGTTGGAAGCATCACAATGCAAGGACAACACAGATTTCTCTCCATGAAAATAACAATTATCAAGTCATTCCTCTTCCTAAAGGGAAATAATTAATGGATATAGGTAGGTCCATGAAGTATAATGATAACAAAACCCAAACTAGGCATCACGTAACATGCATATGGACCTAACTGATTTAATACCTCTCCGCTGGATGACTTAACTCCCTTTCCATTACCATCTCTCTTGCAGCCATTCTGAAGGATGAAATCTACCAAGAAGTTAAAAATAACTTTCTTTCCCAGAGATAGAAAAGAAGATGTATATGCATCAACACAGGATTTACTGCTGAATAGAGAAGAACTCAAAACTAAAAAGGGTGCATTTATGGCCTTGAACAGACACTAGAGCCCAATTTCACAAATCCAGCAGAGTTTTGTAGAATATGAACTTATATGAAATTGTATTAACATTGTAAGGAAGAGCTCTCCTTGTTAATTACATTATATGATTGGAAGCAACGCCTTAAGTTGCAGAACTGAAATTCCTGAGACACCATGTTCATGGAAAAAGACCACCTTTGATCTCCATATTTCCTTCAAGTAGTAGTAATGTCAATATGAAATAAACCTTTTTGTGACGAGTGCTTATCGATCAAGTTCCGCAAGTCTTTGATCTGCATATTTCCTTCAAGTGGTAGTAATGTCAATATGGAATAAACCTTTTTGTAACGAGTGCTTATCGATCAAGTTCCACAAGCAGGACTACGTGGAAGTGACCCTGTAAGGGACCAATTCAAATTCACTACTAACCAATTAGAACTGCTGGCAAATCCTAGACCATACAGCCGAGTAGTTAGCGAACTGATTAAACTTAAAGATTAGATGACCTGGTTTTTATTTGAAGCCAATGCCATCAATAATTTATGCCTCGATCTTTTAATTAGGTTCTAAGTACCACCTTCATTGTTGTTTAGTTCCTCCTTCTCAATCACATTCTCTCCTCTATATAGAAATGCATATAATGAGATTTCTGCAGGGTTTACATGAGATTAGCTACACCATTCAAGGCTTCTCATTTGAGTCACTAGAAGCAATATTCTTGCAGCCATTGTGTTGATTTGAAAGGAATCATAGTATTACAAAGTCAATGAGGGAACTTTACTTACAAGATGTAAAAATCATAAAAATATATGACAAGTCAGTAGAACTTGAGGATATAAGATTTCGATGATCAGCATACATGTGAAGCAAAATGACATTATATAATTTGAGGATTAGGCAAGTATGCAACTTGATGCCGCATCTCTTTTATTAAACAAACAGCAACGTGCTAATAGCAAATGTATATATGTATAGCTACCTGTAAAATCACATGTTGATCTTGGTAAAATGACACCTGTGTTTGGTCGCACACAGTATCTCTTGGGTGATGTAGTTTTGACCTAGTAGATGCATCATAGTCCAATCAGTCACTATTATGATTCAATCTAATATATAATGACAGAGCCAGAATGGAGGATCAACATTTCATGGTACTAAGTGATTCCCAAATGAAAAACAAATTGAGACTACATTTTTTTCATGTATATGGTTGGCAGCGAGGGGGAAAATTTGAGTGCAAAAGGCATTTTAGTGATCAATGATAATAGTGAAAAAATGAACAGAACTAAGAACAGAAATTTAGTAAGGCATAGGTGACCATGGACAACTAGCATAAGCAATTCAAAAATTAGTTACTCGTGCTACCGAAAGACAGATCCAGAAATAACACCAGAAACCTGCCCTAATGAATGATCTTAAAAATCCATGAGAATAATCACAAAGCTCTTGTAAGCACATAATTTTTCAAGAGGCAACAAAGCAGAATTTACAACCCCTGAACCACTGCTCTTTATAAGCAGCCACATTATGAATAAAACACATGCAAGAAAAAAACAAGAAGCACTAACTTTGAAGGCAACGTAATCATCGGTTTTATTGACAAGATGTACCGAACACGAACTCTGCTTCTTCAACTCAACTGACAGAAAGAAAGACATTACAATCTGTAAGACTCCTACCCGTATCCAAATCAGAAAAGAGACATATACAAACCTATGACAATGAAACCTATGATAATGTACAACAATAATAATAAAAGGAGAAATAAGAAATCATATATACTGCTATATTTATACAAACAACAGAGGAAGCATATCAAATTAACAAAAATTATGGGAGAAATTTATGCTCTGTAACACAACAAATTATCAGATGAAAAATCATAGCAGGCAACCAAAAAATCAAGGCAACAGATTATCAGAAAATGACAAATGATATTGGGATCAGACAGAACTTCTTATCAGAATCACATGGACTCAAGTAGCTAGTTGTGGTCTAAAACAAGAGTGGTGGAATATTCTCCAAGCTATGTCAAAGGATCAGAATGCCAGTTCATGTCATACAATATCCTAGGAGACATATTATGTCAGCAAGCTATGCACACAATAAAAGGATGTGTGCCTTTGTCACATTAATGTTAGCTTGTATCAGTGCCTATCAGTCTACACCGGTGCTTTTCATGTCAAATGTAGCTGATACATGCCAATAGTTACTACTCCATACTTGGTTCCCCCTTTTAAATTCATCCAAAAAACCTTGGTTCTCTTAGTGACAATCTACAGTTCTTTTCCTGTCAATTTTCATATTGTTAATCTTGGGGATATAAAAGCTCATCAAAGGCAAAAAATCAAGGTGACCAATTATTCCCCATTTTCTTTTCTTTCAAAACTTTCTTTTTTGGCTTTAGAATTGAATCAAATGTTAAAATCAGATAACTATCACATAAGAGGAACCATGTTTGATCCTCCCGAAGACATTCAAAGAGCATGAGGCTATTAGATAGGGTCTTCAGGTGAGGTATGATCCATCAAAAACTTTTCAGCTAGCCTTTTAGGTGAGGTCCTTGGTTGTTACAATTATACCCTTACATTTCCTTCTTACTTGGTGACATTCCGAAAGGTACATCATATATTTCTACATTGTTCATTTACTCATTCTTTCTCATGGTTTGTGCTGGGAAAATTGCATGTGATCCTAGTCCATTAATCTACTTTTCCCATCAAAAGAACAGAAAAGACCATGCATATATTTGATATTAAGAATTAACTAACTTATATGAAATTATTCATCATAGACTTGCTCCATTATTGATTCTGAAACATTTCGATAATCTTAGAAAATGTATACAGTTTTCACCCATTTCCTCTTCTCAAACAAAAATCTTGACACCATCCAAGTACCACAATAGGCAAGTAGCATTACAAGCATGTCCATGCTCGGGTCCTCTAATCCCCCGCCGTCCGTTCAGGTGGGTCACACATCAGTTGGTGGGTCCCAGCGGAGAATCAACAGCGGGACAACACGATCAGATGGTAAGTGTTGGAATATATTCCAGTGTCATCAGATTCAGCTATATATTTCCAAAAAAGACAGGATCAAAGTGCATACTTTTCCGTACGCTAACTATTAAAAACAATAATTAAAAAAAAAAAGCAGCTATGCGTATCCTTTGAAGCATCTACGATGTTCCATGTTATAAAAAATAAACGATCGGTTTTCAAAGCTCACGAGACTGCTTCGATTCTTCTACCAACTTACAGGTGAACTTCAGTTCCCGTGGTTCGATTTCCAGAAGCACTTGGCCCATCCCTTCTTCTACGCTCTCTCCGCGATCACCAAATTCCTTCGATCTATAAATCTACACAAAAAAAAAGAAAGAAACCAAATCAAACACCAAACTTCTACCAGAAACTAAACAAATCAAGTGGGGTGGGAGATCGACAACAACTTACTTCCGAATGGTAACTAGACTTCCCTCACGGAACGGTGGAAAAAAAGAATCCAACTTCGCCTCCAATAAAATCACCGACCAAGAGAAGGGAATTTTAATTTGGTAGCGAAATAGGATGAGACGTGGAACCCTAGGCCTCAGCACAACTGTAACTGAGATGTTGCCGAAAGAATTTATTAAGACAGAGAAGAAAGAAATAATTTCGAGAGAGAGAGAGAGGGGAGGGGAGGGGGGTGGAGGCTGGGAGGGAGTAAAAGCTAGACCGACTCGGCAGTTCCCCGGATAGCACTTAAATGAAAAAGATCGGCTGTGTGGAATAGTATTCCAAACAGCGTCGTAGGGGACTAAAATGCAGGCTGCGATTTGTAGGAGACGAAGAGGTTTACGTGTCAACTGATGGTTGGTTTCTAGAAAGTATGGTCATGGAGGTTGAGTAGACGTTTTGTTCCTTTATTTTGACGCGTAAGGATAAAAGTATTTATGACAATGGCTAAAAGTTTTTTTTCTGCTCGCGAAAGACTTCTGAAAAGATGTCAGAATTATTTTAAATGCTTATATTCTCACCCGTTTATTAATTATTATTGATGAAAGGTTTACAATGGATGGTTTTTTTTTTTTTTTTTTTTTTTACTGCAAGACGGTCTAGTCTGGTGTGAATCTATTTAAAAATAACAATCAAAACAATGATACCCACCTACACCATTATTGCTTTCTAAATCCAGCCAATTATCATAGCCCAATCATTTTAAAATACTGACTGTGTTAGCCTATAAAACAAGCCATATTTGGCACATACCGGTCTAAATTATTTTTAATTTTATTCTAAAATAGAAATATCGAAAATCTGATATCTACCGGTAACAATTATTTTAGGGCTCGGCTTCTGATGGTGAAATTTGCACCATCTTTTCTGCCACCAAGTAGCACTCATCCTCTGATATGTTTCGGCCCATGATAAGAATTGCTTGCAAATCGACAAAAGAAAACAAATGATGGGCGAAAATATGATCCACTTGTCTTTTTCCACTGGTGGGACTGGTGGATATGGTTGAGAAGTCGGCGGCAGCGACAGCATGAAACTTGATGTTTTGTTGTCCCTCCCGGCGCCACCGGCACCATCCATATCAACAGAATTTTACCAATAAGGCGAGCTAGGGCACGTGTTGAGTGTTGCTAGGTTTTGTCTTTAAGCGTGGGAACATATTAAGCTAAGTTGGCTTAGGAGGAGCAAAATTTGATGTACGGACTGTTGGGGGTGAGGTGGCGGTGTACGTTGCGCAGGCTGGTGAGCTGTCGCACCGGCCGCGTCGCGTTGCTCGCCTCCTCGGGAAGCGAAGCAACCGGTTCCAGCGGACGTTATTATTTCCATATGACCGTTATGCCCCTATTTCCATATGACCGGTTTGGATCTCGTATTTATATCATATATTCCACACTTGCGATTCTCTTCCCATGCGGACAACTATTAATTTTTTTAAAATATATAGAATTTTTTTTAATTTATAATACTAATTTTATCCATATGCACATCTAATTATATATGCCTGATTTTAATTAAAAATAATTTCTAATCTACAAAGTTTTAATTTAAAAAATAACTTTTTTTTCATGAGCGTTGGAATTGAGCTTGTGGAAAAGAGATTATAGGGTATTTTTTTAATTCATTTTATTAGAGTCCTTGAGAAGCGCATGCAGCTTTTTAAGCTAGGGGAGGAGATTTGTGTTAATTATAAAATAATTTTTCCTCAAAATTTTAAATTTTTTTTCAATTCTTTCTCTAAAAGAGTTTTGTCCCATCTAAAGAAATGATTCAATGATGGATCCGTCAAAACGGAGTTAAAGGGCAAAATGAGAGTGCAGGTGGATGGGTTGGACAACTCCATTGGATTTGTGTTCTTGGGATGAGAAGGAATTGAAGATATGTGATTTGATTATATCAAAGACTATGGATACCATCCTAAGTGGGGCAGGAGAATGTTATAGTTGAACCGTCCCAGTGAATTTCTCGGTTCAATGATGTTGAAATTGGACCAGAACTGCTGGAGAAGCCAAAACTTATCAGGAACTGCTTTTGTAGAGCAGAGTGGATGGGAGAGGACATACTAACTAGCGCAAGGAACTGGACATCTCGTGCGTTCAAAATGTTTGAACCATGTCATTAGAAAAAAAAATTGGATATATATATATATATACACACATATATATTCATCCATATGTTTAATTCTAGATGCTTAGTTCTAATCAAAGAAGTTTTGGATATGGGAAACTTTTTAATTAAATAAGATAAATGAGAAAATTTTTTATGAGGACCCATGCAGGTATATATTTAGTTCCATATCGGTTATTCGATGGATAAATCTTATGTACTTATAAAGAATGAAAAAATATAAATAATACTTTCCGGCTAGCCTTTTTGGATGAGGTCCTGAATTGTTACAAATGGTATAATACAAGAGTTTAACTGATTATGAAATTATCATAAATGGAGATTGGTGCACATGAGTAATTCTCTTACCATATACCGCTTGGCATGCTTCGCTTTACCTGCATAATCCAATTTTCATTTATCTATATTTTTCATATATTTTGAAAATGTTGATGATTTTTTCTACATTAAAGTTATATCTAGTTTCTAGGAATGAAAAGAATCGAAATAAAATAGAAGGTAAGGAATTCAAACAGCGATTCCAATTTCATTGTTTAGATATAAAAAGAAGGATTGTCAGAAAACGGAATAGCAATTCAATTCCATTAATTTTTTTTATTATTATGACATTATTTATAGTTTCATTTTTTATTTTCATATTTTTATTAGTCGATCTTTATTCTATTTTTATTTTATTTTTATTTGAAATTTTTAGTTTAAATTGAGTACTTTTTTAATTTTATAATTTTTTGTGTTTTTGTAATAGTTTTTACTTTTATTTTTATTCACATTTTTGTTATTAGTCAATATCATTTATGATATTTTTAAATTTTATCTTATTTTAGTTATTTATTTTAATTAATTTATAGTATTTATCTAATGAACCTTTGTTCTTTCTCATCTATCATTTGATTAAGCAAGGAATGGGTGATCTAGGAGTGACAAAATGGATGACAAGGAAGAATATACTAACAGATACCTAGAAAACTTTTTAAAAAATAGGAAACCAAGTTTAAACTTTGTTCTCTCTTAGTTTTGTTCTTCCTCCGCCAATGATCAAATGGGAGCTATGGTGTCTTTAATCTAATTGACAAATGGTTCGATGAGGATCGACCTCATCTTATCTTCAAGTTTCTTTTCTATTTGATCTATAAATAGGACCCAAAGTAAGTGCAATTATATGACAATATATTAGCCAGAGAAATCTTTGGATGCCCTTCATCACATGATAAGTTGATAACATATGTTCCATTCGATCACTTAAAATAAAAGCAGCGCAAGAGAGCAGAGCAAAATAATATCTAACATCGGAATTCATAAAATCATCCGACATCATTGATGGACTGACAGACAAACAGGACCGCACAAGTGTCACAAAGTATATAAAGATCAATATACGGTAACAACGTTTCATTTTTTGAAAATTATATTTTTTAATAGTAAAGATTTTTTTCAGCTGAGTCCCATGGCTTTTAGAGCTATGTGCATTGCTCACCAGATATGGCTGGCTAGGAATGATAGGATCTTTGACGGACACCGTATGTCGCCGAGATATGTGGTAGTGTGCTTGTGTACAAGTAGAGGAGCTCAATTACGGAACCTCGTCAGGTGGACCTCTGATAATTCGAGATATATGGGATTTCCATTCCGCTCACGCAGCACCTCGTTTGGTATTTTTCACTTGGGAGCCCCCACCTCCGAGTTTCCTCAAGATTAACATTGACGGGTTAGTACAGGACGGTGGAAGTAGAGGGGGCGCTAGGTTCGTCATTAGAGACCCGAGCTCTCGTGTAGTAGCGGCTAGTAGCTGTCAGCTAGTAGAGACCTCGGTCCCCAGCGCCGAGCTGAGGGCTGCATTAGAGGGCCTTCAATATGCGCGGTGAGTGTTGCACGCTTGCTCCATTATTATGGAAAGCGACTCGGCTACTATTATAGGGTGGATCCAGGAGGGTTCGAGGGTGTCGGGGTGGGATCATCCCCTACTCCGAGATATTTGGGCCATGGGTAGAGATGGGGACGCCTTCTTGGCCAGACATGTTTATAGGGAGGCTAATGGGGCCACTGATTGGATGGCCTCTTACGTGGCCAGTCACTCAGGTGGCACTTTGTGGATGCAGGGGAGAAAGTTGCCCACGACTCTCCGTGATATAGTATTTTCTGACTTTATTGGGTGTCTCCATACTCATGTACTGTAAAACGCCCGCCTAAGCAAAAAAAAAAAAAATAGTAAAGATTTTTTTTTCTTTGTGGGCACTCCTCTGCCATCCATCAACACATCAAGATTCCCCTGCACATAGATCTACTCAAACCAAGCATCATCTTATGCCCAAATCTCACACACTAGTGAATGGCAAATAGGTCATTTTATCCTCTATTTCCTTAACTGGCTACTCATCCAAGACTTGGTTGGTCATTGGATCCGATGTTCTCTTATAGCTAAAACATTTCCTTATTTCCAAACGAATAAGATCGGCACAAGAATGCTGGAGCTTGCGCCCATGTAGTGTCTAAGTTTGGACTTAGGGCTGCAAGTACGTTCGGCCCAGCCCGACTTCAAATTGGGCTATGAGCCAAGCCCAAGTTAACTCGATTCAAGTTTGGGCTTAAAATTGGGGCACGTAGATAATTTAGGCTGGGCACGGGTAGATATTTGGCTCGAACCAGGCTTGAAAACCAAGCCTAGTGTTAGGCCTAAACCCAGTATCTAGCCCAGCTATGGCCTAGATCCGGCTCGTATCTAGCCCGAGGTCAATTTCTTAATTTGGTTCGCTGAGTTTGCTCTAAATGAGCTAGAGTTCAATTGAGGCCATGGCCACTTGGTTCGCTGGTCTCTACTTCTCTCGAAGAGTCCCGATTAGCTGATCCATAATCAAATCAGCTAGGGTTCTTGAAGAGACCCAATTGGTTGCCACCTCCTTCACCCGTTTCTTCTTGAAGCTATTGAGTGCCTGATGGTTGGCGGAGGAGAATGGAGTTAAATAGGAGCTTGAGGTTGTCAAGATCCCAAAGGCAATCCAAGAGAGCCCAAACGGCCTTGAGGAGGTCGGTGTGAGAGAGGAGGGCTAGGATGGATGTGGGGTCAAGGGTGAGGGTATGATTGTAGTCGACAATGGCATTAGCAAGGTGGTAGGCGGTGCGGTAGGCAGCAATATGGCTAATGAAGCAAGCAACGCCAACGACGAGGGATTTTAGGGCCCCCGAAAGTCCAAATGGTCTTTCTTTCCCCTTTCGATGCGAAGCAAAAAGTCTTCTTTTGGGTTATAGTCTTTCTTGCTTCTAAGCAAAATGTCTTCCTTTACCCCTTCTTGATGTGAAGTTGAGTTCGATACAAAGCATCGAGATACTCATGACAGACTCTACTAGCAAGTCTTCTATATAGAACTGTTCAGGTCAATGTTTTTTTTTTTTTTTTTGGGTACAAACTGTCCAATTTGTTTTAGTTTTTCTCTTTTTTTAGAAACTACTCTTCGGCTTGAATGGTTGTGATACTCGGATGGATTTTACATTCAGAACATGATTGAAAATTTATTCATATGAGGCCTAACCCTCATGTCTCGGATGCGGATTGAATGAAGCAGCCTGGCCCAAATAGCTATATTCAGTTGGCCCAATAGCCTTGGGCCTAATTTTAGAATATTTCGGCGATAAATTATTTGTGGGCCCAGCCCGGCCCGTTTCCTACCAAGCGGTGAGTAGGAATTATGAGAAGAAGTGCGGTAACCTAAGCTCGGTGACGGGAGCGGTCAATAGTTTGTTGAACAGCCATTTGCCAACAACCACGTGGAACACGGCTGACAAAACCCTTCGAATCGATACTTCCAAAGCCTCCCCGCTTTCCTTAACCCGCCGCCCCTTATGAAGCAGAACCCAACTATTTCCTAATTTACAACAAAACCATTAGAACTTCATCGTTATTTGAGAAAACTTTTGAGGTCAATATAGGAATTTTATATTCCGGCGTACGCTCCCCCGGCCCTTTCGATACTACCGAGGCCCCGGCAGTGCCATTATGCCATAGCGACACCCTAGCCTCGTTCTCTTTATATACGGGGGACAACGAGAAGCGCCTCCATGTAACTCTTCGTGCTCGTCTCTCCCCCAGATCCAATCCTCCTCCCTCTCTCTCACTTTCCCTTTAGCTCTCTCTCTCTCTCTCTCTCTCTCTCTCTCTCTCTCTCGCCTTCTCTCTTTTTTTTTTCAATCGATCCATGGCTTCAATCTCGGGAACGGCGATCGCCGCCTCTGCTCGGCCTCTATTTGCTGCGCGGGCTCAGGTATTGATCTCTTTGAGCTCCCTTCTCGTTCGAGATCTGCTCTTCGTTTCTTTTCCTCTGCTCGGATCTGTTATTGTGGATGAGATTTAGGTTATTCGTCTTCGATTTTGAACGATTTGGCATGCTGTAGTGGCGATCTGCTGATGGATTAGGGTTTTTATTGCTCATTTCACTGTTTTTAGTTTGTTAGGCTCTTCTTTCGGGATTTTGGGGATTTTCCTGTTGTTTATGTTTTAGGAAGCGTTTTTTGTGGTTCAATGGAACTTACTGGCATCGTTCGATCTATCATCTCTCTCTCTCTCTCTCTTGGGTCGGGGGGGTTCTTTTTGATGATCAATCAGCTGGCAAATCTATGATAGATCATGATGGGACGTGAGTTTTTTTCTCCCCGTATCTCCTTTTTTTTTATTTCCGAAATCATGAAACGTATGCGGGGTTTTTTTGGTTTTGATTAGAAAAAAAAAGTGTTAGGTTTTCGTAACGGTGCGGCAATTTCAAAATCAGATGACAAAAACTCATGCTTGTTTCAAGATAAGGTTTTTACGTATGCAAATATTTGTTCACCTAAAGATGCCCGAGTTCCAGTTTGGATTCGTCATGCCTTGCATGAGCCTTGAGGGGATGTTTTGATTATCGGTGATTTCTCTTTGTTTGTTATAAAAAGCCATTGTTTTCAATGATCTTGTCGGTAAGGATCTGAATTGTGACCCTCATGAGACTTCAGCTGCCGCTTGCGAATAGTAATTAGGTTTTCCAGACATACACTATGCAGTTTCAATAAATTTAAAAAAAAATCTTAGCGAGAGAGCACTTGTTTAAATTGAATAGTACTCTTCTTTGTGTGTTCGCTATATCTAAATTGATGATGATGCAAGACAACAAACAGAATTTTTATCTCTCCTGAGACTTCCAGATGCATTACTTGGTGGACTCTGGTGTAGTTGATGCGTGCATCTCATGACTTTGGAGAGTTAGATGCATATAAACTGGAGATTTGATCACATTCTTAGATCTTGCCAAAGTTGACTTTAGTTTACACGTGCAAACTGAAGAATACTGTTTATTTCTCTTGAAGGCGACCACCTTGGGTTCTTGTTTGATTTATTTTTGGCACTCCCATGGAGTTGGGAGGCCTCCTATAGGAAGTATACATTAATCTTAGCACATTAATTGCTTGTTTGTATGGTTTTCAGGATGCCCATGGAGCTAGGCTATGTTTATTTTCGATGGCTGGGTAGTCTGATTTCCTCCCATGTCCAACCCCATCCGTTCCCTTTCTTTTAGTGTGTGCCTGTATGCGTGCATGTGTTTGTGTACATCTGTGTGAGGTGATTTGCTCCAATCACAAACCTTTACTTATCAGGAATACCTCCTCTAGGAGCTATGCATTAAGGCCTATTACCTTGAGTGTTAGTTTGTTTTGTTTTTATCACTCCCAAGGAGCTAATCTAGATTCATCTTAGGTAGCTGGGCAGCATGATCTCCTCCCTTGGATTTTTTTTCTTAGGCTATTGAGATCTGTGCCTGTATTTAAGTGGTCCGCTCTAATCATAAATTTTGTTATTTCTTCAAAATGTTAATTTCTAAATAAGGTTTTTATTTCTTAAGGAAGATAGCAGTTTAAAACAGTGAATAGAAGATGAGGGGAAAAAGACAATCTTTGCAAAAGCTCTATTCAATGTAAGGAACCAAAGGATTTTGAATTTCATTTCCATCGTTCTTGGAAGTTAACTATTCTTCAAAACACAAGTTAACTATTCTTCAAAACACATGGAGACACAGATTAATATAAAGCCACGACTCTCTTTTTTCAAAAAAACTTATGCAAAATCACTAATTAGCTTGATTGTGATGTACAGTCAAATGTAGCCTAAGTGGTTTGAACTACTTGATGTAAGAGAAATAGTGGAATGCATGTATCAGCACAACCCTTGATAGCATAGTTGATCAGTTGTCATGGCCATAAACCATTATTTTTTCAGTAGATACAGTTGTTGCATTTCCATTGAATGTTTCCTATGCTTGAAAGATTCTTGTACATGAGTTGTGGCAGAATACATTTTGTGCCTTTTCTAGCATGAAATTTGCTGATTTAATGAATTAGTGGTATAAACTAAGTGTGGATTGTCGTTGTGCAGGTTGCGAAAGGGTTTTCTGGACTGAAATCTGTTTCGTTTTCCATTCAAAGAAAGAGCTTTCCATCAGTTCGGTTGCAAGCAGCCCCACGACGCCTGCAAGTTTCCTGTGCTGTATGTATCTCAATATCAGCAGCTTGTCATTTTTTCTGTGTTTTGTTGCTTTCAAAATTGGTCTCGACTCTGGTCATCCAGTACCAACCATTATTAGGTGTTTATTTTTTCCAGAGAATGCCATTTATCAAACTAGATATATGAACAACAGGTCTTGCCACAAAATCTGTGGATAATATTTGGTTGGATAAATCATTGGATTCTATTCTTGTATCAGATCACCATTATCCACTTTTATCAAATATTAAAAAAACTATATCTGATTTAGGCGTGGAACACTTTTCTGCATGCTAACAGACATGCATTTCTAAACACTCAGCCATGTGTCACTGCCTTATAAAAGTGAACTGACCCCATTCATTACACTCCGATATGTGCAATTGAGACATTCCTGTAATCCAAGGTTTATTGCTAGGTGGGCCTTCTATGATACATCTTGGTTTCTGGAGATGAAATCAGCGGCCATAGTTTCTGCCAAGTTTCATATTGTCAAAATCTCAGTTTTCCCAAAATATCAGAAACTAGGGCTTGATATATTCTGCTTCTAAATATTTTTACTTTTCTGCTGAAGGCTTATGGAGTAACTGTCACTTTTGTAGTGCACTACCATTTTAACCCACATGCAAACGGGCACCTTGATACATGAACTCATTAGTTGTAGGCCATATGCATATAAAGATGTCAGGTCGCAATGGTAACTTTGTTGGTAATAGGGACCTTTACCTTTGAAACAGGCAAAACCAGAGACAGTTCTGAAGGTGTGTGAAATAGTGAAGAAGCAGCTGGCGCTGTCTGATGATACTCCTGTGACTGGTGAATCAAAGTTTTCAGCGCTCGGGGCCGATTCTCTTGACACGGTATGATTCATTGTATTCAAATTATTAGGTCATTTTGCAGAATTTGTGTACTTACGTGGCAAAGTCATCCATACTTGAAATCTCATGTACATGCCAAAATTTGTGGTGCTTAATGCACTTCTTTGATCTTAAAAAAAACACAATGATCTGGCAGTTGACACCTGAAAGCATAATCCCCCTGCAATTGAGTCACATAACACCTGCATGTCTGTATTTCTCGGACTAGATGCCTGTCACCATTTTTCTTACACATACATTCTTGGATCATCTAGTATGCGTTGTTGCACATCCTTACTTGGAAGTCTTTATTTCCTTCTTGTAGGTTGAGATTGTCATGGGCCTTGAGGAGGCATTTGGGATCACTGTTGAGGAAGAAAGTGCACAGAGCATCACAACGGTGCAGGATGCTGCTGATCTGATTGAGAAGCTTGTGGAGGGAAAATCTAGTTAGATAAATAACATTTTTCGGGGACAAAAGTTTTTCGATTCGAGCACATTTCCGTCATCCTAGTTTTGCACTCTGTTGGCTCTCTGCCAGTTAGAAGGTTTCATGCTTGGGGTTCTTATTTAATTTGGTTTTGTTCTATGCAACTGCTAGGGGACCATATCAGATATTCTCTGTTGGGCCTTTATTTTAATCTTCTCTGCATCCATGTAGCCAATCTCAAAGTACCAATCACATTTTATCTATTATGAACTCCAAGAATGCGAAATGAGGGGGAAGTATTTCCAATTTGGTACCATTAATTTTAAATCGATTGATCAGGACGTTGGCAATGCAAATCAGTCCCAATATCCGTTGCTTCAAATCTAAATCTAAATTTAAATGGGGTTCTGTTCTGTTTCATTGGTAGGTTTTCTTACTTTTGTGTGATGCAGCCGATGTCAGTTGCGTAGTATTTCTTGAGATTTTCTTGGTAGCTCACAGAGATGTATCATTGGTGGCTCAACTAACTTGAACCTAAGATTTGGGATGGCTGAACTAATTTGAACCGAAGATTTTGCTGTTCAACAACGTGCCTAATGTCACATGTTGATCAACTAGAAACCACTTGTGCGTGGGATTCTAATCTTACGCTCTATGCCTGCGCGCGTACCCTTCGCTCAGACTGAACCGAGAACTCCGGGTAACGAGCCGCCCGCGAATCCGAGATGCGAGCAGCAAGGGACCAGCGGGAGGGTCGACGCCCTTCGAAAGCAAACCTTCCTCTCTTGAGAGGGAGGGGCAGTATCATCGAAAGCTACGGAGTAGTTCTAAGAAATAGTGAGATTGATCATAATAGGTTGTATCATCCAAACTAGGCTTCGGAGTAGTTCTAAGATATAGTTAATTTGATCAAATCTATGTTGGTTTTAAGTATTCCATATGGAAGTGTAGATCCCCAGTTCTCGAAGCAGTGCTCGTGATTGGGTTGGAGGCTGAGGATGCGGACTAGGGTTTTGGATGGATAGTTGAGTGGTGCTTTGGAGGCCGAGGATGTGGAGTAGGGTTTTAGCAGAGGGCAGAGAGGTGCAGTGCTCCCTCCCTAAGATAGCCTGAATGGCTACATGGCAAATATGGATTGATACGGTGTATTGTTAAGATAAAACATCAAATGTAGGATGTAATTTTTGAGTTAAATGAGTTCAGTTAATGGGAAATTATTAGTTGAACTAGTTTCACCACTATAGTGGTGGATCAGTCCAATCAGAAGGTAATATGAACAAATTCAAACAAAGAAGAAAGGAGAGAAAAAAATGAAGCCCCTCTGTGTTGCTTTCTAGTTAGGCCGGTCCACGGAATGAGGGTCAATTAAGAAGGAATTCAAAATTTTCATTAAAAAAAATTAATTATTAAATGGACCAAGTTCCATATTACTCTCTTATATTTAGATAATTTAACATCAAATGATGGGTGCCTATCATCCATCGTACACATGTTTTGAGATTTAGATTTGCCCATGTAATAATTTCTCCATGAAGAGGGTTAGGGATGGGATTAGGGATCAGGACTAATGAGTGAAGGGGTTTGGGAGAGGGGGATGCTACCTTCATTTATTTTCAAATAAGAACGCCTTTTTTTTTCTTTTTTTTTTTTTTGCTAGGACGGATGGGTTATACCTGGTGGGTACGGATACACCCAATAAAGTCAAAAAATAGGATACCTCGGAGTGCCAAGGGCAACTTCCCATCTTCAGTCCACAAGGTGCCTCCGAAGTGACAGGCTACATACGCAACCACCCAATCCGCAGCACCATTGGCTTCACGGTAAATATGCTTGGCCTGAAAGGCCCATCCTTTCCTCACCATAGCCCAAATGTTATGGAGCAAGGGATACTCACTACCGTTACCCCTTGGGCTTCTCTAGATCCAACTGATAACGGTGGCTGAATTACCCTACAGGATGATGGACTTGGCCTGTAACATGCACCGAGCATGGCGAAGGCCCGCCCAGGCAGCTCTCAGCTCCGCACTTGAAACCGAAGTGTCAAATAACTGACTACACCCAGTAGCCACAATTCTGACAAACGAGTTCCAAATAACAAAATCTGCACCTTCCCTCGTGCCACCATCCAGAATTGACCCATCAAAATTGACCTTCAGAAAATTCGGAAGTGAGGGCTCCCAGATGAAAAACACCGTATGAGATACTGTCGAAGTAGAATAAAAATCTTAGATGTTCCGAGCTATCAAGATCCCTTCAACGGCAATGGTGTGACACAGAGCCTAAATGCGAGCACTCTCGACCACAAATTTTGGGGACATACGTCGTTGTACGAGTCTTCGCCATCGCTTCGTTTGTCTCCCATCCGACCCGAGACGAAGACGGACCTCAGGGCCAAGACGACTCTCACCAGGTTCTCTTTTTGATGTTTGAATCCCTTCTTGTTCTTTTTGTTCGGAAAAAAAAGATAGGATTTTTTGGTCGTTTTCGAAGAGAACAGGAGTCGGAGTAGAAAGCAGGAAAGAATGGTTTGTTCTATCCTCTTGATACCTCCTTAAAATTTCTGATCCTTGGCGACTACGGAAGTAGAGGAAGAAGAAAACAGAGCCCAAAAAAAGTCTGTTTGCTTTATTTTTTTCCCATTTATTTCCCACTCTTGGATTCTGTTTGAGCCTTTCCGGAATGATCGGTACCTACAGTCCGTCATATTGTTTTATTTCAATTTAGTCTTTTTGCTTTTATTTAACGTGTTATTGTTTTCCGGGGTATTCGAATCCCTTCTTGTTCTTTTTGTTCTAAAAAAGATCGGATCTTTTTGTTTGTTTTCTAAAAGAATAGGATTCGGTGGAGGGAGCAGAAAAGAGTGGTTTATTCTATCTACTGCGTACCTGCTTAAATTTATTGATCCTAAGCGACTAAGGAGGTAGATGAAGAAGAAAACAGAGCCCAAAAAAGGGGTTTTTGCTGTTTTTTCTTTTCATTTATTTCCTTCTCTTGGATTCTGTTTGAGGCTTTCTGGAACGATCGGTAGTGATATACTTTTATTTCATTCAATCTGTGTCTATTTCTCTAAACTTTCTCATCTTTTACCTTAATGACATTTTATTTCGGGGACAGAAAGGAGGGGAGGGAGAAAAATCCCTTTCTTACGTCTCCAAAATCATGAATTATTAACATCTAAGCCCTCGGCCATCGCGATTGTTAGTCAGATTCAGTAGCATAAAGCAATCCGGCTCAGGAATTTTCAAACTTAGCTGTCTGAAGCCTAATAATCCATGTTACTGTCCGATTGATGCTACATCTTAATTTGAATTGAATGATGAAGATGGGGTTGGTGGTGGTGGTGGATGCAGGTATGGTGGTTCGAGAGCCACAGCAGATCAAGGCAGTCTTCGTGGTTGTTGTCGACTCTTACGTAATTGAATTTAGAAGATTCGTAGACAGTATTGCAGTAGAATTGTTTGTGTATCATATGATCCTTTTTGCCTTGGCATTCCTTGATTCTCCATTGCTTGTAAAACTGCATTATCTACATGCTTCGATTCTGCCATTGTTAATGTTAATTTTAGGAGTTGATAAGATATTGGATTAAGAAATTCAAGACAGATCAAATATTTTTTCCAATTAATTGTGAAGTATTGAATGTAGATGGTGAGAATCTCCTTGGGTTGCTATTTTGAAGGAAAAATAAGAGTGCTAATAAAGTGTATAACAAAATAACAAAGAACAAAGAGACAAGTTTTGTTCCATATTCATTTGATTGGTCGGGGATGTTAAATACAACAGAAAATAACTGAAGGTATTATACTACCTTCTTAGTATCCTACTATTCTTCTTTTATGGTGGATCTGTTGACTGTTATCTGGCCATTCCATCATTTTCTTGATAATCTTTGGGTGGAGATACATGTAGAGTTAAAGGGTTGGTGACAAATTGCTGTTAAGTTAAATAGTATGATGGTAAAGTTATGCACGTACAATATACTATAGTATACTAGGCTCTAGTATTACATTTATTAATTCATTCAATTTATATATTTGCAGACGTGCATCACAATTTATTTGACATACTAATCTTCATGTGAATTTGCAAGGATATATCTATATATATATGTATGTATGTATGTATTTATATATAATAAAGAGCTGGACTTGGCTACACTTGGGTAGATTTACTCAGATTTGGTCAGGTCTGATCCATTGGAGGTCTTATATCGATGGCCCAAGCCCTTGGATGTGATCTACTAACTTTAAACTACTTACATTAAAAATCATATAATTTGGAGATCCCTAGATTATATATAAAGTGATAAAAATATATATGTATATATATATAGTTTCAAGTTATTTAGACTATTCAATTTTTTGACCACTTGATGTATAGACTTAGGGTCTCTAAATCACATGTTTCACATTCAATAGCTCAGATCATCGATATAGGACTCTCATTGTCCAATATAGAGCTGGCCGGATCTGAATGGAGATCCAATATGCATGCATACATGTTAGCTACTTGGTACCACTATTTAAGTAGGTACTAATTAAATTTGATTTCTCTAGTCTTTAGATTTGTTTTATCATGGTAGCTAGGGAGTCAAAGCTTTTTTTTGATGTGCAGATCTGGAAGAGAAGGCAAGCAAATTCTGAAACTGATAGAGGAAAATGCTGACTCATTTGCTCAGCGCGCGGAGATATTCTACAAGAAGAGACCGCAGCTTGTAAATATGATTGAGGATTTCTATCAAGCTCATGGTTCGTTGGCTGAACAATAAGACCAGCTCAAGTCAGGATGTCAAACACGTTGCAGCACATCATTTGGTCCCTCTTTCTTAGAAAAAGGATGGTTGCAGAAGGTACGGAACAGCTCAACAGATGAGTCATCCGAGCTTTCCTCAGATTTTCTTGATTCTGAGGATTCTGAAGTTGATGATCCTGAACAAGAAGCTAAGTAGAGAGCAAGTTGAGTGAGGTGCCAGTTAATAAGAGTGACTTATGGTGTGGTGAAGCAGATAGAGGAAGAACTAGATGGACCTAAACAGGAGAATGCAACTCTGAAGGCTGAGCTAGCAGAGGAAAATGAAGAGAAGAGGGAGGTCATCAGACAGCTTCCTTTACCCTTGGACATCCTAGAGGAGGAAAAATGCTGATTTGAGGAAGTGCATCAAGGATGCGAAGAATTCGGGAAGCCATTTTGAATTCAAGAAAATATTCATGGAAATTATTTACTGGACTCTCAAAGCCTCGGACTACAATTGGGGCCCTCTAATGATTCCTCAAGTGTGACATAACATCTTTTGAACCTTCATTGTCTCTCTATAACAAATTTATAGGGTTAAGAGTGTGGCCTTTTCCTTGCTAGGCTTGAGTCGAAGCAGTATGATTTCATAGAAGATTCATTGTTTTAGCAATTCTTTTTATGTATACTCAAGAAGATTGTGTGCTCTTGTACTGTCAGACCCAACCTTACATGTAATCTTTCCTTGTGACGCTCTCTTTTAATTACAAAAGTTATAAACCGAGGATGTCTATGTGTAAAAATGACATCAGTAGCTTCCATCAGATCTGGTTTTTAAGCTCTGGCTGTTCGGTCGCAGTAAATTTTCTACAGATGTATACAAATAGAAATTCACTGTTTACCTATCTTCTTTGAATCGAGCAATTCATTGTCTGACGGCAAAACGGTCGCGATAGCCAGCTACCTATGAACCTCACCTAATTTGTTCTCTGTTATGTGATGGCCAAATATGGGTCATAGAGCTTTTCACAATTTCACCTTTTCTTCTGAAGACTTCACGTTCGGACATCATTCTCTTGTTCTTACATACTTCAGTTACAGTTTCTTATTCAGAGCAATGGAAGATGCCGCATCCGAAAGCACTCGGCGAAGGCATTTTTAGAAGTTCTTGTTTGGGAACAGAAGTGGAGTCCCAATATTGGCTGCTCGGTGCTCACCGATGAGAATTTACACCAACATAGATGGCTCATATCAAATGTAGTAACGGCTACTTTCCGCTCAGGGTTTTGGTAGTACTATCATCACAATATTCCAAAAGCTAGTAGCCGGCTCTTAACAGCTTACCACCTCGTTTCTCAAGTAGGACAATTCATGGCCGTCTCCCGACAACAGTTCCCTTCATCTTGGGCCATGAACAAAGAAGCAGTTCGAGAGACAGATGAGGGTAGAAAGGATTCAATCAAATTTAGTACGATAGGCTTGTACATGAAAAGAGAGGAACACGATCCGCTCATTGAGGGTTGGGGCGGGTCACGCCACGGGTGGAGGAGGACACTGCAGTGAGACGAATATTAGTGGAGTTAGATTCAGGTGGACTGAGGAGGGTGAGATATCTAAGATTGGCCAGCTCCCCAGGCCGGAGACCAGAATTGCGGAGACCGAAATTGCAGCTTTGATTCGGCCAGTGTCAGAAATGAAGGTGCAGGAGGCGGTATGGGGCCTTGCAGAGGATAAGGCCCCTGGTCCGGACAGGTTTCCACCCTTCTTCTTCCAGAGGTATTGGTGCATTATTTGGAGAGCAATGGTAGAAGCAATACAGCTTTATTTCAGCCGGATCGTGATGACAGATGATTGGAAGGCCACTTACATCACATTGATACCAAAGCGTCAGGACGCTTCGGAGCCGAGTCACTGTAGACCCATTAATCTATGCACTACCTTGTATAAGGTGGTGGCGAGAATCATAGTGGGGAGGATGAGGATCATGTTGCCGAGAGTTATCAGCCAGGAACAGGGAGCTTTTGTCGGGAGGGGGGGCAGAGCATCTCGGACAATATTCTGCGGGCTCAGGAGATGATGGGGGATTTATAGCGAGCATCGAGGAGATGATGCTTGATGGCAATAAAGCTGGACATGGAGCGTGCTTATGACCAGATCCGGTGGGACTTTCTTTAGCGAGCGCTCGAGAGCTTTGGTTTCCATCAGATTTGGATTGATTGGGTTCTAGGATGCGTGCAGAGGCCTAGCTATTCCATTCTGATGAATGGCACGCCATCGCCATTTTTTCGAGCTACTATAAAGCTCCATAAGGGATGTCCTCTGTTCCCCTATTTATTTATCATTTGCTCTAATGTTCTTTCCCGTGCTTTGCATGTAGCTTGTGGAAATCGAGAGTTGGTAGCCTATAGCCCAGCCCCTGGCGTCCGCCCCATGTCTCACTTGCTTTTTGCAGATGATTGCCTCCTACTTGCCAGGGGGAAGGTGACGGATACGAAAGCCCTACAGGGCATGTTGACAGAGTATTGCGTGATGTCCGGGCAGAGAGTCAATCTCTAGAAGTCAGCCATATACTATAGTCCGAGCACGGAGTGGAGGGCGCGACGGGAGTTCAGGGCGATTCTAGGGATGCGGGAGCAGGAGGGGGCCCTTGTTTATCTAGGGGTCCCCCTCACAGGGAAGTGGTTGCGGGTGGCGGAGTGTTCTACCTTGGTGGAGAGGGTGCAGAGCAGACTTGAAGGCTAGAGGGCATTATCACTCTCCATGATGGGCAGATTGACACTGATTAGGTCAATTTTGCGCTCTATGCCTATCTATCTAATGACACATACTGTTGTGTCGAAGACGATATTGGTGGAGATTGAGCGGCTTATGCGGAACTTCCTTTGGGGCTCCCTAGGGGGGCCACGGGGTACATCTGGTGGCCTAGGAGAGAGTATGTATGTCACTGCGAGGGTGGTTTGGGTATGCAATCACTTATGGAGAGGCGCGAGGCACTCCTGGCATGGCACGCAGTGCAATTGGTCTTAGAGCCGCATGAATTTTGAAGTCGAGTCATGACGGCTAGATATGGTCGGATGAGATCTGACGGGCAGGTGGCAGGCTGCTGGAGGAGTTCCTTTATGTGGCGAGAGATTGGGAAGTGTGTGACCTATTCAGACTAGGGGCGGCGGAGTGGGATGGCGACAGACTGGGCCAGTTGTTTGGGGAGCATTTGGCATAGCAGGTTCAGATGCTCTCTATTTCGGGATTAGTCAGTCCGAATGTTAGGATTTGGAGCACTACTTGTGGAGCCAGTGCTGGGATTGGCAATGTCTCTCGGGCTCTTCAGTAAGAGTCAGAGCCGGCCTTAGACTGTGGTTGGGTGTGGAGGTTTGGGCTACATCAGAGGGTTGCTCTCTTCCTCTGGAAGGTGGCCTGGGAGCGTCTGCCGACGAGTTCAGTGCTGAGTAGACGAGGAGTGAGCATCTCTCCCTTGTGCTTGATTTGTGGGGTAGACAAGTTGGTGGATCATGTGCTATTCTAGTATATGTGGGTGAAGGGTGCTTGGAGGTTGTCAGGAATCCCGAAGGATGCTTGGAGCCAGAGAGATAGTTTTCTGCAAAAGGTTCGGCAATGGTCTGGTATCCCCCAGATGCGTTACGTAGCTATTAGGGTGACCTGTACAGTTTATCAGGTATGGCTAGTCAGGAACACCCGGATATTTGGCGAGCTCAATTCATCCCCGCGGCTCGTGCACAGGCAACAGAGATCATCTGTGCAGCTTCAAACTATAGACTTTTGGCAGCTCGGGACATCTGGGGCTCTCATATTGCTTCGGCCACTCCATATAGGGTATTCTTTACCCTGGAGCCCCCACCTCCGAGTTTTCTCAAAGTCAATTTTGATGGCTCAGTCATTGAGGAAGGTAAGAGGGGGGGAGCTGGATTCATCATCAAGGGGCCGAGCTCCAGTGCGGTGGCAACAGAGGACTGTCAGATTTTCGATACCTCGGTTTCGAGAGCAGAGCTGCGGGCGGCCTGGATGGGCATGTGCTACACGCGATGAGTGCTTCAGGCGAGTTCAGTCATTCTAGAGGGTGACTCGGCCACAGTTATCAGTTGGGTCCGAAAGGGCCCGAGCAATGTCGGCGGAGTTCACCTCTTGCTCCGCGATATTTGGATGATGGTGACTGAGGATGTTACATTTCAGGCTACGCATGTATATCGCGAAGCTAACGGAGCGGCCGACTGAATGGCGGCATATGTAGCGAGCCACTCTAGAAACACCCTATGGACTAGGAAGGGAGAGATGTCCAGAGCGTTTCAGGACCTTCTGTTTTCTGATCCGATTAAGTGTATTCATACTCGTATTGTATAAAATGCCCATTTTAGCCAAAAAAAAAAAAAGAAAAAAAAAAAAGAAGAAAAGAAGTGTTCTCCATCGTACCTCTGGAAACCATCTTCATAAGCTCACTAGGGAAAGTATAAACCCGAGCAAAAAAAACTCGCAACTAAGCATTCTACTTGCACTAATAAACTGCAAATTTTTAAGAAAGATAGTGGCATGATGTGACTTTTTAGAATGGATGACACCTCACCGAATCGCATCAGAAAGTTGTTGAATATGGTCATTAGTAGTTTGACATCAGCAAGGAAGCAATCCTATGATACCAAACAACATTTAACATCTTCCCTCCATGGAAGAAACCTTGTCATGATGAGGTGAGTACTTACCATTAATTTCGACCGTGCAGAGTCAATGGGACCCCACAAAGCCCACAAACACCCCATGCTGTAGGTTCCCCACATCCTCGTCACCTTGCACCAATGCCAACCTTTGCCCTGCCGCCCATCCCCCAATCACCACACTCCACATGTCGACCACTACACACTCCACTAAGCACCCCTGCCCTCCCTTGCCTCCCTTCTTTAAACTCCCACGCACGCTTACAGCACCCCACACAATGGCCACCACCACCACCACTTCCCTCACTCCCTTCTCTACTCTGACTCACACACAACTCCTCTTCACGCTCTTGGCTGCACTTCTCCTCCTCACCAACCCCGTCTCCGACGTCTCGGCGGTGCCGGCTTTCCTCCCTGTTGAACCTACAGCTTCCTCCATTCCACCCACATTGGCCCCTGACAAGATGCCTTTGCTCCCCTCACCAGGAGGCAATGCCAGGGCGGCGCCGGCCGGCGCGTTGCCGACCGTTCCATCGAGCCCGAGCCCGCCGGACCCCGACAAGTTGCAGCCCAATTCTGCCATCGCTCCATCCGGTTCTGCTGCTGTGACGTCGGTGGCGAGTTCTCTGGGAAATTTGGGTAAGCTGAGTATGGATTTGGTTTGTGGATTGGTGCTCATGTGGTGGTTAGAGTTTATGGACAAGTGATGCTGTGCAAGTGAGCTTGGTTGAGATGTTTGTGATTTCTTTTTTCTTCTTTTTTTTTTTGTGTGTGCTAGTCTTCTCATATTTGTGCGCTGGTTGTTCAAAATATTTTAGACTACGTTGTATTTTACCTCATTGATTAAGGTAATCATGCCATCATAATAATTTTTTTTTCTCTGTCTCAAAAGCAATTTTTGTCATGAGTTCCAGTATTCTAAGCCCCCACTTTTTCTCGCTCTCTAAGAAGCTTTAGTTAATTTTTAGCCTTATAGAAGCTGGAAATTTCAACAAGTTAATCAAGTTATGTGCACAAGTTAGCCGTGTCTAGCAAAAGGAGTGCGCCTTATGGATCCGAACTATTGAACATAATATTTGGGAAGTTGTGAAATCACGAAGCCATATGTAAATGAGATTATAAATTTTGAAAATTCTCTCGCTCGTTTTTCATACATGGAGCCTCAATTATATGGTGGAAAGACGAAGTCCGCAAGAAGAAACCAAAGGAAGGTAAGTAGAAAAGGCAGCAGTCACATAAGTGTCATTGCCAGAACAGAGGAAGAGCAATGAGCAGCAAATTTCTACTTTCACATTAGGTTTAGTACGCTGGGGAGGATCCAAATCATCCACAAAAACTGTTCACCAAGCTAAAATCTGAGTGACCGAGACCGAGACTGAGATGAACTGAGCTCTTGGTTTCTGTTGACGATATGGTCGATAAAGAAATATAGAGGAAACTGATATTTTCCAATTTCTTGGATAATATTGTAAGAGTAAGATATTAATATCTTGGCAGGTATAGTAAATCTAGATTATCAGCCATGGTGAAGCATTAATTTCAAGATATATTGATTAGAAAATCAATTCGAAGAAATAAAAAAATGCATGAAAAATATCAGTCAATATGAATTATATAGTATTGGCTGGTATCTTGAATTTTATCAGTTTATATCAGCCAAGATAATAGAGACGAGATTTTTGTGTAAATACCATATCAGGATGGGGTACCCAGTATAGATATAAAATCAAGTTCTTGGCTGAAATGAAAACCTTGCTATTCACATGCCCTCAATCCTACTAGAACATGATAATTTTTTTTTTTTGTTCATTTCCTTGGTGTCGTCATCTTGTTGGAACACATAGTGCCAACATGCAACCAAATTGAAAAATGGTAACCTACTGTTTATTTCTTTATCATTTTTCCAATCGAGATGCTTAAGTTTAAAGAAAAATTCTCACAGTTTTTGTGAACATTAAATTGATGATAAGCATTTCCCCCCACAACTTGGTCGTTCTAATGCGATGCCTACAATTTTCCTTTAGGGCAGAGTTAGAAATGTTTGATATCAACACATAAGATAATCTTTAAAAATCCTTATGGATAATCACTTATTAATATTTTTTTCCATCATGAAGTGAAACCATGTTTGCGGAATTGCTTTTCCTCTGCAATGCTGTGTAAAGGTGAATGGGTTTGCATGACACCTATCTTCTCCATCCTACAAGATGCAAGAGACCGTTCAGAACCAGCAATCTACATGCAACACACAGCGACCTCTTTAACTATTGTCAAAATTATATTACTTTTGCCATAAACAAAAGCACTTGAAAAAACAATATCATTTCGCATCAAATTGAATTCTCCTGACCAGGGAATTTAACCAAAAAAGAAACAAGCATTTATTAGAAAATAAGATACTGTTTTCGCTCACAGTTTCATTCAAAGTAATCAGTATTTTCCAGTCAGGTAGAGCCAAATGGAACATAAGGAGATAACAGCAGAGGTGAACCTTAATTTGCTGATGTGATCCAATACCAAATTTATGATGGAGGGTGGCTTCCCAATTCGATAGCCAACATACGATTCCATAATGTAACTTTGTCAGAAAAATCTGGCGAGGTTTCTCAGATATCCTCTCATTAAAGGTGTAACGCTCATATCACCATGGAAAATCTCTCAAGAGGCTCAACATAGACAACAAGGTCAAGCTGCAGAATCTGGCTATACCTGCAGTTAAATAGAGGTAGTGTCTCGAGATTTTGATCGAGTGAAACTTCCATGCTATTAGAAACAGACAAGGCAAGAAGTAGATGGAGACATAATGGTTAGCCGAAACAATAAAATCCATAAAACAAGGGGTAATTTGCATGTTAATCATGCCTGAACCCCCAATTTTAAGTAGGGCACTAAGCTTATTGTCATAACCTGGGAACTTGAAGACCCTGTAATATGTCTTCCAAACAGAAAGGTATGTCATACGACCACTATTGGTCAGCAGCCAACACAAGACAATCAATTTCATAGGTAAGTCATTACCAGAGTAACAAATCCTGGTCACAGATCAGGCCAGGAAATGTCCTGATAGGACGAATCAAACACGAAGCACAAGCTATCAAAATATCAAATAAAGAAACAACAGATTCATAAAACTGTGATATCCCACCAAAAAACATGATCCTATGGTAATGAGTAGGGGTGCGCAGGGGTTTGGGTCAAACTGAGAACCAAACCAAACAGAGTCAGTTTTCTTGGGCCGTTTCGGCTCAAGTTTCTAGGATCAAGCCAATTCTGGTTCCAATTTTTAAGAAAATTGATTATATCATTTTGGGTTTGGGTCAAGTGTTCGAGTAAAACGAAACCAACCAACCCAATCCAAAAATACACTAAGGCACACGCACGTACTAATATATATATATATATATATATATATATATATATATATATATATATATATATATATAAAGTTATTTTATAATAATATATTAATTGAAGATAGTATGATATTATATGATATATGATTGATTTTCATAGATTCATTGCTCATAGTTTTGGTTAAATATTGCTTTTTTGAATAGTGTATTGATTTATTATGGTTGTAATTTATAATATGTTACATTCTAAAGTTATAAATCTAATTAATTTTGTTCTTGTAAGATACCTTTGATTATATTATATATTGCTTTTTTTGTAATTTAACTTCTATTATTCATTTATATTGTTGAATAAAATCAATAGTTTATTTACTATTTTCTGAAAAAGGGATAATCCGAGAAGCAGGATATGCTGAACCGGTACCGGAAGTCGTACCGATCGGCGACCAGACTGGTCCAACTCATTCGGTACCGTCTCAGTACCGGGCCCGTACCGAGAGAGCCCAGCCGAAGCCGGAGAAGTTGAAAAGAAACAGCGAGCGAGCGGGAGAGGGAGGGAGAAGGAGGGCTGTGGACTCCCACGGAGAGGGCGGCGAAGGCCGCAAGGGCGCAGTGGAGGCCGAGGCCGCGTCTCCTGTTTCTTTCGAAACAGGGGACGTGGCCGCAAAAAAAAAATGTGGAGTTTTTTAAGTGAATCGGTAGAGGGTTTGTCGACTTCACTTAAAAATCCCAAAATTTAAAAGTTTAAAAATTTTCAAGTGAAGTCGGCCAGTGGTTTGCCGACTTTACTTAAAAAATTTTATTTTTTTCTGCGGCTGCAGCCTCCGCCGGGCCCCCGCGACCCTCCGCAGGCGTCCGCAGCGGCTGCTTCTCCCTCTCGCCCTCGCTCGCTCGCTATTTCTCCCTTTCTTTTCTGGCTCCGGTGCGTACTAGTTTCTACGGCGGAACCGTACCGGTAGGCTACCAGATAGATCCGGTAAGGGCTGAACCGGCCGGTACAATTTGGTTCAGCATACCATGCCGAGAAGTGACCTGAACCAACCAAATTTTGTTTGGGTAAGGTGGATTATTAGTTCCCACATTGGCTGTTCAATTCCAATTTCAAAATTAAGAACCTATTGAAATTAGACCGATCGTACATTAGCCTATAACAAGAACCAACACAATCCATGTGCACCCCTAGTAACAAGTGAGCCATTTTGAATGTAAGTTCATCTGAACGTCACACCATGAAATGGTAATGTAGCCCACAAATAAGGAAAGCAACCACTCTGCTTTCCTCGGATCCAATTGTTCCTTAAATCTCATCAAGTGCTTTTCCATTTATCTTAAACACAAGCAGATAAGAAAATTAAAGACGAAGCTAGGGAAATGGATTGTCAAACCAAGGACAACGCAATGATTGCTTCATCATTTAATTTCCAGCATCTATAATGCAGATAATTGATATAGTCAGTTGATTGATATAGTTAGTTGACATGCGCTAATGCTTTAGAGGAAGATATTAATATCATAACGGTAATAAATAGGGTTCTATGAAATTACAAATATATTTCATGGTTCAGAAGAATATGGATTTGGAATTGTTCGAAAAAATGAATCAAAAATATAATTTAAAAAGTGAATGGATGAAGATGATATAATGTAGATAAGAGAGGACAAGCCGATGAAGAAGCCATCCCACAGACATAATAGCAGAAACAATACTCCAACTTCTATATAAAGTACTACAGACTGCACATACAATTTTATCTGCAACCAGGTTACTGAAACTCAGACACGACAGATTTCAGACTTGAGTCACTGAAAATCAAATATAGGAGTTTAATCTTCCCTAAAGAACATCTCTCTCAATAAATCTTTTGTAAGGAACATACATATAAAGTGCTTGAAAGAAGTACTTGGAGGCAGTTGCCAGCCTTCCACAAATGGATATCTGATCTGAAACTCCATTTACTAGCTCTATGTTAATGTATTTTCCAGAAGTGAGCAGAGACCCTAGTAAGCCTTAATAATTTCATATTATAGCTTATTTAGGGAGTTCAAGAGACCAAATATCATCCAAATTCCCGTGTAAAATATGCTGCCAGCACTCAAAGTCCCACACAGTATGATTGAAAATGAAATACTTCACTGTAGAGTCTATGCTGAAGAAGTTTCAGTCCTTAGCACAAACGAATATGTTGATAACCATGAACTGTTTATATGTTGATAATATCTTAATTTTTGGTACTAATATGAATATTGTAACTGATATCAAGAATTTTTTATCTAATAATTTTGATATGAAAGATTTAGGTCAGGCAGAGGTAATTCTTGGTAACAGGATAACCAGAATACCTAATGGTATAATCTTTGATCAATCACAATATATTGAGAAAATTTTGAAAAAATTTGATAAGTACAACTGTAAACCAGTGAGTACACCTTATGAGCATGGTTTGAACTTGAAGTGCAACAAAGGTGATCCAGTGGCCCAAGAAAAATATGCTCAAATTATTGGGACACTGATGTATGTTGCAAATATAAGTAGGCCTGACATTTTCTATGCTATATGAAAGCTCAGTAGGTTTAATAGTTGCCCTAGTCTTAGTCACTGGGAAGCACGGGATAGAGTACTTAGATACTTGAGAGATACCATGTCTTATGGTTTACATTACTCAAGATTTCCTGCTGTACTTGAAGGATACAGTGATGCTAGTTGGATCACTGATTCAGTGAACCGAAAAGAAACTAGTGGATACATATTCATGTTGGGTGATGCAGCTGTTGCTTGGAGATCATCCAAACAAACTGTGATCACCAGATCCACTATGGAGGCTGAGATTGTAGCCTTAGATTCTGCAACTCAGAAGCAGAATGGTTTAAGAATCTTATGTCAGAAATTCCTATTATGGAAAAGCCTATACCTGCTATCTCTTTGTTATGTGACAATGAAGCTGCAATTAATACTTGTAGAAATACTGAATATAACAAGAAAAACAGAAAACACATTAGTGTAAGACATAAGACAATTAGATACCTAATTAAAAATGGTATCGTAACTTTGGAATTTGTTAGATCTGAAGGTAATCTAGCAGATCCTTTGACAAAAAGGACTAGCTAGAAGCAAAGTTATAGAAACATCAAGGGGGATGGGACTGAAACTCATAAGGAATCATTGACAATGGCAACCCAACCTATTCTGACTAGAGATCCCAAGACGAAAGGTTCAACGGAAAAAACAAGTTGTTTAATGATTAGTTAGTACTATTATTAAATGACTTTATGTCATTTGGTCTCTTCCTATGATGTAAGTGCTAAACACAGCAGAGATATACGGAAGAGTTTAAAACTCTGAATGAGTCCGAGTCTATGGTAAGGTGCTGTGCTGCAAGCACCCTTGGAGGATTCACCTATGTGAGTGTGACTGTGTGACCGCAGTCTATGGGGATAAGGGTTTAACCCCTAGAACGCTCATGAAACTAAGATATTGGTGCATGAGGCCGAAAAGCACCACCTATGATGAACCCAGTATTTACATTTGTCATGGGTGAAGTATATGGAAATATGAACCAAAGGATTTGGTTCAAAGCTTTTTAGCTACCACTATTCCTTTCAGATATAAGTATATTTTCATTAGGTAAAGGTTCAAAGCCACAAGCTACCTTTATTGAAATCGTGACATGAAAAGCCCGGTATGACTATTTTTTATAAAATCTTGAAAACATTTTAATCAGGTTGGGGATTGTTGGATTAATTAATGATTAAATGTTTTATTTTGTCACCATTCTTTGGTGGTACGGTTGGTTTGTGTGTGGGGTTGTTCTCACAAGGATGTGAGTTCGAGTCCTTCCCGCAGTTTTTGTGTCACCCCTCTTCCCGCATTTTTCCTAAAAGCCTTTGCTGCTTTTACGTCCGTGCAAGGAAGCTTGCACAAACGTAAAAGCAAGTGCTTCCTTTGCTGCTTTTACGTCCGTGCAAGGAAGCTTGCACGAACGTAAAAGCACTTCGCATCCCTCAAGAACGCACCCCACGAGCGCGAATCCTGGGCCTTGCGCGCCTGCACGAACGTAAAAGCGAAGGATCGCGACCGTGGTATCGCGCCTCACGCGACGTCCGTGCAAGGAAGCTTGCACGAACGTAAAAGCAAGTGCTTCCTTTGCTGCTTTTACGTCCGTGCAAGGAAGCTTGCACGAACGTAAAAGCACTTCGCGTCCCTCAAGAACACGCCCCACGAGCGCGAATCCTGGGCCTTGTGCGCCTGCACGAACGTAAAGAGAAGGATCGCGACCGTGGTATCGCGCCTCACGCGAAGAGTCGCGCCCCACAGGCACCCCTTGTGATACGTCTCGTAGAGGTCTATAAATAGACGACCTCTACAGATTAGTAAAATATAAAAACATCAGAAGCAGAGGATTCCTAAACTCTCTTCTTTCTCTACTCTCTCTTCCTACCAGTTAAAATATTTCTTCCAAATTTTTTTAAACGGGCTTGCTGCGTATTGATTCTGGGTTCGAAGCCTTCTTTGATCCGTGCAAATCATCGAGGCAGAAGGAGCGAGAGGCTGTTGTATCTCAGGAGTAGAACGCCATCCAAGCCTAGTGCACTGTAAGGCGGCGAAATCTACTTCAAGGAAAGTGACCAACATACCACGCCTCAGCATCTCGAGTTCCAATTTTCTACTTTTTCTTTTTAATTTTTTGTTTTAGCCTATTACTGCCTATTATTTATTGAAGTAGAATAGTTTAGTTTTATTTCTGCTTCAAATTTATTTGCAACATCTACAACCACACAGCAATACTAATTGGGTTTTCCATAACAGGGAAGGGAAAAAGAGAAGGATAAAAAAAAAGAGGGTGACCAAGATGGCAAAACTCCAAGGAGTTGTCTGATGTACATTAATATACTCAAAGTGGAGTCCCACATGAGAAAGTTGTAATCAATTTAGATAGTGAGTGCTTAGGAAGGACCTATGATATTGATAACAAATTTTGTGAAGAAAATCTAATAAAAAACCTTTTGGGAAGGAAATAATTTCCCTCTGACATGTCAAGACCACCACAGATGTGATGTTTGTTTCCAAATGGGAGAGTTTTGACATTGGTTTTCACAGAGTTTCTCATCATAGTCAAATTCATTATAAGTTTTGCTATAAATAGAAATTGTTTTGGTTGCTTCAGCTGCACGAGACTCAAATTTTGATTCTTAAGCTGATTTGCCTCACTTTTTAAAGTATAACTGCATCTAAGTAGTGTTATGAATTAGATATAAGAACTTTAGGGTATATTGTAATTGCTTTAATAAATACTTTCAAAATTCATAGTTCAAATTGATTCTAGGATTGACATAATCTCTATCCTATAAACTCTATATAGACCATTGTCCAGGTTTTAGACGAATAGAATGAAGAACATTTTTTTAAAGAATTATATGAGTTTTACTAAATATCTCATTTTTTTCTTGAACCCAACTGATCACTAGATGGCTTAACATTGCCTACACTCTTGCATGCATCCAAAAATGACAAAAATTGGCATGTATCCACATGTCAAGCCATTGAAAAAAATTCAAGTAGTTTATTTAACAAAATGTAAGCAATGAAAGATATATACCTCTAAAGCACACTTTAAAACATATAAGGTAGAGATTTGAAAAATGAAAAACTAAGGAAGTTTTTCATGCTTGGGGAATTTTTCATTTTAACTGGAAAAAACCACATCTTGTATAAAAAAAGTCCTCAAATACTAGTTTCTTGTTCTTGCCAAGTCATTTTTGGTCACTTGTTAGAATCTGACTTGGGCGTTCAAGAAACCCTGGTTGGAGTTCACCCAAGGCACTGCTCAAGACCAGGCAATTATTTCCCATTCTTCAAAAAGTGATGTCAGTTCTTCTGTTTACTAGAGCATTATTCTTTGTTTGTCATCTATATGCTTGTTAGATTAAAAATGTTTTCATATACTTCAATAAGAATATAATGGAACCTGTACAGAAGTCAGATTACTCATAGATTATCGTGTATCATCAATGCTCTCACTTATCATTGCCACCACCTCCATCATCATCTCAATCTCCTTATTTTCCATTTTCATCTTCAATTCCCTCCTCTAAATTATCACCCAATCCCACCACCTAGTTTCTTTGTGAGCCTGTTGCACCTATTAACTTCTCCACCTTCCCATTTTGTATATATGACATGGCTACAAATTCCACAACAATTTTTACCACTCTTATTGTCTTTTGAGGGCATACCTCATATAACTATACACACTTACTTTGTATTACAAAGTTAGCTCTATTTTCTCCTTGGATGGCCCTATCAGACCTAAGTTGGCACATATAAATTGCAAACTTACTTTGCCGCAACCATTGAACAATACAAAGTGTTTTTTGTAGCCCAAAATCTTCTCCAGAAAAATGGCATTGAGTGAGACATTAGCCCTAGATAAATACCACAGATAGAAGGTATGACACTCATAGAAGTTATGCAGAAGAGATTAATGCATAAGTATAGAGGTGTATAACCTCATATTCAGCAAATCAATGCAAAATATCAGCAGTCCTACATCAAAAGAACTTATCATGGTTAAATCATGAGCATATACATTTGTGAAAGGTAGGCATACAATATGATGCAATGGCATGCCCAAGCAAGGTGGTTTGCTGGCTTTTACAAAGTGGCGCTCAAAAACACAAGTACACATAGAAAATGGTGAGTACTCATTCTTATCACTTCATCTGCACTAGGAGACTAAAAACAAAGAGGATTTCTACTACAATATAGGGAGGATGACTATGTTTGATTCACAGGGCACTGTCAATTTTTGTTTACTTCTTCAAATCCATAACTCCATGAGATATTATAGGGTCCATAACTTCCTTATTGCTTGTCTCGCATCCACCAAATTTTCTGGTGAAACAAAAATCAAATGAACTATCACTACCTTCTTCCAAATCCATTAATGAACGCTTTTAAATTCCCAATCCCTGACTTCACACTCAAAATATGTGAACTTTCACATGCAATTTTAATCTCATCAGAAGTGTATCTGAATCACAGAGATAGGGATGCTAAGTGCATAATTTGCTCACACAATGAAGGGGTGTTTCAGAAGAGAGAGAAATCACTTGTCAAGATAGGAATATCAGATACTATGTAAATTTTCCATTCAGTTAAGATTGTGATTTGCAGGGAAGAGAGTTGGCACTAGGGCATCACCTTGGCATTAAGTAGGGTTCCCTGTAAATAATGGATATTTGTATGCTCAGAATAATCTGAGACAGTTGTATAAAATAAGGAAAGTTTTCAAGAGGGTGATATAAAATAGTTCTAAATGATAAAAAACCTACTTAAAATTATATTGAAAAACTTTGCAAAGGACACTATACATCCAAATGAGTAGGTGAACAAAGACATTAATATCTAAAACTTGTCTCTACAAGTTGTGCAAAATCTATATAACTCATATCCATTCTCAGCCATCACCTACAAGAACATGAACACTGTTGGGACCATCAAATTTTGCTGTACTTGAACCCCATTGCATATATACTACAGCACAATCTGAGATAGACAGGATGTAGACATAACCGTCACATTTACGCAAATAGTTCAAGCACAAATTAAGAGATAGCTGAAACAATTTCATGAAGGATAGGGCCTCATATAAGTGGAAAATATTGATAAATATTTAATTTTATTTGAACAAACCTGCTGGGAACTTGGACTAACAAAGCTTTCACATGCATGGAAAAAAAGTACAGCATCTAGAGGAATTATTAAAACCTGTCACTTTATTTACCTGTCTACTTCACCACCACTGGGGCATTTTTACAGCACAGAACATAGCATCAGGTCAGTCTTCTAATTATATTAGTAAAAAAGATATATAGATTGCACATTGCCTCTCATGAAACAGCCACATTGTTTCTTTCAATTCCATTACATATGTATTCAGAAAAATTAGGGCAACAATGCAGTGATAGTGGCAAATATATGTTGCTCGATAATACAAAATTACATGCAAACACAGATAATATCAACTAACATCTCCAGATCAACAGTACATTGAACCCAATCTGATTTCCAAACATTATCAGGGCCAGTGCACGGAACTCATTGATAACATTGACACTGTACAATTATAATATAATTAAAGACCGAAAACAGTGTTGCTTGATTAACCAATCAACAAAGAACATAATAGCCATCTGATACATCCATGAGCTTGTTGAACTCACCTGAAACAATGGCCAGGAAGCCAGAAAAGCTCGATAAGAGCAAGATCATTTTTTGTCAAATCTTCCCTGAATTCTGTAAAAGTGGTTACAAATATTAGATTGAACAGTTCATGTATAAAGACAAATCAAAATGTCAGCGACCTTACCAAGATGTATAAGCTCAAACACACCGAGGCAGTCTTTGCAACTCTAAGCCTAAATTTAAAGCAGCCTCTGCAACACCATGAATACTGGAGCTCTTGAGTTTCAAGACAATAGCTTCCATTCGCATGACTGCTGGAATAGATATTGACAGAATCATTGCCTGAGACAGGTATTGTCTACAAGAAAAGGCAAGACCGTACAGAAGACGCAGCAACTGCAAGACAGAGGAATCATAGTGCAATGATTCCAGAAGACTGCAGATTTTGGGAAGGTTTGTTAAAAGGCCCATTGTGGCTTCTCTAGGGGATGCCTTGAGTAGCAAAACCACGCACTCTGATGCCAAATCCATAATTTGTGCATCAGAATTCGCAATTAAATCTAGAAACACACCAATGTTGCTAGCAAAGTCACTGACATCCTTGATGCAGTGCTGCTGATCAACAGCAATACTCATGTCAAAGGCATTGTTGCCTAAGAGAGCTGGTTCTTTACAAAGAGCTATGGCCTTATTGCTACCAATGCCACGTAAAATGAATGCCTTGCAAAGACCCAAGGTGGGTTCAAGAAAATCCTCCATTTCCTTTGCATTCACAAACTCAAGAAGATTTCCAATTTTTCTGACCACTCGCAGATGAGATAGAATTTTAGTCTCCATTTCAGGAGCAGATGCTAGAGCCAGACAGAGCTTCACATTGTTCACATTTGCATTAGAAAGATCACCAAGCAAGAACTCAAAGCACTGCGATACTGTTTTCAAATGCAGAATATCTGAGACTTTAACATAACTAAATTCAATGAGCATGACTAACAGCTTCTGAGCATACATTGGAATGGGATCTTCATCTTCAATCAGTGTTGGGTAAAGAGGAAGAAAGTAGATTCGTGATATTGACCTCAGATCCTCCACTATATGCTCATGATCAGTTACTGTAGTATCACTGAAGATCACAACCATCACATCAAATAATATTTTCAAACATAAGAATCTGGCATCTCCATCTTTATTGCCCTTGTACATAATTGCTAGGCTTCGAAGAATTCGACTAGTAAATACCTTAGGATCATCAAGAATAACATAAGGCTCCTCTGTGACTGATTCAAGCACTCGAAGCAACGTAATTTGGAAATCATCTCTTCCCTGCATTACATTTAAAACATAAGTGAAATTCTGGTGGGCATTTGAAAAATTCTTGGGATTAGAAGCTCATCATAGCTTTTACTGTAATAGGTGCAGAAAAGATGTGATACAAAAATTAATGATAATAATTTGGAATATTGCCTGACAAAATATAGGCTTAAGAAACTGCAAAATCTGCAAGCTTAGTATGATTTGTACCTGAAAAGGTGCCTCTAAAAGTTTGATGATATTTGCCAACTGGAGCAAGACATGACTGCTCACCACCTTATGCTTGAAAGAAGAGCTTCCGAGAAGATGAAGAATAACCGGAAATAGATGAGCACTGTTCTTTGTGCTACCACGTCCAGTGAGAGCAGCAATCGGTCCATGGCGTTTACCTCCCATCATCTGTTGTATGTCTCCAGAAACAGTTTCAAGAATAGATGGTACAGTATTGGCAACTACTTGCACAGAAGCCAAGACACATTTCTGAATGAACCCGCCCTTCTCCTTCCCCAACCTATCAACCGCAGATAGTACCTTAGCATTGCAAAAGAAATGGGGAAGCCATCTACGGCTGTTCTTACATAGAAGTGCCCCAAAGATAAGTGCTTTCCCACGTAAAATTTCACTTCCCTGCTCAATAAGTGATACAAGACCTGGGACCAAGTGCTTTTCTTCCATTAATGATAGTAGATGACGGCCCATGTTTGTTAACGAATGGCTGCTTAGAATTGACATGTTAAGTAGATTTAAGCTAATCTGCTGCTCACGTGGGTTGCCCTTGATGAGCGCAGATGCAGTGTCCTTAAATGACAACCTCTCAAACACTAACTGTATGCACTGTGGGCTGAATCGAGCTAGACGGACTAAACAAGATCCAGCAATAAGCCTTGTGCTCTCCTGTTTCCCTGTTGCTTTATATATATAACAGAGATTTCCAATCACATCCTGGCTAACAAAACGTGATGTCCAGTCCCCTCCTTGACTACATATGTTCTCAATTGTTCTTAAAGCATACAACTGGGCAACATCATCTTCTCCTCTGCGCAAAATTGATGAAACCAAAGTAATCACAGAATTTGGGACCTGTTTAAGCAGCCAGTCTATTAGAGGTAGCCAAAATAATCATCATTCATCATACAAGAACTGGAACTGATAGACAGAGAGTAATCAAAACCCAAAAGCCTAAAGCCTACTAGACATGCATTCTTATTGTCCAAGATGTGAGCTCACAATTAATCTGCAAAGAAAGCGAGGCCCCTATAGCAAGCTGTTACTAGATGATGCAGGAAAGTAAAATTTAAAATATATAATCAATTAAATTAAGATCTAAATGACAATCCTCATCTCCCACAAGACTATTGTTGGATACCTCAGAAGTTCCAAAGCAACCATTTTCAATATGCAGATCATGAACCCAAAAAATCATACATCGAAAAGATAAAATATAAACAACAAGTATTCATTATTGCATGCTTCAGAAAATCTAATTAAAAATCACATAGATCTACAAACTAGACTGGAAATGAAAAAAGGCATTGTCAAAAGATTAGATGACAAGATTAACGATAAATTGCCTCAGCATCAGACATTTCTAACCTGCCAACTGGATGTAGACCGGTTGTCCTTCGACGGAGATTCAAGGGTATTGCTATCTTTCGCATTATTATCAGCCTGAGTAGATATGTAAAAAAGCAGTTCCCCTAAAGCAGCCATGGAGAACCTCCTTATTTTGTCATGTTTGTCCCTTAAGCCATCTGTTAATACATTTACAATTCCAGAATTGGCAAGATCAGCTTCAATAAAAGTGGAATGGCGAATCAACAAACCCATCACTGAAGCAATCTGAACACGCAATGCAGGTAACTTTGAAAGCCGTAGCATTTTTACAAGCAACGACATCACTGGCCCATTGGTTATGATATTCGCAGCATCAGTGTTTCCGCTTAAAATTTCTAAGTATCTGACGGCATTCTGTTTCTCTGAAACCTGAGAGCTTCCACTCAAACTATGAATTATGCGAGAGTTAAGTGCATTCATTTGCTCCGGAGGCAACTTAACATAATCTGCAGCAGGAACAGCTTCAAATGGCAAGGAGGGGATACCATCCAAAGCTTTATCACCTTTTCTACTAGGCATTACAGGTTTGACTGAGAGATCTGATGGATGCCAAAACACTTCTGATAAATCATTGGATGACCTAGATGCCTCTGAATCAGGGGCACTCCCAGAAGCCACTTTCACACGTTGAGCTTTCCTAAGGTTGGCACTGGGTGGGGTAGCAACCACTTCAAGCGGTTCTGAGCATGCATCCTGCTCAACTTTCTTCAGGTCATCAGACCCAACAATAATATTGTCAGGAAGATCATCCAGCAGTTGACTCATTTTTTGCTCTACCTCTTCAACTCTTTCATCAGCATTTTGAGTTCGCAGTTTCTCTGTAGGTGTACAAGCAGGATTCTCAGATGCATCAGATTCATCAGGTGTATCATCTTCAGGATTCTCACTAAAATCTAGTTCCATGTCATTGTTTTCAATTTTCACTTCAGCTTCATTCTCACATGTCTCGGGCAGCGGTCGCCTGTAGTTTTCCTTCTCATTCTCTCTCTGCAAATTCAACTTAGCCATCCTTGACAGCCTAAGAAGATTTACACCTTTTGCAGCATCGACTCTCCGAGAAGCTTTTGTAATTTTTCTGCCACCATGTGCATTCTTGGCTGGTGTCTCGAAAACCCCATTCCCTTTAGTAGAATTTTCGTCATGCTTCAAAACTCCATTTGTATTACTTTCACGGCGTTTGGGAGGAGTTCTCTGTTGGGAAGGTCTATCACCGTTTCGCTCTGAGAGGTATGGTTTAGAAGAAAGTTGAAGCATGTTACTAAAAGCTGGCTGAGAAGGAAGTGGCACTGAAGTGAACTTCGTTCTCCAAAAACTATGCTCACAAAGTTCAGGCCACTGTAACCTTTCAGCTGGATCTTTTATTAGGAGGCATTTAATAAGATTTTCAAAAGATTTGGAAGGGTTATCAGGGAGGGGTGGTGTAGGATCTGAAATTATAGATTTCACCAATTGGGTAAATTCATTTCCTACAAAAGGTGGCCTGCCAGCATAGCATTCATATAAGACACAACCCAGAGCCCAAAAATCAGAAGCATAAGAGTGGACTCCGCCATCCTGAAACAGCTCAGGAGCCATATAGCATGGTGTTCCTCGCTTTGACTGAGGCAACTGATGGACGCAACATTTAGAAAAAACAAAATAAAGATCATTTTCAATTCAGAAAATGTTATTTTGCAAAAGTTGTGTATGCAAGAATAGGTGGTTAAACGAAGGAGTTGAGAAACCAACCATGGCAACAGAGCTCTTCTCTATGTCACTTAATCGCCTTGCTAATCCAAAATCACAAAGCTGAGAATGAAATATATGAAAGAAATGTATGAATATATTAAAAAATAAGTATCTAACATAGAATAATATCATTAGCAAATCAAATTTTAATACCTTCATACGTCCATACTCATCTAGTAAGATGTTTGATGGCTTAACATCACAATAAATGATCCCTTTCGAATGCAAGAACCTAAAAAGTATCAAGATTTAAAATGTTATCGCACAACTAAATTTATAAGTAGCAAAACATGTGTGTAGCATTTACTGAAGAGCTTTGACAAGGTCACACGCCAAGTCATGTACAGAATCTTCAGGAAATCGGCTATCCTGCAGGCAAAGTACACAAGTATGAGCACGATGATTTCAAATATCAAGAAAACAAGGACCAAGCCAAACCACACTTTTATTTCAGGACTAACAATAAAAGTATTATCGGCATCCTAACTCCCAACAGCTAAAGAGATGCCACCAAGTATAACAAAATTGTTTTATCAAGATTGTTGAAATTAATCATTGAGAACAGCAATCAGGTTAAGAAAACTACTAGATGCACAAAATGATAACAAACTATTTAAAAATAATAATAACAAAATATCCGCAAATAATAAAGAAGATGCAACTCATACATATGGATGCTTAATTTTTTCCCTATAGTTCTGTAACATAAAACCCCATTTTGAAACAAACTTGCATAGCATCCCACTCTCCAACAACAAGCACCAATATTTAGTACATTAAAACCTGTGCCTTCGAAAATGGGCATACAACGACAAATTATGCCCTTTATCAACTTTTTTGCAGAAAATATTATATATGTGTTTGTGTGTGTGTGTGAAGAGAGAAGGAGAGAGTTAGGCTAGAATGCTTTCAATATCCTTACCCAACAAATACTTCCTACTGAAGATCAATGGGCCTCACCAAATGAAAATTCATACCATTGATTGTGATCTAACATATCTAAAATGGCTACAAACCAAAAGTCATGCACTTTTGGTGTCTTTTACCCATGCATCAGATAGATGTAAATGGACAATTTTAACAATATAGCACCATATTTTGTTTGATCTACAATCTAGAAGCATCCAAACTAGCTATGTTATGATATGTATATGTTATAAATTTAAACAAATTGTATAGCCTATAATATATTTGCTCACCATCTATATTGCTATCGTTCATTTCACGCTCACTTGATGAATAGGTAAGAGACCTCCAGAACAAATATTTTTTTAGTTCCAAGCAGTGGTCAAAATTCACATGACACTAGATAACAAGCATTGGTGGGTGCAAAGTGGATTTAGGAGAACTTAATTAACAAAGGATCCTTGCTCAAAAACAAGCTACATTGGAACCAATACCTAAATGAATCCCTGAAACCCCAGCAGTCTTAATCACCAAGACTGACACAAAAATACATCCATAAAATTAAAAAAAAAAGGATAAAAATTGTTTAGTCAAATTCAGTCAAGATTCAATATAACAACACTTAGACTTCAAAGCGAAGATCACTATGACCATATAATAGCAGGAACGAATGAAGGATCACATAACATAATAAGTGTCAAGTAATTTCCACTGCAAATCAAAAACTCTGACAAGAAATCATTGAGTCCTCGATAAAAACCAAATTAAAATCATAAATTCTATATCGATACCAATGATCTCTAATGAACACATAGCCTGATATCAATATGCAAAAACTGATGAGCAAGAAAGGAATAAAATAGACAAAACTCAGGAATTCAATCAAAAAGGAGATTCGAATAGATTATAAAGATCACTAATAGTACACATTCGGATCTTTGGAGGTTTTGTCACCTTGAAACTTGATTACTGCATATTAGAGCTCATGCACTGTCTCATTTGACATCAGAATATAAATGTAAGGCTACAAAGGAATCACATTAAGAATACAATGAACCACTATTGGTTGTATGTGTCCCTGTAGCATGTAGAAATTCCACGATACATGTGTCAGTGCATTATTATCTGTGTTTACCAAACGGACTTATTCAATTAACTAAACCTTCATTAGGCTTCATAAAAAGATTGAAAAGTTGATGAAGAACTTGTTCGTGGTGGCATTTTTTGTTTTATGGATCTGTTGTGGTGAATCAAACTGTCTTGTTATTGCTAAACCTAACATTTTTACATGTTTTAAACATAATCAGCAACTTGGTCTACATCCCACTCTAACAAACAACTGTGTTTATCAAATCAGTTTAACCTGAATCTGCACATGTATACTGTGTATAATATACAAATGTTTCGCTTGCTGGAAGATCAGAAAACATGAAGAATATAAATGAGTATGATACATGATGCTGCAGTAGCAGTAAATAGGACCAGAGTCGACCTCCATATAGTGTCAAAATAATTAAAGTATGCATGCATGCAGAAACCTATTTAAGCACCTGCTTCAATAAAGTCATGAGGTCTCCACCAACACAATATTCCAAGACCAGCCATAAGTGGGCAGAGGTCTCATACCTGAAAACAGTGCATGCAGAATTTTATCAATAGTATCGGAGGGATGATAAACATCTTTATTCAACACAGGAAAACAAAGGATTGATGCAGAAGGATTGCAGCAACTTCTATCTTATACTGACAAGTAGGTCAACTATGAATTTTGCCAAAACTAATACAGGTTCCATAAGCAAAAGCACAGTACAAATACTGTGCCCTTTCTTGGGCTTGCCACCTAAAAACTCCTCATGTCTTACCAAGAATAAAATTTCAGCACGTTTGGATGATCTAGAGAGTGAAGCATCCGAACCTGTAAAGATACAAGGGGGAAAAAAATATAGAAACTCAGATCACTAGCACAACCAAAACATTGTGAAAGTAGCAATTACTCATTAAATTAAACATACCTACCAAAGTAGTATAGTATAGATCTAATCCAGGAAATGTTTGATACTATGCGATGTTATGAAACAGGAAAGGCATTAAACCCAAAAAAAAGGTTAGTCAATATTAAAAGTAAAGAGCGTGCATGCTTAAATTGTTTATTTTACTTCGTATCTTGTTAAAGGGTATTTGCTAAACAAGGGATCTTGCATTACATTGATAGAATGGCACAATCAACTCGATAAAGAGATAAAGAGATAAAGGGAACTTCCACGAGAGAGATGAGGGTAAAGGGAGAAGGTTAAGTATGAAAGCAAGAACAATTACCTGATCTGAAATTCTGAATATTTATGAAAAAAATTGCCCTTGAATGCAGATAAGCTTTATTCTATTAGATCAATTCGAACTGAGGAAAGAGATTGGAGTTCAACAACAAGTAGGCAGGCAGTGGACTCACTTCTTGAAGGACCTTCGATCTCTGGGACTTCTCCACGCTCTTGACGGCATAGTACTCAATCGTCTTCTTCTTCCTCCCTTTATAAACCACCTGCCGAACGTTAAAAAAAAAACGAAAATCAGCAACACTTCTCAGACGAAAAGATCAAGAACTCGATCCGAGCTCCCTCGATCGGCTCCCCAAGAAACCCTAGAAATTGTAATCGATCGACGACGCGAGAGAGGGAGAGAGACTGATAAAAATTACCGAGTGCTTTCCGCGGCCGATCGCCTCGTAGACGTGGTAGTTGTTCATCTCGATTAGGGTTTTTCACTCGCCTCTCTCTCTCAACCTCGGAGCTTAGAGAGAGAAATGGAGTAAAGAAGTGGGACTTGGAAAAGGAAGGAGATTGGGTTTGTTGGTTTTAATTTCGGGAGGGTTTTAATTATTGTCTTTGTGGGAAGAGGCGGGAGATCGATAAGGTGGCCGAAATTGAAATCGAAAGCACCGTTGGGCCATGGGTCAACGGTCCACCGAACGGTCCAAGATATGATCGCTTAATATCTGCCGTTCATTCGATGGGGCTTTTAAATGAGATGTCACCTCGACGGATAGGATGGGAGCGGCCGGCCTGATGTCCAATTGTGGCAGGGCTTCAGGGGTGCGTTTTTTTGAAATGGGGTGGTAAATTGATTGCACCTGGGATTAAGCCCAGTGTTTATCTGGCAGAAGCTTGCCTTGGGAAAACGGATCTACATAGATAGGATATATATATATACACACACATATATATACATGTATATACATACATATACATACATGTATGTATATATATTAATAAATATGAATATTAATATGGGTATTAAATAGGTATCATAATTGGTATTCATATTTATTCTAAATATATATAAATATGAACCGTATTCATATTTATTCTGCAAGGATACAAATAAAAGTCAAAAATTAGTTATATGCATATTTTTTCTATCTAAATATGGATGTAAGCCGGATATTATTTAAATATAAATCTTACTTTTAGTGAAATATATTAATTATATAATTATTAGGATGGAATCATAATTTATTATGCAGATCACATGCAACATATAATAAGGATCTAAGCCATAAATTTTAAATTTATATGGAGATGGACTTGATTAAGAGTCCAAGTCATTGGTCCAACCAAATTTTTATTAAAATATTAAAAATAAAATAATAATAATATTATTATATAAAAAATTAACATTTTTTACATCAAATACTGTTATCGCGCTTTAATTACAGCATAGTAAAAATAATAATGAATTATTTATTTTTAGATAGTGTGTAAGAAAAATCATATATAAATGCAGAAACATATGAATAAATTTGGTATTGAATTATTTCATTGATGAATAATAAATGTTTTTATAATAAATAAATCATTTGAATTATTTTATATTGAATAAATACTTTGAATTAATATTGAAATATTGACCAATTTGTTAGTCAGTTGAATTCACATGTATAACTTGCATAAACGTGATAGCTGAAGGAGAAATTAAAATCTCTTGAACTGTCTCGTGAATTGATTATATCATAGAGAATAAGATAAATTGTACTTATTTTCCATTTTTATTTTATATAAAAGGATTTATTTTTATAAAAAATGATCAAAATATTGATATTGGTATAGACATCTAGTGATTATTTAATGACCTTAATATATATGATTAAGAAAAATAAAGTTTCTAATATTAAACAAAAATACATGAACCCGATGACTAAGCACTTGCATGCAAGTCATTAGCCACGGGCTCAAATTCCAGGAGTCGCATTTTTATTTCAATATATATTTTTACAATTGGAATCCTTAATTGGCCTATTTACAATCTCTTTAGCCTCGGAATCAAGCCCGACATGCTCCTTCAAAGTAATAGATTGTTCATGCCTAGTAGCTGAACAAAACAACCAATAGAAATGAGTACTATCACGATTTTCCCCTAATTTAGAATAGCAAAAAATATGTTCTCAAGGATTTAAACGTCAAGACTTAGCTCAAATGGTGTTACCTATGGCCTCTGAGATTGTAGATCAAGGTTTGATGTTCTCAAGGATTTTTTTAATAAAAAAAACGTATAGAAGAAATAATCCACTAAGTGCCTATTTAATTAGATCATTAGGTGCTTACTTGGATGGTACCAACTATTGCCATTCAGGCAAGGGGGGGTGGGGTTTGATTTTGCAAAGTAATCTCCAAGGTCTGTCAAAATGAAATGGCAATGACTCATCTCGGGCAAGAACCAACTACTAAGCAGTGGTTCGGCCTCTATTCCATCAGTTATGGTGAGGAAAAAGGGAAGGCATACCTTTTGATAAAATCCTTCTTATTTTGGTAGGCGTTTGTGATAGATAAAACTACTTTTGCTATTCTGGGTTTTGAAAGTCTTAGAGAAAATCTCATTTCTGCATGTGTCGTAGTTAACTTCCGAAATCAAGGCACGAGATATGCATAGGATTCCAAAAGGTGGGGATTAACCCTTCCTCTCTATTCCAAAAATAATTATGAGACATTCAAATCAAAGATCCATATTGTTGATTCTAATTTATACTACCAAGAATATATAGAAGAATAAAAAGAAAAATATATGTTATGATGGTCTCTAACTTATATATAAAAAATGAATGGTAAAATTATACGAGTTTATGGTTTGCTACGATCTGAATATTGAATTCATTGATTATATATATACATATTTTAGTACATATATATCATGATCAACATGATAGATTTTTGATTTAAATACTTTATTATATATTTTTAATCTAAATGCTTTATCATATATTTTATCACACTAGTATAGTGGAGACCATCCATTTTTGTATCCATGTAATGCAAAAGCCAGAGGCTACCGAAATATATAATTTTTAATTTTTAGATATTTTTAGTATTATAAATCATGATCGATAGTATGAATCATTGGCTTGGATGCCCATCTTTAATTTTAGATTTTAGAGAAATAGATATTCTTTCATCTCAGGATGATATAGTCCATTGTACACATGCATATGTATATATGTGCATATATATTTGGGCAGCTTTTGCCAATGTACTTACTTATCCGAGACATGCACAAATCTTGAGGCAATGCAGATTGGTAGGGATCCATACACACCTTTCATCGCCAATTTGATTAATCTATTTACAAAAATCAAGAGCAATACTATAGCATTTCCCCTAATATACATATATATACATGTATATACATACATATACATACATGTATGTATATATATTAATAAATATGAATATTAATATGGGTATTAAATAGGTATCATAATTGGTATTCATATTTATTCTAAATATATATAAATATGAACCGTATTCATATTTATTCTGCAAGGATACAAATAAAAGTCAAAAATTAGTTATATGCATATTTTTTCTATCTAAATATGGATGTAAGCCGGATATTATTTAAATATAAATCTTACTTTTAGTGAAATATATTAATTATATAATTATTAGGATGGAATCATAATTTATTATGCAGATCACATGCAACATATAATAAGGATCTAAGCCATAAATTTTAAATTTATATGGAGATGGACTTGATTAAGAGTCCAAGTCATTGGTCCAACCAAATTTTTATTAAAATATTAAAAATAAAATAATAATATTATTATTATATAAAAAATTAACATTTTTTACATCAAATACTGTTATCGCGCTTTAATTACAGCATAGTAAAAATAATAATGAATTATTTATTTTTAGATAGTGTGTAAGAAAAATCATATATAAATGCAGAAACATATGAATAAATTTGGTATTGAATTATTTCATTGATGAATAATAAATGTTTTTATAATAAATAAATCATTTGAATTATTTTATATTGAATAAATACTTTGAATTAATATTGAAATATTGACCAATTTGTTAGTCAGTTGAATTCACATGTATAACTTGCATAAACGTGATAGCTGATGGAGAAATTAAAATCTCTTGAACTGTCTCGTGAATTGATTATATCATAGAGAATAAGATAAATTGTACTTATTTTCCATTTTTATTTTATATAAAAGGATTTATTTTTATAAAAAATGATCAAAATATTGATATTGGTATAGACATCTAGTGATTATTTAATGACCTTAATATATATGATTAAGAAAAATAAAGTTTCTAATATTAAACAAAAATACATGAACCCGATGACTAAGCACTTGCATGCAAGTCATTAGCCACGGGCTCAAATTCCAGGAGTCGCATTTTTATTTCAATATATATTTTTACAATTGGAATCCTTAATTGGCCTATTTACAATCTCTTTAGCCTCGGAATCAAGCCCGACATGCTCCTTCAAAGTAATAGATTGTTCATGCCTAGTAGCTGAACAAAACAACCAATAGAAATGAGTACTATCACGATTTTCCCCTAATTTAGAATAGCAAAAAATATGTTCTCAAGGATTTAAACGTCAAGACTTAGCTCAAATGGTGTTACCTATGGCCTCTGAGATTGTAGATCAAGGTTTGATGTTCTCAAGGATTTTTTTAATAAAAAAAACGTATAGAAGAAATAATCCACTAAGTGCCTATTTAATTAGATCATTAGGTGCTTACTTGGATGGTACCAACTATTGCCATTCAGGCAAGGGGGGGTGGGGTTTGATTTTGCAAAGTAATCTCCAAGGTCTGTCAAAATGAAATGGCAATGACTCATCTCGGGCAAGAACCAACTACTAAGCAGTGGTTCGGCCTCTATTCCATCAGTTATGGTGAGGAAAAAGGGAAGGCATACCTTTTGATAAAATCCTTCTTATTTTGGTAGGCGCTTGTGATAGATAAAACTACTTTTGCTATTCTGGGTTTTGAAAGTCTTAGAGAAAATCTCATTTCTGCATGTGTCGTAGTTAACTTCCGAAATCAAGGCACGAGATATGCATAGGATTCCAAAAGGTGGGGATTAACCCTTCCTCTCTATTCCAAAAATAATTATGAGACATTCAAATCAAAGATCCATATTGTTGATTCTAATTTATACTACCAAGAATATATAGAAGAATAAAAAGAAAAATATATGTTATGATGGTCTCTAACTTATATATAAAAAATGAATGGTAAAATTATACGAGTTTATGGTTTGCTACGATCTGAATATTGAATTCATTGATTATATATATACATATTTTAGTACATATATATCATGATCAACATGATAGATTTTTGATTTAAATACTTTATTATATATTTTTAATCTAAATGCTTTATCATATATTTTATCACACTAGTATAGTGGAGACCATCCATTTTTGTATCCATGTAATGCAAAAGCCAGAGGCTACCGAAATATATAATTTTTAATTTTTAGATATTTTTAGTATTATAAATCATGATCGATAGTATGAATCATTGGCTTGGATGCCCATCTTTAATTTTAGATTTTAGAGAAATAGATATTCTTTCATCTCAGGAGGATATAGTCGTGTATATACGTACATATATATTTGGGCAGCTTTTGCCAATGTACTTACTTATCCGAGACATGCACAAATCTTGAGGCAATGCAGATTGGTAGGGATCCATACACACCTTTCATCGCCAATTTGATTAATCTATTTACAAAAATCAAGAGCAATACTATAGCATTTCCCCTAATCAAAAAGATATGTATTTCAAAAATAAAAATATAAATTATGAATTTGTTTGTTATTTATGGTTGCTAAATTCTAATGGGGTAGATAGAATTTCAATTTGCACCAACACTCGCATCCCTACGTCATTGCGAGCCACTCACTTTTGTTCTTAAATTAGGAAATCCCAATCTTGAGAGGTATGGTTACCTCCTCCAAAGTAATGAAGCCAAACAGTTAGACAACAGAAGAATACTTTCAATTTATATTATTTCTCAAACTTAAAAAAAATGATGCCATCAAGCTAAAATTTGAAGATAAGTGGCTAATCCCCTAACTTTTTATTATCTACTCATCCCACATCCCCACTGTCTTACTCAAGTGGCAAGGGCTAATACCATCCAAACAAGATCTTGGGCTAAATTCATCAAATAAAAATATTAAGAAGAGAGGACAAAAATATTAATATAATAGCAGAGTGGTGCTATGGTGTACCTCTTCATACATGCAAAAAAAAAAAAAAAAATTCAAAATAGCATAAAAATGATTAATATTACTTACAAAAGTTAATGCAATGAATAGGGATGGTTGAATGATGTGTTATACCAATTTATAAATTCAATCTTTCTCCTTATGCACTAATAGACATCCCTAGCATTCTTTTCATAAAAATAATTTTATTATTAACCTAATTTACATTTCTTCTTATGCATACTCGGAAAGGCTTAAAGTCTAAATCTGCATGTCTACATTTCTGAGCTTTTATGGTTTTCCTAATGGTGGTTGTGCTCAAAATGCTAAAAAAACAAATTTTAGATGTAGCCATTGCACCAATCATGTAAAAAATTTTTGCATCTTGCATCCATTCATTGATTTATGGTGAATCATCAATTACTTCTCATATGTATTGCATATAGTGTCTTATTTTTATAAAAATAAAATAATATTTTTTTTATTTTTAATACTATATTTATTTTTTGCATTAAAGTTGGCAACTCGGTATCTACAATGCATGTGTGAGGAAAGGACTTGAATTATGAATGTTAATATTATTCATATAATATATATAAACTATAAAATTAATATGATTTTAGTAAAAAAATTATATAACTGAATATCAACGTTCTAATAATGAAAAATTCAAAAATTAAATATTTATCTGATATTAAATGGCCTAATTATTTTGTGATTGAAGAGAGATGACTGAATCAAGTGTCAAGAAAAGAAAGGCAGAGAAAATATAGTGAATATGCTATTTTATTTATTCCTTTGAAAATATTGTTAGGTTGCATTTCTATCTTAGCCAACTCTTGAATAACTAGAGACCGAAAATCTTGAAAAAAATCTGAAAAAAATAAATTGAAAAACAAGATTTATAAAGTAATATATAAAATTTAGAATTACTATTTTTTAGTGTAACCTAAATAAAGAAATAAACAAAATGAATCAGATAAGAATAAAAAACTCCTAATGTTATTTTTTTCGTGCTACTATAATAAAAAATTATAAAAGTTGTAGTTTGTGATCTAGGTATATTCTTAAACATGCTTGTAGGGGTGTGTACCAATTAGATCGGATTAGTTTGGAGCTATACTCAAAATTAAATTGGTCCTCTAAAATTGAAACTGAAATGAGATAAATAAACTATAAAATTTGCTCGAAACCAATCCAAAAATTTGGATTTGGTTTGGTTCATTGACTTGATGTTTAGTAGGCTAGGCTAAATACACTGTATTAAGTGTAAACATAAAAAAATTTATTTTATATAGAGTTGGTATTTAGTGGGTTGGACTAAATTTAAATATAAAATTTTATTATATATATAAAATTACTGTACTGGTATCTTAGTCGCCATTACTGTACTGCGGGTGCAGCGAATCTTTCTCACCTGCGGTGACCATAACCCAAAATCGTCGGTCCTATCCACTACATATACGGTTTGGTGGGCTGGTCAACATACCTTCCCTCCGCCCGAACCGGAGAAGAAAAGGAGTCCTCAGTCCTCTCTGTCGTCCCTCTCCCATTCTTGTTCTCTTCTCCTCAGAGGGGTCGCCTGAGGTAAGTTCATCGTTTTAGGGTAAAGTACATCCATATTAGTGTTTTAATCCCGCGATCGATTGCTCGGGAACAGTGACTTGGATGCTCTGTTTCTCGTTCGGCTGGATATTGATTTTATGGTGTCTAATTCTTTGATCTGATCTGATGCTTCTTTTATCTTATGATTTTGGCTCTAGCTTGAGTTGGGATGCTTCATGACGATTTGATGGCCACAGATTTGATTTCATCGGATTATAGCCGCCCAAACCAATATGGATCGGGTTCAAAGCTGCTATCTTTTTATTTGATGCACATGGATCTCGGATCTTTTTGTTTTTGTTTTTGTTTTTTTTTTCTGTTAAATTTATTTTTTGTTATTTTTTTGTTCTAATCTGTAGATATTTAACTATTCAAATCCTATGCGATGTTTGTATAAAGGATTATGCGATTTTTGGTATTACGTGAATGAATCTCCCACTTTCAACTACATATAATCTAGATTCTTGGCTGCTTCACAGCGTATTTAGTCTAGACTTCTTGAGCGCCACTTTGTACTGTGTATGGCATAGAGTTTAGACTTAGTGTGTGCCACTTGCGCTGTATTTATTCTAGACTTCTCGCATGCCCCTTCGGACTGCATTTAGGCCAGACATCTTGCGTGCTACTTCATGTGAGGATGTTGATGTGAAAATGGTGTACCTTGCGTCTCCATCTGGAGTGTAAAGCATGGTTGTGTCCTCCATCTTGAGTGTAAATTTTGTGCTGAACAGAGAATCACACTAATGTTAGGGCTGACTTCACTGTTCACTCTGCTGTTGAAGTTGCATGTTCAACACTGTGGTCAATTTTGTGGACATTGAATTAGCTTTCAACATTGCCTTGCTGCAAGGTCAATTCTGTTTCTTAGGAGATTGCATCATCTTATATGTTCAGATTTTGTCAAAATTTTATGCGTTTCATCTTATGCTTGTAGATTTGTTTCCCAGACATAGGAAGCATATTTATCTTTGTTTATGCTTTGCTCATTTGGTTTGTCAGAGTTTCTCCCTTATGCTCATCATTTTCATAATCTTGTCTTAAATGAAGATATCGTTTCATTTTTGGGCGTTTTATCCATAGATCACATAAAAAATGGTGAAGGCCGTAGCTGTACTTGGTGGCAGTGAGGGTGTCAAGGGCACTGTTTACTTCACCCAAGAAGGAGATGGTACATTTAACAATAAGCTAGTATATGCTGGTGTTTTCTCATATTATGTGTAAAAATTGAGACAAAATTATAAGTTATCCTAGTTGTCATACATGTTGATATGATTTTGTTCATGTTCTAGGTCCAACCACAGTGACTGGAAGCCTCTCTGGCCTCCAACCTGGGCTTCATGGCTTTCATGTTCATGCCCTTGGCGACACTACAAATGGCTGCATGTCCACTGGTATCTATCTTTGTTCAGGGACAGCTTCTCATGAAATTTAATTAAGGACATTTGTAGAAATATTCATTTTGTTGGTCATTGTATTAATTTATTTTTTGAATTTTACTTAATTCAGGACCACATTTCAATCCTGCTGGAAAAGAACATGGGGCACCTGAAGATGAGATCCGCCATGCTGGTGATCTGGGAAATGTGATTGCTGGCGATGATGGTACCATTTTTTTTTTTTTTATGTTTTTGGCTAACTTTTTGCTTAGTTCAAGCAACATGGGGCACCTGAAGGTTATCATTCTTCATAACATTCCGAGTTGACACAGGCAACAATCATGGCAGTACATGAACACGTTTTTTATCCTTTGGCTCATTTATTGGTCTTGCTAGCCTATCTGCTGTCTATTGAATAATTTTATCCTTAACCTCTTTATGATGGTTTCTTTTTATTGTTTCAGGTACTGTTAGTTTTACCATTACTGACAGCCAGGTGAGTTAATTATACAACTCTCTTTTTTGTTTATTAAATGCTTTTGGAGGTTCTTAACTGTTTTTCTCATTGCAGCTTCCGCTCTCCGGGCCAAATTCAATTATTGGAAGGGCTGTAGTGGTCCATGGTGATCCTGATGATCTTGGAAAGGGTAATTAGTATTATTTTTTTGAAACTTTTTTTACTTATAATAGTCTTGCATTTCTCACATTTATTCTATTACCTGACTAAGTTTTAAGTACAACTGTATTTTTTCTGCTAATCATCCATAACTATAGTAGCATGGATGGGCTCAAAAATAGTGAAAATCTGCCTTGCTTTTGGCTCATCATTAAGTGTTGGTTTTTCTAGCTTCTTGTAACATCATGAAGATGGAGCAACACTTTTTTTTTTTTTTTGATAAATGGTTTTAGTCTGTGCTGTCTTAAATCCCGCATTATACATACATATTGCACATACTCTTCATTGCTTGAGAATGTTTGCAATCATTGGCTCTGGGGATATTTGGAAATGGCTGGAGGGAGATAGCTTCACAATTTGACTTACAATTTCATGATTACACCAGGAGAGGTGCTATGATGCCAAGCCAAATGTGAAATTGGAATGCAATGGATGCTTGGTCATGGCACAGAATCAGCAGAAATACTAAGCATAAAATGTCATGACAGATTTTGGCACTCCTTCTGTTATGTCAGGATGATACCACTAGAAATGACATGGCATGTGGCATTGCTCATCTGAGTGACTTAAACTTTGCTCCAGAGAGTAGCAAGTCTGAGAAGTGCCGAAGAAGGGATGTTTTTGAGTATTTCTGCAATTAAGCGTACATATATGGTAGAAATATGCCTTTTCATATTGCTTTCTGTTATAAGAGTAGTTCAACCAAATAATGGGTTCATGATTGTAGTGATTCATTCCAAATTCATTTACACATGCCTTTTCCCAAAGACCACTTAACTCATGTATTTGTAAGACAACCATCATAATACATGTTTAGTGTGATATCTTTGAGAAGCCACAATTTTTCCCCATTGACACCCACACTTCTTTGGATTCCAAGCTTATAAAATCTCCAAAATTTTCAAATCAAAAGTGGTTAGATATGTTTTCTGTCCATCATCACTTCAAAGAGTTCATTCATTCTCTGGAGTTGGCACCCAATGACATAGCCTTTCACGCCACAATGACTATCTTTCATATCCAAAGTTGAGAAATGTTAAGTGCAGCTTGATCACAGTGTCTAGTGCTTATCTGAAGTTATTACCCTTTCAAAATTTATATTTATACCCATGAAAAGTAAAGAAAAGAGGAATAAATTATCTTAACCTTTGTAATGTATGTCTGAGTGGTGGATAACCTGCAATCCACAAACACAGTTCCAATTATTACCACATTTTGCCCTGCAACCTTATATCCGATTCCATCTCCATATTCATTTTCATCACAGTTTTTTTTCTCATGAGGCTCACAACTGTGGTCCTGTTTTATTTGGCATGGTGTCTGACATTGGTATTCCTACTTTTGCTCTTTCACATGTTAAGAAAACTTGAAGTCCATGTATGTATTAAGAGTGCTTTGTCATACTTTTGAGATATAGGTATATCTGACAGTCTTTGTTAGGCACATGAGGTGCTAGTTCTCATCACATGCCAGGTGCGTGAATTCAAGAGGTGAGAGTATATGATTGGAGATTGTAATTCCATCAGGATTTTTGACTGTGAGACTTTTCATCTAAAATTGATACCACTCAAGTCAAGGGTAATACATCTGCTTTTTTTCCCCTCGTTTTCCTTTTTTTTTGGGGGCCTCAAGAGGGGTATCTAAAGAAGAGTGTATTTAAAGAGTTGTGGCTCACATGCCTTACAGATTTTTAGCCACACATGGGTTGCATTATATATAGTGAACTCTAACGCATATATCCCGATGCTTCTGAGAAGCTTCTAGGACTAAGAGATTCATGATGAGGGTATTTGTGATTTATGATTAATGTAGACAACTTGCTCCATCGTATTTTGAATATATTATGGATTTATGCAGTTTGACACATGAAAGAACCTTTATTTCATGAACTTTTTTGCTTAGGCACATCAAGTGCTCCAGGACTATTCTGTTTCCATCCTTATGCTCTGCTTTCTTTTGCTGTGACTTACTTGTAAGACCACATATTGCAGTTACATTTTTATCTTTATGGAACAAAATTCTTACATTGGCTCTTTTATTATGGAACAAAATGTTCCTCTACTATTAATGCCTCTGAAACATATCTTAAGCTCAATGGATTGTTCATGACCCAAGAATTCATACTTCTGTTCTTCCTTTTTAGAGCTATTTGCCTTGCGATTGAATTATCGATGAGTTAACACCTAGCCTTAAGAGTAACCCAACTAGGATGATAAATTCAAAATCAAACTATTAGAACTTATTATAATTGATCTGAACTCCACTAATTTGATAATCAGACTTTGATTCTTGATTCAAAAAACCATCACAGCAAAAATAGCAAAAACTATAAAATCGAATCTGCAGGGGCTGGAGTTAGCTCTAAAATGAGGTTATGCAACTTAAGAGAGTATTTTTGTTGGATTTGACCGAAAAATTGAATTATAAAGACATGATACAAAGCAAACACAATGAGATTACTTGCTAATGCTAAAAGTCAAGCAATTAAACATATTCCACTATTCTTTACAGTTCTTTGATGTGTGCTTTGGACTCTATTCACATTCAAAAGCAAAATTTTCTGCTCGAGTGTCTTCTTCTTTAGAGTGGATACATCTTGAGTGTTGCATGTAAATTTGCAAGGGTCATCCACGTCATACTGCCATCTGAGAACGTAGCCTTCTTCAATCATTGTTATGAAGATTTTCTTTCTTCTCAACTGGTTTCTATTGACCAATGGAACCTCATATTATTCTGTGTGAATGTTAAAATACTGGCTAGTCTTGAGTTTATACAATGATCAGAGTTTTGTAGTTTTTTTTTTGTCTTTTTTTGTCCACACTATAGGAAGAAATATCTTAAACAAACTCTTGATGCTGTTTTAGGTGGACACGAGCTTAGCAAGAGTACTGGAAATGCTGGTGGAAGAGTTGCTTGTGGTGGGTCTCTTGGTTACTTGCACATTTGTGGCATTTACTTCTATCGTGCTTCATTTCTCCATTTTTTAAGATTCTTTTATGCGTTTTCCTAAATATTTTCTTTTCTTCTGATTGATTGAAAGGGCCTGTCATCTGGATGGTGCCTAATGGTGTTCCTCTTAAACTTTTTTTACAGGCATTATTGGACTGCAGGCGTAAATGTCTGGTTCTGGATTTCCATAGTCGGTTTGAGTTGGAACAGTCTTACCATGTACTTGAAGCACTAGCTGAGTCTCTCACATGCTGAGAACATATACTTATGTTGAATAAGAAACCTTATCTGGGTGTTTTAGTATCTTTAAGCAGTTGCTACCATGGACCTTTTTCAAGTATTTTATTCTTGATCGTTCCTCTCTTACCCTTTTCCTCCTGCTGATGGTATAAAATTCTGCTTAATGTTTCAAAAATGAGCATGGAATTTTTGCTTTGGTATTTGAATAGAGCTCTACATGCTTATCTCAAAAGAGATGAAAAAACAGTGGCTACCTACCTATAGGGCTCATGGGAAGGCCTCTAATTTGTCGCTCTTCGTATGGATTTGCTGAAGGATTGAGGTTCCTTCTGTAATTCTGCGGTACAAGGAGATTACAGCCTCCCCAGCTGCTGTCTTGTATTGGATGAACACTGCGATGCATGAAGAAGAGCATATTGATAGAGGACCACTGCAGGAAGAAGAGGAAGAAGAAGAGACAAGGAGGAAGAAGAAGAAGAAGAAAGGGAGGCTAAATTTTATTCAATTTTTCAATGCCGTAATTCATGAGAGGGATGACCTTTATATAGGCCTTACATCAGGTCAATCAATTAATGATATACCAAACTTGGATCCTTACATCAACTCAATCAATTGATTAAGTCAATTGATTGATTACATACCAAAATCGATCCAATTACTCGATTCAATTACATGACTTAATAGCTAACCCAACTGACATGTTTAATAATAAACAACTGACCAAATTGCCTTGACTAAAAGTAAATGACTAAATTGACTCGATCAAACAAAAGCAAATTGCAGAAAATAAAAATGATGCAGACTATATTGGATCCAATTTGGAGCCCGACTCAATTTGGTGGCTCAAGATCATCTTCCAGCCACAATGAAGTCAATTCATGGTGCGAACGTGAGCAAGTGGCTCTAATGGTGCGATCGTCTGAACGAATGTCTCTGATGTTCCCATCACATATTGTTTGAAAAGGTGACATCTTTCATAGCTTTGATCTACTAGATCTCACACTTTCTATATTTCTAATCATTTTTCATTTGGGCATCTATTTTTATGCGGATTGCATTGCTATGTTATATTTGATATGGTTAATAAATTCTATCTTCCTATTTGTTCGATCAGTGGCCCAAATGAAACATTTCTGTTGATTCAATTCATTGGCCTCTTTACTTTGCACTGATAGAAATGAGGGCTTGTGTGCGTGACTAAGTGACAAAGCTGTCAAATAGTTCTTGGTATATCTTGCTCTTATTTCGAGTCATAGATGCGGTAAGCTTTCAAATCAGATGTAATCAAGGCTCAAAATGACTAATTTTTGCTGCGCACGAACCGATCCGCGGGCTGAAGGCAGGGGGCTTCCCTTTTCATCTACTTTTTGCCAATTTATCCTTTCAAGACGGTATAAAGTTCTTTTGAAATCTTTTAATTTTATGTCTTATTTTATGTTTGACTTTAGCTCCAGCTTGATAAGGGTTTAAATAATTGTTTTATGATCAAGGTTTTAAATTCCAACCAGCTGAGCTATCAACAACTCATAGTCATGGATCTATTGCATACTTGATCCAGATCCATTGGCTTACAAGCTAGGATGGTTTCACAAAGATAGATCACTGACTTTTTTTTTTTCATGCAAAGTATGGGCTTATTGAAAATTTAGGCAATCTAAATTTATAGTACTCCTAAAAATAAATAGTTTCAATTTTGGTTGTACCTAGAGAAATATCTAAGCTAACCGTCCGATGAATTATATTTCTTTGATTATATCTTTTATTGGATAATGAAATTTTCTTATTAACTCATTTGCTTTATATTGATAAGTGTGAATAATCCGTTATTTATATCATTATTTTTTGTTTATATTGCAACCGATCATCATAATTTTCGTTAACTCCTATTCATCAAGTTAGTTGCATATTCCTTTAACGCCTTCTCATAACCTAAATATTTCATTTCATTATTGCATATTAATTTTATTTAAATATATTTATAAATATAAAGTTACTTCATTAATTTTTGCTTATGTTCATTTATTTAAAGCAGCCATCCATTTAAATAAAAAAAGTTTTTTTTTCTTAATTTAAATTAGCACATTCCTCTTTCTACCATTTGTTCTACCAAAGTGATAATAAGAGATGATTTCATTAATTAGTTAGGTTTAATGGATCAGGTAAAAGAAATGTGGAGGAAGAGAGAAGATAAAGGATCACATATTTGCGATCATTTATTTTGCATTAATTAATATAAAAATAGTGAAATGTGAATTTTTACATGATCTTCATATGTAATAATATGTGCGACGTGAAATTCTAGTACATTCGAAACCAACCAAATAATATGATAGAATAGATTTGCCATCCATGAAGCCGACGACCCCTGCCCTACTCTGAGCTCGATAATTTACCTAATATATAATCTATAAAATAATCTTAATAACCCTCACACTTGGTATAATGCTAATCAGATCTTGACATTAAATCACACATGGAAGGTTTCAAGAATATGAAATAAACTAAATATTTCAAATAATAGTATCTGTCTAAGATCCAGGCCCAATTCCAATCCAACCCAAAGTTGAACCCAAACCACCTATTCCCTATCTGACCCGTTCTCTATCTGATTTTATTCGACTTGGACTCGATCCAATTATTGGATGAAACAGGGTTGTTATAACTGCAATAGGTATAAAAGTTTGTTCCAAAATTATCCAGAAGCTTCTACTTACTTCCAAAGGAATCGCTCTCCAACTGGAATCTTCCAACGGGTATAATGCTAATCATATCTTGACATTAAGTCACAAATGGAAGGTGTTGATGGAAACTGGACCCGGGGGTGACTGCGAAACGAGAAGGAGGAGCTCCGGCAGGGGATGCGGTGGTGGACAGCTTTCTCCGGTGGTTGGGATTTCCGGTGCCGGCCCTCCGATGCTTAAGTCAGAGGGTTTTTTTGGTAGAGCAAGCAGAGAGGTTACATAAAAGAAAGATCTCTCTTCAGAAGGAAGAAGTCCTCATTTTTATAAGAGGAGTGTATGAATTATCTGTGACGTGACTGTGCAAATTAATGAGTTACCGTAGTGATTGGACGTGATCGTGTGAATTAATGAGTTACCGTAGACGATCCAAAATTTTGGACTGGCTGGTGGTTCGTTGAGATCGTGCGCATTTAATCGTTGGCAGTCGTTGAGGCGGAGATCGCGGGATTGGACTCCAGATGAGGAAGAGGGGGATTTGATTTTCGGTGGAGCGGAGGGGTCTGCTTCTTCCTTTGACTGGATCTTCTTTGGGCTTGAGGTTGATCGAGCTCAACTTAATCGAGACCAAAGCTGCAAGCTTTGAGGCCGGGCGTCTTGGGGCCGGGCGCCTTGGGGTCGGATGCCTTGAGGGTTACCGCCGTCGTGCTCGCCATCAAGTGCCGACGATATATCCACGTGTTTTGAGCAATCAATTTTTTCCCCAAAAGAAGGTTTCAAGAAGATGAAATAAACTAAATATTTTAAATAATAGTATTTGTCTAAGATCCAGACCCAATTTCAATCCAACCCAAAATCGAACCTAACCACCTATTCCCTATCTGATTTTACTCAACTTGGACTCGATCCAATTATTGGATGAAACAGGGTTGTTATAACTGCAAATCTGCAATAGGTATGAAAGCCTGTTCCAAAATGATCCAGAAGCGTCTACTTACCTCCAAAAGAGTCGCTCTCCAACTAGAATCTTCCAACAAAAAAGTCTCCGAGTCCAACCGTCCAGGGGAAGGAAAAGGTTGCAAATACACGTGTCAGAAGATCATCGCTCCGATCCGACGGTCAGCCGTTGTCGGTGGCTCCAGGGAGCGCCTATAAATTGCGAGGTCTCTGGTTTCCTCTTACGCCATCGATCAAAAATCTCTTCGAGTTGAAGCGATAGAAGCGCGAGAGACCAAGGTAAGCCTCCTCTTCTCCTGATCTCTCCTTTGTGAGTTGAGATGTGTAATGATCTTGGGATTTGATTGGATTGGTTAGGTCTTTTAGTGTCTCGATGATTCGTTGTGGTCGTTTCTTTCTGCCAAAATAAACAAAGATAATCTGATAATTGGTTTTTCTTGTAGAACATGATGTTTTATTGGATTGCTGGTGTTCTCTTGGATTTTTAAGGTTTTGGTTGTTTTCTTGTAGTCGTTTCTATCTGCCGGAAGAAACCAAAAGTAACCAAGATTCCGTTTTGATATGATAACGTTTTAGGAGAACATGAATCTAGATTAATTTTTGTATCTTGGTCTCGCCTTATTGATTTTTTTTTTTTTTTTGGTAAAGCACGGGGTTTTGATTGGTTTGTTGTTGTTCTTTAGGGTTTTGATCGATCTTTTCTGTTGTTTACTCTTTCTGTGAATTGTTTTGATAATTTATTTTTTAAGAACGTTTGATTAGATGAGATCGTGGTAATTAGATATTGGACAGTCTTTGTTAAGGAATTAGATCGTGGTTTCGTGGTGTCATCTGGGTAATTTTTGCACTTGCGTAGTTCAGATAAGTTTCACTTATTTTTCTAGAGTATAGGATTTTCTGATGCCTATGAATTGGATATGTATGTTTCTTTTTATTAGCAATAAAAATTTTGGATGATAGATGGGAATCTGTTTTATGTTCAAAAAATTGTCTTTTTAATATTTCACAAAGGTTATGCATCTGACTTTTGCTTTCACTTTGTCCATCTATAACTTGCCGCCTTTCTAACTTGAGGTTTGATTTCTCTTTCGCTTTATAAATAATATGATATTGTCATTAAGCCATCTTGATCTGATATTATCTGTCAAATTTTTGTACCCAAAGATGAACTAATTGGGTTTTGGGCTGGTCTTCTTGTTAGTTTTCATTGAAATTTCTAAGTTGTTCATGTCATACATATATGATTATTGACGCTTCATGCTTGTGATTTCAGATGCAGATCTTTGTGAAGACCCTCACCGGCAAGACAATCACCCTTGAGGTTGAGAGCTCAGACACCATTGATAACGTGAAAGCTAAGATTCAGGATAAAGAGGGGATCCCACCTGATCAGCAGCGCCTGATCTTTGCTGGGAAGCAGCTGGACGATGGCCGCACCCTGGCAGACTACAACATCCAAAAGGAGTCCACGCTGCACCTGGTTCTCCGCCTCAGGGGCGGCATGCAGATCTTCGTCAAGACCCTTACAGGGAAGACCATCACTCTTGAGGTTGAGAGCTCAGACACCATTGAGAATGTGAAAGCCAAGATCCAGGACAAGGAGGGCATCGCACCTGACCAGCAGCGCCTGATTTTTGCTGGAAAGCAGCTCGAGGATGGCCGCACATTAGCAGATTACAACATACAGAAGGAGTCCACTCTCCACCTGGTCCTCCGATTAAGAGGCGGCATGCAGATCTTTGTAAAGACTTTGACGGGGAAGACGATCACTTTGGAGGTGGAGAGCTCCGACACCATCGATAATGTCAAGGCAAAGATTCAGGATAAGGAAGGAATCTCTGTGGATCAGCAGCGTCTTATCTTTGCTGGAAAGCAGCTCGAAGATGCACGCACGCTGGCAGATTACAACATTCAGAAGGAATCCACCCTTCACCTGGTGCTGCGGCTGAGGGGTGGCATGCAGATCTTTGTGAAGACTCTTACAGGGAAGACCATTACTTTGGAGGTGGAGAGTTCTGACACTATCGATAATGTGAAGGCAAAGATTCAGGACAAGGAGGGCATATCCCCGGATCAGCAGCGCCTCATTTTTGCTGGGAAGCAGCTGGAGGATGGTCGCACTCTTGCAGATTACAACATTCAGAAAGAATCCACCCTTCACCTTGTCCTTCGTCTCCGTGGTGGTGGTGATCTCTGCTGGAAATGAATATGTGTTGGGTTCTTTGGCTGCAGTTTACTTGTAAACATGTAGTTGTTTTGTAATTGCTGCTCTGGATGTAGTTTCGTAGTATGTGCCTATCTAGTTTGGCGTGGAAATTTGAACATGAAAGGTGGCTCTCTATGAACTGTTCTATCAGATATTGTTAGCTTTGTCTAATGAAATCCTTCCATTAGGTCCCTTTTAAATTTTTCCTGCTAACTGGAATGCTTTTTGTGTTCAAGTAATTTTATTACTCGACCGAAGGTGCTTTTAACTGAAGTGATATATAAAGCTAGGTGATATTTAGTTGGGTTGTTTTCCATCTCTATGCTTCTGCTCGCTTCTCTTAGAATGGCCTAGTGTTCTGTGCGCTTTCAACAGATAGCAGGAATGATTCCTGTTATTCTTGTAAAGGACGTGAATATATGTCGAAAACCACCTTCAGAATACCGACTGTTTAATGAGCAGGCTGTGACTTCTGGAGCCAGAATAGCCACGCTTTGGAGCAGCTGCTTCTTCTGGGATGGGGTTTCAGCATGTCAGGGAATGTGGGTGGAGGAAGTGCAGCATTAGAACCTCGGTCAGGGTCTGGATTCAGCACTGGGTTTAGCGGTGAGTCTAAGAACAATGCATACGACGTATGTAATGACTATGGTGGATGCAAGAGTTTTGGGTAGACACTGAAATAAAGTTTGAAAAGGTGAAAATTCAGGAAGTTAATATGGGAGAGCAGGTTTTGCAACCTTGAGCTGGAAATTCGAGTCGGAAGAGGGACACGGATACAGCAGTAGAATCTAGTGATGGAAAGAGCAGCGATAGCAATGATGTAGTAATTGTAGGAGATTGTCATTCTGGGAAGCTGAAGGCTGAATATTAGGACAACTGGTAGTTTTTATCCAGTAAGACCGACAATGAAGAATCAGAAGGATCCATGCACTGAAGATAAGTATTATGGATGACATTGTGATTCCAAGATTCAAAAGGTTAAAGAAGGGTGGAACATTCTATGATGCGCATCAGAAGAATAATGCAGTTTCTGGAGGGAATGCAAATAAAGTTGGAGCGCAACCAAATGAGAATGCTGTCTCCAGATGCAAGAAAGATGAGAATGTAGAAGGTGATATATACTTCCTGAAAAAAAACCAAATGGAATGTATTCAAGCATGTCGCCATGCGAGCTTTAAAAGAGAATCGGGTTAAAATTTTCGAGCTGGGACGCGGCGGCTAACAGCAATGTTGGGGAGTCCAGAGACACCGGTGGGGCCCCGGAAAGAGAACAAAGGGTAGGTGAGATAGAAGAAGGCTTGAATCCTGGCGTGCAAGTTCAAAGGCTAATCTTTTGTGTTGATTCAAAACCATTGACGATGAAGGCACTCCGATTGCAGAAATTATTACTTTCTATGAAATTGATTCCAGAAATTATGTTGCCTTCAAGCATAGTTGGTGACTCATTCTTATATATTGTTTCTTGTTTTAGACCTAACTTAAACAAAAAAATATTGGCAAATTTATTATGGTTTTAGTTTCTCCTGGGAAGGACGTTAAATAAAATGACCAGGAGAGCTTTAAATTTATTGAGATGTTTAAAGAATCAGGCGATTCCAATAATCACGTTTTATTTGAATAATGTGAATTTACACCTCAAGCTAATACCAGTCAGTTTCAATTTACAAACAAAGTAAATTTAAATTACAAAAAAAAAAGATTCGAGAACTTACTTGATTTGCATCGACTTGGCTAAGATTAGTATATTAAATTGGATATAACTGATAACATTCAGACCTATTGTATGTTTCTCATCAGTTATCTTGTCAGATGGAAATGTTCAGATGTCCAGCAGCTGCGCTTCTTTTCTTTTCTTTTTTTTTTTTAATTTTTTTTTTTTCATCATAAGAACCACAGAGAATTACATTCACATTCATGAGTCCCGACAGAGAACGGTTGAGTCAATAGCAGTTTATATGACACCCTTGGACCTCAAATTGCCATATCTTTGGATGAGACCAACCTTGGATTCGGATCAAATATCAGCTTGGTGGCAAGTGTTTCTGTAATAAGGAACACTGTAATACAAACTTCTTTGAACCCTCTGTCCACAAGACCAGTCACTTGAGTCAACTATGATAACATTATAGAAACACCTTCTTCTAACAAAATGAAATACATATTTGCTTTCTAGATATTAAATTTACTTGATTGTATGATCCTCATACATCAATTGCTGGAGCAGTCGGAAATAGGTTCTATTAAGTTTAGTTCAATTGAAAGTTCTTGATTCATCAGCTGTGCCATCGATCGGGCCTGTGATTTCGAATCGACAGTTTCATTGGGCAATTCGTGAGTTGAGTAAAGTAATAGTAATAAGAACGGTGTCGTGTAACTTCATTCAAAAATTAAATTATATTTAAGTAATTTTGGAATAAAATAAAAGAATTGGATTTGAAAAGAATTTCAAGTGTATTACTATGAACTTTTTTTAACCTCAAATCCGGGCATTTGGTCTAGTGGTATGATTCTCGCTTAGGGTGCGAGAGGTCCCGAGTTCAATTCTCGGAATGCCCCATTATTGTTTTATTTTTTTTTTAAAATTTTTATATCCATTCCTATCCGTTTATTTTTCAGACTGTTAATTGGTTCGATGCAGTTTCTGCTCAGACCTTCAGGTGCTTAGATATAGCTTTAGGTAAACTGTTTTATTTTATTAAGGTTGCTACAGAGCTATGTATTGACGGGTCATAACTCATCCATCAATAATGCAAAAACTACTAAGTTTAACCACTCAGAAGAGTTTCTTTGGAAGAGTTTTGAGTCCACCTCTTTTCCCTTTCGCCTTCTTCTTTTTCATGACCTTTATGGGTGCATCCATGCGCATATAGCATGAGGCACTGTTGTATCAAAAAAAAAAAAAAAGTATTATGCTTGGGACATTGTACCTATAATTTTTTTTGATCCCTCATACTTCATTCTCTCCTCTAGCTTCTCTCTTTTTTTTTTCTTCTTATTAGCTACCAAATGCCACCTGCACTGCTGTTGGGGATTATCCCAGTGGCCATGGCCCTTTTTTTTTTTTTTTTTTTTTTCTTTTTTTTTTTTGGTAAAAGCGGCTACTCATATCATATAGTACGAACGTGAGTACAGCCCTCCAAATCACGGAAGAGTAAAAAGTACAACTGTGAAGGGACGTCTACATCAGACGTCCACAAAAAATCACCTGAGTGCCGAGCGACAAAGGAGGCGACCCAGTCTGCTGCCCGGTTCGCCTCCCTAAACACGTGTGCTGCCTGAAAGTCAGCCATCATCTGAGCCATCCTACGGGACTCTCGAATGAGGGGATGGCCATCCCCAAACCGATCCACACCCCGAATCAAATCAATCACCACCGATGAGTCACCCTCGAGGTACACCCGCTCGGCCCCGGCTATCTGCCTCGCAAAGGATATACCCTCCCAGGCTGCTTGTAGCTCTGCACCAACCACTGTAAAACCAGGCGTACGCCGTCCTCCTGCTGCTATCAACCTACCACAATGATCCCTGATCACGAATCCGACCCCTCCACACAAACCATCTACCGATCTACTCCCATCAAAGTTCACCTTGAGATAGCCATGGCCCTCTTAAGTAGCAACTAGAGGTTCTGGTTCAATTCATAGGTGGTGTCTCCCCAGAAATCTGAAGCTGGGTGATGAGGTTTGTCCCAAAAGATAGATAGCTGATTGAAGGTCATGGAAGATGTGAAAATTGATTTTAACAACAACAAATAGTGGAGTGAAAAAAATATCCAACTAAACCAACAAAAGATGCTCATTCAGGCAAACTTATGCTTGTGCCACCGAAAATTCTTGATGAGAAAGAACGTCAAATATTATTCAAAAACATAACAAATCCAAAATTTTTCAAAGTAGGACTCTTTTTATTAAAGTAAGATTTTGACCGGAAAATAACACAAAAATTAAGAAGAGAGGCAGGGATGCAAAGGGGGAAAAAGGAAAAATAAAAACAAAAAAAAGAGGAGGGCAAAAGGGGCATTCCGAGAATCGAACTCGGGACCTCTCGCACCCAAAGCGAGAATCATACCACTAGACCAAATGCCCTTCGTGGTACAAAGAAGGCGAAACACGCCCTTTAAATAGGCAATAATGTGAAGGAAAATAAGAAAAATATACTGCTGAATCGGAAAGAAAACGCTATGGAAGAAACTGAGTTGTAATATTTGATTGAGTTGGTTGACACATTTTAGTTGTCAAATGCATTTTTAGTTTCTAATATCAAATGCATCAATCTCATATTAACCTCTTTAAAATTTGTTGAGCCATTGGAAATAATTGGAAGTCCTAAAACGAAGGAGAACAAAGTACCAGTTCACCTTATTATTATTTCATGCAAACCAGACTGGAACTTGCATCCCTTTTCTTAGAAAAGGTAAAGCTTTTAGTGCTGCAACTAACATTTATATTGCAATGGGAAAATTCAAGCCTCTGAAAGCCAGCAGGTTTATACATTTAGCTACATCAAAGTTGACAAGCAGGGGCAGATGTTTTCAGTTCAGAGCTTTCATTGAATGGTATTGTTGTTCAGAAATTGGAGTTTGAAAGGTATGGTAGTATTCTAAGAGTTTTCTTTACATATATTATCTTATCAAGTTGACTGCATTTCTCATCTTTCCCATTCTATCATCCGCAGACATCATCTTCTTTCTGGATCATGTTAAGTGGCCCTTCTTAACACTATGGTTAACAAGCAAAATCATACTTTTCTTCCTGCAAAAAAGTGCATATAGCTTTTGTTCAGCCCCTTGGATTTCTCCATAGCTCCAATTGCCGATATATACAATCTTCAGAAAGGTTACCACAAATCAATTACACGTGCGCGCGCGCACAGATACATGCGCACACACAAACAGGCACGCGTGCACACCGACAGACACGCGCACACACAAACGCACGCACGCGCATTTCCTCAACTCCCTCAACTCCCTAAAATATATATAAATATAGTCTCATCAACCCTAGTCCCATGGAATATCAAAGGGAAGCTGCAATTCGCAATCTCAAGCTGGCCCTAGCTGTTGGTTGACTTCATTTTACAGAAGTAGAATTTGATTTGGGGGTGCACACCAAATGCATCCCCATGAGTCTTACCCTTGTGATGCACTGCTGTGTTTTTTTGGCAGGTAGAACAATGTATGCTTAAATGTTGTGAAAATGTTCAGCAATCTAACAGTGCTGTAAATTGCCAATGCATCAGTCCAATGCAATGAGAGTAACCCCCAATCTAGAGATGCCAGTAGTTGCTACAAGCACAGGTTGGCATACAAAATTCTTCCTTTTTGCATAATTTCGGCTAAATAATCCAAGGAAAGAATTGCCAGATTGTGATCGCATACAGATCAAGAACTAATAAATTGTTTGGAGCAACTGAAGTGTAGAAGAAATATTTGTGCACTAATATAAAGTCTATGCTTCAAACGTCCATTAACGTCTAGTTAAAGGAACAAAATTTGATATTTGAAGTACTTGTCTGGTCTAGAACAAAAACACTATCAATGAAATATGTGTCCATGATGAAAGATAGCAAACTTATATGTTACAAAGCTCCCTCCATTACACTGGGTTAGCATTCATCCGGGCTTGCATAGCACGAGTCCTCCAAGCAAAAAGTTGAAGACAAAATGAATTCATTCCGATCGCAATTCCAAACCCCGAAAACGATGCAAACAGGATAGCGAAAACTGCTTTTAATTTGAACTGCACCGAAGGAGATAAGAACTGTTAAGATAAATAACTTGAGGCTGGATGTTGCAGGATAAGACAATAAGCCAACAAAGGACCCATATCTGGTTATCTTTCAGGCAACTTAAAAAACTTCAGTCTTAATCAGATGGCCGTGATGAGAGTTTGATCTCAGAATGCAAAATCAGATTTCCAGTTGTCATTATTAAGTTAAAGAACTATTTCTATATACATATTCAGTAAATTTGGCCAGACACACATAGTATATTTATTTTGAAAAGATAAATCATAGTATTAACTAAAAGATATATATCCATGCAAAACTCCTGATTAGCTTATCAGCACAGATGAATACCACTCTAGGGAATTGTTGCACCATATATTTGTGAAGTTTCCAAAGGCATTTTCATTTCCCTAAATTATTCAACAAGAAAATATTGCATGCGCAATTATTAAGATTTCTTATCCATGCATGATTTAAAAAAGAAAAAGAAAAACAAAAATACAATCCAAGCAATTCTATTCTAAGAATAAATACAAAAGATTATTCAATAAAATACCATATTGTACGTAGAATAACAACCACTTTAATCTATTTTTGACTCAGAACTCGATCTATTTTTGGCCTATTATATATCTGGCGCATATCTACCCATTCAGTGTTGGCTTCACAACTATGTTTTGCCCTTCATTTCTTTTAAGTCTGCATCTTTACAAATTATTTTGACTCAGAATTCAATCTTTTTCCTTTATGGGTATATGATGGATGTGTTTTTCATATATGGCCCTATTCATTCATCTCAATTAATATATCTATGATTCATGTCATGAATAAACAAACAACAAAGAATGCACTACATTTGTAGTTTGCTAAAACGCCATCACTGGAAGTTTGTAAAACATGATTTGAGTACATCCAAGCATGACTATAAATTTAGAATTTATAGTTGACCTGAGTTGATTTAAGGACATTAGTAATATCACCGGGGCTACAGAGAAGTGCAAGCAATTGTTGGACAAGAAAGATCAATAGGAGTTACAATATGTATGTACAGTAACATCTAAAATTGATCACACGTTAAGTGGAAAAAATATTGAGAGCCACTGTTGAAGCATCAACATCTTTCTGAGTTAATATAGTTTATAGCCAGAGTATAACTAATCCTTTCTACTATAAAACAGAGAACAACAGTGAGAAACAACTGAATGGAACAATCAAAATTTTGAACTTCAAGTAAATGGGATGTTATCAAACTACTCACCACAGCAAAAAAGAGATGGAGAAATATGACCACAAGTGAGAACTGAAATGCTGAATATGCCCAAACATACTCTCTGCGTGCTGCAAAAATAAAAATAAAAATAAATTGTGGTCTAAGAATTCAAGGTAACTAATTATTGCAATTGCTCTGATAAACTTGATTACCTAAGACAACTGAAAGCACTGATCCCAACAGGCCCAAGGTTAATGAAAATGGTGCAGCAATCATAATTGCATGAGATCTCATCTCATTAACCTATGATAGAGGAAAAACCAATTATCAACATGATGTCAAGAAAGAAAGGATGAAGAAGAAGTATACATGACAATACATATAACTAAATCTAAAAGTCTGGATGTATCATGCTATAAGAGAATGAATGGTAAACAGTAGATTCAGAAATCCAGATTTAAACATTTGACAAAGACAGCATTTTGCAGTCTCTGTTTAGGAATTCAATTAATCTCACTTCAGTTGCATGCCCTTTAGATGGCAAATACTGCTTTGAGTGAGTGAGACAGAGAGAGAGATGCCCTTTATCCAACATTAACCTTTGGATAGTGCATGTGCCATGCACCACAATTCTGCAAGAATATTTACCTCGCTGCCACCATGGCATGACTTCTGATGCACATGAATAGATAGAAAATCAACCTGGCTACTAGCTCTCACATACACACTTTTATATACAGAGAGTTGAATAAGAATTTTATTAGGATGATTAAAAGCATAAGCCTATTAACACAAAACCAAAGATGGAGCACCTAAATTGAAAATCCACACCATTAAATATGATTTACAAGACCTAAAACATATAGGCACCAAAAATCAAATGATTTGGAGATTTCCAACTTATGCATCAAATGGTCATGAAATTGGCAATGGAAATGCAACAGCTCAACATGCTGATATGATTTGTGGTTTTGAAGAATCCACTTTTAAAGATTTTTTTTAAAAATGATTTAAGATCTTTAAAAGATGATTAATGGACCAGACATCGATTTTTGTGACCTAAGATACATTTTAGCACGTTGACTTTACCAGTAACATCCATTTTGTCTATTACCAAAAAAAAAAAAAAATCCAATTTTGTTGTTATTTGATACATAGGTAAGAAGCTCCAAAAGCATATAATTTATTTTGATATTTTAAATATTAGGGGTTATAATTAACAATGCTGATCCTCAATCTTTTAGAATTTTAAATATGAGAGATCATAATAAATCAGTTATTTTTTTAATTAAAAGCCAACATGTTTATATTTTAGACTCTTCTCACTTATTTATTTTATTTGACAGCAGTTTATCATTAATACATAAATTCGAACATAATTGACCTTTTCCAAACAACTTTAGCAATTATTAAATTTTCAACCTTTCTGAAAGCCAAATTCATCAAGTATCTCATGCTGAAATTCTTTGGAGAAACTGACTTTGGCTAAAATTTAATTCTGACACTTACATGAACTAGAAGGTTGGGCCACTATTATGCTTAACTTATATAACCATCTTTGATGGTACTTGATATTTTTATAAGTTGCGGAGTTGAGGCAATGCTTTTAGCAGATGTACTAAAGCTTAAATTGAATTTCTCCAATAATAAATTTCCTCATCATTATGTTTCACAAAAATGCATCTTTTTTTTTTTTTGCATAAAAATCTTTCTCCAAGTTTTCTGCATTTGCAATAGCAGCATATGTAAATCACAGTGATACGAACAACAGGTATTTGTTTCTTCCATAATAAAATTTCAGTTGATAGATCATTCAGCCAACCCTTGTATTACCTGGTGGTATCAAGTGCTACCGCCTCGGCATCCATGGAAGACAATAAATTATTGTTTCCTAGACTGACTACCAATAGATCTCACTTCTACCAAAGATAAATCATATCTGTTCAGTTGCCTTCGTTCTGCATCAATTAGAGATCTAGATCACATAATTATCACCTAATATAGCTAGATAACCCAGCATATGGATGCTCAGCTCATCAGTGCTCACTTTCACTCAACTGCCCTAAAATTTTGTGCAATGGGATAAAAACTGGTATCTAATTAGCCTTCCAAGAGAATGTAAGAATGTAAATTTTCAAGTCCTGGAGTTAATCATATGCATCTTAAGCTCATATCCACTGAGAGGTTCTATTTTTTCCCCTAATACATTATTGTCAACCTCAAAAGGTTGCAAGGCTACTGTCAATTAGTTGTATGCACCCTCCATTTCAACATTTCCTCACATAATGTGGTTTTGCGGTTAGAATTGGAGAGTTCATATAGGAAAACTATGAAAAGAACCTTCTATTAAGAAAGAGCAGGATTCAAGAAGGTGATAGAAAGATCAAGAAGAGAGGTAAGAAAAAAGAGAACAGTTACAGAGTTCACCACATCAAACTCGGTAATTCATAAATATTGAAATCCCTAACTATCGGCACATGAGCTTTCTCTTTTCAGTTTAAATCACTCTAGTAAGTAACAATAGTAACCTTGACAACCTTTAATATAGACCTACGACTTAACTAAAGGAATCCCATCATGTTTGGCTAGTGCTCTTATTTCAGAAAAATATCAGTTATAAAATTATCTGATAAATGTGTTTTTTTTCGTGGTGCAGGTTTTGTTTTAAACTGGTCCAGTAATCATATAGGATAGGAGAACATAATTTAAAGGATCACTAAGTGACATATTTACATTTACAAGTTAACAGCTTCATGATTATTATCTCCTTCAGAGTTCTTTCCTCAAACATAGGCAGATATTGCATACCAGCAGCTGCTCAAGGAAGAAGAAATAACACATTGTGCTAATCAAGACCAGTACAATCACATCCTGCCAGCTTCTGGAAAAAAAAAGACAAATAGAAAAATTAATTCTTAAAATATAATGGAAAACTCAAGTCTGGGAAATGGACAAACCAAAATTTATTCGTTTAAAATGCAGTAGCATAGCTGCTTAATACCTAGTACCTGGGAGTGGCTTGATTTTGAGCTCATTTTACAGAAAGAACGAAATAATAAAGGGGACCCATGATAACAGTATAGAGCATTCTTACCTGCTTAACAATAAGCCTGATCTAGTATGTTGCTGACCACCGTCCCTTAGAGCAGGTCTCTGCACCCGTAACAATGTTATTGGTAAATTGAGTACCTCTTGACTACAGACCTCGCAAATCTTGTTTCCTCTTATACTAAACCACTTCACTGCACATTCTTCATGGGTAAGCCTTAAGGCACCTTTGCAGCTGCACTCCATCTTGAGCCAGCTCTCTCCTTCATGTAACCCGCTCAAACAGATCCTGCAAACAGCTTCCTCCTCAGGAATCTCTTCATCATTATCCTCCACATGTACAGGGCCAAGCTGACCTGATTTTTCAATAAAAGCAAAAAGTAAAACTACAAATGAGAATAAAAAAAATACATACTTCTCTTAACAATAAACGATGGATTTGAGATAAATTAGCATTTAGAGTCGTGCATCAACCATCACGTGCAGACAGGACTGTTAAATTACCATCTGGAGGTTCTGATGGTATAATCTCTTTGGGACTAGGGAAAGATGCAGATCTCACAATTACAATATTCCGCATAGGTACTGACAAGGACCTTGAAACCTTTGTTGGAATTGTCCATTTCTGCATAAATTCACTCAACGGTCAAATTGTTCATTTCATTTACACATGTACATATTGAAAGGAATCCATGATCGATATATTAACAAATATGCAGTAAAATTGGATAGGAGACCTAACATTATGAGAGAAGAAGGAAAATGATTGGTAGGGAGAGTAAGTTTACAGTCTCCTTGTGATGAATATACCTAGGAAACATTTAGAGATAGCATAACAACTTGCTGTTACATCTACGTAGGAGGATATCTACCAAGAAACTTCATCATTTGGAAAAGAAGTCATGCAACAGATAGTTATAACACTAAATCTGGAGTGAACCATCAGAAGCAAGCAACACAAGAATGTTTGAGACGAGAGAACTTACCTGGGGTGTCTGCTGTTCATTAGTTGTCTTTTCTTTAGGAGAGGCAGATGAAAGTGGCAAATTTGATGCTGGTGTGGCAGGAAGTGATGCACATCTTTTCCATGAGAATGCCGCAACAAAGTTTGAAAGGACAGCATTTTCAGGACCCACTCTGCTGTATGATTGTCCACCAAGTTCTGGATTTAGGAGGGAGCTTCGCTCACCATCTAGTATGACCGTCTTGTTTTTAAAACTTAAGCCACGAGAAAGGCCTCCACCTGATGAACAGCCTCTAGAAAAACTTTGTTGTGTCTTGATCATATGTTCATCATAACTATCACCGCCAATATTTATAGGTCTCGAGGGTATTTGAAGAGTGTGACTTGTCAGTTTCCAACTAGGGTCCAGATACGTAACTCCTTCATGTATCGGCACTAGGTTCTGGTGTTCAACCTGCAAGTGAAAATCCCAGGTTGCTTCCAAGTTCTTAATATTTTAATTTCAAGATCAAGTAGAAACAGCAACAGTATTGGAATATGTCATGATGGGAGCTGACGGTTGTGTACATTCTCCTTGTTTTCTGCTCTGTCTGAAAGACTTTGAAACTAACAGTTTCATTTCCAAGAAGTTGGGAATTGCATGAGAACTGACAAATTGTTCAAGTCAAAATCAGCAGTGCAGAGATAAATTCATCTTGATATTTAATAGTTGGAAAGGAGAAAATAGTTTTGTGGGCTTATCTTCTTGTTTTAGCTGGACTTTTAATATATATTTATCAAACCATGACTAATATTGCATTTGCCTCAAAAACTTTATGCATCACCGTTTGCTGAACCAAAGAAAGACATCAAAATGCATAGGTATTTCAGCCTATATAGGATGGAAATATTTTTGATTTCATTTAGAATACATGGTTTTCATAAAGTGAAATTAATTAAAACTTCATATTTTTTGTTAGTCAACATTGCCATTACCTAGTTATGGTCCCAGGTGTCCCAGCAATCTGGGGTCCTGAGAAGGGCAAATTGGGGACAAACATAACCTTTAGCATTTCCTTGACCCAAGGTGCCAGCCCCAGGACTTGAACCTGCACCACTATGCTTGTTGGCCCAAGCCTTTTATCCTTGCACCAAGAAATGACCCTTATTAGTCACACAACACCCACAACTAGAAACCTTCTTATAGCTATTTGTTTCTTTCTTTAAGAAGAAAGAGTCGTCAAGACAAGTTAACTTTGAAAATCCATTGACATTCTCAGCTTCTCTCTCAGATTTTCATAGCACCATGAATCATCAGGACAAGTTAACTTTGAAAATCCATGGACTGAAAAGTTTTGGCCAAGCCGATTAATTGTCTTAGTGTATACAATCAAGACAAGTTAACTTTGAAAATCCATTGACATTCTCAGCTTCTCTCTCAGATTTTCATAGCATACGTAACCAGCAGCTTGAATTCCGTGGATCCTACAAGTAATCAGAAAAACTGCTTAAATTCTCTAAATGTTATCAGCTGAAAGAGCCTTATCATCTAGCTGGTAGATATCACAAATCCCTTTATCATGGTAACATGTATAATGAATGATCCCCTCCATGAAAAAACATTATCAAATCCCAGGTACCAGAGTCATATGCCTGAGAGGGTTAACATCAATTTCTTATAGTCTCATGCATCAACCTCCTGCCCACAAACCTTGAACATAACTCAGTAGGTACTCAGGCATGTCACAAGCTCCTAGTGTCACTCTCTGGAAGGTATCTCTTGAGCATATCTAAAGTCCTGTGGTGACTCATGAAAAGCACCAAAATTATTGATCAGTAATATACTGGCAGATTGGATAATACAACCTTCAACTCCCACACCAAGATAAAAACCTGCACTTCTACATGTAATGTTCCTTTCAAATTAAAAACTACTGGGTCCAATTGACCGTTCAAGTTTCACACAGTATGTGAAATTCCACATGAAATGGGTAATTACTCAATCAGACACCCCAGCAAGAAACTCTTTACAGCATCATTATCTTTTCCAATGTGAATGTCTATTTGTCCAAATTAAATAGTGCCTCACGACCAATTCAATACAACAAAGTAGGAGCATCACATGCATTGGAGTTGTCCAAGCAGAACATAAGTGAGTGATATGCAATGTTAAGGTGGTTTAGAGTCACTCTTCTAGAAAATTGCTAATGACAAACTCATATACAGAGCACAAACTCAGGTCTTGTTACCATTCATCTACAAGCCTCACAAATATGTGTCTATCTATAGATCTCCTTATCATGAACCTTGATTGGTTTTGAAAAAACTGTACATGTTTCCATTGACTAAGCCAAGATCTTGACATCCTCCAAAAAAAAAAAAAAAATTTGCACCACAAGGTAGGGAATCTCCACACTTTGAAAAAGCATAACAAAGACTCATAAAACTCTATGATTTGCCTTTTTAAGGTCATAACTTATGAATGATCCCTGAATCTCTATTAAGATACTTGAAGTGTAAGCTTTCACAAGCTGCATTGAGACGAACAAACTATGTATTTCTTTTTAAGCATTCGTTCTGTGAAATTTTGGTGATTTCATTTAACATAATGCAACCTCTGAGACAAAACATTTCTATGGCCTTATAGCTGTTGTTCAGCATACTGATGAACCTGAAACCTTAAAAAGAATGACATGGACATCTTATTAGGACTCCAAGTGATGAGAGTGGGATTCAGCAACCCACATACAGGAAATAATTATGTTTTCTAGACACTGTCTTGACATCACAACTAAGGGTTTTCATAGTATCTCTGAAAAAGAAAGACTAGTATATAGTTTGAAAACAAGGATTTGTACTATGCATCCTCTTTTGCTGTACATTTAGCAGTGAGCATTTTGAAATCTTTTTCCCTGGACAGTTTCACAAAGAACTGTCAAACTTAAATCATTCTGAAGTCTGAACAATATTCTGCAAAAAAAATAGTTGAAGAAATTCGATACTCCGTATTTAATTTTTCATATATTCAGTTGAATTGCCCTGCCACCTTCTGTTTCATTTTCCTGAGTGAAAAATCTCTCTCTACTTAACATTTATCAAGATATGTATCTCATTTAGTATTTTTCTCCTTGTGATCTGTAATAGACCAAAACTGTAATGTTTTCTATTCACTTACACTGAATTTTATCTAAATTTTGGTAGATCAGTTCCTTAGTAGTCCCCTTGATTTGATCAGTCTTCTACAGAAACAACACATATATCCTCCATGTTAATTGGTGCAACCCAAGATACCCATCAATAAGAAGATGCAATGGGATGTGACTTTTTCTTGAAGATTCATAAAGCAAATCAGGGAATAGATTATTTCAACAACATAAACCAAAAAACCAACAATTGTGGGCAAAGAGAGAATTTTGAAACTAAAGCACATGTAATCTCTCAATGCTGATTAGACTGAAGTTATTAACTTAGACTCCTGCTGCGACTAGAACTCTGAGCCTTGGAGAATAACTTTCTTAAGCCATGCAAAAGACTTTTTACATTCTATTTCACTTTTGGAATCATGAACTTAGGCCTCAAATTTCACCAACTTATATTCGTTTAATTCCTTTTCCTTCTCTCTTATCTTTCGTTTTTCTCCCCATAAACCTCTTCTGTCCAAGTGGATACTCCTGCAGATGTAAACTTTCAGCTAACGATCAACAAAACCCCCCGAAATATTCTCAATTCAACGCCAATCACAGCCCGTATGCAAAATTCTACAAAAAGGAAAAAAAAAAAAAAAAAAAAGATGGCAGCAAGTAGATCCAGCTGCACACAAATCCCGCAAAAATCATTCCTTGCAGACCACAGATCAAATTTCTCCAACAAAAAGACAGAGCCCAAAATCATACCCAAGTTTTAATCTTTCCTCAGAATTTCAAATAGGCAGCTTAATTACAATCCAAATCAAGCAAAATAACTGCTTTAAACCCAAACAATCATCCCATCCAACACTAAAATATCAAATGCGGCGAGTTCCATGACCATTTCTCTAGCAAAAAACGGCGACATAGAAAGCGCCGCTGCCCAAAGCACGCAAGAATACAGAAAGAAAGAGGCAATTAGAGTGCGCACGAGAAAAAAGGTTCGACCTTTGGAGAGTGGACGGAGGCGGAGGAGGAGGAAGAGGGCTCGCCGACGCCGGGCTTTGCTTCGCCTTCCATCTTTCCTCGAGTGAAGTGAGAGAGACTGGAGAAGGCGAGCCGAATGCTCCAATTTATTTACGGAGTACTGTAATAAAAACAATATAATATTAGATTATATGTGTTAATTAATGGAACAGGTGATAAAAGAGAATTAATGACGAAGGAAACGAGTTAATGATCTAGTACCAAATTAGACCCAGAACTAGACCCCCGAGTTGGACTCTGGCTCCTTTGGATGTGACGTGTAGGGTACGTAGTCTCCCTTTCCGGTGGCAACACAATGACTTCGTGAGGTTACTCAACCTGCATCCTTTGCATTGGTAGAGCTTACATTCGCAAGGGCAAATTATAATTCATAACCACAAATTTTTGTACATAGTGATGGTAAAATGAAGCGAAACTCAAGCTCGATGTCAAACTTTCTCCAACACTACTAACTATAGAAGCAATTATGTGACATGGTCATACGTCGCGGGTTATAAAAATTTAGCAGTTTTATGAATCGCAACTTTTTAGTTGTTGAATGTCAATGGAAATGATGCTACAACCCGATCGAGATAGCTTGTGATATAATGTTTGTCTTTTTCATGCAATCCTTTATTAATTTAAAATGTAGCATATAATTAAAAAAAAGATTTACGTAAAAAAAAATTAATAATTTTAGCACTGATTTGAACACAACATAACTATAGCTATGCTTAAAATCTTATGTCACACACCCACTTCTATCCAAGATTCCAAGCCGGACCGTTTTTGTAACTCACAATGGACAAGTACATGCCTTCAAAGCTTGACAAGTTTTTTTTTTTTTTTAATACAAAAGCTTGACAAGTTGGTGAGTCGAGTAGTCCTCCTTTTCCCGGCCAAAAGGAAACGGTGGTGCCGAGGGGGACCTTTCGATGCAAGAATACGGGGCCCACAAAGTGTTTTAATGAGACAGCTGACGCTGGGGTCCACAAGTTTTCTTGATTACCGGGACGCTCCTTCCACAAGATAAGAGTCCTTTTAAACGGGTCACTTTCCTGTGTCCACTTTCCGTGCGAGCTTTGATCAAAGAATCCGCTATTAATTGACTAGGCCCACCAGAAACTCGACACGTAACACAAACGTAGTGTGCATTCCCGCGAACGGAGACGCACGTTTTTCGATGTTCGCGGTGCGACGCTCGCACGAGCTCGCTATTTCTAAATCCTGTTTGGTGACCGACAGCGATCTGCGTGAGTATTCATGCTGACGGCCACGGCGAGTGACGTCGGCGTGAGGCCTCCGTTGTGGAGATCCTTAGGAGCATTTTTTGCTAACCGATCTCGCGGGTAGAGTTGAAAACGAAGCCGCGGGCTGTGAGAAGAAACAAAGAAATTATGCGCTGAGACACGGGCCCACAACGATACGCGCACGGACATGTGCATAAAGCTTTCATGGCTGAAGCTTCGAGGGAAGTTCTTTGGGTGTGATGGCTCCTTAACTTTTTTTGACACCGGAGGAGACATCGACCGTAGATTTCTAGTCAAAGGAATTATTAGTTCGATGAGATGAATCAAAATTATTTATCTATTATTGATGAGTACTAATCTTATCATTATTGTACCTTTTTTTTGGTGAAATTATTATTGTACTAGTTCATAGAAGTCTCCTCCTTTTAGTTGTTTGCTGAATCTCTCATGATTAATTGTTGATTATTTGGAAAAGGGAGAGACTTCAGCTAGGAGTGAAGTATGTTCACATGAAGTCTGAAGCTGGGAAATGAAGGTTGATTACCTTAAGAAAAGCCTGAAAATGGGTCACATTGTCACAATTAGCTGATTTCAATTTGAGTAGTCTTATACTTTCTCATTTGATCCAGGGGCTAGCTCGGCTGCTAATAGGAAAAAAAGTAGAAATGGTTTCTAGGTGGAGCCGACCATCACAAAAATTTGAAAGTTGGTCATAATGCTGGGTTGCACGTTCAAGAAAAGAGTCTTTGGCTGGAAGAAAATGAAACCTTGCACCTGAAGTAACACATTCATAGATCAAGATGATAATCAATTTATCTAATGGTGTAAAATTGATCCTTCTTACATCCTTCATCCCTCTAATGCAACATAATTACTTTTTTTTGCTCTTTCAAAATAAATGTAGACGTGCGCGATGCATGACACTAGCAATAAAATTCTTGTAAAACATTTTGATATTATTTCGTCCCATGATAAAGTTACATACGCATGGAGATCACACCAATTTTTGCTTTGAAATTTGGATAACAATGAGCTAGCATGGTAATGTGGTTAATTTTTGTTTTTTTTTTGTTTTTGCCTTGTTGAGCAAGACCTTGAGCTTATTGGTTCCACATTCTAACTTCTGATTGGCCCTTCAGAGTTTTGCCGATTCATTAGCTGTTTGGCATCATGGTTTATATAGCTAATTGGCTAGTTTGTAAATCAAACCAATCTTATAATATTCTGAGATAGTCCATGCTGTAAACTTCCATCTCTCACAATGAGGTTGAAATGGAGTTAGGGAAGACAACACTGCTATCTGATAGCTTTTAAATCTAAAGCTGCTTCTCCTTGTTTTTATTTTGTCTACAAATAAGTAAAAATTCTAAACTAAATTCACAAACAAATACATGTAAATCCATGATTGCAAGATGACTGTAGCTACTAAATGAACAATTAAAACTATCACCCACCATTGGATGTATGCCAGGGTCATGCTTCATAATGGAACCTAGTCATGCTTCAATCAATATACTCTTTTCTAGCCAAAGTACGAAGTACAACCAGCCAGTGCTTTTTGACATCTATAACAAGCCCACAAATTCATATGAAAATAAGAAGGAAATTTCTTGAACTGTGAATGCGAAAGTATTTGTATTGCCTTCCTCTAATAGCACCTGTAATTGTTAGCAGCCCTATCTTTGCATGGAAAGGTACCCAAATAGTAAAATAACATAAAACCTTAGAGAATCTTCCTCCTAGCTTCATAAAAAAAGTCCTCATGCCTTAGTACCTAACAAATGCCATCCAAACAAATCCACCTGGCAGTACAAAATGCATGTAATGCTCTCCACCATACCATCCTAGAAAGAAAGTCTTCCTCTCAATCTATCAAATAGGGATGCAAATGGGCCATCCTGCAGGCCAGCTTTGTAGAGCTTTTTTCAAAATCTTCAGCCCGGCCCAGCCCATTTGCATCCCTACTATCAAAAATAGCTTGACCACTACCATGTTTCTTTCAAGATGCATATTAAGTTCCTTTTTTTTAATCAGGTGGAAGAATCATATAAATCTAGTATTGGTACATCCCAAAAGATCAAAAAATAAAATATCATGAAAAGAAAGAGGAAAAGTTGGATAGTCTACCCATAAGGCTCCACCTAAGTATTTTGCCATATAGAAAGCAATCCAATCCGCTGTATTATTTGCCTCATGATAAATATGAGTAGCATGGAAAGAAGTATAGCTCTCAGCTATCCTCTAGATATCCTAGAGTAAGGGGTGTCCATCCATCTTGAGATTCTGTTTTCGTTATCTATCCAATCACCATCATTGAGTCACTTTCTAGGTAAATAAGATTGGCCTCTAGGTAAATAAGATTGGCCTGAGAATGAACTTTGCATAGCTCAAGCTTTCCCATACTGTTCTCAACTCAACCCTAAAAACAGAAATATTATGAACATGAGTGCCACTAGCAGCAATGAATTTGGAGTTGCTAGCTTCACTTCTAGGTAGTTTCTTTTATTTGTTGTGTCCCTTACTTTTGCCTTTCATAGTTTTCTTATTCTATTCTCATACACAAGATGTAAGATAAAGAGAAGAAGAGGCAGGAAAAAAATAAAAAGAAAGGGATCAAAAAAGAAAAGAGGGGTGAGGGGATGGAGTGGAAATTTTTGTTTTTCACATGTTTTGGAAGCTCACATGAAACGCATCCTATACCCACTTCATAAACAATTTCTACTATATGTGGGTGCGAATGTGCATGTGCAAATTGTGGTGGTGGTAGTGTTGGTAGCAATGTGGCAGAGGGTGACCCATTTTCTTGCGGAGGGTGATCTATTTTCTTGTATCTGAACCGAAATTTGCTCCTGCACTTGCACTCACTTTAAGTAACTAATGGCGGGATCAATTGGGATTTTGGAACAGTAAAGGTACTTCTACATGGCTTAACTGCATTAACTAAAAATTCTTCACATGTTCCTTGTGATTAATTCCGAGTGTTCTATTTAGTGATAAAAAATCCAGGTGCATATATAGTAATACCTACATATTCTCATCATGTTTGTTGTGATCAATTCTGAGTTTTATGTTTAGTGATCGAAATTCCAAATGCATATACAGTATGATCTCAAGCAATATATGTACTAGTTTGCTTCTTTTCATATTTTCAACTAGTTATGATCTTTTATGCCCAGATTAGGACAATGAAGATGCATTAATGCTTCGCACAAATGTGAATCATGCATTTTCTTATCTTTCAAAATTGTCCTGGTCAAAAATCATTATTGTCCATGTATATTTTATCATATCATTATTTTTAATCATGCAACTATGCAAGATTGTCTCCATCTAGAAATGTGAACATGCCAAACCAGAATGTGATCATGCCAAGCTGCAAGTATTATTTTTAATCCTATCAAATTCTTAGATATATTACAACTAGAATCAATTTATGGACATCCCTATCACTTATATGTCTTTTGACGGTCACGTAAAACCTATTCCTATGCCATATATCTCAACTCTTTTAGATAACTAGTAAAAATTTTAATATATATGTTCATACAACCAAATTGACTCCAAATAAGCCAGAATTGGAGTACCACGGTTCTTGCTCATCTTCTCTAACTGTTTTAGGTTTACATTTTTCTCCATTGATACTTCATACAAATTATAGGGGTTTGGTAAATTTCCATATAGTGACTGCATATGTTGATATGTACAGCTAAATTAAAAGCCTCGTGGATTACTGACCTTGATACTAGATGTCTCAATAGATGGCTACGATATTTTTTTTGATAATATATTAGAATAAAAAAGTATTTTATCTTGTTTCTAAATTTTAGGATGATAAACTCTATGGCCACTTAGGAACCTTGAAAAACCTTTTTTGATGGATCAATTTCCCTTTCACATCTTTCCTACAGTGCACACATTAGCTCCTAAGTGAGTTTTATATACACTAGTTTTTGTGATTTCAGGAGAAGCATGTACATGTATTTTTGCAAAATACCCAACATTTTGGTGATGAATGAAATGAGCATGTTGACTGCAAAGCTAAAAAATAGTTCTGGGTCCATCCAATCACAAGCATTTTACGTCATCTGGTCGTTGAAAGGGAGAGCCATCAAATCAAGAAAGTGGGGCTTCTTACGATTTGCCCAATGATTGAAGAATCCTTGAAAACTTCTTATCATTCTTTTCATACTCATTGGGAAATAATTGGCTTGCCAGCTTTTTTTATTATTTTATTTTTAAGGGACGACTGACTTTGCCAATGCTTGGACTAGGTTCCAATGTCTAGCTGGCAACAAATAAATATTTAAATATTAAATAAATATTATAATTATTAAAAAGATATTTTATAATTCAAGCACATGATCGAGATTGGCAGCGAGTGAAATACCTACTTGCAGATCCAATTGAGATGTAAGACCTCCTAAAAATAGTTTATCTTTGCGTGCCAAGCGCACCGGATTTAAAAGAATAGTCGATCTTATTTCTAGTATTCTGCTCCATCACTAATACCAAAGACAACATGGTGATAAGGAAATCTATAGTTGTATTGAGCATCGGTTGTACAAAATTCTGGTATATTTGTCTAGGTTGATTGTTTCATAAAAAATATTATTAACAATTTTAAGCAATAATTACAGTTAAAGCTAAATTACCTTGCATGGTTTTTTTTTGTGGGCGGTCTTAGGAATAGTTCTCTCCGAATACAAATGTTGATGATGTCACAGACAGTGTCATGAATTATTGTTATTCTTTTTTATGATAATATAAATGGATGCTATTATTGTTATTCAAGATTTTTTTGCCGTAGTTTATATACCCTCTAAATAATCCAACGAGTCCGGCTCTTTTTCATTATAATTTCTATATGACATCCGCATATTAATATATGAAAATAAATAAATGATACAGATATAAAAAACTAAAAAAAAGTTGATATAGCACAACTGCAAGAAAAGAGAAGAAGAAGGAAGAACAAGGGAGGGAGAATGAAGAAGAGGTTATAGAGACGCAGAAAGAAGAGAAGGGGAGGAGGAAGAAGAAGAAGAACAAGAAGGAGGCTAGGATTTTTTCAACCAATCATCAATTACCTCATACGTGAGAGGGGTGATCTTTATATAGACCTTACACATTGACCCAATTACATAAACCCAATTGACTAGTCTAATAACAAAATAATTGACCAAATTGATTCGACTAAGACAAAAGCAAATAGTGCAATAAAAGAAAATGACTCGGACTCAAATGGACCCAATCCGGGTCTGACTCAATCCGGAGGCTCAGGATCATCTGAATGAAGGGCTCTGATATCCCCATCAAAAGTGCTTAGACAGGCAAAATCAACCATCGGGGTTTCCAATCGATCTATATATGAATAAATTTTAAAAAATAACATCTAGAAAAAGATTTCTTCGATCGTTATTCTGAGTAGATGAAGCAGCATATCATACATATGCAAGAAGAAGAAGGGTGGAAAAAACTATTTGTTTTGCATAGTAAAAACAATGTAAGCATCTAATTTATTTAAAAATGAGGGTCCTGCAATAAATCCTCTGTCTTACTATAGGTGTCATGGTAACTTTTATCAAGTCCGAACGATTGTGGACTACCAGATCCATTGGTTCGCTATATTCACCTCAGCCCGCAACTCGTAGCAACTCGCCATACGTACATGGTAAAAGATAAAAGAGATATAAAGGAAAAATGGTCTACCAATTGTTACTATTTGGATGGCATTCTGGAGTTGGAGATTAGGGTAATTTATTTGGCTTATCATTGCTAGCTAGATAGAAATGCTCGAGTCTTAGAGGACAGAGGTGCACACCCGAGAGTGGTGATGGACATAGCCCAACTCATGCGGCAGAGGTCTTTGGTATCACTGCGTCATCGTTCCTAGGGTTAGCAAGAAAAATCTGGAGCTTTCACTTCGCTCGTGTAGCGTCTAGGTGTGTACTCATATCCTGGAAGCTCCCATATCCTGGTTTCCTTAAGGTGAACTTCGACGACAGTGCCCAGAAGGGCTGCGGTGCCGGCTTTGTCATCAGATATCAGCAGGCTAGATTAGTGATGGGCGGGGGTCGGCGTATCTTCAATCAGTTTGTCGACAACATCAAGATTAGAGCTGCTTGGAAAGAAGTCTCCTATGCGAACAGGTGCCGGGGATGGACTGTATTATTCTTGAGGAAAACTCCCCTATGGTAATCGAGAGAATCCAGAATTTTGGACATGTTGATTGAGAAATGCGATTGTCTGGATGTTGGATTAGAAGTCAGCAAACATATAACGTGCGCTCAAAAAAAAAAAAAAAAAAAAAGCATTAAATGCATAACGTTCGTCCAATTTTTTTTTTTTTTTTTCAGCTGCGCATAAGCCACTCTCCATGGATAAAAAATCACCTGCCATCATCACGCTTGGAACCTGCAACATGCCAAGAATAGTCCTTCATAGGCTTGGTCCAATCACCCGCAGCGTGATCTGTGAGCCCACATGACATCATATTTGTCACACGGATCGCGCCTCCAAGCAAGTAAAAAGAGAGTATCTTTGAAAATTATCTACACCCACGTGAGGGAGGTACGGGTTCGGGCGAGGGAGTCTTGGACTCCCCTTTCCATGCGGAGTTTAGTCCAAAAAAAAAAATTATGGCGCATCACGTGGCACGTACGGGAGGCCGTTGGATAAAACAAAAACACGTACAACTCCATGTGAGGAATCGCGAGCTGCTAACCCTCTATATTGCTATTTTTCGTTAGCTGAGTTACTTAAACTAGAGCTCATCATGACCGGACTACGGACCTAAACCCCATTCAACCTCGTTCAGAATAGAATTATAAAAAATATTATTTATTTTTTTATTCTATATAAAAATTTAAAATTTATTCAGCGAATAATCGATTTGAAACTATATACACACTTGCACGGATCCTCATATACTTCCTTAGTTCAATCCCTGACATTCTCGTCTGGCTAAAAGTTCAAATCCATTCAAATTTAATCATAAATACCTCTATCGGTCTATAGTCAGCCCTAATGGATCCATGCTGTAGTGTTCCCTAGTCTACATAGGCTATTGGCTGGGTCTGCTTTGATACCATTTGTCTTAATTCAAGACCTCACCCAAAATTGCTAGCCGAAATTTTTTTGGATTTTTCGATTTTGTATAACTATCCAAGATCTATCCAGTGAATAACTGATGTGAGACTAAACACACGCTTGCACAAGTCCTTACACATTTTTAGCTAGATTTTGAGCCGGACCTATATAAAATTTAATATTTTTCATGCCTAAGCTTGGCCTATGATCCGCTTTACTTTAAGTTGATGATAAAAAATAAAGTCAAGAGGAGATACAGGAAGTCAAGTAGGGAAGAAAGGAAAATATAGCAGAAAACGTTATAAGTTATAAATATGCCATCCTCTATGCTTCTCTTCGAGCAATTTGTAATCTTTTAACTATAGACCTCGCAACCTTGCTATTCATTTAAAAAACACTTGAATAGCTAGTGGTCCACCATACTACTACTATTACTCATGGAACCTAAAGATCCAGGTTTTAATAATTTGCTCATTCCTGCAGTGACTTGTGAAGTCCGATGACTGAAGACAATTAATCCTGATTCATTTATAATTTGATTGGTCGTAGATAACACAAACTGACTCAATTATTAAAAACTTCATCTATTTTGAACTGATTCCGGCTGCAGGTACAGGTTCAAATCAAAAATTACCACTCATAGTCCTCCTAAATATTGCACAAAAAACTGCTTTAAGGTAGGATGCCAATTACTTCCTAACTGGACCCTTGGTTTGATGGCAGAGCAAACAGAAATGCATGCTGAGCTTCAGCTGATGGCAATGTATTGTGACAAAATTTTATGCTAGCATATGAAAAAAAAAAATGAAATGCCATTTTTTTTTTTTGCTTTAATGGGTTGGTTGTACCATGGGTGTACGAACACACCCAATAAAATCAGAAAATACAAGCTCACAGAGTGCTCGAGGCAACTTTCTCTCTCCTGACTGCAGGATACTTCCTGAATGTGGTCAGCTACATAAGTCGCCACCCAGTCAGCTGCCCCGTTGGCCTCTCTAAATACATGCTTAATCTGAAAGGTTCAATCTTTAGGCGACTTAGGCGGTCGCCTATGCTCCAGCCCAAAGAAGGCCCACTGCAGGAAAGGCCTCAAAGATAAAATGAAAATGAAAAAGAAAAAGACTCTTCTATGAGTTTACCTTAGGCCGACCTACTATAAGAAAGATCTTAAAAATAAAATAGCCTTAGACCTCTAAATACATTCGGCCGCTCCTGCATCCATGTTAGTGGGAAAAAAGAAAGCCTCTCAGGAAAGATTTGCATGAGCCAGAGATGATCCGCCTCCTAAATTATACCGAGTTGATAGCCATTTGATATAAGGTAGCTATTTGATGTGACTCGTAGGGTGGATCTTCCCCTCCTTTTTCCTAATAAAGTTATCTTTTTTTTTAAAAAAACAATTATTTGTTTTTTAATTTTTTGGTAAAAAGAAGAGCAGTGATCTTGACTCCAAAATAAAGTATTATTGGGTCTGAGAAATACATACGAATATAAAAACCCTTACATACACATATATAGGATCAAAGATTTACAATGGTAAAAATGAAACATATGAACATAAAAACTTATACATACACATATAGGTATGAAGACAGAATTTGAACCCGTGACCTCAAAGTTACGAATCTTACAAGCTATCAAACTGTTCTATCCGTGCTGAAGAATTAAGAAAAAGTATGGATACTTTTGCTAAAAAAATTTATTAAAGTAAGAATATAATTGATTTCACTATTTATGATTTCGTCTGAAAGTTTCTTAGACCTTATGTTGCTGGTCTTCAACTTTTCTGCCGCTTATCTTGCTTTCATGTAAGCGGCCCCCTGCTCAATAGTCTTGGCGATGTTTTTTGATGGAAAGTAGGCTTAGTGATGTTGGCTCCGGGAAAGTTCCATCCTGTGAAAAAAAAGTTGCAGGTCAAACACGCTGAAATGGTTTGGCTGTCCAACCCTAATACTAGTGACATCTCAAACTTCAAACTGATGAAAGGTGGATGACCTAACCAAACCTCATCTATATCTAGTCGTTCTCCCAGTTCATTCGATCTTGGTCGAAGGTCTATTTGTTTGAACCCTCTTTTGCATTGCAAGTGGGTTGACTTTGGGCTGGGATGAGAAATTTCTTTGCAATGATTGGAGGTTCACCTTTTGCTCACACTTTAGTAAATTAGGTAAGTACAACTTAAATATCCACCTATTCGACCTGCAATAAATAGATTTAAGCTTGCGCTAAACAGATTTAGATCGTAAATTTGTTGACCCGTTTAAACTATTTAATAATTGGATTGGATTCAGTTTCCAACCCCTTAATCCTTTTAACCTGTTTAATGATCAGGTCGGGTCGGATTAAGTAGTTTACCTGCTTATTAAATAGATTAACATATTAACAGGTTAAATAGGTTATCTATTTCTTAAATAAGATTAAATAGATCGGGTCGGATTATCTGCTTAGTAATTATGGCATGTTCATATTTCAAATTCTAACATGTTTAGTAAACATATTAGATTTAGGTTTAGGATTTTCTGATGTATTTGATTCGACCCGATTGCCACCCTTAGATGAGATAGTGTATTTTGTGGAGGAGATTGAATTGAAAGGCCGCCAGCAACATCCTTTCTACAGATCTTTCATTGCTTCCTATGGTTTTATGGAGGAGGAGCACACAACTCTGTTGCTCGACCCTACCTCAATTTGGAGGAACGTGATTGAATCCACTCTAACTTGCTTGTCCGACTCATTGGGAAATATACTAGATAACCAAGGATAGACTCAAAATTGATACCAACGAACGGGGTTTGAGTTCCACCTACATTGTTTTATTTTATTTTTTTTTTTGGCAATTCTTGTTTTAGCAATTTTAATTGTTTCAATAAATTGGATGGGGGCGAGAAATCTCTTCTCTTATCTCAAAAAAAAAAAATCCATCTACACTACATCTCATAATGCCAATAATAGCTGTTATAATAATTTTGAGCCACATATTTTTATTTTAGAAAAGTAATAACCATCATAATACATTATTTAATGTTATCACAATCCCTTGTAGATAAATAACAAGTTATTTATACAGTTTTCCTAGTAAAATATTATTTTTATTTTATTTTAGAATCAGTTCTTCTTCTCAAAAGAGACTGTAATATTTGAACAGTGATTGCAAAAATAATGCTGTTATTTTTTTTTCTGTTATTGCTTAACATATAAATAGCCATCATAATAGTGATTATTTTTAATATTAGAACTTAAAATTATATCTTTAAGACAAATAATGACCATTATAACGTCAATGCTGTAATCACGTTCTGGTCACCAACAATAAGTATAAAAACCCTAGAGATTTTTGTCAGCTTCCCGAACGGGGAATCCTTTGGGTGAGGGACCACTTGATCCGGTGACAGGTCATGTCATCATTGCCTTTGGATCGGTGGACCACCGGAAACGCTGCCGTGTCTCCCTCGCGTTTGGAAAAAAAAATGGAGGCATATTCACAGCGGTACGTTTTTTTGGGCTCTCAGGATTCATCTCGGAATTTGAAATCCTTGGGCTGAGGTTTGTGGCAGGTTCGGAAAAAGAAGGTTCACTCCCTTCAGTTAAGGTTACCGTACCTATCACGAGAGCGGGGTCTTTAATAATGGCGGAGCTTCTTAAGTTTCAAATCAGTTTGACCCAATGATGCAAATAATAAATATTAGAGTTATTGCCAGACAATTTGATTGCGCCAAACATTATCTGTCCCTATAAAAATTGATTGTTTCAAACTTAATCAATCTTACCAAACTACATCTTAATTAATCTGTATTTAATTGTCCTCCTAATTGTATATAAGAACTGCTACTGTACATTATAATTAACAGAGAAAAATATAATTTTTTTCTTATTTTTTTTAAATTTTTTTGCATGGATACTCTTTTAAATATCGAATTTTGCATAAATATCCTTACAAAATTGATATTTATATGTATACCCTCGTAAAACTTTATTATTGTACAAATGCCCGTAATATAACGGTTGTTCTAACGGTATTAAGAAAAATCATATTTATATTAATTAAAAATAAAATAAAATTTTAAAATTATGCTATTGCCCCTGTCTTCTTCTTCTGGTATCGAGATCGCGTTGTCTACCTATTAAGAATATTTTAGTCATTTTAATTTAAAACTATTAATTTTTTAACGTCGTTAGATAACATGGGTAGATATGCAAAAACAAAAATAAGAAAAGAGTAGAATGACAAAACAAGTGTTTGATGAGGGTATACATACAATATCAATTTTAAAAGGGTATTCATGCAAAATTCGATATTTAGGAGGGTATTTATGCAAATTTTTTTTTTCAATAATAAAATTACCATACCCCGAGAATCTTTTAGCATACTTAGCTAGAACATGGATATTAATGAACTATGTTACATGGTTGCTCACTGCTTGATCTCAGAATCCATTTTATATAAAAGTGCTCCAGCATTTGGACTTCATGAGACAGCTCCATTCTATTCCTTTCTCGATGGATAAATTAGTTTTGAGTATTCGAATACCGTATTTTTTTGTTTCATGGCCACAACCATCAATATGTAACACCTCCCTCTCAACATGTGGTTTACCGCTATAGGTACTGGACATAGCATAAATATAGTCATAATTTCTTAGCATTTGTATTTTTAAATAAGTTTATGATTTAATTAACACACATTTAATTTTGTGAGGCATATTTTTCTTACTAGGTCAAGATCAGAAAGGCCAAGGGAACACACTTACATGACATTCTTTTCCGCTTGAGAGAGGTCCTAATTGTGGCATCCCATCCAATTTCTTAAAAATGATAGTTTGTATATCAAGAGAAAAATATGAGATGAAGGGCAAGATGAGACAGTATTAGTGGACACCAATGTCCAAGTGTTACGACAAGGTTTTTTTTTTTTTTTTTTTTTGGTGCAACAGCAACTTACACGTGCCGGACATGGGTTGGGCTTTCTATCGCTTTCTGAATTGCATCATAATAGTTTATAGTAGATATTATTTGAGCAGCTAGCATGTGGTTGGATTTTCTTGAAAAAAAAAATTAAAATAATAATATTAATCTCTATTGAGAATTCAGCTTCTTTTAGCTAGAAAATATTTTGATTCAATTAAACAATAACATGGAAGGTAGTGGCTATAATTTTCAATATGACCATGAGAACTTGCATAAATGCTAAACAACATCTGTTAAATAGATTATTATTACATATATGCATAATGTAGCTTGTCTTAGAAATTGTTAAAATGATATCGCTCTACTAGTATAACACAAACTTTGAGAGTTGAGATCTATCATCGATATATCTTCTCAATCTTGCACTATTCCTAATTACCGTGTCCTTTTGATGCCAAAGAAAAAAATACACATTTTCTTGCAAATAAAGTACACTCGAAAATCTATATGTATGAGTTTCAGCATCATCTTCCATTCCTTTATTATTTTTAATCCATACACTAATCCTTTATAATTTCCCTTTAACTCTCCTTTCTAAAAGATTGAGATTTCAATGCTATCAATTCAAAGTCACTGATGAAGATTTCATATGAGAAAAAATAATTTTGAAACCAAAAATCATCTTTTGAATGCCTATGTATCAAGCAATCCAAAAATATTTTGCATGATTTATAGTTTGGAAGCATATAAATTTATTAAATTTTGGTACATGCATATATTATGATATGTATATCATGATTAACAATATTGGTTCTTAATTTACATATTCTATGATACAATTTGCCATACTAATACTGTTACAACCATCGATAATTTTACCTATTTGATGCAATAATAGGAGGCTTCCAATAGAATACGAATTTTGATTCCTCGATAATTTTTATGAAGTAGATCGAGATGGACAGTATGAATTCTCAATTTTTCAGAATTGATAACTTTGGGACCTCAATCCTTGTAAACAAACTACACTAATTATATCTTAAATCATATTTTTCTTTTATATATAGAAAATAATGATCTAATTTTGGTTAAGATAGTGAGAAACCTCGTGGAAGAGAAATGCAAGGCGAAATTTCCCGTATCCTCATCCGTGCCTTCGACGGATCCGCTATTCCGCTTGACCCCCACCCTCTCCCCTCACGGGAGCCTCACGTGCCACCCTCCACGCGGAAACCGTAAAAGCCAGCCTGGCACCCCTACCACTCCGCCCAAACACCTGCAGATAATTACGAGCCGAACCCCCCCCACCCACTCCCGAAGCCAAAGCCATTGGCTTTTCCATCCCCGGTATCCCACCGACCCGATCCCCGCCACTTATCCCAACTAATCCCCGTCGGGGACAAACTTATTCCAGAAACGGTACGGGGATCCGTTTATTCCCACCAAACTTCTCTGCGGAGCGTCCAGGGAACTTATTCCTCGCCCACCAATCCCGGACCGCGGAATGGAAACCGCCGGACGGCTCTTGCCACGTGGCGGAATCAGAACCCCCATCTCTGTGTGCTCCATGTAACGCTCGCCGGGGGCAGTTTCGACCCCCCGCCGCCCCTCCCAAATTAATTAACACATCGGTAATTATCCATCTCATATGATTATAATTTAAGAAATTATTAAAAAAACGCAGACGACCCGCTTGTCTTCCTTCCCAAGAATTCCCATCATCAAACGCCAAGGAGAACGAGGGAGGGAAAGAGAGGAGACGAGAGAAGAAGAGAAGAGGAAATCTCGAAGAGATCGAAGAGAAGGCAGGAGTAATGGCGGAAGGTGAGGAGAAGAGTGAGGGAGGGGGAGAGGAGGGTGGAGGAGAGAGAGGAGAAAGCGTGAAGCTTTTTGTGGGGCAGGTGCCGAAGGACATGACGGAGGCGCAGCTCCTGGCGATGTTTAAGGAGGTCGCGCTCGTCGACGAGATTAACATCATCAAGGACAAGACGACCAGGGCCTCCCGAGGTTGGTGCTTCGATTCTTTTTTTTGCCTCCTGTTTCCGTTTGATGTGATTGGATCTTGGGAATGCTGGTGGCGGGATTGGGTTCTGGTAAGGGGTTGATGGGCAAAGAGAGTCTTTTCTTGGTGGCAGGGTGCTGCTTCTTGGTCTGCCCGTCGAGGCAGGAGGCCGACAAGGCGGTCAGTGCCTGCCACAACAAGCGGACGATCCCCGGCGTATGTATCTCTTCCGATCCTCTCCCTCGTTTTCTTTGTTCTGTTTTGAATTTTGTGGAATGAGTCGGTTTCGGATCTGCATGTTATGCTCGTGTTTCTTGAATGGGGATGTTTCAAAATTCCATTTTTTCTAATCTTGTTGCATCGTTACCGTGAGCTCCGTGCTAGAAAAATTCAATTTGTGTTTCAGATCTCGTGTTGGAGTTGTGTCAGTTCTGATTGGATCTGATGAATTACTGGGGGAATCATTGGGGAACCTGATAAGATTGGAGGGGTATCAGCGATTGCATTGATGGAATAGGTCACAGAGAGTTATTTTTGAATATAATGGGTAGGAATGATTTATTGTACTGAATAAGACAATTGAAAAGAAAAAAGCTCAAAGTTTTGTAGTGGAAAGATGATGTCAGTTAGGTGAATATGTAGCTTAGCTGGAAAATTGAAAAAGCTCAAAGTTTGTAAAGGAAACATGACGTCAGTCATGTGAATTTGTGGTTTGGCTGGGTTTGAGTCTGGAAATGGTTAGAATTTCTCTTAGACTGTCACAACCAATTACATGTTTGCACCAATAGAAGACAAAAATATGGTAGTTAATCTTGTTGGCACTCAATCAAGGCCGTAGCAGTAAAAAGTCATTTATTAGTTCAACAGAACTAAAATTAAAACCATCAGAATCAGCCTGGCAATGTAATTGAGGCATGGTTTGGACATTCTTAGGTATAAATTGACCAGTCTAGCGGCAGTGACGGTCACATTGAAAGGACATGAGGCACACGATTGATTGGAAATCCAACGGGCAGAAATGGTTTGGAGCAGGAGATTGGAAGTTCATATGTTGTAAGAAGGAAATGCATAGTTAATGTCAGTTGGGCTGATTCTTAGAGCTGGGTCCTAGTCAGCAACTGATTCTGTTTTCTTTCTCATGCTGATGTAATAAAGTAGAATTACCATTCAAAATTTTTAGGTAGACTGAATGTGAGATTAGCAGGAAAAACTGAGAGTTACTTTTATCACTGATGGGACCATTTATCAGGCCGAATTAAGTGCCTATCAAAAAGAAGTCATCTATTAGTTCAATGTCACTAAAGTATACATGGACAAAAACATCTTTGAATTAGCTTGACAACATGTTTTACATTTGCAATAGACATCTAATCTTTGTATTCTAAAATCATGTCATTCCAAGCTAGCTAAACAATATAACTTGATATGAAGATTTGGAGATAAGCACTTGTCAAGTGAGTTTTTTCACATGATGCAGCATGGAATCACATATTCATAAAATGTCAAATAGTGTAGCATTGAATCAGAAGGACCTGTTGCTAGAAATATGCTATTAAATGCATCAGCTGTACTAACATTACAAAAGGAAAATAGGGACATCTAGTTACCGGTTTCTGTCTTAATTTCATCCAACTACACCTGTTAATTTGCTTTCAAAAATTCTATGCCAGAGGTCATGTTCAATCTGATCAGTTTCAGTGCCGATCGATTTGAGATGAATTATTCACATATGAGTAAATTTTTGGCAATAGCTCCTGCTGATTATGAAGTCATAGTTTTCAAATTATTCCACGCTTCCTTTGCTTGACCAGGTCGTGTATGTCGCTGCTGACATTTGTTGTTTTCGGGAACCATGAAAGGGAAAAAGGAACCCTTCAACCAAGCAAATAAAAACTAAAATCAATTAGCTCATACATAAACTATTCCAGTTGATCTGGATTTACAAAGTCGCATGTTATTTCATACAAGATTTTATTTTTTTAATCTGTTTGGTTTTATGATTGTGGCCACAAGTCTGCTTTTAATTGGTCTGTTTAACTTATGTTGAAGTTGCATTAGGGATCAACCGATATCTCATTCATCAAGGGCCTCTAGAAATGGCATCTATTTATTAAGAAAAGTGAAGCAGAGTTGTTTGGCATGCAATAGGTGTTAATTGGTCCAAATTAGGAACATGTTCACTCATGTGCTCAGAGATGACCAAATGTGCAACTTAATTGCAGAAAGTAGTTAAGTATATTGGTATTATACTCAGGTTTAAGTATGCAGCTAGACATATGATCTTCTATAATTTCACTTAAGGTGGCACAAACATGAACTTGACCTTCTCGCATCCATGTGACATATCACAAGTGCTATTTCAAAAGCTTATGTTTAGAGTTCACTATGCATTAAATCTTTAAACTCTTAAATGCTTATCTTTTGAATTATCCTCTTATATAACACAATGTTAATATGCTCCAGAGACCCTTGTTTACTCCAGAATCACAGACTTCTTTTATAGAAGACAATCAGGAGTTGAGCACTGTCATGTTGCTGGCTGATCATTTTCACCATGACATATCCAAAAATAGCGCCCATGTTACCTGGATGCTCAACCAATTCATGCACCATTATATGATGCAGTTGAAGTTCGCAGAAATGTTAAAGATTGTGCTATGTACCATGTTAAAAACTAATAATAAAGATTGTACCATGTACTATGTACCATGTTAAAAACTAATTGAAAAATTTACAATTGCAAGATTGAAGTAAAAATATTCTTCCTTGCAAAATCATTGTTAATTTGTTAAGTTCTACGTGGATAAGCTTTTGTTACATTTAAAGGGATCTCATCCAGTGGGCAAAATTAAAGAGAGAGTTTGCCAATTTTCTTTGGGCAATTAGGAGTTCGTTATAGAATTAACAACCCTGTGTCCGAAATATATATTACTGATGGGTTTTGGGGGGAGGGTCATTCAATAATTTCTTCCAAAACTGTTTTGAGTTCTTTGAGGTTTCAAATTTGTTGGATCACATGTCCGAATGTGATTAGCCATCCTTTGCTGGTCCATCTCAAGTGATTATATTTAGTGGTCAAAACTAGTCAGGTTTTCTAGTTTTAGAATACTTTTGTGTGAGTTCAATTAGATGGATGCAAGTCAAATTTGATAAGACTTGAAGAGCTGATATAGCTAAAAGTTTTAGATTTTTTTTTAATGCAAAAGAGCAAATTTAGAATTCCAACTTCAGCATGGATCATGGAAGTGCCATAGACTTTTTTTGTTATGACTTATTAGGATTTCTGTTTAGGCTAAATTAGTCTGGTTTTCAAGCCTATTTGGGAATAATATTTTTTTTGAATTTGGATCTGCTCCGGTTATTAAAATTACTGAAGTTTTCAGTTATTGACCCACCATCAACTGTGCACATGGCCCCCGCTATTTGTTAGTAGGTGACTGGAAGCCAATTAGACCCACTCTGCAATATCTCTGCTTCCCTGTTAAATCATCCGCTCTTAAATGGTGGGCCACATCATTATGTATGACAGTGGGTGAATAACGGGATTCTCCAGTTATTTTTAACCAGAAATGATATAAACACTCACTTATTTTTCTTTTTGTTTAGTATAATTCATTTGGATGGATACAAGTCATGTTAGGTGGGATTTAAAGAGATGATCTGAAACTCCAACATTTAGAACATGTCTTCTTGTCATCAGGATTGCTATCTTTGTGGTTTTTGTTGGAGATCTCATGCAGAAGATTTAATAATGAATAGAGTTCTATTAGTAGCTTAGAAAGTTCTCAAAGTATTGCTTCACTTATGTGCCTCTATATGCACATCCCTCTTGTTGATGCCTGTACAGTATTACTTCAAAAAGGAGTACTACAAGCTTACAACAATTTTGAAAGCAGCCAAAAACTTATGTTTGGGTTACTGTTTGATCATTAATGTCCTTTGAAACTTCTGTTGATAGGCCATTCATGAGATCCCCAAGGGACAGCTGTTTAAATAATTCAGTAGCTGTTTTGGTAAGAAATGAAATCTCAATTAAATTTGTTTTCAAACAGAGTTATAGTTTACATAGGCATTGGAAAGTTCATTGCCTGTTTTTTTCTGTATAAAGTTGACCACCTCTGCAAATTATTTTAAGGGGAAAAAAATATCAATGATGAGTGTGAGTGAGGAAATTCAGTTGAGACCCCCTTAGTAGAATAATGTTGTATATGTTGGGACAGAAATAGTGTATAGAATCAAAAAGAGTTGCAAAAAGTTATGTTTCATATGGTAATTAGTGTAGATAAGAAATGCGGCTGCTATGGTGAAAATGCTCTAGATGTTTTGCAGTGCCCATCAGATGTTGGACGTTCAGTCTGCTTAACTAAAGTTCTTAGTTCTTCAGATGTCGGGTTTGCTTCTATTTATGTCCTCTTTTATTTAAGTTATTATTAAGGTAGCTTGTGTAGAGATTGGATGGATTGGGAAAAAAGAATGTTCTGTGCAAAGCAGGACAAATAGGTTTCAGTTGCTGGATCATTCTCTGGGTGAAAACCCTGCAATACAGCAGGCTCATTTGTTAATGACATTGTCACAAAGAATATTATCCTGAATGAAGGAGACTGACATATCACACTTTCTCACATGTGTATCAATATATCACACCAACTATAGCTCACATGAATTAGTTTGTCCAGAACACCAAAATTGAGAAAGTTTGTATCTTCCATATACCTGGCTTAAGGTTATTTTCTTTCTAGAAAGGAGGTGACCCTGTTCCATTGTTATATATCATATGATGCAGTGTGAACAAGAGATGGTGGGCTGGTGGGGCATGCTCTCCTCTTGGGGAGAGGTCGCAGGTTTGATCCGGATGGTGGCATATCACCACCATATTTGTTATATTGTCATATGGCACTATTCTGTAGGATGGGATTGGTTGAACTGATTTTCATGTATGCTCTTCCAAATTAAACTGGACTTCTGATAGTTATATATGCAGTTTTCCCCTTTTTTTATTGCTTTGCATGATATTAAATCATGATGTATATGAACCATCATAGATCATCTAATGAATGAAAGCCTCATGGGTATTCTTGTTGAACACTTTGGTGTCTACAATTTATAAAATTTTCTAACCAAGTCCACCAGAAAATTCAAATGCCAGCATCCAATCCAAATATGCCTTTTTGTTAATTAACACCATTTTTTCATATCACACTGTTCATTCTATTATAATTTCTTTGGAGAGATTGGTTGCCATACTGCATTTTAATGAGTTTGGTAATATCCAAGTAATTAACTTCTGCTATTTTTTGCTTCCTCAATGTATTGAGTAATATTTTTATCATTTCTTCTGTGGGCTTAATAAAAGAAGAAGGTATATCTCCACCTTAGGCTTCTGCTAGCTTTTCTCTAGTTCTGATTGATGGGTGTTCTCCTCTGTTTAATTCAGGCCTCTAGTCCTTTGCAAGTGAAGTACGCAGATGGTGAGCTGCAAAGACTAGGTGGGTCATATTGTGCAAACCAAGACTCTTCATTTTGCATTTCCTAGCAATATGATATTGTCCTGTGTTCTTTCCTGATCGATTGTTTTACTTGTTCATGTTGGTGGTGATATTTCTGCTTTAATTAAACCTTTTTATATACTTGTTATTGACTTATATCCAGAACACAAACTTTTCATTGGTATGCTTCCAAAGAATGTAACTGAGGCCGAAATTTCTGTCCTGTTTTCAAAATATGGTAACATTAAAGACCTACAAATCTTGAGAGGTTCCCAACAAACAAGCAAAGGTACAATTTTCTTCTGAAGAGATTTTTAACTAAGTCAATGTGACATACTTTTTGTTGGTTCTTCCTTTTCTCTACCTAGCAAATTGTAGTTCTGGATTAAAATTTTCAGTATTTAAGTATTACATGTTCCTTCTTTTTTTGAGAAAAGACACTAATCTCTTTCTTTTACTTACTACAGCAGGCTGTGCCTTTTTAAAGTATGAAACTAAAGATCAAGCTCTTGCAGCCCTTGAGGCCTTAAATGGGAAATACAGAATGGAGGTCTGTGCTTATTCTATTTAGGGACTTTTACTGATCTTGCATTTATTTTGTTTAGCTCTTTATTCTTTATTTTATCAAATGACGTAAAGAAGACAACTACATGACATTCATATGTTCTATTTTCATAAGATGCATGTTGCTTAATATTAGAGACTACTTTTCTCTTACTAGATAGAGAGATCATAGGAAGCAATACTCTTCTAGAAACATGTCACAGTGCGTATTCTTGGATTAGTAATTGCAGGTACGGCAACCACATGATAGGTTGTGGCATGGATTGCTGTACTGCCCCATACTTCCCGATACAGGGCGTACCATACTGTACTGCATCGGTATAAAACTCAAGTTTGGATTGGTATAGGTCTTGTACCTTCCTATACCGCTGTGTATCGACACGTACCGAGGTGTGTACAGACCTGTACCAAGGTGTACCGACCGCATTGAGGCACACCAAGATAAAAAGTAAAAAAAATGATTGGAGGGTTGTTTCGGTACAGAGTGCATACCGTACCATACTTAACTGTTTAAGGTATTGGTACGGTACCCGTATTGAGCTTGCAGACCTTAATGTGGGTTTTTTATTGGATGAATTGCTGCATATGGTGCGCATACTAGCGTTTCTTGAAGGTCAAGGTGTCTTCGTATTTTACAATCATATTATTTGTTGAAGCTATAAGAGTGGTGGATGTGTTGTTCAAAAGCAATACAATCCATTGATGGGGCTAATGTCCTTGCATATACCATTGTAATAGGCTATTCCTTCCATATGATATATGAGTAATTTGTCTTCATGAAGAAAGTCAGAAGCCAGTGAGATACTTAATTGACTATATAAAAGAAAATAGTTGAAAAATAAGATTGAAGAGTTAGATAATGTGGTCATTGATCTTAACATGCTTTACTTGCTCTTGAAAACCCAAATTTCCAACAATTTGATGGGATATCCAGAATCCATGTTGGAGAAATAGTCAATACATTACTTGCGCTTTGATAGCCAACATATGATATTCAGTTTTGGCATTGAGGTGGGGAATGACATTATGCTATTGGTTTTTGAAGGAGCTAGTGATATCTCCTTCAAAGACTTGAAAGCAGTAGTTTGCCAATTGTAGAATCACTGCCTGTTTAGTTCTGTTCTGAAGACCTAGCCTAGATGCTGGTCCATTTTGGCATCTGTCATGGGTTAGTGGTTTGACTGCAGGTAGACTGTTGCTCGGCAGTTGACAAAGTTCTTCATTCAAAAACTGTTCTGACTTTCTCCAGAGAGAAAAAGAATCTACTTTGCTATGCTGGTAGTTGGCTAAGTTCTTTCTTGAAGTCAGTAATCTCTGGTGCCTCTTTTACTTGTAGAAAGGAAGAAATCAACAATCTCCAATTCTTGGTGCTTCCCTTTATGGAAATTGATTCCTATAAGCATCAAAGTTAAAGAGGATAAAGAATGATGATTAAGGAATAGAAGACAGAGGTAATTAGCTGCCTCTTGGAGTCAACCATAGCCCATGATGGTGTTGGAAAAAAGTGAAGGGATAATGGGAGAGGGACCAAGAGATTGAAAGATGGAAAGGGATCATTAGGTTGAGAATATGATGGTATCGGGGCATTGGACAGATGGTGTTAAATGTCTTTTTTTTCTCTTATGGCATCTCATCCATTGATGCAAGCATGTTTGAACCTTTGGTGTAAGTGGCTCGAATAGTTAAACCACCAGGATCAATGACTAAAAAATTGTTTGAATGGGTGAATGTAAAAATGGTTTTTGCATCAATCTGACTCTCAATGCCTAGCAAGCAATGGTCCTACCAGTCAGCCTGAATGGTAGACTTGGTTTTATTTAATTATAGTTGTCTTTAAGTTCTACACAGAAGGTGGTGGAAAAGAGAGGATTAAGCAAAGAGATGTCCTCGAGTGTTAATTAAGATTGCTCAGTACAATCACATACAAACTGAGTTAAAGAACCATAATTAACTTTGTCGAGCAATTACTACGTGAGCAATTTCAAGCTAATCGATGATAACTAAGATGAGATCACTCAAAAATTGAAAACTATGTGGGATTTCACTAATTTTCATCATCTGGATGAAACCTTCACTAGAAGACCATCATTTTACAAGTGGTTCTTATTAAAGGTTAAACTTGCACATTTAGTCAATTTGAGAGAATTGATCTGATCAGCTATATTCTTTAATAATGGGCACCTTTGGGAATGAATGAGAATTCATTCCTCCAATGTTGAAGAATGAAGATGCTACAATAACTAGTTAATTAGGGAAGCATCATTACCACAAATGATGCTTAACATGGAGTAGAACATTGATGCCTTTAGAGGGGACATGATTAAAATAGGTTTATTTAATCTTGCAAATCCCGTCTGTAGCTCTTAAGCAATGTAATTGAGCCAACATGCCCTACCATGTTAATAGAATGCTGAGTTGTTTATCAACCTCATCATGGTCCTAGTGGAGAAAATGATTCTTCAGTGCTAGTTGCTAAGGGCCAAGCATCAAGACATGGACAAATAAGTAGACATCTTAGCTTAAGGCCAAGATGTTGTTTAACATTCATAATAGTTGCCACATAATTTGAGGATTTGTGTGCAGTGAGTGGCACAGGGTGTATTTCTGATGGCTAAGATGGCAAATAACTCGTACTATGTTGAGCTGACACATGGCACAACTTGGGCACAATTTGGATGGCACTAGAATACATATTTTGGAAGGGAATGGGTTTTATACAACTTCTGAAAATTCTGTTCCTTTAAAATTTTTCTAATTTACACAATAATTGTTGCATATGGTAAAGGAATACTTCAATTCCCTACATAGCGTCAAACGTTAAAAAATGTGTTTTTTTTTGTGTCTATGATACATTGTGTAGTGTCTTTTAAAGCTAATATTGACATTATAATAATTCACTTGTATTGATGTAATAATATCCTTAAAAAATATATATATGGTAATCTTTCATAAAATCTTTGATGAGAAAAAATGGAGAGTAAGATTTAAGAAATTCCCAAGCATTTAAGAGTTGTTATTTTGATCCATTCTCCAAAGTCTGGAATTTATTTTTGAAGTGGAAAGTTTACCTTATTTTGATGGAACTTAAATTTTTGACTATACTTATTGAACTTAAATGGGGTCATTTCTCATTTACATACAATATCTCAAGTGATACTTTTTGTTCACTTCAATGATATTCATGTAAATAAGATTTGTTTCTCTGGTTCATAGCCTGCTTAATTCAATGTCCTCCCACTCCCTTTTCAAGGCAATGATAGTGAAAACAAAAATATGTTTTTAGACCTTTTTGGCTTAGTTCTAAGCGATATTGACCCAATTCTAGCGGATTAAATAGGCATAACATGGACTAATACTTGAATCTTTAAGTTTTTTTAGTGACATGGGATCTTAAGAAGATAAACCATTCCCAAGTATATGCCTTTTTTAGACTTGAAAGTAAGGTTTGAAATCTTGGTACTGCTGCCCATGTTGGTACATTACCAGTATGCAGTAATCGTACCAACACATGGTATGGATCGATATCAATGGGTATAAGTATCAGCATGGATTTACGTGTTGAATTGCATGGGACTGTATCATGTTTTGCAATACCAATCCATACTGGGTGTATCTCCTCATATTGGCAACAAAATGATACTTGATATGCCCTCCATATCAAGCGTCGGTACCAGGAACCGGAACATAATAATATTGCATCAGTTGCATATTGGTACAAGTACCGAAACCAATACTACAAATCTTGGTCCTTACGTGGTACATCGAGTCGACCAATAAGGAACTGGTACATGATACACCAACCATACAGTGTCAATACCAAGGGATATAGTGTATTGACACTTGTATAGGATCTACCTATTGGGAAGAGGCCAGAGGGATTCGGGAGAGATCGGGAGAGGGGGAGATTAAAACCCTCAGTTTTATACTCTTTCAACTAGAATTGTCCCAATTAGCAGCTGGTCCAGTTCGATACGCCCCAAACTACTTGGTTTGGGACCGTTCTACAGTCCTTGTTTATAAGTATAAGTGGAATATTTCTGAAATGAGTCAAGTTAGCCATTGTTTCTTAGAATAGTTGCAACAAACTGGTTCCACCGGGTGACTGGAGCCCTTGATAATGTGTTTCAACTTTCAAGTTATGATGCTTCAGCTAAGGTTAATTGGCCACAAAGTCCAGCATCCTAGTTATACCATTTTACATCTTTTTTTGGAGTAGTTGCTTGTTTTATTAGTGTCCTCTTAGGGTTTAGGATAGTGATGATCTTCTTTATGCTTGCACAATTACGATCTTAAATGAATTCTTTAGAATCTTACAAAAAGCTGTTCTGCATATGCAGGGTTCAAGCATGCCTTTGGTTGTTAAATGGGCTGACACAGAGAAGGAAAGGCAATCTCGAAGGACACAAAAGGCTCAATCTCAGGCGTTCAATCATCCAAATACCAACTCAATACAGCAGCCTTCATTATTTGGAGCTTTACCAATGGGGTACATTCCTTCGTATAATGGTTTTGGCTATCAGGTGAGATTCATTCAATTGATTGAATAATGCATCCAACAAAGTAGAAGTGTTGAAAACTTATCTTTTGGTAAATTATTTTGTTAGTTGTTGCTTATATTTTCATGCTACATGGTAATATTTCTTGTAATCTATGTCTTGCTTCTGCTTTCTGTGTGCTTTTTCACTTTTTTTTTTTCCTCTCTTAACTTCTTTTTTATGTTCATCTTATAGTGTTGGATACTTGGATCTATTAAGAAAATGATGGTTAAAAATCTGCACAACTTGTGCCTAGAATGCATTTCAGCTTTATCTAGTTTATATAAGTCTATGGGTTCCAACAAATTTTTCAGCTTATGGACCTATTTATTTATGAGTTACCAGAAGATTGAGGTGTTAAGTAAGGTGCTTTAGATTGTTTTAGACAGCTTAGATGGTTTGCTTATGCTGCATTTTATTGGAAAAATGTTTTGTTTGATAAATTGGCCATTTTTTAGTTACAATAATCACAGGAAATGAGGAAGAAAGAGGCATGAGGGGGCATGTATAGGGATAATGAATGAACTCAAATAGTGTTTGGCCGCAGCGCATAGCTAGCAGGCCTAAACAGAAAACTCTAAAGGTCCTGTAAGATATGGTCAATGAAGTTTACATCCAGCTTTTGAAAAACCATGTCTCACACCATGTATCAGGCTACCGTCAGCATCATATGACATACTGTAACATTCTGAGATTACCAGTATGCCTTGACATGGCAATCTATACGACTATGTTTGTAAATGCATAATAAGGGACTGATTTCTTCTTTATGTCAATTACGTTGGACTATTTGATGCTGATGAATAGACCTGCTCATTTGAAAACAACTGAATAACAAATTCAAATGTTTTGGTGATTTCTACATATGGATCAAGTGGTCAGAAAATCAAAAATTGCCCATTAACTAGACCAGGAGTTCTGGTCCAAGGGTGTGTTTCCCAACCACTTGGATTTTGGATATTGGTTCTTGCCTTCAATAAGCTTATTGTGCAAGGATTGAGGAGGTTCAAGTGTTAAAAGATTTAGTCGACATTTACATGCCCCAGTAAGAATTTTGCAATAGTAATGATGAGTTCAAGACTACTGGGCCCCTTGGAGATCCAAAGAGGATCTTGATCTTGTTGAGCACCTGGCTTATTGGGCTGATGAGAAACCATGCTAATGATGTCACCAGAGAGTAGATAAAAGATACTGGTTAATGAGATCATGTGGATTTTACATTGTTAGGCATTACATCGAACTCTTCTCGTGCTACAATAGCAAGGCACTCAATGCTTAGGTGTTCTAGGATCATCAACTAGAAATTTGACTCCGAAAACCTGAATGATGTTTAGATCTGTTCCGTGCACTAATGGTGAGCTAGCTGTCGGCCCACATCATCCAATCATGGACATTATGTAGGGGATGAACTTGTTGACAATTTTGATTAATCTCAAGGAATGAGACCTAATAGGGTCTTCTTTGATGAATTCCATTCTGTTGTTTAGATGCAATATTCATTTTCTGACCAGGATTTTCTAGTTTTTTGGTAGTGGGGGAAAAGAGTCACTTCAACCACCATGCATTTTGTCAGCTCAGCTTAGCTGCCTCACAAAACATTGGAGCCATCCTCTGAACATGTATGTATATGGAGTACAGACAAATGTTTTGTTCATGACACTGCTTTGTTTCTTATCAAATGCAGTTTCTAGGTATTGAGGTTAAGTTTATTGTATGTCACAAACTAAAATATTATATTGTGGAATATCAACTTGATTGGTACTCCTCAAGTATTGCAAATATCTGGTGTTGTTATCCTATATCATCCTTGTCTTTTCTGAAACACTGTAATTGAAGCATCAGAAAACATATCCAATATCCTATGATTTGTTTAGAGTATGGGTTTTTTACTTTCACCCCTGAAATGGTATCTGCATTCTCTATTAGTTCTATTTGATAGCACGCTCTCTTTTCTTTTCCAACATTAGTGTCCTTTTGCATCATGACAGTGCTGGATTTTCTATGTCCTTTTTTCTTTCTTTCTTAAATTCCTTTTCTTCCCCTCTTCTGGTGCAGCCAACTGGAACTTACGGACTCATGCAGTACCCTTTAGCTTCAATGCAAAATCAAGCTTCTTTCAATAATATGATTCCACCTGTTAATCAAGGAAATGCAATATGTGGAATCAGTTCGGATCTTTCCCCAGGCATGGTACCCAGGAATTTTGTGACAATGCAATCTGCTGGTTATGTGGGCTCGGGTTATCCTACCATGACAAGTGTTCGATACCCTCTAGCCTATCCAAGTGGTATGATAAGCCACAGGCCTTTTGGCAATTCCCATGGTTCGGTCCAACCAGTAAATACTAAGAGTAATCTAGCATCATGTTCAAGCACCAGTACAAGTTCCAGGGGTCAGGTAGAAGGTAACGGGCTTCTTTTGCCCCTACTTTTCCGTCAGTCCTTTAAGTTGGACTCTTTTATGTTTGTTGTCCTGCCAGCTGATTATGCAATTGTTACTGGTAAGGTCCTCCTGGAGCTAACTTATTTATATATCATATCCCCCAAGAATTTGGCGACCAGGAGCTTTCAAATGCCTTCCAGGGATTTGGCAGGGTTTTGAGTGCTAAAGTTTTTATTGACAAGGCAACTGGTGTTAGTAAATGCTTCGGTAAACAACATATGCTGTTTCTCTAAGCTATTTGAGAAGTTTTTGGATAGTTCATTAAATTGGCTTCTGTCTGCAGGTTTTGTAAGTTATGATTCACCTATTGCTGCTCAGGCTGCTATAAATGCAATGGATGGTTTCCAATTAGGTGGTAAAAAGCTTAAGGTGCAGCTTAAGAGAGACAACAAGCAGAGCAAACCTTACTGATGCTGGAAATTCTCTGTAAGGAAACAAAATTTCCTACATTATCTGGTCCCTTCCAGTTTCAGAATTTTATGATTGCAAGGTCAGCAATACAATTCAAGGTGGATGGAAGATAATTCATCATTTTATACTTTGCTCCATCCCATCATGTCTGAAGGTGGGAACTGATAGCTTCTTTACTAGAATTCAAATTCTTGACATTTCTTACAAACTCATGATTGATGTATTCTATTGCAGAATATTTGTAATTTATGTATCATGGAAGTTTTATTAGACACCAGCAATTAAATTCATTTAATTCTCAAAAGTGGTTTGCTTATGTGCGATTTTGGGCAAGTCATGGAATGGTGAAAATCATGCCTGGTATTTTCATGAAAACCATTAAAAATTTATATTCTAGTTTGTGCAGTTTACTGGCCGGAAGAACCTTTTGACTGTAGAAATGTTCGTGAAAAGAATCTCCATACTGTGAAATGTACCTTATGGTGTCTATGTAAAGCAAGTGCTGTGATAGTTCTTATTGTTTAGATTTCTTTTTTCCTGCATGTTTCTTTTCCCACCTTCTGTTTCCATTTCTCTGAGAGTAGTACAAGATGTTGAGTTGCCACAGCACATGGGTTTCCCTATGCACGCGGTGTCCTTGACCAGGGGTTTCAAAAGTCCAACATCTTGTGAAGTATTTTGTCCATTGTGTTATTTCTGTTGAGAGCACATCTCAAATGTGCAGTGGCCATTCAGGTATTTTGCAAATTCTACACATGTTGTTACAATGTCATCTTTTGTGAGATTTTTATACTCAATTCCAGTATTTGTTAGTCACCGTTAGACCCCGCAATGGTCATCCCGGTTTACATGAAAGCAGGAATGTGTTCTATGTATGTACAGAATGTTTTATACATCGTCATACATAGAAGTCATGGATGCATATGTTATGAAAGTTCTATATATCTTTCTTGTACTATATAGAATTGACCTCATCCTCTTCTGTTTACTCTGCAGAAAACTCTAAGATGCCTTCTTTTTAGTGGTTATTCAGCACAGGGTTCAGCTGTTTTGGGTCATAGTTGCCTGCTAATTTCCAGTGACCTTATATCACTACATTTGGAGGTCTTCCAGGTAATCTGCGAAAAATTTTGGCTATTGGTGCACCAGGAGAAATTGTCTTCGTAACTAAAGATCTCACAACGTTCTGTTGTTTCTGCAAGAGGTTGCAAGACCTGATTTTCTGGTAGTTTGAGATAACAGGCTTCCCTTGCAACCAGGTGGGTGATCCAACCTTCCTGTCGAATCCCAATCCATTTGTTTTCGTCCTACGAATTCATGTTTTACAAGATCATCAATTTTTTGTCCTTTGATATTTGTTGATTCACTTATTTTGATTCTGATCATAATTTTCTTATGTTTTTTCATTAGAGATATTCTCTTTCACCATCATATTATTATTTGTATTTGATGAAAGTTCTCACCTGTGGATTCCAATTTTAGATTTTTGGACTTCTTATCTGCCTTCTTAATGGGAACCTTCTAATTATTGACTTCTGGTGTTCGTCATTTCGCAGACTTCGGTCTATTTCTTGCTCTCTTTGTCATCCTTCTATAGTTCTATGGCTTGTTGATATCTGTTATTTTTGTTCGAAGAGAAAATATTTTACCTCTTGGTTTTCTTTTATTTAATATCGTTTGTTTTCTGTTTAGGTGCTTGGTTTGTCTTCTCCCTCTGTTTCATCCATTTAGTGCTTGGCTTAACCTCATGGCCAATAATTCTCAGCATGATGCTTGCTCATGACTGGCTGCTGACCATGGACATCTAGTTTATTTGTCAGTGCAGTTTGGTCACATGGTACTTAGTTGTTACGCACACCATGTTTGGAAACTAATGGAAACAAAACACAGTATATCATAAGTATATTTAGAGGGTTACACGGTAAGGTGGTTGCATTTAAAACTAATTGCTCAGGGTGCCTTGAGTGATAGATATTTATTCTTTATCCGCTATACATAAGAAATATTTGTAATCTTTTGATGGAACTAGCATGAGGAAGTTAAAATGAAGATGTCATTTTGGAATATTGTATTAGATTGTATACCAAGATGATTTGAGTGAACTTATATAAGCAACTGCATGGTTCTAAGGGTTGCCTAATTTACGTTATTAATCATCAATGGTCAATTAAGAGGTTGCATGCATCTAGAAATGGCATGTATATGAATATTCAAGATGGGATAATACATAAGATGAATGCTAGCAAGTATCAAAGATAATGAGGTAGAACCATATAGAGAGTACGATGTGCAACACGTCAGAAAGAGAGGAACTTTGGTTTCTTAAAACCTAAAAGCAATATGTTTGTTGAGACCTAGGAAGAGCTAAATAATCCAGCAAAAATGAAAACCTATATGAAATCTAAATTGCTTTTTCAAGGAAGTATTGAAAGTTCTTGGTTTGCTCAGGGACTTGAGCCTTTTGAGGATCAAAGAGGACTAGATGACCCCAGTGAAGTAAGTCTTGGCTTGTTCTCAGGAGGTCTTAGAGAGTCCAGTATGATTGATGACTGGATGACACAATTAAGACAATACAATGATTTTAAAGTTAGCAATCTCTTCCCCATATACCCCATTAAAGAAATAATTCTGGGATTAGCAGTATGTGGCAATTATAGAATGGATACAAATGACCATGAAGGCTTACACTTTCGATTTAGGTATTAATTGATGATTCAGATTTCCAATGCATTGGCTTTTCCTTTCTCTGGCCATACTGAAGTCTTAATTATAAATGATTCTCCATGTCCAATATCAAACTATCAAATTTAACGTATTTATCAATTTGTACTTTTGATTTGGCAAAAGGTAAATCTAGATAATGCCTTCCCGTGGCATTTCTAATTCTAGGACATCTGTGCATATATAACTCTTTATAAAGCTAGCCGTATACTAGAAACTTTGTTTCTGAGATTCGAAGAATGCCACTTCTTAGCAGGTCTCTCGTGTTGATACTAAATCAATTCGTATGACAATAGGTTCAAACTGCTTTCTTTTACATTATTTAATGCTATGTCAAGCGATGCACTTGAAATAAGTGGAGAATAATGTGTATATATTCTTCTTTTAAATTCCTCAACAGCCAGCTTCGCATATCACAATTGCTGAAACCGAAAGCAAGAAAGGATTATGGTTCATTTGTGCTCAGATATGAAATAACATATTAATATCATAATCATATCCTTTTTCACTTGAAACTTTCTGGCATTTACTGCTCTCCTCATCATTTTGATTTTTTTCCCTGGTCATGCTTTCAACATCCACCAGACCTTTGAAGGGATTGGAAGTTTTGGGATTACAATCTTTAATCACTTGGTTTTGCTTTCGACTAGTTTAAGTTGCCTTATTTTCTAGTGGTTAAGCATTATCTCTTGATGCAGGTCATGTGGCACCTTGATGAAGCTGAGCTTTCCAGTACAAACTGGAAAATGCTGAATATATTGGGTTTTACCTATTTACTCTGTCCAGCATCTTGCTGACAAAGGCATGCATAACCAATCACTAAGGGACTTTGCTAGGTGCAAGCCTATGACAGGAAGCTAATGGATGGATACAGAGAATCATGTACCTTATTGATAGCTAAACAGCCTATATTCACCAGGAAATTTTGGGTAAGAAAATGGAAGGTTATGTTGAAACATATGCCTGTAATGAAAACTTCTCAATGCATTTTGGTAAACCTGATGGCCGTGATCTTTTGTCGTGTGGTCTTTTGATTTTTAATTCCATTTCAATCTATGGTCAAATGGATCTAATGCAATGGTATGCAACTAGGGCTGAAGTGTCAAGGTTAAAAACAGGGAAATCTTGGACACTTGTGTCCCCCAGATTTTGTCCTGTGTTGCTCGGTTGTTCTTGGAACAGTTTCCTGCTTCTCTTGCACCATGTTGAAGAAACGTTTTAACTGTAAAGATGCCCAATTTGTCTGACCAAACCTTATTGTCTGGCTTTTTGTTGACTGTTGCCTAAGGTGATGATATGTTTCATTTGTGCACTGATAATTGGTAAGATTTATAAACAGAAATTAACTTTAAGAAGCATAATAGTTTGTTTTCCAGTCAATTTTTCCAGTCCTGCAAGTTTTGGAGTTGAGCAATCTCTCCCATGCATAGATTCCATGGTCCTGAAATCATAAGGGCATCCTGGGACCTGGGCATTTTGTTGCATATGTTTCCGGTCGTGCTGTGGCACAACGTATTTCCCAGGAGAAAGGAAGACAGCAGTATGGCATTGGAGCTTTCCCACAAATTACTATGTGATTTGTGGATTAATAATTTATCGGACCATCCCATACATCAGAAACCAAATTAGATGATAGTTTGATAATCATGAACATCATAATTAATTTGGATCATCTATTTATAATTCTCAAAATGTGATATGAGTAAGCAAACAATCAAAGTAATATGCTAGTTTGCAATTATTGGTGATTTCGGGTAGCATCATAAACAGCATTTGTACTAACTCAAAAATCTGAAGCACTGATGTATACTCTGTCATACTCAGTTTATTAAATACATGCATATGTTTTGAATGCTCTTACGAAATTTATTGCATTGGTTTCAGCACAAGATGAGCATGATGAATTAGCTATTGGTGCCCCGTTCTTCATGGCACATATCATGTGATGGACCAGCACCAGCAATTGCAAAGTTTGTACCTTAGTTCCCACATCACTTCCCTGGCGGTAACCAGTATCTGGAAGCGAGTTTTGAGGTCTACCGTCTCTCAATTCTGGTAGGGGGTTCTTCGCTGCGGTAATTTTTTCTATTCTGGCATCAATTTTTATTTTGGGGATGTCTCTTTGATCCATCTTTGGCAGGACACATGGTGTGGGCGTGGTTGACTCTTTTGTGTTTCAGCTCAACAACATTGCCTTGTGCATGACTACTCGCAGATAGCAGTTAGGAAACAACGGACTTCGATTTAAAGTCATGTTGGAAGGGGAGTTGGCAGTGCAAGCAATACAGCTAGAAGATCTTCTACAGGGTGCTTGGAATGGTCGTGGGAATGACAGAGTAATATGACACCAGAATAATGCTAGAGAAATCAGAACCAAAGTTGCTTGCAAGATTTTAACATATAACGGTCTTCATGCTCAGTTTGCAAGGCATCTTTGGCGCATACCTTTACCTTCAGAAGGCCCTGATTTTCTCTTGGCTTGCCATTCAGAATAAAATCTTGAAAGTACAAAATAAATTTGCTAAAGAGAAAGTTCTATGTACATTTCTTATGCCCTCTATGTCGCCAGTCTGATGAAACTCCTGATCATCTTCTGCTACACAGTGAGACTCAGTTTTCTAGCAGGATATGGCTCTATTATGGATTAGAAGATGGGAGTGTTTAATCTCCTTGCTAGTTTGAGGAGCTATGGACAACATGGAGAGTTAAATGGATAAAACTTTCATGGCATAGAGGATGTGATGTGCTTGCAGTGGTGATAAGCTGGAGCAGATGGTGAGAGAGAAATAATCGGGTTTCGGAGACAGCTGAAATGGCATATCAAGTGATGAACCAGAATAGGGGGCTGGTGAGCAGCTCGTTCGTCGGTGCTAATGATAGGAAATTAAGGTTTGTTTTTCCTGCTTTGAATCTGTTAAAGTTCTGTAAATCTTCATAATCTCCTTGCTTTTAACCTAGGCTAGCAGCTTGTGTTGTTTGCTGCTTCGTACTTCAATAAATTGGATTGGGCTCTGCCCAATTCTTTCCAAAAAACAGAAAATTAGAAAGAAAAAAAACTAGTTCTCACTGTACCTTCCTACTAAAGTACTAATACTATTCCCTTGAATTTTTACATGGGGAAATTGGCATTCAACAATCTTGAATAGGAGGTTCATCATCATGAAGTGAGAATGGCAAATATACCTTTGCAAATAAAGATTAAGAGAGAATTGAAAGACTTGGAATTGAAGGTTAGATCTCATTCAATCAAACTAGAGCCACGGAAATTTAAATTTCACAAGGGTCAAAAGCATGGCTGGAAATGTAACAAGCACAATAATTATGTTAGTCATTTACTCATTTGCTTCATAGTCTCAGTATAGAGCACAGAAAAAAAAGCACAATAATTGAGTTTTATTTTTCCCCTTCAGACAAGATTCAGAGAAAAATGAAAAAAGAACAAGAAAAGTAAAAAAAGAAAGAAAGAAAGAAAAATGCATTGAAACGAAGAGCCATGATCTTGGAGTAAAGACAATTAACCATGTAACAATCTCACAATAGTACTACAGATGAGTAAAACACACATTGTGCACGTTAATTATCCTTCCTCTCTTCCTCCTCTTCTTCTGCTTCTCACTTTTTTTTTATTCTTTCATGCTAGATCTAAGCACAATTTTTCTTTGTGCTAGACTTAAAGCACACAGGAAGAACAAGAACGAGAAGAAGATTCTAAATCCCAAAGAAGGTGTAGGACATCACAACTAGGAAACAGCCCTTGGAATATTGAATATGATGGAGAATGGTGGGATGATGGCATAGTGGTAGTGGCTAGCCAAGTATGGCTTCTCCAAATTGGCCACAGTTGGTGAAGGATTCACTTGCATGAACGTATAGGTTCCCGCGAGCAACTCCCCCACGTAAGGCCTCCCTTCCTTTAATGTTCTCAGGACCTTCCTCACTGCAGCCCCCACCACCTTCCTCACTGCAGCCCCCACCACTTTGGCTTTCCTCCTTAACAGCCTCCTCAGCCCTGCCACTCGGACCCTCGGCCTCCGCCACCGCCTTGTCCCACTGTCGAGCCTCAGCCTTCTCCTCCTCCTCCTCCTCCTCCTCCTCCTCCTCACCACCACCACAACTACTTCTGCTTCATCTTCTTCTAGCCTTGAGGGTAGTTTTCTTAGCCTTTGGTAGGAGAACTTGGTGGAGAAGGCCATCTTTCACTGTTGGGGAGAGGGCGAGACTCGTTGAGGTGATGGGGTGGTGGTGGTGGTGGAGGTGGGGTTAACCTTTTCTCTCATGGGAGGGGAATTCCCATACCCTTGTGTGCTTTCTTTTGCCATGACGAGGGTCTGGTGAAGTTGGAGGGAAGCTGTTGGGCTATTTAATGCCGGATATAGTTGGGTGGTGAGTTGGGAGCTAGTGTGGAACCCAACTGCTGTGGTTGCTGGCTGGTGGTCAATTCCCTCACCCTCACTCCAAGGTCGATCCTTTTAACACCCCCACCAACTTCAGTACTCTGTTGCAGGTCTTGTTTATGCTAAAGGAAAAGAAAGGTCCAAGAGGAAACCTGGGGAGGAATCTTCTCATCCTAATATCGTGGAGCAAGAGATTAATCTGAACAAGAAATTGAATAAGTAGATTCTAAGTCTGGACTTTCCATTTTTCATAAAAGGAGGAGACATAGAAAGGAGTAGGAGAATGATTGCCCAACTCATTCAGAACTTGAAGATCACATTCTTTTTCGCTTGCACCCGACCTATTTCTAAAGGTGGCTTCAGGTTGTATCTTTCGCACGAAACAAAAAAAAACAATTGATCTTCTTTCACGAGGTCAACTATTGAACCGCATATTGCACAAATCCCAAAATACTTTAATTTTTCTTTCATCTACCTACGCAGATCTCAAAGTGGCTATTATGCGATCGAATGATTGATGTTGCGAAAGAAAGGAAATCATTCTTTCGTGCGAAAGATACAATTGAAACCCTATAAAGACATTTAATCGGCTGAGATGCAAAGGCTGACGTACATTACCTAACTTTGACAATTCCATCCATCAGTCTCTGTCAAGGTCAAATTGTTTCAAGATATCTTCACTTGAAGGTTCAATGACTCATGTGAGAGGACTGAATAATTTTTCAGTAATTCTTTTTAATATAGTATTTGATGGTATGGTAATACTCACAGAGATTTTTGATCATAGGAGACACTATTGCTTGGAAAAGCAACATAGGAACAACAGTATCTTTCGATAAAGAAAAAGGAACCATAGCCTCATATTAAAGACTTGTCAAACAATTTAATAGCACAATATGGGAGGAACTGACCGCAGTCTGATAGCATCTGCTGAGTTTTGCATTCATCAATATTGAATCATAGGCTTGTATGTGAAACAAAAGAGAATTAAAAAATTGACAGGGAGATATTCATTGTAGATGTTTGATGAGACAAATTCAAATTATTTATCTGGTGCATACTGCACTAATTTTATAAAAATGTATGCCAGAATTAGGGCCAACTGGATCATCTAAAAGATAAAGCATTTGGCTTGTACTGACTACTTTATATAAACATTCTACATTATAGCTTAGAAAAGAGAAGGAAGCAGGACGGCATAGAATCACAGGCTTCTGTTCTATGCATTATCATTTAAATGGACCATAGAAATCTTTTCCTGCTCATTTTTAATTTGCTTCTTCACCGAGCATGCAATATTGTTTTCGTTCTCTTGCATGTCAGACCCTACAGTCACAGGAAATGATCTCCCACTACTTCTCACAATATCTTTTATGGTTGTCTTTAGATCCTCGTCACCCAACAAGGACTCTAATGTCACATGTACACCTGCATGCACCATTAAAGATCATAAATTTGAGAATATGTCGAGCAATATTCATTTGTAATCTAAAAGTTCATATGGCAGGGGCAAGGTTGGTCCTCATACAATGGCAAGCAATCATATCAGTAAGGCTTTATCAAGAAATATTCATGATCAGAAAATTTGCTAACTATAACAATTTTTTCCGTTTTAATTAATTTCATGATATGGTTTAGGTAATTTAACTTCAGCCCCATTAGCCAAAAGAAAAAAATAAGAATAAAAATAAATGGAATATGTTAAGTAAAATTTTACTTACGGTATCGCCAATAATGCTTTGGGTTTGTGGGGTCGTTGATTGTTTCCTCTACTGCTGGTCTAGTTGTGTATTCCTCTTTCAGTGCCAGCAAGTCCTAATCATAGCACTCAAATGAGTACAAAATTTCTATTGTTGTCTGAGTACAGAGGATATTTTAGGTTTCGGTACCTGAAGTGGGAAGATTGCCCACATTGATGGAGCTTGAAAGTGCTGCTGAATGATGAAGTATGCTACTTCTGGGGTGCAACAAGAAGGGGGCACATCATTGCATCCAACCACAGTCTTGTAATAACGGCATCTTCTCTCTTCATCTTCTTCCCACCAAGCACGCAAAGTGGAGCAGTCATGGCATGATGGTGCACATACCTATTAAATTTTCATAGCAACCCAATCCATCTTGGTGTTTATTAAATTTAAAGACAATCAACTTAACTCTTCAGTAAAAAAATAAGTAAACATAGATACAGCCCATCAAACAATTCTCAATTGCATTCTTTTATTTGAGAAGCGAAATGCTTAATTCAATAAATATAAAATCTTTTCAATACGACTAATATATTATGACACAGTTAGGCCAGAGGAAGGATACTGTATTTTACTAAGTTACAAAGATAATCAGATTTCACGCCCCAAGTGCCAGTTCATCTGTTGGATCTTTAATTCAATCAGCACCTCTTGAAAGACCACAAGCAAATCCACAATTTTTTTGTTCAAACCATCCAAACCTACATATGTTTTTTCTTTTGAAAGATGGATATTTACAGCTATAAGTCATTTGAAAGGTATGTTTTGGTAGAATAGTTTGCAAAACTAGATTATATTGTAAATGATACAGCAAAGAAAGGTTTTGAATCTAGAATCTATCACAGGACTTCACCACTGACAACGAAAGTTTTCTTTCAATACTATATAAACTTTATTGAATCTAATTTAAAAGCAACTACCATGTACAATAAATGCACAAGTAAAAAAAAAACTAACAGAAAGAAATTGAACTATATTTATCCATTATACAAAGTCAAGAAGTGTACCGTCATGTAGCTATACTGAGATGGAATACCAAATTCTAGGTCTGGCTCACTTGGCATTCTCTGAATACGTAAACCTATTAACCCTAGTTCCTGCATGACCTGGATAAGCACATCAAGAGTACACATTCATTAATTAAGTACTTCATAGGTTTAAACCCAGTTAAACTTGCAATTGAACATACTGGATGAACACAGGAAGGAATAAGGCCAAGATCCTCTCCACAAGCCAACATATCTGATGAGTTCAATAGGACAGGCAGAGTCTTCAGTGCATTTTGATGCCAAAGAGTTTCTTGCCGGCAGAAATAGTAATCATAGTACAATTTTTTGAGAACATTTTTACTGTAACAAGGAATAGTCAATCAGGAACATGCTACCACATAGCAAATTGAAGGTACGATGCCAAATTTTATGACTAATAAGAAATCAAGAAAAAAAAATTGAAGGTGGATTTTCAAAGTTCAATTAGAGAATGAAACATAACTTCCCCTGTGGGTTGTGGGGGAGTGGGGTACACCTTATTCATTTGAGCTTTTGGACAAATAGATGATAGTTCTAAACTACATTTAAAAAAAAACACTAACAGGTCCATGTATATAGCATAGAAGAAGTACCTGTGTTCATCTAAATCTTTAAAACTGGACGTATCTTCAAGATTGAAACGAGGATAAAATTTTCTCGAGTCATCAGGATCTCTAATAAGAACTATATTCTGCAGCAGCAACAGACATTGAAGAGCAATCATTAACATGCGTCCAGAAAATGCTGTCTCAAGAAGTTAACTATTATCTGAGACTAACAGCCCCGATAGCAAAACAGAAACTATTTACAACATGCAGACTCATTTGGCTGCCTCCCATGTCAAGATGATCTACCTGTAGAAGATCAAAAAGGTCTTTCTGTATCTTGTCTTCTTTATCCAACCACAATGACTTCTCAGGACTGTATTTAAGCTTGGCAATAATTTTCTTCTCTGTATTGCAGTCTTCCTTGAACTAAACAAATAAAACCAAAGAAGAAAACAAAAAATGCTAGTAATATGATATTTTGACCTAATCAGGTAAAACAAGAACAGATCACGTGATACATAAGAATGTAAACATAGCAGAACCAAACAACTGGAATTAAGAAAATAATATCTAGTTTTTCGACAGAGGATTCTCTGGGAAATAAAAACATGCAGGATCACATTTTAGATTATTCAAATGTGCACACAGACCATAAATTTTATCCAGAAAACACAGTAAGAGCCACAACCTACATGTCATTCTCGATAAAACAGCGCCAAGATTGGTAAAAAGAACCCCCTCCATTTGGAGGAGGGGTGCAACTTCTGGGCTCAAGCCAGTATGCAAATATGCAGACTATGTTATGCTGCATGTGGAGACATATATGTCAAAACATATTGAATGCAAATCATATTATAAAAACTGGCCATGCTTATTAACTCTCAAAACTTAGAAAGACTAATATGCACTTGCATAGGGCTTAGAAATGGGCAGGATGCATTGGACAACAATAGCCAAAAACCAGTACACTCAAAAGTATCTACAAATAGCATTGATGTATACCAACATTACAGCACAAATTTAGGAAGGTGATAAGTCCCAAATGGCTAACAATTACTAAAGCACAACAGAGATGAATGATCATGAAAAACACTGCTGTGAAAAGAGAATTGGCAAAACCAATAATATGATCAATGTTTTTGGCTTTCTTTTGCACCTTTTTAGCTGAAATTACATGAGTCTTTATTAAATAACCAAGTTCTAACAAAGAGTATGTTGTCCTGTTAAAAACAGAATACAAGGCTACCATATTCACACCTCTATAGTAAACATATAACCCATTCATTCATGCATTCTTTTATTTTTTGTATGAGTTAGTGATGGATTTTGTATAGACTTTGCACATACAACATCCTAGAATGGTGCTGTCCAAGAGCGTAAGTTTTGTGATGGAAGCACCAGTTTCAGGACCTAATGAGATAAAGTACCATTCCAACATTTTACTTTATTTGTCATGACATCAAAGACCCAAATCCCACTCTGCACAATAAAAAATCTTCAGAGACATTGAACATGCTTAAGCAATGACTAGGCCAGTCTCAGTACTACAATAAATAAATGATGCCTCCACTGTTATTAATGCCTCTATCAATGACATGCAGTGACAGCTGCCAGAATATGGAAACTTAGCCTGGCCAAAGTCTAAATTTGCTGGGTTGGCATCTTGGAGCTATTATGCTTTCTGTTAACGGACTCTATCCATAGCTTCCAGACAACTTGCAGAGCTTCTGATAGAACATTTAGTCTAGCATGTTTGCTATTATAGACATTCTATATGATCATTTTTTCCTCCTGTACCCAACAAAAAACTAGTAAAATTCAGTAAAACAAAAGTATAAACCTTCTGTTTTGTCTTTTAACAGTCTCCACCCTCCAATCCTATCTTAGCCTGTTTAAGTGTGGCAAGCATATGTCACTTGGCACCCCAATTTTCATAATCAATTTTGGTATCGAGATCCTATGATCAGATTGTTTTGTATTATGATTCATTCTTTAATTCATGGTTGTTTAGGATGATATCTTCGAGCTTTCATCCCTTTCTCACTTCAAATCAAGGAAATTTAGGACTTTTCAGCTTCAATTTTGTCTCTGGTCAAAATAATTGCCATGACCTTTTAAGCTACCATTTCAACCCTATTGATCTCCAATTCTACCCTAACCATTTCTCCCCTTTCTATTTTGTAGCCTATTTTGATTATTCAACCATTTTTTCTCTTTAACTCCCATGAAAACCTACCCAATTTTAACTCTAACAAAACCTTTTTGTTCCCTATGTAATCTATTTTTTTTCATCTTAGTCATCTTTTCTTGGGATTTTTGTATTTTCCTCAGATTTTATCTATGTAAACCACACGTTGGAATACTACCTTGCTAAGTTATGACATATATTCTGGAGGAGCAGGCCATTAGTTCATAGCAATTTCTATTTTCCATTTTACACGATCAAGAAACCAATATTTATCTACCAAGATCCATGACCTTCTAGTAAACCTTGAAGCTTTAACAATCCAAATTAACAGTCTATTGAGCTTTTAGTCTTCAGTATATCCTTCTTATTTGTATGAAAGACTCAATTCATCTAGTAGATTGTAGACGTGTTCTATTCGTGGTTTTCATGGGCTTCTTTAATTATCTAAAACTCTTAAGTGCTTCCATTATCACTGAATTCTTCCATCAGTTACTAAAAGCACCTTGTTTACTTCATTCCTAATGAGGCATTTGGGTATTCGATTACCTCAGGATTATATTTTCGAACTATAACACAAACTGAATCATGCTCAATGCTTCATTCAGAGATGCTGTTGGCCTTTTCATGCCCTTGACCTTTCCAATTTCCCTGCTTCACGGTATCTTCCTTTTAACATGTTCTCGTACCACTTCTATATTGTCATTTTATAAAATCTTCTTAGAACTCAGGCTTTTGCAAGCACAATAGCTTAGCTCCCATCTCCATCATGGAGTCTGTTACTGCTTCATGCTGCATTTTTGGGTTCGCTTATCCTTCACACTTATTACATAATTAGCTATCTACTTCAGTTACCGAACCATTGTCTTTACTACCTGAACATCCGCAAAATTAAAGAGTTGATATTCTTTGAGACTCGGATACCTTGGTCGCTATGCTTAGTATTCATGGATGGTTCATTTGTTCTTAAAATTTCCTTCCAGAATTTCTCCAATATCATATGCTTGTAGCACTGCATTACCACACTATGCCAGTGTGCATTGCTGCTTGTCGATTTACCAGCCACCTAGCTTTGCTACCTGTCAGCCTCATCTGGTAGCTGAGTCATCTGTCTCAATCCCAAATGAAGATTGGAATGACTGTAGTATATTTAGCTCAGCCCATTTTGAATAGGCCAGGAATCAAAAAATTGATGCGGCAATCCAGAGGACCAGGTTTGGCTTATCGTACTACATCTATGGCTAGGAATCTGCTAATATAGATAAAGTAATATCAATCTGAGATCTGAGTAAAAGTGACATACCGAAAACTGTCAGAAGGCTTATCAAAATTTTTAGATCTAATTTTGACTAAAATTTCATTGGAAATGTTTTTTTAAGTCCTCCCTAGGGCACATGACAAATTCCTGCAATGTGGATTTGTTTAAAGAGTTGTATGTATTACCTTCGTACCCGGGAAATAATGATCTTCATGTCAAACCTTAAATCAAGGTGTTGTTCCATGACTTTGAGCATACTTCCAACTTCATCAATTTCAATAAGAATAATATCACTTGCCTAAACTAAGAGCATGTGAAGACTCTTCCTGGCATGGTGCTTGAAGAGAGTGATCAAGTCAGTTTGTTTAATATATGGTTTTATGCCATGATTTAAGACCATTGTTAATTCCTTAAAAACATATCCATGAAGTTTGTTAAATTCATATAATGTGTGTTCAAATATGCAACCATGAGTAGCAGAATCTGCCTGTGAGAAGCCTGGTTACTTGTCCAATGAAAAAGATCTTTCTATAGATATCCATAAAGAATTGTTTTGATGGCATCTCAAGAGAAGCTAGTGATGCTGAACAGAAAGTTCATGAGCAAGATAGATTAACCAATCCAATAAAATGGCCAAATATCTAAACAAAGTCTAAGGTCCTTTCTGGATGTTTCCTATGGTGACTGGTGGTGCTTTTTGAGCAGTTGGCATTGATACAGCATTAACAACCTACCTGAAGAAACATATTTTTGATGAGGTATCTGTGAGATAGGTCATGTTCGTGCCAGTAAATGCATCATTTCATCATTCATGGTTCAAATCAGCCTATCATTTGGATTCAAAAATTAGCAGTTCTTCTTCATGAATCTCTCTATGAGAACTCATGCAACAACAGCTTGTCAGTTTTAACTAGGCAAACACTCGATAAGGAAAAGTAGTCTAAAAAGTCCTCCATTGTTTCCATTGTATCTACAGTCAGATGGATAACTATTCCAGTTAAACTGATACACTCATAGATTTCTTCTCTATGAAACGTATTATCCAAGAAGCAAGCAGTGGCATACCTCATAGCAGAGCTTTTGATATTCATTCAAAAAGTTTGCAGCAATAACAGTCCAAAAGGATCCAAATTTATCCTGAAAAAAATTATTTAATATTAAATAATAATGATTGAGCAGGTACAATGTTATTCAGAAGCCAATAATACACAGAAAAGAATTACATAGGGACCTGTAAAATTCCTTGCCGGATATATGGACGGCTCAAGCGATTGAAATCCCAAATGCTTTCCCTCTCAAGCTCCTCCTAAGAAGGCAACATTAAAGATGAAGTAAGATAAGATGAAAATTCGCTGCCTTTATACATTTTGCATTATTTTTCTTAACCCAGGACCATATGATGCTACCTGGCTCAAAGCAATGGATGGACGGAATTTTCCAACTAAACCAGTAACAGCATGATCAGGAAGCTCCCATATTCTAAAGAAACCCAAGATATGATCTATTCTATAGGCGGTGAAATATTTTGCCATCTGTTAACCACAAGAGTGGAAGCCAGCTTGAGGAAAAAACAACATGCAGAATGCAACAAGGAAAAAAATAACAGCACTGATCAAACATTTTAAAATAAGGATTAAATCTAGATAACCTGTGACAATCGTGCTCGCCACCATGCATAGTTATCTTTTGACATTTCCTCCCAATTGTATGTGGGAAAACCCCAATTTTGTCCATTTTTGTCAAAATAATCTGGAGGTGCTCCAGTGGATGTGTTCATACGAAATAAATTAGGATATACCCAAGTATCCACACTATTCCTGTCCACACCTATTGGTAAATCTCCTTTCAAGACTACTTTCTTCTTCCTTGCATAGGCTGCTGCTTCAGATAACTGATAATGGAAAAATCAATAAATAGAAAGAGTTATAAAAGGGCCTAGCAGAAGCATTGGTGCAAGTAAGCAAACTAACAACTGACACTCATAATGCTTGCCTCAAAAGAATAGGATATCATACTTACTTGTAAATGCAGATGAAACTGAACATAGTAGTGAAAGCTTATAACATCATAGTGTAAACTGTCCTTTGAAACAAGTTTCTCAAGCTGAAAAAAGAAACCAACTTGTAAAAACTTGGAAAAAAATTGTATCAGATGCACTAAATTAGGTGATAAGCTATTGACCACAGAGAAGAAAAACTCAAATCATAGAAGAAAAACTCAAATCAAAATAATCCACAGGCACCTGCTCGACAAACTGTTCAGAGAACTCTTTAAAACGTCTTATGAAAAATTAACAGCTTGCAAACCTTTTCTTTGGAAATATGAGAAAATCGACCCCATTGGGTATGATCTGATGTCTCAAAGAAGTCCCTCAAAAAACAAAATGCTGCATAGGGTTTCAGCCATTCCTGTGTACAATCACAGATTCATAATGTTTACATTTTATGATTAGAAGGATGAGGTTCTGTTACAAAAGAAACTGCATTGTGAATTTATCATGACAGTAAATATGTGAGAAAATATAAGCCACAAAATGTATAAGCCATACCTCATTCTCAGAGAAGAATTTCTTGAAGGAGCTGGAATCAAGAATTTTATCTTTTTCCAGATTGAATACTTTTTTTGCAATAGATAATTTAGCAGCCATTGTAGCCTCATAATCAACATTCTGGATAAATACACACTTTATATTAGAGAATCTGAATATAAAATTTGAATATAAGAAATTGCAATCAAACAGTTTTGAAATCACATAAGCAACCAGCTGATTTAATTTGATAAGATGATAGTGGTCTAATGTTGTCTAGGATTCTTTATCATGAAGGCTACGATACCATGATAGATTTGAAGAGAAATGAGAAGAGCCAAATATGTGGAAAATGTGTTCAATTCCATAAGGAACAAGAGCTCAAGGTATACATACATACATATATACACACACGTAGGATGTGGTCACCACCATGGTAAGCTTGCAACAAGAGATAAAAGAATGACCATACATATATACATTGCTAGCAATATATAGGGGAGATTCAATCAAAAAAACAATATGTAGAGGAGTATCAAGGCATGCTGCAAGACTAACAACCATCATGCTGCAAGTGTGTAATATCTAACATTGGTTTCAACAAGATACATATCTGAAATCAGGATTCATGTAGGGGTGGCAATCGGGTCGGGTTGGGTCGGGTCGGATATGGGTTGGGTCAGATCAAAAATTCGTCAACCTGAAGCCAGCATGTTTATCAAATAGGTCAAAAATTCAGGTATGACCTCAACCTATTTATTAAATAGGTAACCCAACCTGATCCACATAATCCATCTATTAAATAGGTCAAGTCAGGTTAAACAGGTTAAATGGATTAAGTAGGTTTTTAACATATTAAATGAATTTAAACAGGTTAAACAGGTTAGGCGGTTTAGGTTAAACAAGATAGAAACAGGTTAAGCAAGTTTTAAACAGATTGGATAGGTCTTAAATGGGTTAAATGGGTTGGGTTATGATCCGACTGAATTATTACATGGGTTAAAATGGGTTAAATGAGTCAAAAGTCTAAATCTGAACCCAACCCATTTAATAAATAAATCTATACAGGTTGACCTATTGACGACCCAAACCCATTTATGTCAAAACTGAACCTGCTTAAAGCGAATCATTCACGGGTCGGGTCATAAATTGCCACCCTTAGATTCATGTCATGCAAATTTTGCTCTACAAAACAAGCCAAATTCTCATATCAAAAACAGTAAGCATTTAAGGATTCTATAGCATGTTGTCAACATATGTAACAAGTTGTGCTTTACATAAGCCATTTATGGATTGCATCAATCCTAGACATGGTTCTCATCACTTGAATGGTGATAGTCCTTTGTAATTACGTCTACTTGGCACAATGAAACATTGTTATTCTTGAAGTTTGATTGTATTAGAGATAGGGATTCATTTTGGGGCCTCTATAGAAGCATTAGTGGGGCAACATGTCTGACCTGCCAAATTATGAAAGATATCCCATATTGGATTAAATCATCATGACATCCCCATTGTCAAAGTTCTAGCACTCAGGTCTGTTACTGGTAATCAAGGATCTGATTGTCAAATGCTACTGGAAAAGCATTCACATTCTGGAAGGGTCAAAGGAGTTATAGTTCAATTAGTCTTAAGGACACCAAAAATGGTCTCCAATGATGAAATGTGTGATACTTCCTTCTTTTCTCCGTCCTAACCTTCACTAGCTAAATAGGTTGACAATGAACTATCCTCTCACCCTTCAACCAAACCATCTCAACCAACAGAGATGCTCAATTAGGATTGTTTGCCCTTAATTCAACATATCCATGGCTTCAATGCATGCTCTTGTCTGAGTTTCATTTGAGCATCTCTTCATTCATCAATTATACAATGCAAATATTGGAATATTGAGGCCTTTATATGGCCTCATTTTGGATCACAAAACTTAGTAATTTTATGCATTTAGTTACCTGAGAATTTAAGAGGCATAACCTAGTTTTTGACCTAAAAAATAATCTACATGCATTCTGCCTCCATGGCGTTCATTCAGTTATAGGGAGAAAAACCAAATAAATAATTAAAGTCCCTGCTCTTTTCCTTTCAAACTATGTCCTGTCAGCCAAGTCAAGGGAAATCTTGAATCGTCAAACCCTGTAGCTCATATTAAACTGCATCGATAAGGAAGGCTTCTCTTCCATCGAACTTGTGTTCAAGGATTCATGGAAGACCTATCTCCTGCAAAAATCCACACTGGTCATGAATTCAGCATCAATTTATAGGGGGTCGACATCAAGTAGAGACAGGTTTAGGAAGCTTGTAAAGTTTGAAAGATTGTTCTTTGTTCCATAAATTGTGATAGGTAAGTTTCTAGGTTAAGTTACTGTGACTTTTCAGCAATTGATGCCTTGGGGGTTAATAGTCATGGGTATTCTCTACCTCAAAAACCAAGCAGGGTGCCTTTTTACAAATTTAAGGCTAATCACGTCTATAATAGGCAAACCAAAGAGATCTATGGAAAGTAAATAGTGTTGACAACCAATCCATTGAGCAGTTAAGTCCATCTTGTGCAAACCAAAAGCCAATCATTATAGTTTTGGTGCATGTCATGCATTTTGGCTACTTCAGAGTAATGACGAAAAGAAGGATTCTATATAAAAAAACATGAATGTTTTTTTCTTGCCATAGGAAAAATGTTGACCTAGAAAAAGAAATACCTTTTGATTCAGCTTCTCTTTTTCCCTTGAGATCTCTTGCTGCAATTACACAGAGGATATGATGGAAGCCAAATGTCAAAGACCTCAAGTAAATGTTACCAACTGAATTTAACAACTTGAAGATGCTGGATAAGAAGCACGCATATTGACATGAACTCAACATGTTTATTTTAATAAAAAGGGTTAAAGAGGCCACCTTTATCTCTTCTGGAATATTTTCTGAAAGTGCTTGTACTCTCAGATACAAGGGATGCAATGCAAATACAGAGAGAGAGCTGTTAATGTAAGAAGTTTCAGATCACTATTTCAATAACCAGGCATTGATTAAAATGAGTTTTGCCGGTTTAAGCCTCTATAAGCTTGAAGTTTCCAGAATAGAAGTTTTTAAGAACGAAACACATATTTATGCATGTTTTATAGCTTCATAGAACGATATCTCAATTACCTGTAGGGATATGAGTCCCACCACATCCCATGGACTGAAGTATCATTTACTGGCAAGAGTTGAACAAGATGAAAGCCTGAATCCACAGCCAAATCAACAAGTAATTTTAGATCGAGAAACTCTCCAACTCCAAGGTCATCATTGGACCTAACGGAGAACATTGGTATGGCAACACCAGCACCCCTCCACGGCATTTCCTGGGGAAAAAAGTTAACTAATAAGAATCTATTTATTACTTGCTTATCAAATAATTAGATTTATATTCCAAGAATGTAAACGAGATGTTTCCAGGACAGCCCAACTCCAACTCTATACATTACCCGGAAGGTGCCATCAGATAATATAATATAATTTGGTGGAGATGTTGATGCCAAGTCAACAGCGAGCTCCCTGTTAGGGCCAACTTCCAAAGAAGCACCTTGCACTTTGCTAACTCGGCAATACTTGTACGTGGAAGTACTGCTAAGGACATAGATATAGAAGGTTGAATTATAAAAATATAGATTTTTTAAAAAAAGAATGATGTTATAAACCATCACCAATGCGTATTTTCAAATCCTAAGATCTCTCAAGAGAGAGAAAGTGAAAAGGATATTTTATTGGGAAGTCATCTTTTCGCATTAAACAATCTGCTCTCCATGTAGATCCTCCTGCATAGATAAGTTCCAGTGCACCTTGAACCTTCCACTGTCCTAATTGCAGCACACTACCAGTAACACAAACCTGAAAAGTTGCCATTCTTTAGATATCTAAGTAGCATGTGAATGCATTAGAGAGAGAGAGAGAGAGAAAAAGAAAAGGGAGAGTGGGGGAGGGAGGGAGAGTGGGGGAGAGAGAGGCACAAATATGAGCACTAGGGATATTCAAGCATGTCTCTGTTTAAGGTAATGAGCATGAAGAAAAAAAGTACAAAAACATAAGAATTGGGCTTACAGATGATCCAACTTCTAAATATGGGCAGCTAATCACAAATTGGACAACAATGGAATCTGTTCGCAATCGAAGAATTGAAAGTAAGAAACTTTGGAAGCAAAATGGTCAAAATAAAACCAAACATTTTTTTAAGACCTTGAGGAGATGTACCTTTCCGTTCCCAGTTTTTCTGAAGAAACCCAGAATATGTTCCTGCTTCCAGGTTCTTATCTCCACCAAAGATGACATTTTTGAAAGCACTTCTGAGGAAGAGAGCTTCTGAAGCGTTCTGGATTTAGATATAACAAGACATGACATAAGCAAATAGGAAACATAAAGAACGTGAAGAGTTGGGTATCATGGACAGTAGCCAGAACATACAAGGGAAATGCAGAAAGCAATCCCCACGAATATAACTGAATCATGAATAATTAGTTTAAGTTTCTCAAGAGCCTCCAATGAAGTCCCATTCTTATAAATTCCAGGTCGATCCCTACTTTTCCCTTATCTTTCTTCCATGATTTCATATTGCCATTTTTTAGTTGCTAAGATTGCAGAAATGCAGCACCACAAGGGTTTTTGCATTGCTTGACACATTTGAGAAGTAATCGTCAACCTTATAGCCCATGAAAAGAAAAAAAATGATGGGAATATTGCACAGTGAATAACTTTGCAAAAAATCTAAGCAACCAATCATGAGAAAAGATTTTGTGAATTTGCAATCACAATTAATGTAGCCCTTAACAGATTCATTAACAAGAACAGAAAATAAAACCAAACCCAAATAGATGAGACAATGCTGATCTTTCACAGTTATTTTTATCATAGTTTTAATTAATAAAAAAAATTTCTTCTTTACTACGTGCCATTTTAAACTCAATATTGCTTTTTCACTCCTACTAATATCACATCCAACTCATGGATCTTTTCTCTTTTTTTTTCAAGATTTAAACTTCTGGCAAGTTAGACATGCAATTAGGTAAATGGCAAGTACTGGTAACATCTACCACACCAATCCAAGGATTTGTCGGCGCAGAGATTATCGGTATAAGACCCAGATAGCAACTACTGAACTCTATGTGAAAAGCATATGTAGGTACCCTTGGCTTTCATGGGCATCTAGATCTAACATTATTACATACTGTCAGATGGTAGCACACAAAGGATGAGCACTTCAATGAATTTGCTAGTAACTTGGGCATATTTGCTGTAAATATGATAAGTACAGCATCATGCATGGCGACAAAGGATTACACAAACTTTCATGGCCATCATTTTTCAGCCTTGTACTTCTACGGTGTCTTAGCTTTTAGTTACATAACCGTTCCATTTTGCAGAAGTTAAATCATCAGAATATCCACTCTCAACTTACTGAATTAACCTTGTTTACGACATAATTAGTCCTTTGTAATTCACAAAAAAGGACTCTTTGATTTGACCATGAAGTTGTAGGTTGAAGTATATAATTTCCAGATTTGAGAAATTAATGTTGATTATAGCAAATACAAAAGCAGCAGAATAAAAGGTAGGTCTGCACTTAAAATTTAGTCAATAAAGTCAAATAAGCTACGAAAAATCCAGATAAGAATAAGCTTAACAGAACAAAAATTTTGATCCAAGCACAAGAGAAGAAAGTTTAAGAAATGCAGAAAATCTCTATACCTGCCACAGATCATGAATTTCCACTACCTCTCCTTCCAGAATTCCTTCAGGCAGGATTAAGTTCCGCTTCTTCCCTCCCTCCCATCTCAAAACATTCCGGTCGTCATCCACCAAATAGTAACTGTATTCACATGTAAAAGCAATGGGGACAGCAATTCTTCCACACCAGATAAGGTCATTGCCTTGATGAAATGGACTTAAAACCAGACCCTTCTTCACATTCCAAGATCCTAGCACCGCTTCAGAGCCAGAAATGAGCAGGCTCTGCCCCCACTGGGTATAATATGGTAGTTTGAAGAGTAAAGTCACTGTACTCAAGGACTTCTTTCCAGAATATGACCCCAAATTCACCATATCTTCTTAAAATGAGTCAAACTACTAAAACATAGCAAACCACAAACATCCTAATTAATACATCAACAAGAATTTTGTTAAGGCACAACATAATAGAAATGGTCCATAAATTAAGAGGAAAGGTGTGATCTTCTTGCAGCTGACGGAAAATAAAAATTGACATCGAACAAGAAATGCTTGTATGACGAGAATTATCCAAACACGAGATATAATTTTTATTACAGTATGTCATATCATTCCGAAAAAACTGATTCATTACGTGGAAAATAACTCAGATTCTCCGCAAACAATTCCACCACTAAATAATACAAGCACAGCAGTCCAAAATCTTGCAACAATGGGATGCAATGTGATTGAATAACCAACTTCCTTCGTAAAAATCAGCTCGACACAATAAGAATCTACAAAGAAGTAAATGGAACTCATAGCAGAAAGAAAAAAGAATAAAAAAAGTAAAAAATCATCTGAAATCAGTTGAAATCTCCAAGGAACCAGCCGAAATTAGCACGTCCATGGAAGCAAACAAACCAGACCAGAACTCATCAAAAGCCAACTCAAGCGGACTAATTCTTATTCAAGAAAGAACCTAGAATGATTCTTTAAAAGCAAAGATGGAGCAGACCGCTAAAGAACCTGTTCATGTACCAAAAATCAAAAAAAAATAACAAATACTAACAATACAAATCGAAAATTAGCAAAATCCAGCTGACATGAAGAGCTTGAGAGGACTGAGCATAAGATCTGTGAGCCACCTTTCTTTCTTCTTTCTGAAGATTATGGACCAAATCCGAGCGATACGAATGCTTTCTCAACGCTCCCTCTCTCGACTTTTCTCTCTTAAATTGGATAGCATTAAGATTTCTGTAGCAAGCTGATGAGGTGGGCAGAGGCAACAAAAAAGGAAAAAAAAAAATCTATGAATCTGTGGTGGGAGAGCGATCCCAGAAACAAAATTGGACGCAGCGTGGTTGGTTGGGACTTGGCGAGAGAGAGAGAGAGAGAGAGAGAGAGAGAGAGAGAGCAGGGATATTGCTTCTGAACTCCTGATCTCCGTGAATATCTCCAGAAGGAAAAGGTTTATTTACTATTTAGCAATCATACATTTGAATAATTGGTATTTAACACATGCGAGTTGAGGTCGAACAGAAAGGTCTAGTTTATGATCACCAGCCATCCGTATATCATCAAACAGCTGATCATGGAGAAGACACCGAACCTGGGTCGCCAGTAATAATGCACGCCCACGGTGATCGAGTAGACCTGAAGTCGGAGGTGCGTTGCAGAGAAGAAGACGTCGTTCCACGACATCCGCAGCCTACTGAGAGAGTGTGGCTTTTACCAGACTATGCATGTTTACAGAAAGACAAACTGTGTCGCTGACTGGATTGCCTCTTTTGCTGCTCATCACTTTGGAGGATTTATTTAGACGGACCACGTATATGTGCTGGACCTTCTATGTAGTTTTTTATTTTCTGATCTTGTAGGCCACATTTATATCCGAGAATGTGAGCCGCGGTTGTACTAAAAAATAAAAAATAAAAAATAATGCTAGGAAAACTTTTAGGCAAAAAGACTTCTTGGAGTTTGTTTTGATAAGAATCAAGTTAAACGCAGACTTAAAAAAGCCTTCAAAGCTTAAACGTTCTCATAATTTGCATCCCACCCCTTCGCTAAATGATGATGGATATAAATCTACAAGAAAAAAAAAAGAACGAGAGGAAAAGCAGGTGATATGTTGGAAAAAATATGAGTGGGAACAAAGTAACGAGAATGACTTATTTGTATTTGCTTGGAAAGGGAACTGCTGCTTATGATGACAGCGAAGAGATTTGTCTTAGCTCCATTACCGTCAAGCAGAAAAAGAATAAGAGAAGGTAAATAAGATGCTCGTTTCTCTGTAGACTTCCAAAACAAATGATTGACAATACAAGCCGATTCTATTATAGGTGGCAAAATGTGACCTGATCTGTTAATCCAATCTATATTCGATCTGCCATAAACAGATTTGGATTGCAAATAGGCCGGCCAATTTAATCTGTTTTAATATTCGATTGGATTCGAATTTCAGACATATAACTCGTTTAACCTATTTAACCCATTTAATATTCAGGTTGGATTGTATCAAGTAACCTATTTAACACATTTAACCTATTTAATATCTGTTTGATCTATTTAAAACTTGATTAACATGTTTTTATCATGTTTAATCCGTTTAAACAACTACTGGCATCTTACTTACCATTGTTCTTTGAATGCTACGTGTGCGCGAGAGTGTATTTGCGTGAACCTTAAAGGCAAAGAATAATTGTAGAGGCGGATCTTTGAGGAATTACCAAAAGAAATGTAGAAATAGATCTAGATTTAGATATTTGCAATATCTAAAGGTAAAAGATGCATGGGGAAGAAAAGTAGATACTATAGATGCAAATATTCAATTAATGAAACATGTCATATGGCAAAACAGTCTACCTTTGATAACTTTCGCAGGTCAAGCTCAGACAAGAAACAAGATATTTTGGTTGATGTTGGCTCTAGTTTATCGACAGTATGACCCTAAAAATTTCCCCTTCCAATTCATACTTAAATAACAATACTTAATAAAGCAAAAACCAAAAGCCACTATTCCCAAACAGAGGTATCTATGCTGGAATAAGAGTACAAGACCCAAGAGAAGGTAACAACGCTGGAAAGAAATATAACTGATCAAAATTCATGCATAGATGAACCTTCCCAAAAGAAGAGAATTACTTCCCCATTCAAGAGCAAGCACCTGCCCTCATTAGGGGCAAAATACATTCGTTTTACTCGATTTTCTCCGTAATAGTACAAAGAAACAACACATAAACGAGGGCCTGCCACCTCTGTGGCTTTGACCAGAAAATACATTTGCGGTGCATTAATATCTATATATACATACATTAAATTTTCCATCTGAATGAAGGTGCAACATTTTTGTTGCACCCGCATGCAAAGTTACAGTCTCTCTTATGCAGCATCGCAGAGCAGTGTACCCCGCTTCTCAAAAACTGAGTAATTTAGCTCTAGAAAAAAAATGTTTCCTTTGTTTGCTATAAACGCATCAACAAATAGAACAACAGTACTGCAAGGACCCAATGGATAGAAGGCTGGCCTGAAGCAGAAGCTGCACAGAAAATGTCAATAGCTTTAAGCTGAGGAAATTCAGATGGAAAAGATAGCAGTTAAAAAAATGATATTCGGAAATGAAATATCAGCTTGTTAAAAAGAGCTATAGGAGGCTTGGTAAGTATTGTTATTTACTCCATTCTAGTTATATTGACTCCATCTTTTCCTGCTATACCCTCAAGCACCAGCATGACTGCATAACTACGACACGATTTGCTAAGCTTTTATTGAACTTTAAAAGCAGGATAAAATGAAAGATGTAAGCCTTCAGAAAACAAATGTCTTAAAGCATTTGATTTGGCAAGACAGTCAAGCAGCATGCAAGTACTACAAAACCATCCACCCCCAACAAAGCAGGATAAAATGAAAGATGTAAGCCTTCAGAAAACAAATGTCTTAAAGCATCTGATTTGGTAAGACAGTCAAGCAGCATGCAAGTACTACAAAACCATCCACCCCCAACAAAAAACCATTTGTCAGGGCATGGGAAAAAGTATAACAAGGCTTGCATATTTAGAAATCTGTTTTTAAACATTATTTATGCAATGCCTAATTCTTTAACAGAAAGCCATTCTTTTTTTTATTTAGAAACCCACTCTTTAAACAAGCATCCAAGGCCCATGCTTTTTCTTATTTCAACTTTTGACCTCTTGGTCTAATCCAAGACCTTATGCTCTGGCCAGCATGCATGTAAATAAACCAGCATACAACTCTCCCACATTGCAGCCTTGTTTGGACAGCTTACATACAAGGAGACAAGGACATAGGATGGAGAAGTCCAAGAATCAATAGGGTTCATGGCTTGCAATCACAAGATTTGTAATAAGGGTAGAAATCTGGACCCAACCCATTTCAGAAGACACAGGGTGGGGTTCAGGCCTGTAAATGTTACCAGTTGTAAGATCAGGTCGGTCCGGACCACCTAAAATAATGTATAAAGATAATATGTTCAATTAATCTATTAATATTTAAAAACATATTATACATGACATAAAAGCTAATATGCAGTCTATATATAAACACCCTAGCTCTAAATTTACTCCACCTATATAAAAGCATATTATACATGATATAAAAGCCAATATGAATTCTAAATCTAAACTCTTAACTCTAAATTTACACCACCTAATTTCTACTTGAACTTCCCCTTCCTCGTCTCCTCCTCCCCTCTCCACCCTCTCCCTCTTCTCCCCTACTTGCCCTCTCCCATCTTCTCTCCCTTTTCTCCACTTCCTTCGCTTCTCTCATCTCATCCTCACCTTCACCCATCCACTTGCATTCCAGTCCTGTCATTTTTGTGGGAGATCTGATAATGAATCATATAAAACTTGCAAGGACTGCCTCTGCTGCCCCAGTTATTCCGTCCGGATCATCAACCTTGACAAAACCTCCAATACCGACCTTGTGTTTCCAGCCAGCCAACCAGGCCCAATCTGCAAACCTGCCTCCACATTGTTATTGCCAGCTAGCCATCTGGACCTCAACAAAACACCAAAACAATTCTCAGTTGCTCGACTGCTACCTGGAACACCAAGACGCCATCCCAAGCCCGCCTCTGACCATGGGACCACCATCTCTGAGTACAGACGCCCCATCCCACCATCATTTGGCAACCCCACCACTGAAACCATTGCTTTGTTGTCAGTGACGTTAAATGTTTTGATGTTCCCTTTCTTCTTCCTTTTTGCATGTGCTTTTGATCAAGTTTGCATCAGGCCAGGTAGGCCTTGCTATCAAAGCTTAAGCTGACTGACTCGCTGCCCCCCCTAATTTTCAAAATACTGGATATTATTAGATGGATTTTGGATACAAAAAAACTTGGACTAAGACACAATGGCCTCCATTAATTTATCACGCTTCTTCCTTCTTCCCTTAACAACTTATCACTCAAGTTTTGAGATGTTACACAGAGTGATCGAGCAGCCAAACAAGTGCTTGATATGCAAAGGAGCCTAGCACAATTACACCACTACTAAGCTTCCTATAATGCACCATGTTCAAACTTTATCATTCTTAAATCCCCAACATGCCACCTTAAAGTCACCATTCCTTCTACATTGTTTTGTGAAAATTGGTCTAATAGCTGCCATATTATATTTCCAGTATATTAAGTATTTGGAAATGACCCATATAGCCTCTCCTAGGTTTGGGACTCCATACAAGTGCTTAACTCATCATAAAATCACTATCATATCAGGACCAAAGTACTCCAATTCAACCAAAGAACCAAAGGATTGGCCCTTTGACTGACTAGTTTTTTAGACTGCCTAAATGAAAGAACCAGCAAAACCCAACCAGTTAAAAGATGTTAATTATAAAATATCAATTTATCAAGTGGCTAATTGATAAATGCATCAGTTATAAAATGTTGTTTCGCATAAAAAAGAGACTGTTGTAAATCATGGTGTCTTGTATTTAGTTGTTTACATTAATCTTGCATTTTTGAGAGAATGGAAGGAGACCCACCCAACATTAATCTTTGTAAACTACTACAACAGGGACCTTTGCGGAAATCTCAGCTCATCAAGGATTATACCGATCATCTATCCCTGCTTTTAACTCGATGAAAAGACAAAAGAAGCACGAACAATGATGCTATATAGCCTACCAAACAAATAAAAAAAGAGAAGTCCTTATGAACACCAAACAAAATTTATAAAGCATCTAAAGTTTCTGCGAAACCTAGACAAATCAATCAAATATGGGCCAAAACTGATGGAAATAGGCCAAAATATTGACACTGACCAAAACCCAAAACTTGGGTGGCAATCGGGTCAGGTCGGACCACAAATGGGTCAAGTCAAATACATTATAGGTCAAAACTCCATCAACATGAACCCGACCTGTTTACTAAATGGGTCAAAAATCCAGACCTGAACTTAACTATTTTATTAAATAGGTAACCTAACCCAACCTACAATAGGTTGAATCAAGTTACAAGGGTTAACCGAGTTAAGCATTGACACCCCGACCCAAAACTATGGCCTGGTTTCAATTTAGTCCCACTGAAAATTATTTATTTCAGATGAAACAGGTCGATTTTGGCCAAAACTAAAAGCCTTCAATAACATACAGTTTTTTTTTCATAATCATTTAATTTTTAGCTTATCTGAATGGTTGACCCAGCAGTTGAATAGGCAACCCGGTGACCCAGCCTCTCAGACAGGTCAATCTCCAGTCCAAGTATGACAACTATGTTTGTACCTACATTCACCCTAATTTAATACTACTTAAACATGTTTTTGTTATCACAATAAATAATATGTTCCAAAGTGGGGAAAACAAACTAAGGAAATCCTTGCTCGTGCAGTTCTTACAGCAAACCCAGCTCTCATAAAATCAGCCAATTTGGACCACTTAATGCCTGCACAATGTGCCAGTATGAGACTTAGGAGCAAAATGTTTCACGTGTGTACTCTCTCTATACATGCACACATGAGCACATATGCATCATGGCATGAGCATACATGCTCGAACACATGCATGCACACCTACATGTATAACTTTAAGCACAAACACATGCATGGAAGGCATGATCTTGCACACATTTGAATGCCTTTTTGCCTCAACCCAATATGGAACAAATAAGGCAGTTTATCTATTTTAGAACTTGCAAAATTATAATCTATGACATCAGGCAACAGGACTCAACTAGCATAAAGAAAATTGGATAGTATTGCCAAAAGCAGGGACAGAAATATTTCCATGGGGGAAGGAGCAGTCTGATCTATGAGTAGAAACAGGTTTCAAAGTCCCTGCATACATCATTTACAAACCAACAGACTTGGGCAACATGCCACTACATAAGACCCTTGTATTCAATATCATCATACAAAGGATCATGAAAAAGTTAGTAAATTGGCATCATGACTTGTCTCACTGTCAAACATTATGGGAACAGAATTGCAGTAAAATCCAGCACATTTCTGCTCACAAGCTTAGGAGTAACAGCTCAGCATAGGACTTGATATAAAAAATGCAAGCCTTTAGCTGAATGATAAACATGCAACAAGAGATGACTATGATCATGCATGGGATGGATACAACTGTTTGATGCTTATATAAACATAGAGCTAAAAACTCTTAATACAAACAGCAAACAAATGACTAAACCTATCAGGGTTTAAGAGCATTTACGCAATGAAATTATAACTTAATCAGGACTAGAGTAAAATAACTTATGACTACAGCCAAATGACAAACTAGAACAAAAGAACCTTCAATCTAACTCATAAATTGGGGTATGGTGCCAACTTCATAAGCTCTAGACATTGTAGTGACAATAAACTCAGACTAGGTCATGCCATTGTTTTAGAAATGATGCTACCTCAATAATCTCAGGACATTATATTCTCTTTGTTTGTCCATTCATTGGATTTTCATAACAACATACAGTTCTTTTTAACAACAAGAAAAGCTACAGAAATTCGGAGTTTAAGATAAATACTTTAGTAAGAAAAACTCACATGAATGTGGCACAGGTGAAATTGATGGCTTTCTGTCAGGAGGGTTGACATCTGTTACACTCTCACTTGGAGGTTGTACATGAGCAAAATAGGCAGCAGGCAATGGTGATGCTGCACGCATGTCTGGATCTGGAGCTGGTGAATTTTCATGCACATGTGGAGCAATAGAATGCTGTGGTACAGGCTCAGGTGAAGCAGAATTTTGTGGACTAGACTCTGGTGCAGCTGAATGCTGTGGAGAGGCCACAGTTGCATCAGAATGCTGTGGAGCAGCTGCAGGTGCAGCAGCTGGAACAGGAAAAGCTTTGCTCTTGGGCCTGTTAGAATATCCAAATCGGCAACGAGAGGGAGCTGGAGTTTGGTAACTGCGTCGAGGAGGAGCAGCAGGAGCCAGATGAGTGTCTGGGTGACTGTGATGGTGGTGGTGGTGGTGGTGGTGATGGTGGCGGTGGTGGTGATCTGGCTGAGGTTGAGGAGTTGGACTTGGTGAACTGCTGCCTCCGCTATTCAGAGAATGTTGAAAAAACGAGGAAAGTCGAACCTGCTTTACTTTACCAAATACAGTGTGGTTGAGACCAAGATTGCCTGCAGAAGAATTAGAGATGCTCTTAGCCAACTGTTTCAACCTTGATAATGAGGGTTGGTTATTCCCAACTTTAAGCACAACGAAGGTCTCAAGAGTTGTTGGAGGAGCCACCGTCGAACCCTCTATATTTGTCAAACGAACATACAGATTCTGCAACACATGTAAAGCAGATGTAAGTTTATTATGAAATTACAATAACAAGTTTAGGCAATAACTTCTAGCAAATGCCTCTTAAAAATGAATGTTTAGCAACTACAAATAATGCTCTAAAATGATTGCATATTCCCCTAGATGGATGCTTGTTTCTCCATTAAGAATTGGAGATCAGTTCTTTTCTTCAAAGCAGTTATATGCCTCGAGCAGCAGGCCTGCATTTTGAGCAAATGGATAGACTAAAGTCTTCTCAGCTAGAAAATTTCTAACATCACAAACTCTTTAGAAATGAAAAATTTCTAACATCACAAACTCTTTAGAATTGAAACTAGATACATGTTTTAACAGAGTCATCAGAAATTGGAAGACTTCAGTATTTCAGGAAAATTTTCACTGAGTAAAGTATTCTGAGCTAGCAAAATTCTAGCATCACAATTTCTTCAGAAATAAAAAAGGCTAGCAGTGAGACTCCATTATGTTTTGACAGAGATCCCTTAGACAAAGAAAGGCCTTAGTATGATGCATGTTAAAATATTCTCCCAGAAAATGATATATATAATGGTGCATTCACCCAGATGCAGAAAACAGATTCGGACACATGTCCTCTCAAAGATCATAAAATATTGACTATATTAAGGTGTGAAAAATAGCTTAATTTTTTTAAGTGCTACCTTATGAGTTATTGGTCAATTCATGATGCTACTGTTGATTTTGAACATTTGAATAGTTGTGACTTGTTTGAGGTGGACTCTGGAAGTTGTAAGTAATGCCTGTCAATTAGTGATGTGATCTTGTGAAACAGTCAAAATTATAAATAATAATTTATAAGATTGCTCATTTGCTAAAGGTTCAGCGTCAAGAATGATAGGACATCTTGTAAAAGCTTAAAAAAAAGTAAAGAGGCTAGAATTATGCTTTTTCAAAGTCTAGTCGATTAGTTATCAAAATGCATGTTCCTCAGCTCAGCTCTAAGATTAGCTCAAATATACAAGAAGCATGACATTTTCAGAGTATTAAAAGAATCTATCTTTAACCATGCTCAAAAATGACAAAAATTGGACTCTTCAACTTTATTCTACTTGGTTATACATATTGTTGGAAGAGCTGCTAATATCTTAAAAAATTACAATCTAGAAATTTGATAAGCATTTCTGCGGTCTGACATGTATATGGCTAATCAATAGATGTTAGACAAAGATTTCTTGAGCCAGATGCAAGGTCCAGGTAACACAATATATAAAACAGTAGACACTGATTTAAATTATTAAGAAAATTTAAGCATTACTATAGATAAGTTGCCAGAAAGAATTTATATGAAAGAAACAACCATGGAGCAGAATATGATAAGCGGGCAAACCTCGTAAGAATTGAGCAGCAGCCCCAACTTCATCTGGTCCTTCAGTTCACTGAGTTTGTCTTGTACTTGATCGATCGCGACATTTAGACTGAAATTAAAAAGAGAATGCAGTTTCTGCAGAAGAAAAGCATTTTGTGGAGGGATAATCGTAATTCCTCCAGGGAACTTTAGCACCTCAAAGAAGGACGAGTTTCCAAACAGGGACGTAGTCAAGTGGAGAGTTGACTGCCGCGTAACCAAGGACGTAAAAGACTCTCTGAGAAGACTTATCTCAGCTGACGATATAGGTAAATTTTTTGGATAAGGCCAAATGCCAAACACTACAGTTGTCCAATTTGATCCGGCTAAAGGTTCTAGAGAACTTAGAACCACCTGAATTGAAATCATTGGGTAAGGACGTGCACATTTTGGATGGACATTAAAAAATTAGATAAGAGTACAAAGCTTACCAAGGAATTAGGAACACCAATTTCTTCATAGATATCATATTGAAGTTTTGAGATATTGGCACTTAACATAGCTACGGACTTTTGCAGTCTGAAACTTGCTACGATATCAGCTGCCAAAATTAACTCTCTAGGTGAGAAAAGTTCAGATACTTGAAGTATAGCAATATTAATAAAAAAATGACACGAAAAATCATAGAATATTGTAGTATGATTCTTAATTTCTGATATCTTTAATATCCAGACTTCTGGAAAAGAAAAGAACTTCAATGTAATTAAAGGTATAATTCAGACAAGTCATGGCATAAGTAGATCCTAGCTATTAACAAATTCAACTTCATCCAAAGTGGAATACTTAAACAAGCCCGCCCTTATTGGTGACAACACGAAGCAGTTTGTCATCATGCATCTCCATCTGGTGTTGCCTGCTATTGTCAGCATCCACTCAGCTTAGCAAAAGGATGCACCAGTAAAAAGTTAAATGATCTTTGATTAACCATTAACAGTTTCTCTGTAATATCGTCAACCAAATTAAACCATAACTGCTAGACAAAATTCCACTCTGGCACTAAGAAAACATGCATAAAATTAGTAAGAGTTATGTCTGTACTCGCACTGTAGTGTCATCTATTTCGTAGGGCCTTCCATATTTATATTTAGCAAGCAAATGATATTGATAAAGGCTGTTAGTGGCTTACAACAGTTTATAAGCATCAAACCTTAAAAAAAAAATTAAAAAGATCTTACCTATATCTGCTGTCTCCATTCTTTTCTATTAGTTAAATAGATGTTGCATAGATTTCCTACATCTGCACCCTCTACTCCAAATTCCTAAAACACTACAAGTCCGTGGTATCACAAGTGGCATGACGCCCTATAAAACTAAATTCATTTGAACATCTCCCCTTCAAAGTTTTATGATATCAGAGGATGGGTCACCCTCATGAAACCTTCCAACAAGCTTTGTCGACCTACAATATCAGATCCACCCATCCCCATCACTAAATTGATTTGCCACTGCCTGAGCTTATAGCTCATGCCTTTGTCTGATCCATTGAAGCATCATTTAGTCATTTGTATATGGAAAAGTTAACAGGGTTTGTGTGGTGGTTCTAATTACTGACTAAAATAATTCCAAGCTTCTTCCACTAGATACACAAGACCCGAAGCTATTCAGCTGGGCTTTTGCCAGTTCATCAAACTAAACAGATTTCATTTGGGAGCTTGAAAACATGAACAAGTGCTACCATTTTAGCTAGTGAATACTGCACCAAAAGCCTTTTTGAGCATTCTCTGTTAATGAAGTACCAAAGGATGGGCTCGTTCAATTCTTTTGCACCTTCATCCTCACCACTACTGATCCTTCAGAGCCTATCTCTGATTATAGTAGTCCCTAAAATATAACAAAAATGATAATACCAAATTACTCCATTTTTCATCTTCAATTTGGATTTGTTTGCCAATGTTACTACCTACTTACTCCATTTACTTTGACATTTGATTGCATGTGGTACTCCATTTTTAAATTCAACATGCATAAAGAACTGCATTCCATTTCATTCTCTTAAACAAATAACCAAAACATTCAAAGTCTGAATTATCTTCCGCTAACAATTTGAAACGAGCATTGTTCATCATTCAATTGATTAAATTGTTTTTTGACAAAATTGTTCCTGAGCAAAAGCATGTCCTCTTCTATGTAGTGATCTTTCTCTTATGCAGTAAGACACTCAATTACACAGTATCCTAGAAAAATGCCACTTGTGATTGGTTAATGCAAAGTCCACCAAAATGGGGGGAGAGACACTTACATGTTGTTCTTTGTACCCCTGAAACTTAAATTTCCTCAAAAAAGTAAGCTCATAAATGTGAATTAAGTATGTAATTCACGTATCACCTAGTAGAAATTAATTGTGCAATCTACGTGCCCTTAACCACCATGCCATTACTCTTATGGATGTCCAAAACCAAGTTTTTGCTGGTGGCAATAGATGCTTCATAATGAAAATACTTGCATAGCCTTACATTTCCTTGCTTGTTTCTTTACAAGTTGGCATACTTGACAGCGATCAAAACATTTCTGAGGTAGAGCTTCCCTACAACCAAAACTAAGGCATTGTCAAAGCTCAGATAAGCCTTCAGGACCTTCACTCTTGAGTTTACACGAAGAACATCATTGGGCTCTCATACAGAAGGCCACCATCATAAGGAACAAAATCCCCCACAATTGTCAAAACTATGCCAGATCTTGAAAACAATGGTTAAAATCCGAGGCAACCTGCAACGGCACTTCCAGATGAAGTATATTAAATAACACCACAATCCATCTTCCATAAACTAAAAAATACAGAAAGCAACCAGAATAGCTTCCAACAGATACATATTAAAATTCCTAATAGCACATAACCGAATAAGGTCACTCTATAATCTCCAGTAGAAATCCAGATCAAATACAAACTTGGGTACAGAAACATCAAGAGTCCTTAATCATCAGTCTGATCTACAATCCAGCAGTAACTTAGATGAGCTCAAACTCTAGATCTATTCCAACACATTAAAATTCAGTAACCATCCAAACTGACTCACTTTACGAAACAAATTTAGGGTTTCTCATCAACGATCCTAAAAGGAAACTATGCATAATATTTTCCATCAACATAACAATCTGCATCTATCTAATCAACCCAGCATCCAAAACTGTGTTTTCATCAAATCAGAAATTCACTCTCATTTCTAACTAATCCAAGAATAAGAATACAAATGCCCACAAAAACTTAACGAAAATTAAGAAATAAAACAACAAATTTATGAAGATATCACATTTTTCAACCTATAAATCAGCTAATGCAAGTCCACATCAACACAAACCAAATAACCGGAACAAGAGTGCATCAAACCAATGGCAACACGAACAATTTCAAACTGCCCTAGAAAAACAGAAACATGCCGCGATACAGCAATGCACCCCAATGCTATTGCTGAAACCTCCCAAAATCCACCCAAAGAACCCAGCCACTCCAAACACTACCAGATCCTCACCTTTAAACCGCGGGTCCCGATTCCGACCCATCAGATCCCCACTATGCCTCAAGAATGGGGGAAGCCAGAACACGGCCGACAGCAGTATGGCAAAACCAAGAACCAGCGCCACAACGCACCGCGGCCGCACGATCCTACCGATCGATCGGCACTGTTGGCAGCTCCCGCAGGCATTCCCCTCGGTGTCCTCCGACGACGAAGGGGCGGTGGACAAGGACTGCTCGCCTTCGGCTTTCCCCATTGCCGCAGATCTCCTCAGTCCCCATCGCCACTCTCCTCATCAAAAGCTCCCATTGCCGCACAAGGAGATCCAAGGACAGAAGCAAGAGGAGGAGAAGGACGAGAAGAAGAAGAAGAAGAAGCGAGAAAGCTAGGGTTAGAGTTAAGGTTTCGTTTTCTTGCGTTATTTTTTTTTTGGGTTAGGAGGAGGGGAGAAAGAGAGGGGGAGAAAGGGAGAATTAAACTGCAAATGAGCGTGGAGTAGTACTGTGCTTTCTTTCTTATTTATTTATTCCGTCCTTTTGTTTTGCGCGGATCCAAGCGTGGTTTCATCCGTTTAATTTTTTTTTAAAAAAAAGTCCGATTGAGAGGCGAGGCGAGGCGAGACCGGTTGTTCCCGTCACGGCGGTATTGGGAATAACGTGTTAACTGCTGTAACCGCTGTTACCGGTTGTTAACTGAAAAATAACAGCCTTTTTCCTTGCTGAGATCACTGTTTATAAAATAAAATTTATTTTTTACTACCTTAAGGATTTGAATTTGGATACCTTATTTTATTTATAAATAATAAAAAATTTAACATTTAAAATATATTATTTTATTAGAAAATAATATATAATTTAACTTTAAAAAATCGGTATTGTAATTATTAAGAAGGTTATCCAAACACTAGATCCATTGCAACATTTGCTACTATTGAGGAATAATGTGTTGCTGTTGCAGGCTATTAACTAAAATAGAGTAGTTTTATCCTTGCTTGTATCACTGCTTATCCAATAAGAAATTATTTTCTAATATGACATGAAATTTAAACTTAAATATTTTATTTTAAGAATATATATTTTTTATTTTAAGTTTAAAAAGAACAGTATTGTAATTACCAAGAAGGTTATCAGATTCATTCCAACAATTGCTACAACTGAGAAATAATGTGTTGCTGTTGCAGACTATCAACTAAAAAATAGTAGTTTTTTTCTTGTCCATATCACTGCTTATCCAATAAAAAATTATTTTTTAATATGACATAAAATTGAAAGTTAAATATTTTATTTTAAATATATACATATATTTTAAATAATAGTCTCATTAGATAAATTTTTCATTATAATTATAGTACAATTCCTGGCTACATGCCAAAGTACTTTAAATTTCTAAAGAACTCGCCAAATAAAAAAATCCAACTTTAAGCAGTACCGTAGCTACCGAGAAGATGGAATTAGGTGCACCAAGAGCTCCTGTCTTTTTCTTCTTCTACTACCTTTTTCTTTTCTTTTCTTTTTTTTTTAAGAATGTATCATACATTATGGATATAAATATAGTAAAAAAATTAAAAAATAATAGATCCTGCACTGGATAGCTTTTTCTCTCTTCCATCTAAAGAGTGTTTTCAAAATGGTTGGCCACATATGAGGCCATCCGATCTACAGCTCCGTTGATCTATCTATACACATGCTTAGCCTACAAGACTATTCTACCATGAACCATAGTCCGGGTGGTAGTCGCCCACCTATCAGCGCTCTGCTAGAAAATTCAGTCTCAATCTGCTGCCCTGTTAATCTCTCTATACAGGTCGATAGCCACCCATCTTTTGGCGCTCTGCTAAAAAACCCAGTCTTCAAGTATTGGATAACTTTGGTAGCGAAAATAATGAATGAACAATGATTATTAGACAAAAGAATCCGTCGTGAGTGGGGAACAAAGAGCATTACTGCGTTCGTGCAAAGCTTTCGGCGGTGTGCAAATTAATCTCGTGGCGTGGGGCCGCTGGTTGCGGAAACGAATGGGAGTGAGGAGCGAGCGACGGTGGAGGAGTTGGGAAAAGAGAGCCGACTTTGATGGGAATTACGAGAGTGCCATTTTTTTAAATCGTTTTGCGTTGGGATGTCCATGTTGCGTTGATTTGATGGGCCACCCGGCACACCGGACAGCGACTTCCTACGAATGGAAATGTCTCAAATTTCAAAAAAAAAAAAAAAACTCTTTGGCTTTTAGTATTACAACACCTATATTTCAGAAAAACAAAGATAGAAAAGAATATCCAAACCAAATACTATGATAAATATAACAGGAATAGTTAAGCAACTAGAGATGGATTTTGAGATTTGTTTTTCTTCCACGATGACCGCCATCAGATGCATTTTTTGGTAGCATTTTTATACCTGGTAAATAGTTTGCTTCTGAATAAGAGTAAAGATTTTGTTACGTAATGATTATATATTGCATCTATTTTTAGGATTCCAAGTTGTCTTGCATTTTTTTTACAGTGGCAGACTAAATTATTAAAGGAAATTGTAAAATTCAAAATATGCAAGATATCGAAATTTGATAGGGAGTAAATTTGAGTTAAACTATAATGGTAGAAAAATATTGGAAAATTTGTCTTTGGATGTTCAACTTGGCATGGACAAGCAATTTTATCGTTCCATCCTGCTTATCTATGTTTGTGGATCTAAGAGCATCAAGTTTCTTAATTCAACAATAGTATTTGAAAATATTTGTGATATATATTTATCCAATATCTTTCTATTCTATTGTAATAACCCCAAATTTTTTTTTTTATATATAAAAAGGGATAGAATAGTCCTTTAAAATTGATATAAGGGGTAAAATTGGAAGGAATCAAAAGATAATGGCATAGTTGTAGATGCATTGAAGTGGTAAGGGTAAAATTGGAAGGAATCAAAAGTTAATGGCATAACAGTAGATATGTTGAAGTGTTAGGGGCAAAATGGGAATTTAATAATATTAAAAAAAGGGTGAATAGTATCTTGATGTGATTTAATTGGAGGGTTTGAGCTGGTGAAACCGAGAGAAAGAGGGAGGGGGTTCTCAGGCGTGAAACAGAGGAAAGAAAGAAAGAAAAAGAGAAGAAGAAGAAGAAGAAAGAAGAAGAGGAAGGGGATTCAAGGAGGAAAGGGATTCCGGTTGCACTTCCAGCTGAAGGGAAAAACGTAGATCTCCTTCCCCTCTACGCAAGGACCTCGATTTCCAAAAAGAAAAAGGTAAATATCTGTCCCTATCTAGTCTTTCGATGACATTAGGCTATACAAAGGGTGGATATAGTCTAGAAGGGTCGGATAAGGGTTGTAGAGGTGGTTAAAAGAGGAAGAATCGGATTTTAACAAATTTTTCCGGCACTACGGAAAAACTGTGTCGAAGTTCCAACTTCGGCGAATTATTTAGGGGGTCAAACGGCCTCCGATGATGATGCATGTTATCTCTTTGGAATCCTCTATGAGTGTAGAATGTTAGGTAAAAATTTCATCAAATTTGGAGTCCTAAAAGTGGATCAAAACCGGGATGAAGTAACCCACTGTCAGTCCGGGTTACTGTTCATCCGGGTGGAAAATAGGGGATTTCATGCTATAATAGGGTATTAAGCCTAGATCAAGCTAAAAGGGACCTTGTACTCATGCAAGGGAGTCCCTAATACATATAAATGATGAGTTAATTAATAGAAAAAGAAAAAGAGAAAGAAAAGAAAAGATTTAGGGAACGGGGGAGTTGAATTAATTAAAGTCCCCTATATTATAATTGGCACGTAGATTATAGCCCTTGATACAAAACTAAATGTATTGTAAATGCATGTCACAGTTGGGCAAGAAGCTAGGGAACAAGAGGAAGAAGTTCCCCACTGCCTGCTGTAGATTTTTGGAGGCGTATCAGGGCTGTGCCAGATTGACAGGTGAGTGGGAGTCATGTACTTTGCACCATGAGCATCCTTAATTCATTTTCATGAATGTCGCCAAGTGTGAATTGATTCCACTTGAGCATATTGATTGATATTGTAGTAGATTCCTCTATAATCTTGATTCTCCATGCTTGATTATTCTGTACATGCATGTGAGGGAACATTGAGAGGAATTACGAGGGGTTGATGAGTAATCAAATTGATTCCGAATTGTGAAATGACTTCTTTTGTAAATTGATTTCATTTCCTCTATTTCAAAGACTTGTAGAGCCCTTCTCATGGTATATTGAGTTGCATTGTACTCCCGTGATTCCTCACTCCCAACCCTGATGTTAGTTTATGATTGGGTCATGATCGAGTGAGTGGTAATCTTGATTATACTCCTTTTTAGTAGAGTATTGGGAGGGTGCATTATGGCATTTATGCATGGCTTGGCAGTATCTGCAGGACACCTATAGTCGATGGGGGTTGAACATCGGCCTTTGTGCACATAGTAGCCTTCTGGGTGGGCGGAGCCCAGTCCCTTCCTAGGGGGGGACACGGCCCTAGGCGTAGGATCGGCCGGTCCTACGACTTATATTCTGCTTGCCGCCGGGCATAGTAAGACCCCGCGAGGTGCAGTATGGCTTTCCGCGGATGTAGAATTCCCGCGAGGTGCTGTTTAGTATGTAGATGTGAGATGGATTTCTGTTCTGGATACTGGCCAGCATTTACATGATTAGTGTGGTGTCTTATCCTGCATATGCATGTGACAGTAGGGAGTTGTTGCTGGTTCGCCTGGGGCGTAAAACCCACCTTCCGACAGCTGTCTAGCATTTACATTATCGATATGGTGTCTTATCCTGCATATGCATGTGACAGTAGGGAGTTGTTGCTGGTTCGCCTGGGGCGTAAAACCCACCTCCCGACAGCTGTCTAGTGATGATTTCAGCACATTGACACCTGATTTGTATGTTCCAGCATTATGATCTGTTGAGCATATTCATGAGTAGCATATATGTTTACTTGATTATTCCATATATGCTTCAGATGAGTTGATATTGATTGTGGTGATATTGATGATTTACTCTATATTCTCTATGTTGAGTTCATGTTCATGTTGTTATTGATCTTGAGATTTCATCTCGAGCCATGATTATATTCTGTCTCATGTGCATAGTACTCTCTACTCCACTCACTGAGTATTTATATACTCACTCCCCAGTTTGGTGTTTTTGATTGCAGGGCAGGTATTGTATAGAGAAGAGCAGGATTAGTGGTTGCCTGCTAGCTGTGCCGCTCCATAGTATAGTATAGTATAATGTAAATAGAGGTTTATACCTTTTGGTGTATTATAAACCTTCTATTGTATATAGTGCATAGTTACAGTCATAGATCCTGTTGTGGATATGGGTTTGACCATGGATGGATTGGGAAGCAGGTATATATATGTGTGCAGATCAGTTGTGTGCCTGTGATAATGTATTGCTATATATTGTCCAGGTTTATATGTGACAGATTATGTGATTGCTGCTCTGACAGGTAGTGTGTTGTATGTATTGAGATAATCCTGACAGGTCACTATAGGAAAAGTGATCATTTTGTGCATGCATCATGCCAAATTTTTCAAGATTTATTGATGATTGATAGGTAGTAGGGTTCTACGCGGTGGCTGGTGGCCTTATGCCTACCCGCACCCTAGGACCGTCGCGGCGGCCCGCCGGGAACGGGGCGGGGGTCGTGACAAAGCTTGGTATCAGAGCAAAGGTTAAGAAGAGTCCTGTCAGAGCAATAGGGTGAGTCAGGATTAAGTATAGGATTATACTATGGAGCATAAGGTTTTTCTGTATGTTAATTTATGAGTCATTTACAACTCAGTAAAATATATCATGACTCAGTGTGTAACGACCATCCTCTCTTTTTTAACTCTTTTAGAGACATATAAAAAATACCTCCAAGGAGAGGATCTGCTCGTCCTGGAAGGAGGATGGAGCCAGATATAGCATTGGATGCGGGTTCTGCACATGTCGAGCCCCAAAGAGAAAAACCTCCTCCTGCTGATAGACGGAGGGTCGATGATCAAGGAGAGGTAGGAAGTAGAGATGCATTGATGGGACAGTTACTGGCGGAGAATCAAGCTCTGAGGGAGCAGATTGCTCGGGGGAAATCTCCTGCCCCGTCAGTAGTATCTATCCCACCTCCTGTACCTGTGCCAAGAAGTTTGGCCAGGCGGGCTCTAGATGATGAGGGGATTACTGTACAGGAGTTTCTGAGGCTCAGAACCCCCGAGTTTAAGGGGGAAGAAGGTGAAGATCCTCAGAGATTCCTGGAGGAGACTGAAAAGATGATACGGAGACTGCCCTGTTCTGATGCAAGGGCAATAGAACTTGTAGGGCTTACAATGAAGGAAGATGCCTGGAACTGGTACCAGAGACAAGTGGAGGACAGATTGTACAGTAGGAATCCTCCAACCTGGGAAGAGTTCAGGCAAGCAGTGATGGATGAGTTTTTGTCTCCGGCTGAGAGGCAAAATCGGGCTCTTCAGTTTGAGAGGCTGAAGCAGATGCCCGGAATGAGCGTATCTGAGTACGCTCGTGAGTTCACTAGATTGGGGAAGTATGCTCCTTACATCATCCCCACTGAAGCTGCCAGGATAGAAAGATTCAGACGGGGTCTGATTTTCCCGCTTTATAATGCGGTGTTGGCAGTAGAGGTCCCCACCTTGTCGAGGCTGATAGATAAAGCAAAATAGTGGGAGACCAGAAACAAAGAGGAAAGAGCTGAAAGAGAACAGAGGAAAATGAGTATGGGGAAAGGGCAAAGCAGTAGAGATAGATCTGAGGGAGTAGATCTCTCGGAGGGCCCGATGGAGCAGTCTGTACGCTTAGCTCCACCTGTCCCACGTAAGAGGAAATGGAGGAAAAGAGGTCAATCACAAGATACTTTTCTGCCATCAGTACCTCGTCCTCCGGTCACTATGGCCAGAACGGAATCCAAGTTCCAATCATGGCCAGTATGTGGCATATGTGGGAAGCAGCACCCTGGCAGATGTAGAATGGGTCAGGGAGTGTGCTACAGATGTGGACAGCCGGGTCATTTTGTCAGAGAATGCCCGCAGGGTGCCACCCAGCAGTTTGTGCCTTTGGCATCCTATCCTTCTGTGCAGATGGACAGGCCTAGTAGTAGGGAGCCTGTAGGCAGAGGTAGAGGTCAAGCACAAACATCACAGCAGAGTGCTGGACCATCTCAACTGTCAGCTCCAGTAGGCAGAGGGCAAGGAAGGGTGTTCACGGTAAATCCACAGGAGGCACAGACATCGAATGCAGCTATGACAGGTAATTTACTCTTTTAAATTCGAGGACGAATTTTATATAAGGGGGGGAGGATGTAATAACCCCAAATTTTTTTTTTTATATATAAAAAGGGATAGAATAGTCCTTTAAAATTGATATAAGGGGTAAAATTGGAAGGAATCAAAAGATAATGGCATAGTTGTAGATGCATTGAAGTGGTAAGGGTAAAATTGGAAGGAATCAAAAGTTAATGGCATAACAGTAGATATGTTGAAGTGTTAGGGGCAAAATGGGAATTTAATAATATTAAAAAAAGGGTGAATAGTATCTTGATGTGATTTAATTGGAGGGTTTGAGCTGGTGAAACCGAGAGAAAGAGGGAGGGGGTTCTCAGGCGTGAAACAGAGGAAAGAAAGAAAGAAAAAGAGAAGAAGAAGAAGAAGAAAGAAGAAGAGGAAGGGGATTCAAGGAGGAAAGGGATTCCGGTTGCACTTCCAGCTGAAGGGAAAAACGTAGATCTCCTTCCCCTCTACGCAAGGACCTCGATTTCCAAAAAGAAAAAGGTAAATATCTGTCCCTATCTAGTCTTTCGATGACATTAGGCTATACAAAGGGTGGATATAGTCTAGAAGGGTCGGATAAGGGTTGTAGAGGTGGTTAAAAGAGGAAGAATCGGATTTTAACAAATTTTTCCGGCACTACGGAAAAACTGTGTCGAAGTTCCAACTTCGGCGAATTATTTAGGGGGTCAAACGGCCTCCGATGATGATGCATGTTATCTCTTTGGAATCCTCTATGAGTGTAGAATGTTAGGTAAAAATTTCATCAAATTTGGAGTCCTAAAAGTGGATCAAAACCGGGATGAAGTAACCCACTGTCAGTCCGGGTTACTGTTCATCCGGGTGGAAAATAGGGGATTTCATGCTATAATAGGGTATTAAGCCTAGATCAAGCTAAAAGGGACCTTGTACTCATGCAAGGGAGTCCCTAATACATATAAATGATGAGTTAATTAATAGAAAAAGAAAAAGAGAAAGAAAAGAAAAGATTTAGGGAACGGGGGAGTTGAATTAATTAAAGTCCCCTATATTATAATTGGCACGTAGATTATAGCCCTTGATACAAAACTAAATGTATTGTAAATGCATGTCACAGTTGGGCAAGAAGCTAGGGAACAAGAGGAAGAAGTTCCCCACTGCCTGCTGTAGATTTTTGGAGGCGTATCAGGGCTGTGCCAGATTGACAGGTGAGTGGGAGTCATGTACTTTGCACCATGAGCATCCTTAATTCATTTTCATGAATGTCGCCAAGTGTGAATTGATTCCACTTGAGCATATTGATTGATATTGTAGTAGATTCCTCTATAATCTTGATTCTCCATGCTTGATTATTCTGTACATGCATGTGAGGGAACATTGAGAGGAATTACGAGGGGTTGATGAGTAATCAAATTGATTCCGAATTGTGAAATGACTTCTTTTGTAAATTGATTTCATTTCCTCTATTTCAAAGACTTGTAGAGCCCTTCTCATGGTATATTGAGTTGCATTGTACTCCCGTGATTCCTCACTCCCAACCCTGATGTTAGTTTATGATTGGGTCATGATCGAGTGAGTGGTAATCTTGATTATACTCCTTTTTAGTAGAGTATTGGGAGGGTGCATTATGGCATTTATGCATGGCTTGGCAGTATCTGCAGGACACCTATAGTCGATGGGGGTTGAACATCGGCCTTTGTGCACATAGTAGCCTTCTGGGTGGGCGGAGCCCAGTCCCTTCCTAGGGGGGGACACGGCCCTAGGCGTAGGATCGGCCGGTCCTACGACTTATATTCTGCTTGCCGCCGGGCATAGTAAGACCCCGCGAGGTGCAGTATGGCTTTCCGCGGATGTAGAATTCCCGCGAGGTGCTGTTTAGTATGTAGATGTGAGATGGATTTCTGTTCTGGATACTGGCCAGCATTTACATGATTAGTGTGGTGTCTTATCCTGCATATGCATGTGACAGTAGGGAGTTGTTGCTGGTTCGCCTGGGGCGTAAAACCCACCTTCCGACAGCTGTCTAGCATTTACATTATCGATATGGTGTCTTATCCTGCATATGCATGTGACAGTAGGGAGTTGTTGCTGGTTCGCCTGGGGCGTAAAACCCACCTCCCGACAGCTGTCTAGTGATGATTTCAGCACATTGACACCTGATTTGTATGTTCCAGCATTATGATCTGTTGAGCATATTCATGAGTAGCATATATGTTTACTTGATTATTCCATATATGCTTCAGATGAGTTGATATTGATTGTGGTGATATTGATGATTTACTCTATATTCTCTATGTTGAGTTCATGTTCATGTTGTTATTGATCTTGAGATTTCATCTCGAGCCATGATTATATTCTGTCTCATGTGCATAGTACTCTCTACTCCACTCACTGAGTATTTATATACTCACTCCCCAGTTTGGTGTTTTTGATTGCAGGGCAGGTATTGTATAGAGAAGAGCAGGATTAGTGGTTGCCTGCTAGCTGTGCCGCTCCATAGTATAGTATAGTATAATGTAAATAGAGGTTTATACCTTTTGGTGTATTATAAACCTTCTATTGTATATAGTGCATAGTTACAGTCATAGATCCTGTTGTGGATATGGGTTTGACCATGGATGGATTGGGAAGCAGGTATATATATGTGTGCAGATCAGTTGTGTGCCTGTGATAATGTATTGCTATATATTGTCCAGGTTTATATGTGACAGATTATGTGATTGCTGCTCTGACAGGTAGTGTGTTGTATGTATTGAGATAATCCTGACAGGTCACTATAGGAAAAGTGATCATTTTGTGCATGCATCATGCCAAATTTTTCAAGATTTATTGATGATTGATAGGTAGTAGGGTTCTACGCGGTGGCTGGTGGCCTTATGCCTACCCGCACCCTAGGACCGTCGCGGCGGCCCGCCGGGAACGGGGCGGGGGTCGTGACATCTATCCTATCTCTTGGAACCAATTCTCCTATAATTTGGTTTTTTTTTTTTAGTGTTCAGCATAATCCATTTCTTTTTCGAAGAAGCTTGGGCTGCTCCATGGATTCATTTCATGAGAAAAGGAATGAATTTCAAGAATAGCACGATCCAGTATTTTGATTTATTTGTCTGCAAAATATCATAAAATGTAACACAAATGCAAGAGTAAGCCTTGGAAAATGAGTTCATCCATGCCAAATAGTTGTTTACTTCGAGTTGAAATGATCTGTTAAAATAACTTTTCCATTGAATTAGATCTAACATGTACCAAACAATGTTACAGATGAATTTTAAAATTGCAAAGCTATTTGGACCTACAATTGCTTTTTCCTTTCTACTCCGCTATTAAATAATAACCATTACAACATCTTAACATCCATCATAATAATTCCAAGACACCTGTGATATATGTTATAGCACATCTTATTATTGTTTAAATATTACATTTGTGCCTATAATAATTACAATATTATTAGCTGACTAGAAAAAAACATCATTTTTTTCCTTTTTTATAAATTTATGTTTCTAAAACATAACTATGACACAGCCACTTAGGTAACTAATATTCATAGTGTTGTAATTTCACTGCTATGAGCTTTCTTGTAACAACGTAGGACCTCACCCAAAATGGCTAGCCGGAAAGTGTTATTTGGGTTCCTTAGTCTGGTATAAGTACCCAAGCTTTTCTCAACGAATGACCGATGTGAGACTAAACACACACCTGCACGGGTTTTCACATACTCCCCCCATTTAAATCCTGACGTCCTCGTCAAGCTAAGGATGTATATTCATTTACATGTAATCATATACACCACGATAGACCCATGGTCAGTCTCCATTAACTCGTGCTGCAGCATCTCCTAGTCTACATAGACTATAAGCCGAGTTCGCTTTGATACCATTTGTAATAATCCAGGACTTTATCCAAAATGACTAACCGGAAGATATTATTTGGGTTTCTTAGTATGGTATAAGTACCTAAGATTTTCTCAGTGAATATTCGATGTGAAACTAAACATACGTTCGCACGGATTCTCACATCTCTAAGAGATGGCAATTTTTTTTTGTGGAATTTCTAACCATAGCCTTTGCATAGTCACTAACAATGGGCGCATGCAAGAGAAGGGGAGAATAAATAGATGAACATGATCTTGCATGTCACATACACATCATTTTCAGCTATCAAATTTCTCTTTTTTTCCCCTCCAGCAAGCAAGGGTTGAATGAACTTAGATTCATTTTCATCAAAGATCTAAGATGAGAGACTTGGAGTTGTTTACATCAACCTAATTTATTGAAAATTGTTGGCACAACAAGCACATGTTCTGTCAAAGTTGGTATCAACACAAGTTTTGACATCAAGAACCAAATAAATAAAGCTTAGTTAAAACTAACATTTTGCTGTATTATGAAGGAACTTCCCACATCTAAGATAGCTACCACCCCTTAATTAATAAGCCATTGTAGTTTTGAAAATGAAGTTAGAAGCAATGCAAAAGTCTTAAGTCCAACAATTTTATTAAGCCAAGTGTTCAAAGAGATGGTTTGAATTGCATGTGCCATGGATCAAAGTAGAGGCAAAAAGAAAGCCTGGCATTTGAAGGTTCCCATGTAGCATGTGATTAGATTAGAAGAATATGTGTTTCTGTGTGGAAAGGAGGATTTTAGGTGCACCTTCTGAATAAATAAAGAATTAGCAGATGTATTGAGGAAGTCTTTGTGGACATATGAATATAAATATAAGGTGAGGGAATGAGTGATGGCATAAGGTTAGTTTCATCTGTAGCTGAACTAGATTTTGGAATTTCGATGAGGTTTGGGTGATGTCAATGGTTTGCAGCCCCCAAAAGCAATGACAGGAACCATGGCAAGTGAGGATGGTGGGGTGCATTGCTTCAAGCAATGGCATTTTTTTTTTTTTTGGTAAATTGGGTGATTTAAATTAATTAACTAATCAAGAATAAATATATCCATGAGAATCAGAAAGTGAAATATTAATGAGAAAATCCATCATATAGATCCTATATGATTCGTCACATAAGAAGCTATCCAATTAGTAGCATTGTTAGCTTCTCTCTAAATATATGAAACTACAAAAGATAGCAATAAATACGAAATTTGCCAACATTCCTGTAAAAGTGGATGGAGACTACTATCGGCACAAGGTTTTTGAGTGATGGCACTGGAGTTATATTCATATTTCAAAAAATTTGTCGAATGAAATGCCAGATGATAACAGATATATGGTAGTTATATTGTCTTGTCAAAAATGACCATCATACATAAGCAGCAATTGATATCCATATTACAGTGTAAACTTCTTGGAATTGTTATTATTGCATAGTTCACTAATGCAACAGTTTTGTTCAACCTAATTAATTTGGCAGCATCTTATTGATTACCAGAGGCTGCAGAAGAGTTTTAGACCTCAGCAGCTTGTTAATTAGATTGGGTAGCTTGTTAGGTGCCTCGCTTTGAGATCTAGGCATGGACAAACATTGGTTGCAATAGTCATGAATCTTGGGTAGTTTTTGTACCAATTTGGAGGATGATCAAGGACTTGGAGAACTATAAGTGCGAAAGTTAATTACCAGATAAAAACTTGTCCACCGATGACATATAGTCATTAACTTGTAAGCTCATGTAATTTGCCAAGGACTTGGTGAAATATCTAATAGATGAAATGTCTAATGCTTCATGTTTGCTAGGATCTGTCCAAGACTAGCAAGCATCTGAACAAAATAATCTCTAAAGTTTCGCCTGAAGTTGTGATCTAGGACTTTTTTCTTCGATGTAAATGAATGGAAAAGCGGCGAACTCGAGTTCTCATCCATTCCAATTCAATTGTTTTCATGTCAGGTTGAAATGAGAAGCTTGCTTCAGCATGGGATCTGCACTTCATCCAACCTAATCAGACCGGAGCATGATTGACATCGAATCTGGCTTGACCTATCTTGGTTGGACTCGGACCCAAAACCTTACTAGACTACACTCAAACTGATTCGTTATTCCTTTTTTTATTATTATTTTTTGGAGAGGATAGACAACCTAATTCTACCTAAGTTCGGCTTTAACTTGATTTGCAGCAAAGTATGCAAAATAGATTGAAGGACATGTAGCTTCATACCACATAAAACAATATTCTTTATCCAATATTCCATCACTTTTTTAACTTTGTTTGAAACCTGGGATGCCCCCCCTCTGAAGATTCCTGGTCATTCAAGTGAGATTAAGGCATGGCATGTCAAGATGGGATTGGAGTGGCGCATCGCTGGCATGGTGCATACAGGGGCAGCCTAAAACATTTGGAGGCCTAAGGCGAACTCACTAGAGGAGGCCTTTTTTTGAGATTGAATGAGTTTATCGATTTTTCTTTTCTTTTTAAGTTTTTCATACCCACATTCATATTTTCTATTAGATATTTTAATCTAAAAATAATATTATCAAACAAAGCAATTAAAAAAACACCACAAACAAATTAAAATATAAAAAAGTTGAAAATGATAAAATTTGATTGGTGTCAAAAAAAACGAACTCAGGTCCCGATAAGTAGTGCCGAACTTGACGGGGAGAAGAGGCCGGATAGTGCCAAACTCGACGGCGAGAAAAGGCCGAATCGCCGAAGTCACAACCAACCTACAATTGGATCAAAAAAAATCAATTGTAGTGTCTCTAACTTGACTAAATTAAAATCAATGGGACCAAAAAATTAATCAGTTGGCTATATATTCTCTTGGTTTTTCCCATTATTGTATAACATTAAATGCAATAAGCCAATAATGATAGCATATTAAAGAAATCCTTTCAGAACCATTAAATAATAAAATCCTTCCAGAACTGATGGCATATATTCCCTCGGTGCTCACAGAACTATTAGATAATAAAATAACAAATGTGAAATGGTAGTTAGTGATTAGTCAATTAAAAACTCACCACTGCGGCACTGCCTGGGATTTGGGATGCTAACGGAGGAGTCGACGAGGCCGGAGCCCGGAGGTCGGAGGAGCCGAGGACGGCGACGAGGAGAGCAGGAGAGGGGCGGCCTAAGAGCTAGAGAGGGGATCCGGCCAGCGGCTCGCCACTCACCGCCGTCGCCGGGTTCTTGCCTTCTTGGAGCCGGAGGAGGAGGAGGACGGTGGCCTTTAGAAGTTTAGAGGCTAGAGTGGAGCCGAGGAACCGGAGGCCAGAGGCTGGAGGTCGGAGAAGCCGAGGACGGCGAGCAGAGCTGGAGAGGATATCTGGACTTCGGAGTCCGATGCAGGGGCAGTTCGTGGTCGAGCCTCAAGCCGTCGACGGTCGAGCCTCCCGGCTGCCGATAGAGAAGGGAACTAGGGCCGAAGAAAACCTTTGGGAAATCGGAAGCTCTTGCCGCATCTACTGAAAAGGTTCTGCAATAAAAAAAAAGCACCGACTGCCCGGCAGAGAAGAGGGGAGAGAAGGGGGGAGCCGGGAGGAAATGCTCGTTGCTTGTCGACGTTGTCGTAGCCGGTAGCCGTTGCGGCGTTGCCCAGGGCCTAGGCAGCTAGCCTGTCTCTGTCGTCGGGTCAGGGAGACGCCGAAGCGGCCGAAAGGGATGCACTGTAGCGGAGTCGTCGCCCACTGCGGCACTGCCCATAGCCTCTAATCTACAGAGCTAGTTTTCACATCCAAAAAGCAAAAAAAAAAAAAACCGAGCCGTGGGTGGGGGCCTTCCCTGGGCCGAGGGCCTTAGGCGACCGCCTCGGTCGCCTAAGGCTCAGCCGGCACTGGGTGCATATGGTGCATAATATAATTTCTTGATGACAGCCAATCAGATTGATTGAGTTTGCCTTGGGTTAAAGAACAAAAAAAAAAAAAAAAAGCTCCCAAAACTTATTTTTTTATTAAACATATTAGTAATCAAAATATGGATATGATCGATTTATTAAACAAGTAATAAGACTCGACATGTATAACCAAGATATCTTATTAACTCGATTTTATATGGATAAAAACCATAAAAGAGGTATTTAACATGAGTCTTGTTACGGGGGGTTCCCCGAATTTAGTCCCACATCGGCCGTGTAGCGGGAAGGTCTGTGCCATATAATGGGGGGCTCAATCACCCTTCCCTAAGAAGGCGCCTTTTGTGGGGCAAAACCGTGAGGCGCCGTGAGGAGGGCTCCGGGTACGCTCGACCCCCGAATCGGACCTCCCCGCTGGGGGGGCTGTGTTACGGGGGGTTCTCCGAATTTAGTCCCACATCGGCCGTGTAGCGGGAAGGTCTGTGCCATATAATGGGGGGCTCAGTCACCCTTCCCTAAGGAGGCGCCTTTTGTGGGGCAAAACCGTGAGGCGCCGTGAGGAGGGCTCCGGGTACGCTCGACCCCCGAATCGGATCCAAAGCGGACAATACCTTCTGGGGGACACTCTCTCTTCTGCTGCTCGGCTGGTGTGTGGGCTCTGCTGGTGACGGGGTGTAAATCCCGCATCAAGTCCTATACAGGTCAATATGTTGAATATATCTTAAATAAGTCATATCACAATTATGTTGATCCACCATAATTATTTAATAAGTCGAATTGGGTTAGATAGATGAAGACACTAAACATGAACTAGCCAATTTAATGAATATGCTAGTTGGGTTGGCCCATTTGTGATAGGAACCTGTCTATACGAAATATAGGTATGCTTATCTCATGTTGGGTATACGGTATGGGTTAGCATGTGAAATTGTTGATTGCCCCCCTTAACATAAAAAAAATCTTAAAACATGCTCTTTTTTTGGCCAGAGAAAAGAAAATTTATCCATCTCTTACAACCAAATTAGCCATAGCCAGGTCCCTCAAATCTAAAGGAAAAATTACCTACCCATTTCTCATGATCCTTGTATGGCAAATGCCTCGTTCTCTTAAAAGGCAAGCTAATATGGTACAAGAGTGTTAAGTTTGCTAGAGATTATGAGTTCTGATCCTCTCCATATTAATTGTTTATTTTATTAGCATGTCTATTATCTTGACTCATATTAATCACTAATTCGACATGCTTACTATCTCTACATCCTCGGTATAGATTGCACTCGAATGGTATTAGGGTTAGCTGTTCAGCTCACATACTTTTAGAGTTGAGGGTCATAGGTTCAAATCTTTTTATTTTTGGAGCCCATTGGTTATTTGACGTCCCTCTTCCCATGCAAATTACGTTCCGCATTTGCTCCAAAAATCTTGAATACCACAATGGTTGATGAAACCATCCACATGAATTACTCTAAAAGATACCACCAAAATTAATATTAATCCATCCATTATATAGGCCACCAGTTAGGAAAGAATGTAGCACAATCAAATCAAGGCCATCTGAGCAAGAGCAAGAAAGGATTCTAAGATGGCATCAAGAATCATGATTTCATGAGTAGGCATTTCATAAAATTTCTACCTCATACTGAACTTCTAGCATATGCAACCAATAGGATAATAAACTCTAATTTTTCAAATACACCCTTTATACTTTCTGGTGCCATTTAGATAAGAGTATATTAAAAAGGCCATTATTCAATTATAGACCTAACAATCTGGGGCTTCCTTCTTCTTTTCTTTCCTTCTTCTTCCTTTTTTTTTTTTTTTTTTTCGCTAAGACGGGTGAATCATACCAGACGAGTACGGATGTATCCAGTAAAATCATTCAGTCCGCGGTCCTATTAGCTTCACGAAAGACATGTTTGGCCTGGAAAGTCCCTCTATTTCTTACCATTGCCCAGATAACCGGAGGCCTTGACAGGGATCAGATTTGAACCGGTGCCATTGCACTTATCAATCCAAACTTTTTATCATTGCATGAAACAATGACCCTTTAGATAAGAACATATATGATAAAAAAAAATATATCAATAGGATCACATGCATTCATCAAATGATCCTACCCTTGAATGTAACATGGAATCATCAAAGTAGAGCAGTGGCAACTTGGTAATTGCAGAGTAGCTGAGGGGGTATATAACATATAAACGCTTCCATCTTCGACTCGCCCTGTTTCGGTTGGCGTTTGGGGTTTTTTTGGGTCTAGGGTTTTCATTCAGCGGCGCCCTCTCCACTCTCCGAGCCTATCGCCATGACTGCTCAGACGCAAGAGGAACTCCTCGCCGCTCACCTCGAGCAACAGACAATGGATGTAAGCCTCTCCACCTCCTCTCCGTTCCTCTCTACACCTCAGCCTTCTCGATCTGTATCAGTTTCTCTCTTTTACTTGTCCTCTTTTTTGCATTTGGTGCTGAATATTTGTGGGTTTAATCACCACAACCTTAAAAATCCGATGGTTTCCTCCCTTTTTTCCCCCCTAAAAATCCGGTGTTTGGCCGATTCTCTTTAATCATTGCTTGTAATGTTGCCTCTATACGAGATCGTTCTGTAATCATGATCTGGTTTTGCTAGAATTTGGATCCGGAAATTTGTCTCCTTAAATGTTGCTCACAATCTCTGTCCGTGCATCTATCAGCTCAGGATCACCTAAATGCGTCTTTTTAATGAATAGAATGATAAAGTGCATATTTCAAGAAAGTTGAGATCTTTTTTAATCATTGAATAAATTAAGAAAAATGGGAGGTTTATACATATCCAATAAACGTATTGGAAGAGAAACAGAGCCACATGATCTTGTGCTGAGTACTTTGAATTAGAAGTAGATGTGGGAGAGCGGAGGTGTCTGTAGGTCATAACGTTAGATGCTAGGGAACTAACAAAATCCACTTATTTGGCGGTTGGTTTACTCCTTCACAAATTAAGGAGGTGTCAATTCTTGGGGTTAATTTATACGGAAAGAGGAAATCCAGGGAGTTGTACTGGCAATTACTATAGTATAGTCTGGTTGCATAATAAATATGAAGGAAGCAAACTTGGTGTTAGTATCTCAGATGAATGACAATAGAGGGTTTAAATTTAATGACAAAACTTTTGTACTTTGTACTAGTAGTATTAGATGTTGTACTGAATTGGAGTTTTGAAGCATTGGATAATGGGAGGAAGAGCAAAAGTTCTAACTCATGCATGCCATCCCAGCGGTGACTAAGGTCTTAGACATGTTTGCGTCTTGATCTTTTGTAAAACAAATTTTAGTTATGTTGTTGCTGTTGTTGAAATTTCCATCTCAATTTAACACATAAATGCGCACCCATTATCATTATTATTAATTTCATCAGGAAAGTTCTTTAACATCATTATAAATTGTATGAGATGGCCTTCCAAGGGAACTTAGTCTTAAAATTTTCATCATAATTGTGGTCATGAGTGAAAGTGAGTCAGTTGCATGAGTGGAATCATGTTGTCATTTGACTGCTGTGGTTCCTTTTAATGATCAAAAGGTTAGGTTTTGGGAACTAAATATACTAATGATAATATGCCGCATTTTATATTTTCGTATCCATTTGCATGCAGAAAGTATTAAAGTTTCAGTGTCATGTGGGTGGAAGTGTACTTTGAAGTGAAAACTGAACATCCAAACCAGTAATTTCTTCTGTCAAAAAGCAAGGAACCAACATGATAGTGTCTTTAATTTTGTCATCTTTATACATGACATTTTGTATGATCCTTCCACCTCTTGGAGAACTAACGTGATAATGATTGTGAGAGTGATAAAGGCCCTCTGTCTTTCAGCACCAAAAAAAATAAAGGCCCTCTGTCTCTCTTTTGAACAACATTTACCTTTTGATATTCTTCCCCTTCCCTCTCTCTGTCTGTCATTTAGTAAACTGCGCATAGCCATGTTAATCTGCAGAACTTGATACATGATGCCATATGTGCCTTTACATCCCATAATCCTGTGTGTGACTTCTTTGTGTAGCCTGACCAGCCTGTGGTTGAAGACGAGGATGATGATGAAGATGAAGATGAGGATGATGATGACAAAGATGAGGATGATGCTGAAGGTAAGTCAAACCTTTTCCTTTGTACCCAACTCTTGAAATGTTGTCCAATCAATTTATCTGAAACCCAAAAACCCAATGTTGAAATTGGAAAAACCCCAAGTAACTTATAAAATTTACCATATGTACATTTTGCAGTTTTGAAGCACTCATTGCTTCAACAAAGGTGAGTAACATTTTCATTTGCTTAGTTGAAGGGAAATGAGGCCTTGGGAAATTAAATAGTCTATGAAGGACAGAACAAATTTTTTCTCATTTTTATGGTTAAAGAAATTAACAATCTTCTTTGCTGTTTTATATTTTAATCTTGACACCTGAAGGCCAGTCAATGATAAGACTCAGTTGTTTTCCCTCCTTGAAATGCTGGATAGAACACATTTTAAGTTGCACTTTACCAACATATGTGTGCTGCTTTTTTCATGCATCTGCTGAGCCTTTTTGTAAGCTGTTTAAAACACATTTTTTGTAACAGATTTGGTGAAATAGATCATAAAAAAGAAGGGAATTAGGAAGTCTAGGGTGTACAAGTTTGCCATCAGCTGCAATGCAGGGTTTTGAGTGAGTCAAGTGATGTCATCTTGGGCAAAAGTCTAACCAAATACATACTGGGATCTGGTATAGAGCAGAAAAATTAGAGGAACAGGAGGGAAGGTTGGAAAGAATTAGAGTCCCCACCAGGAGAAAAAGAGGAAGATAAAGGTTAAGTTATTTTCTGAATTATATTTATTTGCAAAGTTCTTGTGCTAAAATTTGGTTGAGCTCGCTTCTTCTGATCATGGAAAAGCTGGGCTACCCTGTTACAAGTATATTTAGGTCTGAGTGAGGCACATTATTGAATGGAAGTGGAAAGATGATATATTTCAAATTTCATTCAAAACCTTATGGCAGCTTCGAACAAAATATATGAAAGAGAAGGGAAAAATGCTGGGCCAGCTGCTACCGCCTAAGATGTCTTACATTAAGATCGGAAAATGGCTTTTAAGTTCCTAAATCCTAATTATGCATCTGCAGGTTTTAAATAACCTATTTTACATGCTAAACTGGCCTTCACCTAACCATCCGCCACTCCATCTCGTGCATGCATGCGGTGACACCACACTATGTATGCAGATTAAAAAGGAGGCAGGTTCAATGAACAGATATGCAGCTCTCGTTGCAAGCCTTATCTCTTATACACTTTTAGCCGAATAATTAACAACTACATGACCTTTTGTTGCTTTGTACTTGATGTTATGATCTCATTTTCCATTGAAGTATATGCATAATACCCAAGTTGGGTGCTCCCTCTGCTTGTCCTTAAATCTGACTTATAGACTGTTATTGTCTCACTTATTATTGACTAATTTTTTGCAGGACAAGCAGGCGATGCTAGCGGAAGATCAAAGCAGAGCAGAAGTGAGAAGAAGAGCCGGAAGGCGATGTTGAAGCTTGGTATGAAACCCGTACCTGGTGTTAGTCGTGTCACTGTGAAGAAGAGCAAGAATGTGAGTTCCCCCATCCCCAGCTCATCATTATTGCTTGAATTGTTGGCAAAATCTCCATTTATAATCTAACTTCTTTTTTCTTTGACATTTCAGATATTATTTGTCATCTCAAAGCCAGATGTTTTTAAAAGTCCAACTTCAGACACCTATGTTATCTTTGGAGAGGCAAAGATTGAGGATCTGAGCTCTCAGCTGCAGACCCAGGCAGCTGAACAGTTTAAGGCACCTGATCTGAGCCATGTGATCTCGAAGCCTGAGACATCTGCCATGGCTCAGGATGATGAAGAAGTTGATGAGACGGGGGTTGAGCCTAAGGACATTGAGCTGGTTATGACACAGGCTGGAGTTTCGAGGTCCAAGGCTGTCAAGGCACTCAAAGCTGCAGATGGGGACATCGTTACTGCTATCATGGAGTTAACTACCTAATTCGAGATCTCTGGTATAGTTGTTTCTCTTTCAAAGACGGCTTGTTTTTCTTTGTGGCGTGGTCTGTAGGCTGAGTTTCTTGTGTGTCTTTGCTGCGTAACCTCATAGTTATCAATCTATTATGGTGTACCAGTGGTAATGCTGTTTTTAGTTTTAATTTTTTGCCTTTATATACATACTCTTTGTGTTTCCTCTGTTATCAGAGGATGTTGCAGCATAAGATCACATTAACTTTCAGTATAAAGATTGGACCCTGGCTTTTGGTAGACTGCTCTTGGTGAAAACTGGTGGTGATTTATTTTTTTTTCTAACCTTCCGGTGACATATCTTACAACATCTGAATTTCCTGTTTCCTTTGTGACCCATGAATTATATTGCTGCTGCTGTTTCTTTGGTGTTGAAGAAACCTGATACTGGATCGCATGGTGACACCATTATTCCATTTTTCAGTAGCTGGTTTAATGGAAGCAGCTGCTCTATATTTTTAGCTTGTATTCATGTTCACCGCCTCTTCAGATTATGTGAGCTTTGAATGATATGCCTATATTTCCAGTATAAGTATTTACAATAATGTTCAAAATATACTGTATACTTTATGCAATTTTAGCAAGCGGTTCCCATGTAACAAGGATTCATGTCTTTGGAAGAACTCAGGAGGTTCACATTTTTTTGCCATAGCTCACCTGGTTGTCAGTTTTCAAAGAAATGTGTTATTTTACGATTAGGTCACTAAACAATGATCAGGCTTAATGAGCTGATGGGCATATAATGATCAAGCATCCTAGAACATTTAGCCAGATTTTAGTCTCAGTGTGGAGAGATACTGCAGCCAATTGGAAGCTCCTATTAAGGCCCTTCTTCCTTTACGAAAACGGCGTTTACTTGGTACACTAATTGAGCTCCAGGATTGGTGTCGTCCTGGGAACAAATGTCTTACCTTGTTTTTTAACCTATTAATGGGTGCCCTTAACTCCAAGTTTGTGTATAGACGAATTGATATTAGGACTCCAAGAACCAACGTTCCAAACTAGTTGCCTTCAAGTTTGAGCTCAGTCAAGGCCTCATTAAAGAATTGCTTGACCCTTTGGCTTACCATTTGGATGATGACGGTTGTGAATTTTTCAAAAAATTGTTGGAGCAAAAGAACTAGCAGATCAATCAGCTTGTAGTTGAGAATGGCGTGTCAGTGCTGTTATCGGTTGGCATTTTTGTTTACGCAATGCCAAGAAGTCCACTGGCAGCTTCGATCGACTGCGAGGTAACATGCTGAAAACAAGGGCGCTCACCATGCTTTGTTCTTTCCTTTATTAATGAACTTAATGCTTATATTTGTCAGCAGATTTTGCTTGATGTGCCTCATATTCAAGCAACTGTTTGTAAATAGGCGTGTCAGTGCTGTTATCGGTTGGCAGTTTTGTTTACGTCCACTGGCAGCTTCGATCGACTGCGAGGTAACATGCTGAAAACAAGGGCGCTCACCATGCTTTGTTCTCTCCTTTATTAATGAACTTAATGCTTATATTTGTCAGCAGATTTTGCTTGATGTGCCTCATATTCAAGCAACTGTTTGTAAATAGGCTGTTCTAGGTCAGGCTCCTCAGTTTTAGAGAGCACAGAACTTGGAAGCACAGTCCTTGGCTGATAAGAAATTTTCAGACTTTCACTCCATGCCTATAATATGGCTGATAAAAGGTTGTTGGAAGGTTAATGGGAATGTTTACCTGGGACCATTTCGTTTCAAGAGAGCCTCTGAACCCGAATGGATGGGGTTGTTCACCATTTGAGCGTTCAAGGTGCATGCTTTTTATTTTAGGCATTATCGTCCAACGAGTCATGTAATCCTTCGATTTCATGGATTAATAAGGTCATGAAATGAATCATGATCATAGTTGAAATGATTGTAAAAGAGATAAGGAGTCAATATATATGTCTTCCTTTCTATTTACCATTCTATCTTCAACTCTTTCTTTAGGGATGGTCCGGTAGGCTATTGCCCATACTTGCCCAATAATTAGGTCCTCAATAATTAGGTCCTCGTACCTGGCTCAGGGCAAGGTAGTGTAGGTAGAGTTAGATGGAGTAGGTTGGGATGGATAGAGCTTTTTTTTTTTTTTTTTAAGTATACAAATCAAGCAAATAAAAAAATATAAAAGTAAATTTTAGTACTTAATATTAAATAAGATAAAAATTGAAGATATAAAATATTGCAGAGACATCACCAGCATTTTGTTTTTGGTAGAAACGGCTACTCATCTCATATAAATTTCACGTGAGTACAACCTGTCAAATCACGAGAAAATAGTATTCACACATCCACAAAAAATATCCGGAGTGTCGGGCTACTAAGGAGGCGATCCAGTCTACCCTGTTCGCATCCCTAAACACATGTGCTGTCTGAAAATCACCCATCATCTGAGCCATCCTACGAGACTCCCGAATAAGGGAATGGGCATCCCCATATCTGTCCGTCCTCCGGATCCAGTTGATCACCACAGATGAGTCCCCCTCGAAGTATACCCGCTCGACACAAGTACATGCCTGACATATGATATATCCTCCCAGGCTGCCCGCAGCTCTGCCCCGACTACTGTAAGCCCTGGCGTGCGCCGCCCTCCTGCAACAAGCATCCTTCACTGGTGGTCCCTGATCACAAATCCGACCCATCCAGTCACCCCATCCGCTGACCTACTGCCGTCGAAGTTTACTTTGAGATAGCCAGGAGGTGGGGTTAGCTTATACTTTCATGTCTGTAATGGATTTTAAAAGGTTCTACAAAAGAATCTTTGGACGTATTTTAGAATACCCATTCCTTATGCCATCACCTGCCATATGAATTTTTGGCAATTATATCGATACACATGGTGCAAAAGTTGAGCAATCCATGGGGAAAAGAGTACCGGCACTTAGCTCATGATCTTTCAAAGCGTTTGGTGCAACAAGCAACAAGCATTAAAAAAACCAGCATCCATATGCTCTCTTATAAATTTATAGCTACGTTGGTTTGTCCTAAAATTGTTTGAAGGGCTACCATAACGTCCAACCATTGAACTACAGTCTAAAACATCATAGCTAGAGAACACTAAGTAGACCCAAAAATCCTCCTCAGTGTCAACAATAAAAGAATTAACCCCGAGAAAACCATAGTTGACCCTCGTAAAGCAGGTTGTAGAAAGATCGTTATCTAAGAAGAAGATATATTCTTCAAAATTTACTCAGCAACCCCTCCAATGCCTGCTCCTCTTCTCCGTCCTTGCCCACCACCCCATCGACCTCCTCCTCTTCCCTTGTCTCCCTTTCGCACCTCCACTCCCACCAGTTTGGTGCCTTTCGCCGCCTCTGCAACCCCCTTGCTGCTTCCACTTCGTCTTCAATCCCTCCTCTATCTTCGCCACCATCATCTAAAATGCTATCCTCGCGCGCGAGGCCCCCTGCAACTTTATTGATGTCGACGCTGCTCCTTTTTTATTTTTGTTTGCTGCTACGACAGGTAATTCATACAACATGTATACGAATACATCTAATAAAGTCAAAAAATAAAATATCACAAAGCTCTCGAGGCAGCTCCTCATTCCTTGTCCACACACTACTGCCGGCGTGGTGAGCCACGTGGGTGACCACCCAATCCGCAGCCCCATTGACTTCTCTAAATATAGGCTTAGCCAGACAACGCTTACATCCCTCATCATTATTCAAATGTCACGAAGTAATAGATGGTCACCAACAGCAACCCTCGGACCCTTATGGACCCAACTGATAACCATGATCGAGTGACCCCTTCAAGATGACTGACCTAGCTGATAGCACATGTTAAGCATGCCGAAGACCCGCCCAGGCCACCCTCAGCTCTGCACCGGAAATCGTGCAGTCGAATAACTGACACCCTTCCGCAGCCACAACTCTGAAGTTTGGGTCTCTGCTCACGAAACCCGTTCCACCTATTGAGCCTCCGTTCGGTACCGACCAATCGAAATTGACTATTGAGCCTCCTTTTCCCCTGCATGCTCGAACCATCTTGAGCTAATCGCCATTTTTTGCAGAGCATGTGTTTTGTCCACCCAATTAGAAAAGTACACTGCTAGTTATATATAGAGGCAACTTAGTCTGGGAGAAGATAAATCTAGACCAAATATAAAAAAAACAATTTGATCTTTATTATGCCATGATTTTTTTTGCAAAATCGAGTGTGATGGCCATGCTCCTTGGTTTCCTAGCGCGAGCAAGCCCTTAGAAACCTAACCCCACTGCCCTACTTCATCTTTAAGAAACAACAATGCTTCATTGAAATATGGTTTATGGAATACCATAATGCATCTTAGTTTTGAATAGTAAAGGAGAAACAAAGGCCACTACCAGTGCAACAGCTATTAAATTGACATATAAACCAAACAAACTCAAATAATCAGAGAAACTTTGACAAGTGTACTGTGCAGGAATAAGGACCATAACTGCTATATGAAGACAGCAAAATTCAAAATGCCACCTTGAATGTAAGATTAGATTATCTGATGAAGCATTATAAGGTTTATATGTCATAATAACAACAAGAAGACGAGTCTGTTTTTAAATAACAAGCACTTAAGTAGAATTAACTCAGTCTCATGCGAACTGTACTTTATACCTATAAGGCAATCTCCCAGCCCAGTGAACTTGAAGAAGCAGAAGAAACATCATAGCAAGTAAAAGTGCATGTGAAATGCAAGCTACTGAAGCAGTTAACTGCTAGGAGATATCTTACCAAAGCAATAACCCATCAAACCTGTAGTTTGGATAGTTATCACTGTTCAAAAGTTTAAGACCTGCAATTGGTCTAAATAAACCAAATTCATTGAATCACTGGACGTTAAATCAATGTCACGAGCAAAACCAACATAAACCGATCACATGTATAATTCATATAAAAAACAACAATTCATTCTTCTACTGTTATGTATAATCTCAAGCAATCATTACAAACATCACAAGGCAAACACAGCCTACAACAGGAGGCCATCATGACATCAAGAAGAATTTTTGGTTCTCTTTCTGCAAGTAAATATTATAATGCAGCATTCAAAAGCCCAAAACGACTGCTCAATCATAATTGCATTAAACTACATAAAAGCACATCGTGGTTTTAATGCAAGAATAAAAGCAGATGCAGCAAAAAATAAATAAGAGCATTTACATGAAACCATGCATACTGGCAAGTTTTCACAGGCAACGGAAATGAACTATCATCTAACAAGTGGGATACAGTAGAGAACTAAACGAGGTGATAGACATAACTTTCACCAATCACAAGAGAATCCAGAAAAACTCATCTCGTTAGTACATTCATGGAAAGCAGCAGAATTGCACCCACCTAATCATTCTAACGAGATCTAGAATTTGAGTTTGAAGAGCGAAAAGGCCACAGAAAGGAGAACAGGTTCCTCCTGCATTGACGTCCCCGGTTATTTCCATTGCTAGTTGAACTTTGATTGCTTGATCTTGAACGTGTGTAACTACCAGAGTTCTGTGGTGGCAGCTCATGGCGGCAAACTGGACAGGAATTATGCTGTTCCAACCAGGGAATGATGCAGTCCGAGTGATATATATGTTTACATGGCATCTCCCGTGCCTCAGTCCCTAGTTTAAATTCCTCTTTACAAACAGGGCAATGCGAGTCTCCATGCAGATGCCTCTGGTTGATCTTCAAGGTCGGCATAGCATTGATTGCTGACTGTGATGCAGGTGGTGGTCCATGCCTATCATTTTGTGCCAACTGTTCAATTAGATCTTCTAGCCCTGGGCCAACAAAATAGTCTGCCATGTTGGCTCGCCGCATGCCAACACCACGGCGCCCATTGAAGAAGACCTCAAACCCATCGTTGTCAGACATATGAACAGGGAGCTGGCCCCTGAAGACCAACCAAGGACTAGAGTCGAATTCCATCCCAAAGTCTGAGAACATATTCGGTCTGCCCCGGCCATCAAACTCATGGCTCCTTCCCACCATCCCTTGACTCATCATAGAAGAGATGGCCTCCATGACACTGTGGCGTGGGTCACGATCCATATCAGGGTCCATGCTGATGAACTGTCTCATAAGCACCTCTATCTCATCGAGCTCCAACACAAAACCTGCATCACAGTTGGGGCAGACCATGCCCCGCCCCCGAGGCCGGACTCTACGCCTGCATTGAAAACACCAATGTGTGTGTCTACCGCTTGACATCTTCTAGTTTCAATCTATTAAACTCTTGATGAGTTCAATATGACCCCAAAGCAGAAACTGCAATAAGAACAGGAACATGAAGAAAACTTATTTATTACTTTATTCAGATCGACAATGCTTGGACAATTGAGAAATTTCATGATACAATAAAACAAGAACATGGAGGAAATGGTACATCACTCCGGTTGGACATGCAAAGCACAAAGTGATATGATGGCAATAAACCGATTCACATAATATGGAAATCTTAGCTATGACGGCAAAATTTAGTCAATTAAGACTCGGATATCACAATATCATATAGAAATTTTAATATTCTGGACTTTTTACAAGATTTGGCATAGCTGATTTGTATTAAACTGGAAATTATTCACGACACCCGAAAAATTTTAGAAAAATGTCCCACAAGATTTCAATATCAACTAACGGAGAAATATTTGTTTTTTTTGGCTCATCCAAGACTTGAATCAAAGCAAACATTGAAGGTCTTATCCAGGATAACAAAGGAAAAAGGCGTGCCTATGGGCAATAATGGCAACTCCAAACTCCGAAATAATTTGAAATTTGGGGGAATAAGCAGACCTAAGGCATAAACGTTGCTTTTAGCTAAGTAATTAAACTGAATCGAATTAAATTACCACATATTTACCAAACAACGTTCTAACTTTTAACACAAACATTTCCAGAAATTCTGGAAGCAAATCCTCCCAAATTCGGAAGGAAACCTAATTCAAAGATCCCAGAAGCCTCACCAGCTCCCACCCCTACCCATAGCTATTACTTCAATACCATTCAAAAAATCACCACGGATCAACAAATCTGCACTAAAAAAAATAAAAAAAAAAGCCCCAAAAATGGAGAAAAAGAAGATCTTTAAGCGAACGGCGAGATCCCCATATTAAAAATAATAAAAGAGAAGAAATTAGAGCATCGAGTATTATACCTCCAAGAAGAGAAGAAGAACAACGAAGCGGAGAAGAAACCCAAAACCATCCGAAGCAACGAGTCCGAGATCCAAGGATTTTATATGCGGATTGACTTCTTTGGAGCGGCGTCTCCCTGTATTTCTTTCCCCTCTTCGCACCGCGGCCGTCGAGAAGCCAGATCCGCCGTTGATTTCACGATGGACAGTCCGATTTAGATGGCCGCGTGGACCCTTTAGAAAAGGGTGCGGTACGCGCACCAAGATCCTCGGCTCGGATGCTTCGACGAAATTTATCGACGCCGGTACGCAGAGGAAATTCTATGCGGTTGACAGATCCGCCGTTCGTTCGCCAGCCCATGAGCGGGAGATCCGGTTCTCGCATAGAAACTTCTCTACATATAGTTGTAAGATAGTGATTTTAAGAGGCATATTAGACGGGCTGTTTGGTGGCCCATAAAAGCGTCCGTCCGCACAAATTATTGGCTTGTAGAATATATCCCATCTGCGTCACCATGATGTGGAGTTCGATTTTTTGATGGAGAAAAATGATGCTTGGCCCACCAGTGTGGGGTGATGTGTTTTTTTTTTAAAAAAAAAAATATTTTAACTTAGCTTCCACCAAACTTGATTTCCGTTGTTGTTATTTGGAGACAGTTCGTACTCAGAACCTCTACTCTGATACCATGTTAAAATCACTACTAGTCCCAAAAGCAATAAGGTGAGATGGATTTATTTTAAATTAGCTTCCACCAAACTTGATTTCCGTTGTTGTTATTTGGAGACAGAATTCGAACTCAGAATCTCTACTCTAATACCATGTTAAAATCACTACTAGTTCCAAAAGCGATAAGGTGAGATGGATTTATTCATATATTTTATATTTTTTTATAGAAAGTATGGCTGCATAGCTTAAAATTAAGCTATAGAAGCTGAATCAGCAATGCTTTTGTTATACATAGTTTAGATGTATGATAAAAATTTATTGACTTCAATCATTTAAAAGAAAAAATTATTGACAAAACATGGTCTAGGATCAACAAGACCCATGATCCAGCTGTGTGGAGTTAGGATGCTTGAAAGCTAAAAAAGAAAATAATTTAATTGGTGTTGCAAGTGCGTTGGATCGAGGATGCTTGCAAGCAATGATCTGAGATGCTTCATAATACTGAAATTAACTCAGCAGGAAGATTGTAAAAGTACTAAAATAACATCTTTGGTTTTTCTTGCAACTATGCGGACTCAAAGAAGATAAAGCAAATAAATAAGAGGTTAAATTCAAAAGAAAACTAGAAATGGTAAAGATTAAAGAAGATAAACTAGCCAGAGTTTTAATGACTGGAGTTGCACTGGTACCCACTGGACTTCTTATAATTTCATCGACATTGCATTACTTAATGCATAGAGTTGCACCCAAAGAAGAAAAATATTCAATTCGCATGAAGGCCGCCATGACTGCACCATCACACCGTCAGAAACTATTATAAAGAGAAACCAAAAACTTCAATTCAATTCACTATGATACAAAAGAAGATAGCATGGACCTTCAATGTTTAGTCCTTGATTATAATTATTGTCTACTATAAAATTGCTTACAAGTAATAATCCTGAATTAAACTTTTTATTCACATCCCATTATTTTAATGGCCCTCTAGCGTTTAGTCCTTGACTTTAACACACTTAAATATAATTTAAATAGAACAAATAAAAATGTATAACATATATTTTTTTTAAAAAATACATAAATATATATATAAATTTATAACGATTAGATATAAGGGTGTGTTTGGTTTGCGATGATCACAGTCGGACTTAAAATGGGTTGAAATGTAACGGGAATTACTTATTTCTATTCTAGAATTCAACTCCCTCCGCCCAAACAAGCTTTAAGTGTGTACAATATACTGAGATATTAAATTCTCCCATTGTTTAGGTAGGAAAGGTAGATGGACTCCATGGCATCATCTCTAGGGGTGTAAATGGGTTAGACCGGACCAGGTCATGAGTAATCCCAACCTAATCCGGTTGTTTGTTCGGATCCTAATATTGGACCTAGACCTAACCCAATAAAAGATCAGATTGGGTTGGGTTGGGTCCACAACTAAAATTGTTGATCCAATGAGTCATTCGGATCAGGTCGGATTCATGTATAATCCTGTCCTAACCCAAAAAAAAATTGAGTCTGGGTCAAGTCTGGATCGGATTTCTGTACTTGTCATTCTTTATACTTGGTTTATTTTGCAATGAGTGAAAATTAAAGAAAACAGGTTATGCATAACCATACAAGTGAAAGTACCCTAGTATTAAAGATTGATGCCATTACAAACTAATCTAATAATGATAGACTCGACCTTGTTAGCCACGAGAAAAAATTTTTTGCTCATGTATGCACTACTTTTTTTTGAGTAGAAAAGAATCGTGTCTATGTTTATCTTTTTTTTACGCAGCAGTGATATCCTCTGAATTTGTTAGAATACATCTACTACCATTTTTTAAAAATATACTACTAAAAAAAGCATACATAAGCCAAAACGAGAAATATAGTTTTGATAATAGTACATGGCAAAATTTAATAGCTGCAAATGACTCATTATATACCTATCTTCTTCCGCACGATAAAATTATACTTTATTTTGTCTTTATTAGTTTGAAACTTTTTTTTAGAAAAGTTTTCAGCGCTCCAATTTAATGTAACTAATCTAAATCTTAATGTAAAATTCATGCCATTCGATAGTACATAAAAATAGCATTTTCTATTCCTTTTGCCTAAAAGCATAGGAAGAGATTAAAGTAATACAAAGTTATTGGCCCTTAAGCATACTTGCGGGCCCCAATGGCATACTGGGTTTGGGTTAGGTTATGATAGAAAATCTAAAATTATCTCAAAAATTAAGTAGATCGGGTCGGGTGTATTTTGAGGAGGATTCTTCTATTGTGATAGCTTGGATCTGGAGAACGGATAGGTATGGAGATGGTCACCCACTTATTCGAGAGACCCGCAGGCTGGCTATGAAGATGGATGAGTTTCAGACAGTACACGTTTTTCGGGAGGCGAAGTGGGCAGTAGATTGGGTCGCCTCCTATGTTGCACGGCATTCCAGAGAGTTCTACTGGAAATCCACAGTAGAACTTCCGCCCGATTTGTATTTTTTGCTTTCTTCTGATTTGACAGAATGTACTCACGTTATAGCTATATAAATTGCCGTCTTTCAACCCCCCCCCCCCCCCCCCCCCCCCCCCCCCAAAAAAAAAAAAAAAAAAAAAAAAAAACAGAGCATCAGATAAACCAGGTGGATGTCGAATAGAAATCGAGATTAGCCCCTTTTTTTTTAATGACAGCCCTCCAAAACCCTGCGGCCCTAGATCCCGACCTTTCCAACGAGAGATAGAGGCAGAGCCGGAGATGGAGAAGAAGAATAGGAGCAGAGCCGACAAATCGGGGTTTCAGCGAGCAAGGGAAACTCGCCGCAATCCGCCTTCCTCTTCGAATTCATGGAAATTTCGTCCACCGGCTCGGAAAGAACCCCATGCTGCCGTCGAACAGAGCTCTGATCCGAGCTCTTCGATACGCGAACGGAGTCACAACGATGGCAACCTCTACTCTCCAAACGCCCCAGCTTTGGTTGGAACTTGCCCCGATATGTGTCCAGGTACACCCTTCTCTCCTCCCAAATTCAAAATTCTTGTTCTTCGATTAGATTGAGTTCAATTATCGAATCTAGATCCAATTCTTTTATATTTTATGATATTTATGAATTGATGGATTGATGGATGCGGGTGGACTAGATAGTGGTGTAGTGTTTATGCTATATAACTTATCTGCAGTGAGGTAGGAGCGGTTGTTGGGTTCATAATTGTCAGAATTTTTTATTTTGGGCTGGTTCTTAATGATTTGAGCTCATTCTTATCACAGAAAAAGAGAGAGCACAGCGCGAGCGGCTTAGAGACTTGGCAGTGTTTGAAAGGTTAGATGGAAATCTGGCTAGAACTTCTCCAGGCCTTGCTGTGAAAAAGGTAAAATTTTGATCTTTTACTATTTTATGCTGTTAAGGGAAGTATAATTAAATGGGGATAATGGTGTTGCTAGGATTTTAGCTCTGGGAGAGGACACTCAGTAGTAGGTAGTGCATTTAATGAACTTCAAATCAACTAAATAAGACTTTGTCAGTTTCCTTCCTTTTTTTGATACTTGTGAGTGGGGGGGGGGGGGGGGGGGGGGAGGTGCCAAGATCGGCATTTTTCTTTGCAAGAATATATGTCTTTGTAGTAGAGTTTGGTACTCAACGTGTTTGGTGGTGCGTAATCAAAATTGTTCATACTTCGCTAAAGATTCCATATACACATTTGTCCTTCTAATAGTGTGAGGACCCATGCAGATATATGTTTCATCCCACATCGGCTATGCACTAAATAGATTTTGGGTACTAGTAAGGGGAAGGAACCAAAATAACACATTCCGATTGGTTACTTGAGTGTAGTTCCGAATTGTTACAAATGGTATCATAGTGGATCTGGTTTATGACCTATGTAAACTTGGAGATACTGCAGCATAGGCCTTTTTGGGACTGACCACGGGCCAATCATGATGTTTATAATGGAATTTGATTGGATTTGGATTTTTAGCTTGGTAAAGATGCTGGGGCTTGAATGGAGGAAGTGTGTGATAACCCGTGCAAATGTGTGTTTAGTTCTACATCAATTATGCATTTGGCAAATCTTGGATATTTATGCAGGCTAAAAAATCGAAATAACACCTTCTAGCAAGACTTTTGAGGTGAGGTTACGGGTTGTCTTATAGGAGCCCGTAGGGAGCCCGTGCGTTTTTCCTTGGATATAAGAGAACATTAAGGCATCTTTTTGACTTGTAAGACGGTAGGACATATGATAACTTTGGATTATTGTTATATAAAATCCAGTAAGGTCATAATTTTCAGCTAAAATGATAGTAATGTGCTTTCCTTGGTTGCTAGCAGGAAGAGACCTTAGGGAAATTTATCACATCTTTTGTAGGTCATATTTTCGACTTATATTTGGAAATGGAGCTTTGTTTGTCAGCTACCCTATACGTATTGCCTCATACAAGGTTCACTGTCTGGGTGCTAGATCCCATATCGGTATCATCTTGGTATAGTATTGGTATGCCCGGTATGGTAGTCGGTTTGGCGTACCGACAATTGTTATGCTCCCTATCTTATGTACCAATTTGGTACTAGTACGGTTAGTACATACCAGTACTAACCAGTATGACTTACCATATTGTCATGTATTCTGGACTTAGATAATGTCTTAGTTCCCAGAAGTGTGTGTAGTTGTGGGAGCACGGGTATCAGGAAGCAGCTCTCATAATAAAATGCTTATTAATAAGAAACGCTTAGGAAGTGGGTGCAAGGACAAGTTTCCGAATAGATTCCTAAGTAGATGCAGCACCATGTTGGGAGATTCCTGCTAGCAAATGTAGTATAGGTAGCATGGTTTTTGCTTAACTGTCTCTTATATGACTCTTTAACTGATATCTTGATTTGAACAAGATTTTTTTTCTAGGTTGTTTTCTATGTACCTCATTAACTCAACAAATTTAGAGCATTGCATGTTCACTGAGAATAGCTCATATTCCTAGTCATTCACAAGCAAGACTTAGGGGGCTTGTCTCGTTAAAAATATCTCTTGATAAGTAAGATCAATTATGTACTTACATCTCCTAGATTTTTTAATGATATATGGCCTGTCCTTGTGAATCTTTCCTCTTTGATTTTTTATGAGATCATTAGAATATAAATGTTTTTCACCCTTCATCTTTTTCTAGTTTTGCAGAACTATCTCTACCATACATATACAGGCATCAGATATCCGGCCTCTCCCAGTTTTGCAAAATACACTAAAGTATCTTTTGGACTTAATGGATTCTCCAGAATATCCATTTGAAGTAGTTCATGATTTCATCTTCGATAGGACGAGGTCTATCAGACAAGATCTCAGCATACAGAACATGATTAATGATCAAGCAATTTGTATGTATGAAGATATGGTATAGCTTCTTTTCTGACCTTTTTCAGTTCCTTATGTATAGATTGCAAACATGCTATGAAAATTTGAGCATTATAATTTTACTTCTAAAAGCTACCCTTTGCATACCTGTAATAAGCTTCACCTTCCAAAATTTCCTACGTCTTAGTGTATGACATAATGTATTGACTTTACCTCTTTTTTGTTTGAGAAAATATCCCTTTTTCATAAATTATTGGAACTTTTTACTCAAGCAAGCATAGCTAGTTGTAGTGTTCTAGAATATTAAGGACATTGGAAAAATTGCCTGCAGATTTCTGGTTTTGCTTTGTGACTTTTTTTGTTCATTTCTTTTTCAGTGAGATCGTTTTTTTTTTTTTTTATGTTGAGAAAAAGCTAGCAGTAGGCTAGAACATAGTTATGAGGTAAGAAGTTAGCACCTCAGCCTAACAGTCTTGAAGGTCAAGAACAGTGAAACTCCAATAAATTGTCAATTCCTGATCAAAACTCAGAAATTTGCAAAGACAGGGACACCTATAAATTCAGTTGCACGAGTTATCTGGGATTACTGATCCATTATATTCCACTTTGGAAAATGACAATTAAGGTAGGGTAGGACTTGCTTTCTGTTTTATTACTCTTCCTCATTAATATGTTTGAGTGGTAGCCCCATCTGTAAGCCTTCTGTCCTTGAACTTCGAAATGTTTGATAGGCTATGACCCATTTAAATCTAAAAATATATATTAAGCTTACATTTCTTTTCTCGCAGCATCCAGCTTTCTGCTTTTCATCAATGCTTCCATTATATATTTTTGGTGTTACTGTATGTAAGCCTGCTGGTCCTTTACCTTGAAATTTCTGGGAGGCTATTCTTATTAATGTACTTCAGAAAATTACAGTCCTTTTATTACTGCATCTGGCTGTCCTAATGTAATTCTGTGGTTTCTTTAATTGCAGTCTTGCATGTTTAAAAACATTAGTGATGTGTTTTTTATTTAATATCTATTACAACTTTTGCAGGTTAAATTTCATATCATATCACACAAGAAACTTGGCAGGTGCTGTGGCAAGTCTGATGTATCCTCTTTGTGTTACCTCAATATGGAACAGCTGATGAAATGCCTCTTGTCTCTTTTCGATATGTATGATATTAATCAAAGATCCAAGTCCATAGGCAAGAATGCAGCTGAATTCTATTCATTTTATGTACTTCTCCATCTGGGTTATAAGATCCCAAAAATGGTCAGTATCTGATTTTGCCTTATTTGTGGATACTAACTTGCCCATGATGATAGTGAGCTTGAGTTGATTGATTGACCCCTTGACCTTACATGTTACATTGATACACAGGGGGATTCGCTTTCTTTTTGGTATAGCCAATTAGCTCTTCCAATTCTCCAGTCAAAGGAAATGTGCTTTGCTAGGAGTTTATTAAGGTAAGTTATTGAATCATACAGTGTCGAACCTTCTGTGCAATTCAAAATGTTTGTAGTACTTTCAGAAACTCCATCTTGCCTCTTTTCTTGCCCCTCCCTTTTATGTGTGGGCAACTCAATAGACTTCTTTCTTTCTCCTTATACTTCAAATTTCGCTAGTAAAATTTCTTTTTTTTTGTATGTGATTGATTGAACATCTTCATATTATTAGTAACAGAATTTACTCTGATGACACCTTTACGATGTCAGGTACTCTCAAGTGGGCAACTATAAGCGTTTGTTTAGTACCATTGCAGCTGAAGCATCTGATCTGCAGTTGTGTCTTCTAGAACCTTTTCTCAATGAGGTTGTTCCATGCTTGTATTGACTTTATTCATTCAGATTCCTATTAATCCATCTATACTTGCTTCATTATCATGTAGCCCTTTGTTTCTGTGTTGCCTTGGTCTAATATGCTTGGCTTTATCATTGGGCGCAGGCACAACATTCATTATAAGGTGTCCTGTTAACAAAGAAAGCTAACACTGCATTATACAAATTGTTAGAATGTGTAAGCATTTTTTTACCATTACTAGACATAATTTGGAAGACGTACTTAGTTGGTAGCTTTTGAGATTCATGATTTCTTGGTGTTGAGGATTATGTCGATCTTGCTGGATAAGATGTTTCCTCTCTGACTTTGGATCCTTTTTTGGAAAGTTAAAGAAATCTTAGATCAATTTTTGCCTTATTGCTTTGATCGATTCTGGTTTTCCCTTTCCTTTTACAATTTCTTACCTTTCCTGTCTTCCATTTCTTAGTCTTCAATGTACATAGATACCACTGAACTTCGTACACTTTGAGTAACAATGATGCTTTAGTCAACTAGCTCCATAATTTTTTCCTTCTCTTTTGTTATAAGTGGTTGCTGCATGAGTTGTTCTGTACAACTTCTGGTGAAAAGGCTGCTTACCCACCATCCAATGCAGAGGGAAAGGAACAGGAGGAAAAAATGATAGGCTAGCCTAGGCTTTTGCAAGGCCAACTTTCACCCATCCTGGCTGATTCCTATATGGAGGACCTATTTTTGGCTTGTGCAACATAACTACCATGTGGTATGGTTTGTGTTATGAGAGTGTAAATTAGAAAAAGCTACCATGCTGATTTAGAAATACCTTCAGATTGGTGATAAATATCAACAGTGAGGATGATAGTGTTATTTTGATGATTAACAAGCAATTATCTAGAGTATGTTATAAGTTAAATCAATATTTCATTTATAAGTCCATTACTCTCAGTATATTTGTATGAATTGACATAGATATATTTCATTGTTCATTTGAATGAATCTAACATTGAGATGCAGCAAAGAGTGGATTAAGTCGACCCAAAGATTGAGTGGGTCGACCCCGGCACATCAAGAAGTCATTTGGCACACTTCTGCAAAATTGGCACAGATGAACAGTGAGTTGGGTCGACCCAAGGAAAGCATGAGTCGACCCAAACACCAAGATTCTTGAAACAAAACAGAAAAATGGCTCTCTGGATTTACTGAGAGGGTCGATCCAAACAGTGGTTGAGTCGACCCAAGCTTGAGTCGACCCAAACCCTGAGAGGGTCGACCCAAAGGCAAAACAGAAAAAGAAGTCAGGAAATGGTTCTCTGGAATTACTGAGAGAGTCGACCCAAGAAGAAGTTGAGTCGACCCAAGTGAACTTTGAGTCGACCCAAAGAATGGTTGGGTCGACCCAAAGGAAGGAAGGCTGAATTTCAAGTTTCTGTGTTTTCTGAGAGGGTCGACCCAAGGAATGTTTGAGTCGACCCAAGTGAAAGTTGGGTCGACCCAAGGACAGGTTGAGCCGACCCAAACACGGGCTGAAGCATAACGGCTAGTTCTGCAGATGTACTTTTTGTCCTTTCCAAGGTCAGTAACGGCTAGTTTTTCAAATCTAACCATTGGGGCTTGTCCAAAGGATGTGGGAAGCTATTTAAAGGGGCACTATTCATCAGATAGAATAACTTTTGAAAGAGATATCAAAGAGTACACAAGAAAACAAAAGTGCCCTAATCTTCTTCATTCAAGTGCTTCATTCAAGAATCAAAGAAAGGAGTTGAGCAGATTCAAAGAGTCATCAAGAGCTCCATCCTCCCTTGAAGAGTGAAGCATCCTTGACAAAGAAGAGCAAAGCCACTTCAAAGCGATAAATACTTTCTAACTCTTCTTTGTAGTTAATATTGTTTCATTTGCTCATTTAGGAGTTTGAATCTTTCTTTTTGTTTGTTAAACTATTTGTAAAGGTTGGTTGGTGAGCCCGGAAAACCAACGAAGTAGGTTGATTGGTGAACCCGGAAAACCAATTGTAAAGGTTCGTTGGTGAGCCCGTAAAACCAACAAAGGTTTTTGGTGAACCCGGAAAACCAAATTGTAAAGGTTCGTTGGTGAGCCCGTAAAACCAACAAAGGTTTTTGGATTGTGAGCCCGGAAAACAATCCAACTGTAATCCGCGAGATTATAGTGAATTCCCAAGGGGTCGCTTGGGGAGTGGACGTAGGTGCTAAGGAGAGCACCGAACCACTATACTTTGTGTTGTTTGTGTTGTGAATTGCCTTAGCTTACTAACCATCTATTTGACTTGAGTAAGATAGTTTAAATTTAAAAGAAACCAATTCACCCCCCCTCTTGGCTTGTCACCTTGGGCAACAAGTGGTATCAGAGCAAGGTGCTCTAATAGTACTCATTGATCTCACAATCAAGAGTTAAAGATCATGACAACCCAAGTGGGATGTTCTATGAGTGAGGGGCAATCCACAAATAGACCACCTCTATTTAATGGCACAAACTACACATATTGGAAAGCTAGAATGAGAATATTCATTCAAGCTTCAGACTATGAACTATGGCAAATCATCACTAGAGGACCTCACACACCCACACTTAACATAGAGGGCACTATCATACCCAAACTAGAAATGGATTGGAATGAAAGTGATAGAAGATTAGCACAGTTAAATGCAAAAGCTATAAATGTACTTTACTGCTCATTAGATGTAAATGAGTTTAATAGAATATCTACTTGCACTACTGCCAAAGAAATTTGGGACAGACTTGAGGTCACACATGAAGGGACCAATCAAGTTAAGGAGTCAAAGATAAACATATTAGTACACAAGTATGAATTGTTTAAAATGGAATTTACTGAGTCCATAACTGAAATGTTTACTCGTTTTACTGACATTATAAATGGGCTTAAGAGTTTAGAAAAATCTTACTCTAACTCTGATTTGGTGCGAAAAATTCTCAGGTCTCTACCAAGGAATTGGGAGGCCAAGGTAACCGCTATTCAAGAAGCAAAGGACCTCAACACACTACATTTAGAGGAGCTTCTAGGATCACTCATGACCCATGAGTTGACAATGAGGCAAAATTCAGAAGATGAGGTCAAGAGAAGAAAGCCCATTGCTCTAAAGACTACCACCCCTAAACAACTAACTGAATCGGAAGATTCGGATGATGATGAAGAAATCGATGAAGAAGGGATGACTGTGCTTGGGAGAAGATTCAGAAAATTTATGAGAGGTAAGAATAGGTTCCATAAAAAGAAACCCTTCCTTAAAGGTAACACAAGCAAAGAAAAGGGTAAGGACAAAGAAAAGGAAAAAGAAACTCCCATGTGCTATGAGTGTAACAAACCCGGGCATTATAAGATAGATTGCCCAGATTTGAAGTGGATGGCAAGAAAGTTGAAAAAGAAAAATTTCATGGCTGAATGGAGTGAAAGTGAGGAATCAAGCTCAGAGGAGGAAGATCATCAAGAGATGGCCCAAATGTGTCATATGGCCAATGACGATGAGGTAGATTCTGAACTTGATTGTGATTTTATTGTTGATGAATTACATGATGCATTCTTAGAACTCATGGAAGAACATAAGAAACTAATTAATAGAAATAAAGTTCTAAAAGAAGAAAATCAATCTCTTATCAAAGATAAGTTAAAGCTGTCACATAACTGTGAAACATTAAGTAGAAAACTTGCAAATGAAACCAAGAATCTAATTGGTGAAAATATCAAGCTAAAAGAAGATGCTGAAGAATATAAATCATTGGTAGATAAATTTACTCTTAGTTCTACCAAATTAAATTTGATTCTTGATAGCCAAAAAGCTGTATATGATAAGGCCGGTTTAGGATATAGAACGAATAGGAAACAAAAATTCTTAAAGAACATTTTTGTAAAAGCTAAAAGTGAAAATATTACTTGCTATTGCTGCAATAAGTTAGGACATAGAGCATATGAATGTAACTTTAGAAAGTCCAGTCAAAACAAGTTAAGTTATAATCAAAAGATTAAATTCAAGAAAGTTTGGGTTCCAAAAGGAACATGGAGTACTAACCCTAAAGGACCCAACTTAGTTTGGGTACCTAAAGTTTCTTCTTGATCTTGATTGCAGGTGTGTCTTGCAGCTGATAAAGTGGAAAAACGATGGTATCTAGATAGCGGCTGTTCAAGACACATGACCGGTGACGAAGATCAATTTGTCACCTTGGAATCAAAGAAGGGTGGAGTAGTAACCTATGGAGACAATGGTAAAGGGCATATCATTGGAAAGGGTAAAATTTTCATTGCTCTATCTATTTTTGTAGAAAATGTCTTATTAGTTAAGGGTTTGAAACATAACCTTCTTAGCATAAGTCAATTTTGTGATAAAGGGTTTAAAGTTACATTTGAAGCATCTGTATGCATAATCACTAATCCTAAAGATAATAGCATTGTACTTGTAGGACAAAGGCAAAGAAATATTTACTTAGTAGATCTTCATGAGTTAGGCAAGAAAAATGGTTTATGCTTAATTACTAATGAAGAAAAGAAAAATGAAACTAGTTGGCTTTGGCATCGAAGATTAGGACATGCTAGTATGGAATTAATATCAAAACTAGTTAAGAAGGAATTAATAAAAGATGTGCCAAAACTGATCTTTGAAAAGGACAAAATATGTGGACCATGTTCATTGGGAAAACAAACTAAATCATCTTTCAAATCGAAGAATGTAGTATCAACAACTAGACCATTTGAACTCATACACATGGACTTATTTGGACCTACTAGAACTACAAGTCTAGGAGGGAAGAAATATGGACTAGTTATTGTTGATGATTTCTCAAGGTATACATGGGTTTCATTTTTGGCACATAAGAATGAAGCATTTTCAGAATTTTTGAAACTATATAATAATATCATAAATGAAAAGAAACTCACCTTAGTAGCAATTCGAAGTGATCATGGTACGGAATTTGAAAATCAACACTTTGAAGAATTTTGCACTAAAAATGGAATATCACATCAATTTTCAGCACCTAGAACGCCTCAACAAAATGGGGTTGTTGAAAGGAAAAATAGGACATTGGCAGAAATGGCACGCACAATGTTGTGTGAGTCAAATCTTCCAAAGTACTTTTGGGCTGAAGCTATAAACACTTCTTGCCATATTCTAAATCGAGTTTTAATACGACCTATAACCAAGAAAACTCCTTATGAACTCTGGAAGAATAAGAAACCAACTGCTAAATATCTTAAAGTGTTTGGATGTAGATGTTTTATCTTAAACAATGGCAAGGAGGATCTAAGTAAATTTGATGCCAAGTCAGATGAAGGTATCTTCTTAGGATACTCCACATCTAGCAGGGCATACAGAGTATTCAATAAAAGAACCTTAGTAGTGGAAGAGTCAGTCAATATTATATTTGATGAGTCTGATAGTGAGTCTGCTAGGAAAGAAAATATTGTTGATGATGATACAGGAATTATCGACTTTGAAAAGTTGAATATTGATGACGTGCCAAATCAAGATAAGGGAGATGATTGCGTGCCACCACAATCCCAAAACTTGCCAAAAGAATGGAGGTATGCACATGGACATCCTAAAGACTTAATCATTGGTGATCCATCTCAAGGGGTAAGAACTCGATCATCTCTTAGGAATTTAAATGATTATCTTGCTTTCGTTTCACAATTAGAACCTAAGAATTATGAAGAAGCTGAAAAAGATAATAACTGGATAAATGCCATGCAAGAAGAATTAAATCAATTCAAAAGAAGTAATGTATGGACATTAACTGAAAGACCAAAGCATAATTCAGTAATTGGAACAAAATGGATATTTAGAAATAAATTAGATGAAAATGGATTAGTTATAAGAAATAAGGCTAGACTTGTAGCTAAGGGATACAATCAAGAAGAAGGAATAGATTTTGATGAAACATTTGCTCCAGTAGCTAGATTAGAGGCTATTAGATTACTTCTAGCATTTGCATGTTTTATGGATTTTAAATTATATCAAATGGATGTGAAGAGTGCATTCTTAAATGGTTTTATTGAGGAGAAAGTATATGTAGAACAACCTCCAGGTTTTGAGAATCATGAATTTCCAAATCATGTGTTTAAACTACATAAGGCATTATATGGATTAAAGCAAGCACCTAGGGCTTGGTATGATCGATTAAGCAAATTTTTGCTTAATAATGACTTTAGTAGAGGAAATGTAGATAAAACTCTATTTCTCAAAAGAAAGGACAAAAATCTATTAGTGGTACAAATATATGTAGATGACATAATCTTTGGTGCCACAAATGATACTCTTTGCAAAGAATTTGCTGATTTAATGCATGGAGAATTTGAAATGAGTTTGATGGGAGAACTAAGCTTCTTTCTAGGATTACAAATCAAATAAACTAAAGAAGGCATTTTCATTCATCAAACTAAGTATACAAAGGAAATACTAAAGAAGTTTGGGAATGAAAATCATAAGGGAGTTGGCACTCCAATGAACCCTACTAGTAAGCTAGACAAAGATGAAAAAGGGAAGAGTATTGATATTAAGCTCTATAGAGGAATAATTGGATCCTTGCTCTACCTTACTGCTAGTAGACCCGACATCGTATTTAGTGTAGGAATATGTGCTAGATACCAATCCGATCCTAAGGAGTCACATTTAAGTGCTGTTAAGAGAATCCTTAGATATTTAAGAGGAACTACCAATATAGGTTTATGGTACTCAAGAGACTCATGTCTAGATTTGCTTGCATATTCAGATGCTGATTTTGCCGGATGCAAATTAGATAGGAAGAGCACAAGTGGCACATGTCAATTCTTAGGAAACAACTTAGTATCATGGTTCAGCAAAAAGCAGAATTCAGTGGCACTGTCCACAGCTGAAGCTGAATACATAGCTGCTGGTAGTTGTTGTGCTCAAGTATTATGGCTTAAGCAACAACTAGAGGACTATGGAGTTAAACTAGATAATATTCCTATTAAGTGTGATAATACTAGTGCCATCAATCTTACTAAAAATCCAGTTCAGCACTCTAAAGCCAAACACATAGAAATAAGGTACCATTTTATTAGGGATCATGTGCAAAATGGAAATATATATATTGAGCATATATGCACTGAAAAACAATTAGCCGACATATTTACGAAACCATTGAGTGAAGATAGATTCTGCATGCTAAGGAGGGAATTAGGCATATGTGATCCTTTTTATTGAAGAAATATAAAAGGGAGCTAGTAGTCTCATGATACATTCCTCTAATTTCTAAAATCTCATGAAACATGAGTCAAACTTGTTATCTATAGATTCCTTACTCATGTATCATTGTCCCAGAAAGAAGTTATAAGGATTGGAAGCAAAGAAAATTTTTAGAAGCAAAAAGGAAGAGAAAAAGAAAAATTCTGCACTTGGGTCGACCCAACCCAGAATAGGGTCGACCCAACGTTGAGTCGACCCAAGAAAAATCTTGAGTCGACCCAACGTCGGGACCCCACTGTTAAAAGGGGACCCGAGAGCATATCTAGGGCACTGTTTACCCTTTGTCCTCTTCCGAAAATCCTTTTTTCCACTCTCAAATCTTCTCCAATCATCTCCAAACAGTAGATTTCCTTGAGATCCTAGAGAAATGGGACCCAAAAGAGCCGTAGCCAAGAGATCCGGAAGAGTCACACGGATTCAACTGGAGGAAAGGCAACCTACGGAGCCATCTCCCGTGTCTCCACGACGTGAGGCACGTGCGGAGGCCCCTCCTCCTCCTTCCCCCTCAGTGATACTTGCAAGATTTGCGGGAAGGCCGGTTACAACGGGGAGAAGGATCCATTCCGAGTTCTTTGATCAAGAAGGGTTTCGGTTGAGGGAATGGATCCAAAGGCAAGGTTGGGAGTATCTTTGCTCCCTAGATGTGGTAATCTACCCCGGATTGGTTCAGGAGTTCTATGCCTTCCTCAAAACTGGTATGGGAGGGCTTGTTTCGGAAGTTCGAGGGGTTCGAGTTTGAGTTTCCGAGGAGAGCTTGAGTGAGCTACTTCATCTACCCTGCATAGGAGCCACTCCGGAAAAGCCAGAAAACAAATGAGAGCTCTAAAGTTGATCATGGAAAATGAGAACTTCGACTTTTCCACGAAGGTAATAGCTAGTTCTCTTTCCGCTGAAATGAGATTACTGCTCAGTATAATAAATAGGATTTTATTTCCAAAGACCGGGAGATTCGATCTCATCACAGAGCGAGATCTAGCAGTGATGGAGTGTATGATTCAGGGGATTCCCCTAAATCTTCCGGCCATGATACTGAGACAGATGAGGAAGGTGATGTGCAGCAACAGGGTATCACTACCTTATGGTATGATACTCACCTTGATTTTTCGACAGCACGGTTTAGCTCTCGAGGAGGAGGCATTCAAGAGTCTGCATCATACTGACACATACACTGCACGGACACTTATACGCATGGGATATGAGAAAGTGAACGGACAGTGGATTCACACTGGAGCAGGCATTCAGAGTGAGGCACCAGAGGGAGATGCACCAGAGGATGAGGATGAGGAGCATATGGATCATCCTCCTGCACCTTCAGAGGCCGGACCATCATTATCCGTTCCTCCGAGAGATACGGATGAGTTCTGGAGCAGGATGACTGAGCTCATGTCAGCTCAGGCGAGGACGCCCGGTTGGATGTCATGTCTGCTGAGATCAGTGATCTGAGGCAGCAGATAGGAGCACTCCGGAGAGAGAGAGACTCATGGACCATCTGTGCCACAGGCTGCTGAGTCAGAGATTTCGGCACAGAGTCATCCAGCTCGTCGTGCTCCACGCCAGACACAGTCTCACCAGGCACGACCTCCCCTCGCCACATACACTAGGAGGATGAGGACTAGATCCCAGCCGTTAGAGTCTCCCTAGGCTGATCTTAGCATTTATGTTTAGAGCCTAGGCCAGATATCTAGTTCTCATGTGTATTTTGCTTTTATCATGTATCTTTAAACTTTGATTGAGGAACATTGTATTTGTTTTCATTTTGGGGATGACTGTATTAAAATATTCCTATTTTGATCAATGAAGTTTGAAGTTTGCTATTTATTGCATCTTTTCCATGTATCTTTTTGATGATAACAAAAAGGGGGAGAAGTAAAGTAAGAGTATTTATTTTAGGAGAAGTAAAGATCTTAGGGGAGAGAAGTAAAGATTTTGTAGATTAGATAAAGTAACAAAAAGGGGAGAAGTAAAGATATCTTTAGAGTAAGTAAAGAAAGATTGATAAGAGTAAAAGTAAAGAAAGAGGAATAGTAGAGAAAGGAGAAGTAAAGAAAGTTAAAGAAAGGAGAAGTAAAGAAAGTTAAAGAAAGGAGAAGTAAAGATATCTTTAGAGTAAGTAAAGAAAGATTGATAAGAGTAAAAGTAAAGAAAGAGGAATAGTAGAGAAAGGAGAAGTAAAGAAAGTTAAAGAAAGGAGAAGTAAAGAAAGAAAGAGAAATAACTTGTAAAACAAATTGAAAATCATATAAGAAAGCATATACATCTAAGGGGGAGCAATTTGCAACAATGAAAATGATCAAGTCAAAAATTTATATCAAATTTCAGAATTTGGCACGCACCTCTCGCACCCCGATACATAACCTGAAACTCATATTTTATCTCAAATTTTTGAAGTTTCATCGCTAATGAATTATAAATGAAAGGGGGAGCAATTCAAAAAGTCAAATTGGCAACATTTAAATGATATAGGGGGAGATTTCACTTTTATATATGAAAAGCTGAAATTCAGCAAGTTAAGCCCTTTCAAAAACTGATTTCAAAGACAAATAACAATAGGTTCATACTCTTTATTTTGTAATCATCAAAAAGGGGGAGATTGAGGATGATAGTGTTATTTTGATGATTAACAAGCAATTATCTAGAGTATGTTATAAGTTAAATCAATACTTCATTTATAAGTCCATTACTCTCAGTATATTTGTATGAATTGACATAGATATATTTCATTGTTCATTTGAATGAATCTAACATTGAGATACAGCAAAGAGTGGATTAAGTCGACCCAAAGATTGAGTGGGTCGACCCCGGCACATCAAGAAGTCATTTGGCACACTTCTGCAAAATTGGCACAGATGAACAGTGAGTTGGGTCGACCCAAGGAAAGCATGAGTCGACCCAAACACCAAGATTCTTGAAACAAAACAGAAAAATGGCTCTCTGGATTTACTGAGAGGGTCGACCCAAATAGTGGTTGAGTCGACCCAAGCTTGAGTCGACCCAAACCCTGAGAGGGTCGACCCAAAGGCAAAACAGAAAAAGAAGTCAGAAAATGGTTCTCTGGAATTACTGAGAGAGTCGACCCAAGAAGAAGTTGAGTCGACCCAAGTGAACTTTGAGTCGACCCAAAGAATGGTTGGGTCGACCCAAGGGAAGGAAGGCTGAATTTCAAGTTTCTGTGTTTTCTGAGAGGGTCGACCCAAGGAATGTTTGAGTCGACCCAAGTGAAAGTTGGGTCGACCCAAGGACAGGTTGAGCCGACCCAAACACGGGCTGAAGCATAACGGCTAGTTCTGCAGATGTACTTTTTGTCCTTCCCAAGGTCAGTAACGGCTAGTTTTTCAAATCTAACCATTGGGGCTTGTCCAAAGGATGTGGGAAGCTATTTAAAGGGGCACTATTCATCAGATAGAATAACTTTTGAAAGAGATATCAAAGAGTACACAAGAAAACAAAAGTGCCCTAATCTTCTTCATTCAAGTGCTTCATTCAAGAATCAAAGAAAGGGGTTGAGCAGATTCAAAGAGTCATCAAGAGCTCCATCCTCCCTTGAAGAGTGAAGCATCCTTGACAAAGAAGAGCAAAGCCACTTCAAAGCGATAAATACTTTCTAACTCTTCTTTGTAGTTAATATTGTTTCATTTGCTCATTTAGGAGTTTGAATCTTTCTTTTTGTTTGTCAAACTATTTGTAAAGGTTGGTTGGTGAGCCCGGAAAACCAACGAAGTAGGTTGATTGGTGAACCCGGAAAACCAATTGTAAAGGTTCGTTGGTGAGCCCGTAAAACCAACAAAGGTTTTTGGTGAACCCGGAAAACCAAATTGTAAAGGTTCGTTGGTGAGCCCGTAAAACCAACAAAGGTTTTTGGATTGTGAGCCCGTAAAACAATCCAACTGTAATCCGCGAGATTATAGTGAATTCCCAAGGGGTCGCTTGGGGAGTGGACGTAGGTGCTAAGGAGAGCACCGAACCACTATACTTTGTGTTGTTTGTGTTGTGAATTGCCTTAGCTTACTAACCATCTATTTGACTTGAGTAAGATAGTTTAAATTTAAAAGAAACCAATTCACCCCCCCCCCCTCTTGGCTTGTCACCTTGGGCAACAAACAGACTAGTTCATTTCCTCAGTGGCAGGTACTAGTAATTATGGTCTCTTTCCAAAGTGGATCATCGAGTTGTAAAACTTATTGTAGCAAAAGGTACCAACTTTATATTTGGATTGGACTATGATGAGACTTTATATCTAGTTCCTGGAACCACAGACATATACGTGTTGCTATATACCATTTTTAAGAAGAAGTCTTTATGGAAAAAACCACGGGTTATTGCATTATTGGAAACTATCCTGTGCATGAAATCAATCACTCCAGTAATTGGTGAAAGTTTCAATCCTGATCATCCTTTGATTCTTTCTATCAGGCTTGCATAATTTTATATGTTCTTATCTCTCAGGCAATGCCGCTATTTTGTTGTTATTGTTTTATAATCTATGATATGGTGGTGTGAAGCAAAATTTTCATGTAAATGTTATGATGCATCACTCCTTCAATTTAAAGATTTGTTAGCTTTTGACTTGAGCATTGTTGAATTTGGTGCTGCTTTCTTGAATAACTAAATCTAGTTATTTATCAATTTACTGGGAGAATCTGGACTGTCACATAGGAGGCCTGATAGGACTCAATATAACAAGGGCAACTAGCTCTTGCCCAACGAGAAAAATAAGTTCGATCTTGATTGACATCTTGGAATATCTTCCATCCTCACATCCTAGTGTCAGTGTGCCACATATTTTGTCAATGAGGTATATGCCAGCTTATGGTCACTTACACATCAAAGGCATTATTAAAGACAGCTTGATTTCTTCTATATAATATATAGTCAAGGACATGATAACCAACTTGGACTGACTCAGATATTCATCGTTTGGTTACTGGCTGCCATATTATCTTCTGAAAGTGTCCTGTTAGGTGTAGCGGCAAAAAGCAAAATCTTGTTAAAATATTTATCTGGAACAATACCTTTCCACACCAGTTATTAGGCATCTTTTTCTCTGAGCTTCGGCCAAGGTAACTTGAAGTCATTTTTTGTCCAGTATTTTGTGCTACAACAATGCCTACTTGATTGAACTATCATTTCATTTCAAAAGAAGTGGAGAATGGTGACGCAAGTCATAAATACAATTGTGCTACATGGTTACTTGCAATAAGAGTTCATAATGGTGCACTGATCTCTATACAAAAAAGTCTCTCATGCAAGCCAACAAAAAGTTGAGGGGTGTGTCCTAGGTAAGGTTGAGCTTGTCCATGCACTCCAAGATGATGGCATATGGGCTAATTGTGAAAACTAATACAGGGTTGTAGGATGAATTTCAAGATAGAAGGCTATCTTCTTTCTTCACTTTGGGTTATTTGGGGGAATTTCATCTGGTAAAAAACAGGATCATGTGTCTCATGTGTACTTATGGAAGGGAAAACAAAGTTTTTCCTATTTATATATTTTCCTTTTAATTTAATGTTCTTACTTTCTTTATCTAATGCCTCCTCTATTTTCCCCTTCCCTCTACTTCCTTTTTCTTGATGGGTGTTGCTTGAAAGGTTTGAGAAAGTTAGAATTTTTCAGAAATTTGACCCTTAATATGACAAGGAAGGATTGATGATGCCGTCTCTAGAGAGTTGGAATGAGCCCGGTTGGTTAAAATGTGGTTATTATTGCCTATTAGTGACCCTTCCAAAAGGAGCATTTAGGGTCTATTTGGCATCACCTTTATTTCTAGTTTTCTATTTCTAAAAATAAAATTGTAGAAATTGAGACAAAAATATCATCAATACTGATGTTTTTTTCTATTTTTCAAAAGTCATTTTCATTATTTCTAGAAAAAATTAAAAGTAAGAAATTCTTATTTTCAATATTTTCAAAAATAAGAAACTTTCATTTTTTGCCACCACCACTGTCGTTGTCGTTGCCAACAATGCAAACATCACCTCTGTTGCTGCTACCACCACACCTACCACTATCGCCGCTTCACTACACCACCACCGCTATCATTGCCACCTCCTCTATATTGTTAGCACCCTCCACTATTGCTGTTGCTGCCACATCACTCTTTGCCACCTCCACCAAGTAGCCGGCATTCTTGTCACCGCCATCACCGCTACTACGTCCCCCCACCCCACCCACCACCACTACCACCATCGCCACCTCCGCCTACCACCACCACCCTTGACACCGGCACCATCAGCGCCTCCACTATTTATGTTGCTAGTACCATCATCTACACTACCATTGCGATGTTTATATTTTTAAAAATAATTGACTATGCTAAGCACGTTTATATTTTAAAATTTAGAAAAAGCAGAATAGAATTTCTATTTTTCTGTTTCTGAAACTAAAAAAATCAGAGTTATGCCAAATGGCTCTTTAGTATATAGTTTGTTTTGAATTTCTATAATCTATAAGATTATTAATGTTTACATGATTCTCTTGTTAAAGGTTCGTGGACAAGCACTATCTTATATCAGTTACAGCAGCTACAAGCTTCAGCCTTACCCCTTAAGAGACCTATGTAAAATCTTGATGATCAAGGTACTATTTCCATTATTCTGCCACTCGTGATTAACTTAGTCTATTGTTGATTAATAGAAGGACAAGCATTACTTTAATTGTTTGTTATGTTGATAACCTGTATTTTTGACCATTTAGGAGGCAGATCTGGAGTCCTTGTGCTATGAATGCGGCCTTGAGACCAGCACAGATGAAGGAGGTTCTAAGTTCCTACCTGCCAAACAGACGAGTTTCCGTCTACCTAAACCAGGATTCCAAAGCTATAGCCTCTTCAATTCTGAAAAAAATCACAGGTATTTAGTCTTTTGGTTACAATGGTATTTATTTTTCTTAAGCTCATTTTGTAGCTCAATCTTTCCTCTATTTTAGCATGAAACATTAGTCAGAAGTATCAAATATGCAGTGCCCTTTTCCGTCTGTTTGTGGGATGTCTAATTGAAAGGCGACAATGGATGTGTTACTGCGTAAAGATAAAGAGAAACAACACAAATGCACCTGATGGATGTTTTTAGGTTTTAGATAATTTGGAAAGATCTTCAGCTGTACTAGAGTTAGTTCACTTTTGGTTTTCTAACATGATATATTCCATTTAATTAGGATCAACTTCATCATCCTGTTTTGCAATTGGTCCCTATTCTAAAATTAATTCATCAAACAGGAAGTGTCTTCAATAGTCAAACAATTAGGATAATGACGGTGCTATAATTTTTTCTCCATCAACTTTAGAATAATAGTGAACTTCCTTTCGTGCAAAAGAAAGAGAAAAAGGTGTTCTTTCCATCAAATACCAAATTTTCTCAAAGCATCTTCAGTGGTCAAACAAGGAAACAGTTACAACGGCCCTCAATTCTTTGATCACCTATCTGGATCAGATCAGCTGTATACACAATATAGGGGTCCAGGTCTTAGGACTGGAGATCATTTCTGCAAATTTTCCCCTTCCATAAAGAAACTCAAGAGAAAAGTTAATGTGTTCTCATTTTACATGAAAGAATGCAGAGTTCTTCACAATATTTTCTGAAGCTACATAAAGATTTTATTACCTTAATTTGGTCACCAGCTATAAGTATTCCTTAAGTCTAGCCAACATACTTATCAAACATTCCTGAAAGACTATGGGAAGAAAATGATGTTCTTATCCAAAGTGAACCTTCAAACTTAAAGCTAAACCATCACAACATCATTATTCTTTGGATAATCTATAATCGATTAGTCAGCTCTTGATAAAAATGAAGGTTGAAGGATTGTAAATAGAAGAAAGGTTATGATTAGAGAAAGTGCATAAGGTTTTAAGAGGCTCAATAGTAATATGTAAAGTCTAGATATATAATATGTCAAATTATTTGAGTCTCTATGGTTTCAAAAGAAACTCATTGCTGATGGCCAAAATCTCGGTCAGTATATCTCTTGAATAGCAGGAAGTCACTTATAGGTTTGTAGCTACTGATGCTATTTGGATTTTCAGTCAATGAAGACCTCAAAGCTTTAATTACCTGATGCTCATTATTGTGAATGCACTTTTATCTCTTGCAGGTAGCATGCTTCAGGCCCATGAACTGGAATATCTTGTGTCCACATCAATTTAATCCGAAACAGTGGCCCGAATTTCATTGAGGTTGCTGCCTCTAGCTTGTAAATGGATGGCTTTTTGGGGATACGATGGAAGCTATATGGTTAAAGCATATTCATATGAAGCCGATGCAGAAGTCAAGTCAATTGAGTTGGCCTCCAGTAACTTTCTTTTTCTTTTTCTTTGGGAGGAAGAGTAGTCTTAAGAACTATTGTATGATTCTTGACGGCGATCACCCCACGAAGAAAAAAAAAATATATAATATTATTGTTGCTGCTGCTACTGTTATTTTGGTCATTTTATCAGCAATTTGTTTCCTTTAGACCTTGTAACATTATTGGTCTAAGGGATCACAGGAATTCTCATGTAAATCGCTGTTAAGACAACAACAATCATACACTAGATGTTTTTTTTTTCCCTTTTTTTTTTGAAGGTAAAGTTTAATTCATTGATAGGTAAACATGATATGCACTTAACACTCTGGTGTGCATGTCCATTTCTTATCTTGTGAAACAAGAGTAGACATGAGTTGGTAATGCTCCTATTTCCATGTGCCACTGGGATGCAAAGTTGGCACTCTACCATCTGGAGCTAAATCCCCTTTTAAAGACATAAATTATAAAATCATACATGATGTCTTTATTTTTGGTAATGCATAGGAAATCCTGTCTGTTTAAAGGATAATGAAGATTATCATATAAAGAGCTGGAAGGAGAACTTTGGCAAAGCATAGAAAATCCAGAACTATACTTTGGTCTTCTTTCATGTGTTTCAACTTGCACCCTGCAAGTCAGTTATCATGGTAAAGGTGCCATCCAGCAAATCCCTGGATGAGACCCACATTAAAATTGGGGAGCTTGGTACATATGGCAATCTTCTGTCCCACCTTTTTCTTTTTGAGAGAGAACTATTAATTGTTTTTGTCAAGTAGATTTTATCCAACTTTCATATAAGATGGTTTATGCGAAGCGCAATCCATGCATAACACAGCAAGAAATCCATAAATATTTACTTGTTTGTTATGCAGGGGTGCAGGTCACAGAAGGAAGAATATGCATTGTATTGGCATCCAACACCCAAGATCAAACCTCATCAGCGAGAAGCCGAATGTTTTCAATAAATACAACCTTGTGAAATATAGGCTGGTCATTTGCATGGGAACACTTATTAATTTACTTAATTTGTTCAAATATGACAATATTGTTCCCTGATGTAAAATTCCTATAGACATTTGACAAATCTTGAGCATTCTGATTTTATTATGGTTTTCACTGATTTCTTTTTGATCGATCAGGATACAAACTATGCGAAGAATGTAGCCCTGGATCACCTCAGGATTGTGATGATAGTTTGGGAAAAGCTAGTATTCATAAATAAACATAGAAGATTAAACTTTTAGATAAGTAATTAGCATACTAACCATGTGGCTAAACTGGAAGTTAAAGGAATCAACTAATTTGGAGTGGATCAGGGAAAGTCATAATGTTGCCACTTGAATTTTTTTTTTGGGGGGGGGTGGGGATAATATTCCCTGAGGCAAATAATTTTTCCAATTCTCTCACAAACGAATTATTCCTTAACATTGTCAGGGCCTTAGCCAGTCTCCAATCCTCTCACCTTCACCATATTTTATGATTCCAATGAAAATTAGATGGAATTTGCCTATCCCTCTTTTCAAAGAAAAATTGGAAAAGATGGAAGTATGTGAAATAGTGAGGCTTTAAAGTGACATTGTGCTTATCTTGCACAACTGCTAGGTGAAAACTTCACTAACAAATTGGCAAATATTGTCCCTTACCAATGGAAATTCTTCCACAGGGAATCCTGCTACCTGGGCATATGACCCCTTCATCCTATAAAACTTAGGCAAAGCATGACTCTGTGGCAAGTTTACAAAAGCCCATACTGTCATTTTAGAACAATTGTAACTTTATGGAACTAGGCATTTCGGCTTGTGCATCATAACAATAATCTACTAGTGCAGATCTTATTAGCAAACAAAACTAAATTAAGTCTAAGAGGTGAAAACTAAAATGCTCTTTGTACTAAGAAGTGCTACGACTTGTGAAGCCGTTGAAGTTTTTGTTAGCTATGCCAAATTACATAGGGTCAAAGATAATCTAAATAAGACTATTCCTCGCGCGCGCGCGCATATGTACACATATATGTACATATATGTATCTATGTACATGTGTGTATCTTTGGGACTACAATATGAACTAGAGAAAAGGTGACTATACATCAATTGGGAACTTGGCATCATCCATACTAGTTATATATGAATGAGCTGCGAGCTGCGACCATATATTAATAAATGACCAATGCTAATATATAAACAACTCTCATAAACAATCATCCAAGACATAGGTTGACACTTCTCAGAATTTTTGCGGAGCGGTGGCAATTCTTAATTTGCTTAATCTATTTTGCTTGATTCAATTTATTGTAGATTTGGTTAGCTTATGCGTCTGATATGATCAATTCGAGTTTGAATTTTTCACCTGCTTAATAAAAAATATTGGTTCCAATGTAAAAGATATTTGACCTGATCCTATTGCCATCTTTATTTCACATTGAAGTTGGTCTTGTCCTTTTAAGCTCTTCAGATTGCCCAAGTCCCTGGCAATGACACATGGACATTGAATCATGATCGAAGATCGATTGATTGTCAGCCGTCCGTTCCATGCAGCGTAATATGAACCGGAAGCCAGAGTATTTCCTTAGAATATTCCATTAATTTATTCCCGAATCCATGGCACAGTGAAAGATAATTTAGGGCTCCCTATTAAAATCATATAATTGATTAGAAATTTAATTGATTTGTAATTAATCGTGTCAAATTTAGTTGGTCTTATCAAATTTTATTTTAATAAATTTAAGATTGATTGTATCAAATTTAGTCCGGATTTACTAAATTTTATCAGCCTCATGGTTCTATATAAAAGCGGATCATGCGCAATAGGGAGGCGGAAATACAATTTTTTTCTCTCTTATTCTTTCTTCTTCGACATTCCCAATATATATATCTCTGTCTTTCCGCTTGCCTGCTTCCCTTCTCCGGTTCTAGGGTTTTTGCGACGGTCCTAGGGTTTCTATTATACTTCCGGCGTCCGCTTGTTCCATCGGCACTGGATCCAATGGCGGTCTCCTTCTCGGATCTCCACACCAAAGCCGGCCTCAAAACCCTCGAAGAATTTCTCGCCGGGAAGACCTACATCTCAGGGTGAATTCCTACTCTTCATCCTTTACTTCGTTTCTTTTCCAATTTTTTCAGTTCAATTGGATCTATTACTCGTTCTGTTTCTCTTTTTTCGCCTTCGATTGCGAGTGTTTACGCTGGAAAAATCGTCTTTTTACGATCTGGATCCATTGGATCTTTTTGTATAGATTTTTCGATTTTTTTGGGTACTTTCATGTTTTTATGCATATGAATCGTTTTATATTTGGTGCTTTAGCCAAAAGGTTGCATTTTTCATGGTTTTCTGTGGTTTTCCAGAGATCAGATCAGCAGAGATGATATCAAAGTCTGTGCAGCAGTATCGAGAAAGCCAGGAGGGGAGTTTCCGAATGTGTGCCGGTGGTACGAGACTGTATCTTCAATTATTGCTCTAAGGTTGGTGGGTTAGATGCTACTGTAACTTTGATTTTGTTCAAAGCTGTTGCTTTTTAGTTGTGAAGCTTCGAGTTATACTCAATGCTTCGATGTGTTTTAATTCGTTAGAGTTTGTGTGTGCATAATTCGTGAGAGTTTGTGAGTGCATAATTCGTGAGAGTTTGTGAGGTATAGGATTAGGTAGCTGCTTTGGGTTGACGAATGATGAGTCCTTAGCTTAAAAGTTGAACTTTATTATTTCACTTTTTTGGACTTAATTACAGCTGCAGCTTACAGGGGTCATAACTTATGATTGGGGAGTTCATTTAGCTAGCTATATGCAGTTTCAGGTTGCACCATTAGGCACATCTTCGAGTTTTAGGTGCAACCAACTTGATTGCTGGTCATGGCCATAATGTGCTGTTTTCCTCAGATTCATTGGAACCTTCTTTTTTAAGTTATCATGGCCTGTTATTTTTTTTAAAAAAAAGTTCTTTAGTCATAAATTTGGTTTAAGGGATCGGATTAATTCTATCAAGTTAATGTTTCAATTTTAGAGTTTATAGGTTTAAGTAATTATGTTCTATGTATTGTATGGGTGATGCCATTTCGTAGATAACAGAGATGAATAAATGGTTTGCTTTTAGCCTTGGTTTCTCTCTTCTTTTTTTTAAGTAAGTGCAGCCTATATATTTGGATAAAAAGAATAAGCCTATTGTAAGCTATCTAGGCAAACTGGATTGAGAAAAAGGTTGGCTGTCAGTTTGTTTTTTTGAAATTCCCCTTTACACTCCTGACTCCCCTTAAGATGCCTTCTGTCCTGGAAAAAAAAGGACCATGTGGTGGGAAAAAGTGGGTTAAGGGATTTGTTCCGCTTAATTTCTGTATCAAACAGGGTAGTAGTGGACTATGCACATTCACTAGTTCTTTGAATGGACTGCAAAGTCTGTGGAGTTAGTGAGTTAACAAGTCCAGAAATATGCTGCAGAAAGTCCAGGAGCTAAAGAATAGGAGAGCACAAGTCCAATTGGCCCCATAGGCAGAAATTTAGGTTTGTCTTGTGTCAATTAATTATTCATGATCCTTTATGTAAAAGTTACCTTTTGCTAATTCTTTCTTTATGATTTTTTTCTGTATTCAGCAATTGCAAGGACATATGCAGAGATAAATTTAGAATAGAATTGTGAATTGCTTTAGTTTTTAGATGCTTTTGCCACAAGAAATTTGTAATGTAGTACAGCAAGTATGTATTATTAGAAGCATGAAATCACAGTGGTCTTTGCATATAGTAGAAGTCCTAGGATATTTGAATACTGGTCTTTGCATATATTATGTTATAGGATATAGTTTGCATAATTCAGATTATTCATTTGAAATGTCTGGTAATTATATAAGAAATTGATTAATAATTGGTATGCCTCAGTCTCGAACAGTAAAACTTTATTCTGGAAATAGGAAACAGGTTTTCTGTATGAGAGCAGCTTTGGCTTCCAAGATGAGTTTCATAGTAGCTTTGCATTTACCTGAGTAAAATTATGATGAGCATGTTTCTTGTTTTTTCCATCAATACCGACTTTCATATCAACATAATTTTTTTTATTTTTTTTGATTAAATATTGTACATACATTTTTACATGTTATTTTGTCAAAATGCTTCTTATTCTTGAGTATCATGTTTTCCATCTTTTCTTTTTAATTTTTCTCAGCACTCTCTTTTACCCTCTATCGTGACAATTCATTGTTTGCGAGGTCAGATTTCCTGGTGACGCCCTTGGAGTCAAAATTGCAAACCAAGCTGCATCCTCAGCTCCTGCCCCTGCAGCCGAAGCTGTAAAGGTAATCTTTTTTCCTTTTACATTCATTTCCTTTCTGTTGTTTCTGTGAGTAGGCATGTGCATGTAGTGATGATGTTTTTGATATTCTCTCTTTTTTTTCCCTAAAAATTCTCCCTCTTTCGAATGTGAGGTTGGAATCATATGAACATATATTCCTTATGGTAATGATGATTCTTGCATTCTACAAAGACAAGTTATCATTTTGTATTTTGTTAGTTGTCTCCTGATATGAAGATGTCTAAGTTGTGCATTTGAATTATCATCTTGATTTAATATCGGTCTAAAGTGCTCCCATTAAGGTTTCAGTAACAAGCACCATTCTTCTGTTATAATGGTCCCCACCAAAACCATTATTAACCATTATAATGGTTATAATGGCCATTATTTGCCAAAAAGTGTCCAGATTGAGATAGTTGGGACATAAAATTATGACAGTTAACAACTTTTATCTGCCACACCAAGAGGGAGTAATGGTCAATAACGGAAATAACGTAGTTATTTTCTCCACAACACTTTTGAAGAAGAAAAAATATTCCTTTATCAGTTATAACAACTAATATCTGCCATTACAACGAGAAATAATATGCAATTGTGTAAATAACATTGTTATTTGCTCCACAACACTTTTGAAGAAGAATTTTGTTTTTCTGTTTAACTGAACAAAAATTCGAGCTTAGAAGATTTGAATTTTTAAAATAATGCTATTTTGTCAAATGAATGGTCAAAGAGTTCAATAATGACCATCATTCCTTTTATATAATGATCACTCTATCAAAACAGTGGTCAAATAGCTGCTGTTATTTTAAGTATTGTTGCTTATTGATATAATATAACAGATCCCTCTGGAACATTGTATAATGGCTATTATTTTAAACCACAGCTTCCATCAGTGTCAGGGTTTATGCAGTCTTAATTTCTATGCAGTAAAATGATCAATTTGTACAACGTAAAGCTTGACATGATAGGGCAGATAGAACTGAACAAGCATCGGGAGTCTGTTCACCACGATCCTTTATGTTCCTTCTATGAAAGGCCGAACATCCCCCCTGAGGGGGGGGCAGGGGAACGTTCCTTAAATGGAAGGGGAGGGGGTTTGGGGGAGGGGAAACCAATCCCCTCACCTGACATCCCCCAAGTTATCTGGACTGGCCTGTTGGGTGGCTTGATCACTTATATTACTGTTTGCTCATTGAGTTACAGTTTATTTTACATTGGTTGTTTCAGCTTCATACAACCAAATGTTTTTCACTGTGTAAAGTTGGCCCTTTTGAAATATTCTTGGAGATTGGCTGCAGTCTTTCAGTCCTAGCATAATCGCTTTTTTATTTTGTAAATGCTTCACCTTTCAATCTTCAACTTAAGAACGCTTAATGTGCTTCCTGAAGGCCAGGGAGGAGGATGATGATTTAGACCTCTTTGGCGATGAGACAGAGGAGGAGAAGAAGGCCGCAGAGGAGCGGGAGGCAGCTGTTAAAGCCTCTTCCAAGAAGAAAGAAAGTATGCTATTCTGAACTTGTTCTTTGCTTTGCTATCATTAAGGAAGACACTTTAAATGTTCAACTTTTTTCTTTCAACCACATTATATTATATTCTTACTATCGTGGTTATCATAGTTGCTAGTTAAAATATCTAAATTGGCCATTTGATTTTTGTTGTCAGGTGGAAAGTCATCTGTCCTTATGGATATCAAGCCTTGGGATGATGAAACAGACATGAAGAAGCTGGAGGAGGCTGTTCGCAGCATTGAGATGCCAGGCCTCTTATGGGGAGCATGTGTGTCCTTTTATTTGTCAATCTATATTGTGGTGCTTTTTTAAATAAAGAAAAAACTAAAAACTGACTCTTACTTGTTATTAATTAATTGCAGCAAAGCTTGTGCCTGTGGGTTATGGCATTAAGAAGCTGCAGATCATGTTGACCATTGTAGATGACCTCGTATCAGTTGACAGCCTTATTGAGGAGCATCTCACGGTGGAACCTTGCAGTGAACATGTTCAGAGCTGTGACATTGTGGCCTTCAACAAAATATAGACGTGTCTCAACCATTTAATTCAGGTGAAGCGGTTATTAGGTAGTAGTGTTCTGAGGGTAAAACCTTGCAGTACTGTTTTCTTGTTCTTTTTTGAGGCTTTGGCTTTGACAAATATTATGAGATTTGTTGTTCTGACCCCAAGGGGATTCGTAGGGACTTTTGTTTGAAAGGTCATTTTTGGCTGTCATGATATTTTATTATATTTTACAAGTTTTGGAAACTATATGAGATGAAGTGTTTTACTTGATGAAAGTTCTGAGTAAATGTGGATATGGCAATGAAGAAGCTGTTCCTTGATGTTCGTTGTTCTGAATAACGAGCGTGTTGAACAGAATAATCAGAGCAATCAATGTGAACTAGGTTTTCGCATGTCCCGCAGTTGGTAATCAAAGCCCTGCATGCAAACAACAATGCCATTGTTTTGAATGCATGTAAACAATATGTCTGTTAGGATGCAGCTGGTTGCATGGGATTGAGAGCTTTCCAAGAAATTAGAAACTTTCAGGTGAATAGAATTTAAAAGATTGTTTGAATGAGGTTTCTGAGGTCCATTTTTTTATGGAAACTAATAGGTCAGCTGCTCAGCTGCTCCTTTCTTAGACTCCTAAACTTTTTCCCTAATCCAGCTGTGCTTTTTCATCCTCATTTGTGTTAGGAGATGAAAGAGGGTAGTGACTACCAATTCCCCAGAGGTTATGGAAGGTATTTTTGAGAGGAAATGAGCCGGGAGAGCAGGTGAGGTTAAGAGAGCCTTTCCAAACATGAAGAACCGGCACCCATGGCCAAGAGGGTCTTGACATGAGAGCTTATAGCTTTATACTCAATTGAAGAGAATAATCTAAACTTGATCCAATAAAAATAGGGATTAATTTTTGAAAAGGGATAAGTACAATGGGATTCAAGATCAAAAAAATTAGTAATAGAATATTGATGGATACCATTTTGGATCGCATATGTTCAAATTCGGGTGCCACCTGATCATCAAAAGACTTGAAATTTCATATTTGACTGATCAAACTTGACAAATTGTTGCCCAGCAAGAAGCAGAGTAACGATTGGGCCTGATGATACTTGTTTTTCAGAATCCATGACTGTATTAAAAATTGTATTTTTTTCTCAAACCGGTACTAACAGGGATGAAGTAAATCTTATTAATGATTGATTCAGTTATTTATTTGATTTATGATATCAATTGCAAACTGACAATCAACTCTGGGATTAGAACTACAAAAGCAGGAGATCAGAAATGTCAGCATCCAAAAGCCGGTAAAGGAAATTCCATTTCATCACAGGTCTTGGATGAAGTGGAGCAGGTTCTGAGAGAATTTGCTAGGAAAACAGAAACTGCATTCCTTATGATGTTCCTCAAATGAAGGTGGTGTAAGTTGTTCGAGGTTTTCAAATGGTTTTTGCAGTGAACAACTGTACTGTGCTTCGTGGATGGATGGTCTAAGGCACATGAAAACAGAAAATCCAAATAGCCCCTAAAATGTTCTGCATCTTTCATTTTCCTGGTCATATGAGAAGAGTTTGGGGAGGTGGTAGAAGAGTAGATAAGCATCTCAAGTCATCCATGTATACTCTGTGTTTGACATGTCTTCAGGTATATCATCTGATTGGTGAGCTCCAGTTACGGTGATCTGTGTGTTATGTGTTGCCTGGTTTTTTTTTTTCCAAAAAAACATATAACCAAAGATTTGGATGCATGAGTGCTACTTATTAATGCTGAAATTGAGCAGATGTATATCAAATGCCAGGACCAGCTTATGTGCAGGTGCTGCGATTTGAGCCTACCAGTCGTAATATGATGCTGCCACCTGAGTAACACCTAACTCATTTCTTTCCAAAGATGTGATTTGTTTGTTACTGTCACACACAAGTGTTTGCACTAAAATATTTGTTAAATTGGAAGGACGTTGCGACGGTGGCAAAATAACCTGCATATATGCTATGATGCAACAAAAAGATCCAAGAGATGGGTGCCAACCAGCTGAGCTGCTGTTGGCAAAACATTCACAAGTTTTCATAGTTTCGCTTCTCACAATTTATACTTCAATTTAACTCGAAACTTCCTGAGTTGCACAACCCTTGCATAACCAAGTGATTTTCAGACTAATAAAAGTGATAGCAACAAATACATACATCCACCCAAAAGACAGGAGTTTGTGTGCACCATTCTTCCAAAATTATATGCTAAACTTGAATCTATATTCTTATCAATAATTTCCCATATGTCAGTATATCTACTATGGAGAAAAATCTTCATTTCAGGTGTGAAATGAAGATTTCATCACCATGGAGAGAACGTAGATTTATTCAGATAGGAGGAAATCAAGGAGACAGTAACATTTTTCAAATATAAGGCTTTTATAATAAAGAGTTAAACCTTTTGCGATTTCAGAAAAGCATTTCACCTGGCTTGGAGACAAGAGGAGACCAAGTTCCCCAAACAACCATTGAATTCAGAGCTGTCGAGTCACAAATCCTGCACAATATCCCCACCTGGGTCTACTTGGCAATCCACAAAAGCAGGTGGAGCATCTTCTATGCCAAACCATCTCCTTCTCGATGCATGGCGCCTCGGCATTACATTTTATGCCAGGGCCACTGCATTGCTTCTCAAATGAGAAAATGCCCAATTATGCATCAATCTTTGCCTGGAAGGCTGCAAAGAGCACCCTTTGGTCTATCAATCTCTACCTCTGGTGCTTCCAGCAACTGCAGTCTCACTTGAAGTTTGTGGTTCAATGTGTGCAGTCTCTTCACTTCATCCTCCAAATAAATTGCATAGGCCTCCTTTCGATGCTTCCTAACAGCCTCTCTGTTCCCCTTTGGCTTTCCAGACTGACTTTGCTCCGTTTCTTCTTCTTCTTTCCTTTCTCGTTCAGAATCTGCCACTTGGTTCTGCATGTCCTATGGTTTCTATGGGATTCACCAAGGTCATTGGCCATGTTAGAATTCAACAATACTAAATGGCTTGAATCATTTACTTCTCCATCATCGATTTTCACTTGCTTTGGTAATTTGAAGTGTCAATTGTCAACAGTTGTATTGATTTAGTAAAGAATTCAATCAAAACCCAGGCGTAGGAAATTTTATGAAGGATGAATAAACAAGGCACCACCATCCTCATAGCATAATGTCCTTGAAAATTGAACTCCCAAAAACGATAGCACTAGAAGAGACTGCCTTTGCAGGCAAAGGTCTAATTGAGCATAGTTCGAGGAATGAATGCCAAATCCATCCATATATTTGGGGGGAAAAAAAAGATATCGAAATGGAAGCAGACAAACAATATATGGTTCCATAATCATCTCTATATTGGTTGGTTCTTGGAAGCAAAAAATGGAACTTTATATAAGAACTAACCATAGTGATTCGATCTGTAGGCTTGAATTTGATCATCAAAACAAGGCCAAAGCATATAAATCAATAATTGGTTGGAGGCGGCATCCAAGCGTTAAGTGGAAAGCAAGATAACATGGAGAAGAGGGCTTTTTCTAACATTTTTGGCTTTCTTTTAGAGATCAGAGAAGCTGAAAAAAGAAGAAACCTGAGGTAGGGGTTGGTTGGAGTAGTCTTGACTGTCGCTGAAATGGATCAGAGAGGAACAGAACGAAGGAACCTCAAGTTTTCCTTCCTTGCTCTCACAGCATGATACCTTCCCTTTGGCACCCGTATGTTGCATGGGTTCCTGCAATTAGTTAAATGTGTCCCTCTTGCAACGAAGACTCATCTCCTCTGGACGTTGGACATAAAAATCTCTGCAGATACTCAAATCTTTGCATGTACTTTGAAATACAGCAACCCTCTATTGTATATAATTTTAAGTGCATTTAACATCATAATTTTCTGAGTATCAGCTTCATAGAATGCTTTCTCAATTTTCCTTTTTCAGCTCAATTCCTTTTAATGTCATCCTGAATACCATCTTCCTGAAATTATTTCTTCTGTTATTCTCTCCGTGTGACCCTTCACCTTTGAATTTTCAGTCACTTTCCTCTGAAGCTCTTGCCATGTGCAGAATCAACTCTACAAGCTGGGCCCTGATTCTATTCTTTGCTATGATTTGATAATGGGAGCTATCCAAATATCTGAGAACCTGCATTGATTTCATAGCTCTGCATTAGAATTTAGAACCTACCTAAGAAAAAATATTGCATATCAAGCACCACACCATACAACGAAAAAAGGCTTCAACACGAACACCACCACCTACAGCATTCTATCCCATCAAATACAACCAGCCTAGCTGGCCTCTTAACATACCTGCACGAATTAAAGAAACCTATTATGATGAACTTTGTAAAAACTGCTGGAGGCTCCCACCAGTCACTGTTTCATGCCTCTCCAATAGAGGGGGAGTTTCACTGAAAAATTCTGGCATTTAGATGAGCATTCACAGGGCATGGAGAATAGCAGGAGCTGGTTTCAGCAACCCAACGTTGGCGTTACTCAGATCATCAACCGCCGAACAATGCAGACAGCTAACATAACTATGCCAGTTAAACTGGTGGAAGCGGAAAACCTACCGTGAATACAAGGCAAATCTGATGCACTCAAAGACGAGAATATAACTTTGGTGTGCCAAAGGTGCAAGATCCGATCACTTGAAAATGCACAATTTCGGGTTGAGAACTATAAGCTACAAGTAGACCAAAAATTACAAAATAAATTAACATTTGAATGAGTGTTCTACTGCAGGCTCACCAAGTTCAAGAGCTCAAAATAATTTATAGGGGCAAAAACTATGACTTGACAAAAATATGAGCTTCGGCAGGACTCACTAGCTAATGAATAAACACAAACCAACACTAGTTTCATATCATAATTACTCATCATCTTGAGTTCTTGCCCTTTTCTTCTTTTTCTTCTTCTTTTCAGTTTCCATTTGGACATCGCCATCTAATTCTTCTTGATCCTTCTTCTTCTTCTTCTTCTTGGCAGTCCCATTTTCTTCTGTATCATGACCATTCGCCCCTTTCACTGCTTCGGTAGCCATTCCATCTTCCTGTTGCTCTTGTGCCAGCTTGTGTTTCTTTTTCTTCGTTTTCTTTTCAGTTTCAGGCTCAGCAGAAGCATCTCCATCAGTAACAAGTTCAGTTGGCTTATCCTCATCCATGGGCTCGCCATTCACAGCATCACCTTTAGATTTCTTTTTCTTGCTTTTCTTCGCAAAAGCTTCATCCTTCTGTCCATCTGAATTGCTAATTTTGTCAGTATATATCCAGCCCAGTTTGCAAGTACTACTTACTACATGACACGTTAAAAATGAGAGCAACTTTAGTGAAAAATCAGATTTGACAAAGGTAATAAACAAGAAGCAGTTGCATTTAACAGCAAAACAGAGAACCAAAAAGATTAAGATGCATTGAGAATTTGCACAAATTTAGGATTTGATGCTATAGCAGGGTGACCAAAATCTGCTTCTATTATCCAAATAAGCTTATGAACAGACAAAATTAGGATTGGAAGCATCAAAAAACCAACTCTCCAATCAAGAATAGATGATTATACATCAGATAACCGCAAAAAGAGAACCAAAAAGGCTAACATGTACTAAGAACTTCCATAAATTTAGTATTCAATGCCTTAGCATGGCGACCAAAATCTGTCTCTAGAATCCAAATAAGCTTTTGAACAGAGGAAATTAGGTGTGGAAGCATCAAAAAACTGACTCTCTAATCAAGAATAGATAATTATTCATCAGATGAGAATGCAATTTATGTACTTGCACACAAAGAAATGAGAACTTCCGAAATGTCAATGTTTTTCTCTGCTAGTGATGAAGCATTCATATGTGAAGATTCAGATATTGGTTCAATAAAGGGCCCATACCATCAGCATCTTGTGAGCCAATGCTCTCAATAGCACCTTTCATCACATCAACATTCTTGCGAGGCGCAATACCCTTGTCATAGAAGTCCAATCTCTCTTCAACCTGTTCTCGCAGCTTTTCCCCAAAAATAGATGTATTCATCTCTGCGTGCATTATTTCACTGATTAATGAACAAATAAAATATCTAGAAAAATGTGTGCATATGTCTATAGTTGAGAAAAAAGGATACATCCTCCACAAATAAAGACTAACCAGAGAAACAATCGATACGGGATGCAATGGAACACTTATTCGCAAGGTAACGAGCTAAACGGCCTTTGTTTCGAGTAGATGCCCGGCCAATAAATGAAGAGTGGAAGATGAGACCATACTTCGGAGTATTTCCTCGAGTTTTCAATGCTCTATACACATCAAGAAGAAAAAGTAATGCAAACAATACAAGTATAACATAATTGAAGTTCACTGAACTGGCTAGCACTGCAATTAAATATTTTAAAATGCAATCTTGGAGAGGCAAAATATCATGTCAATTACTATATTTGGTACGTGCAAAATATTGCAAAAGACCTATGTAATATTAACCTAGAATTTTTTATATGCAAGAGCTGCTTGAAGGGAAGCCTCCATAGTTTGAAAGGAGGTCCGAAATTTAGGTTCATAAAGATGACTCATGTATCAAACATATCCTATCCTATTCTTGTGCAAATAGCGCTTTCTTTTGACCAAGGTTGATGCTGACCTTGTATGAGTGAACAGGAAGGTATGTTAGGGTGGGAAATTCAAAACCTGAAAAGTGCCTTCTCAGCACCAAGTATCTGAAGAGTAGACGAAGGGCATTTTGCAAGATTTGAAAGACTCCCAGCATGAGAAATCAAACGGGCACCAACAACTTCACCTATCAGAGATGTGAGATTTGGTGCTATATCATTCATTTTTGTGACAAGATACTCATAGAGCTTCTTCCTATACTCAGAGAGATCCATTACTCTCTGTGCAAACTGCTGAACATTAATCAAATCAATTGGAGACAGATCCTGTCCTGAAAAGGCAAGAAGAAGTATAAGTGGTAGAAAACATTTTAAGAATTACAAAAGGATAATGATCTTATTTTGTGGTACCCATGGATGCTTTAGCTGCTTCTACAATTTCTTTTGCTTTGTCCTCGTCACCTACTATGTCTGCTAAAGCAGGAATATGAATCTCACACAATTCTGATTTGTTCTCCACAAACTTTGCAATTTTGGCATATAAATAGTTATCACCGATGATCTTTACCAGCTCTGGAAAATGCCAAGAGTACCATTCTCTGCATAACCAGGTAATTAAATGTTTAGAGGCAATTTTCACAACCACATGCAAATCCAGGACACCATCACACAATTCCAGGTATCTTTTCGTTAGAAACTCGTAAAAATTACAAAAGAGACACCAGCAAAAATACATTTAGCTACTTTTGCAACTTAGGTTTCCTCTCCTAGCAGAAAAAAATGAAACTAGTTTTTTCCTATTCCATAATCTCAAGTTGCGCTCAAGCATAACATACATAATAAGCGATTACGTATCATGAAACAGACATGACATTTATAATGAAAATTGAGTATGTGGCCTGAACATGTCTAAATCACTTATACTGTTCTTCTTTAAAAAAATAATAACAAAAAGTTGATCTATTTTGTGATATTTTCATGGTCTTAAACAATTCCACTAGATAAAATTTTATATATCTAGAGTACAGGACAACTTCGACCAAAATTGACCATGAACAAAACACTGTCATTTACATCTGGCAATAATCAGAACCTTATCCTCTACATGTAAGGAATGTCATGCATCAATAACTATTGTGTTAACAATCAGCAGTAAGCGCAACATAACCATCAACTATTCTACGAGATGTAGCTATTTATACCCAAAATCGAATAATAAGGGCAAAAAATTAGACATACACAAATAGGGCAGATAGCGGCCAGGACACATGGTTAGCCAGGCTTCCCACAAGCTCTCTGTATAATAGGTTCGGGTTAGCACCTAGTGTCAACTGTGTATTAGTTGGCATCAATTGATATCATTCTACCTCATGTCATATTGGTCACAACAATAAAATATGCAGCATTACATAAAGATCCAACTGACATTTGATCAATAGTTTTTTTAACAATACAGTCCCATTTGCCAGTAGATACTTTGTTAGCCCTGTATCATTTTTTTCTTATTGATTTTCCGGCATCAGCAGGCAAACTTATACCTGCGGCATATAAATTGCTTAACTGATCTGAGCTATTTACATGAAAGCTTGAAGGACAGGTTATGACATAAACGTTAAAAAAAAGTGATATATAGAAACTTTAGTATATCACCGGTTGCACCATTGATCAAATACTCCAACACATACTAGAGATTAATTCAGGAATACAAACCTGACTCTCATGGAGAAGGTGTTAATATCCTTGTCAAGGGTATCAAGGAGAAAGATGGCTTGAATAACCATGTTATCCACCCGATTAACATTGAACTTGACCTTAGCTCGGCTGTAGCTATGCCCCAAACCCAGCTGAGCCTTCTCCAAGTCTGATGGCTAAAACCACAAATACAAAATCCACAGAACAGCATCATCTTTACATGAAAACCCAGTATAACTTATAGCAGATATAAACTACTCAATCAGGTGACAAAAATTCAACCTTTAAGTCTTTAATGAACCTATCAAAGTGCAACCTGACACCACGAAGGAGCTCGAGAACAAACTCATTGCTCTGGCAAGGAATCTTGGTCACTTCGAAGATCTGAGACCCAACTTTAGGCTCTGCAACGCCGAGGCTGAACTTAACCTTCTTCCCCCCTTTTGGTTTCGGGAGGTTGATTTCCAAGAAGTTCCTCAACTCATCGGTCATAAGCCCTAGAAGCCCGCAACAAAATCGATTAAATTTATGACTTCGAACCCCAAATGGGCAGCAGATGGGGGGAAAGTTAGGGTTCGGAGCTCACCTTCGGAGATGGCGTTGCATTGGTTGAGGGCATCGAGGGCGGAGGAGAAAGGGTGGAAGGCGACGAGCTTGACCACCTTGCCAAAACGCGTGAGGTCGAGGACCGAGTTCCGGACGGCCTCGGTGTTCTGGCCGATCTCGTCGAGGCCGTACGCGTGGAAGAGGGAGTAGCCGGAGGCCGATTCAAAGAGGAGGTAGAGTGCCATCGCCCGACGGAGCCAGGCTTCGACGAGGAGAAGGTTGGAATTCTAGGGTTTCTCCTCCCTCTCCCCTCTGGTTTTCAGCTAGGGTTTTGGAGGCGCGCGGGGGGAGAAGTGGAGGTAGGGTTTTGAGGAGAGAGGGGCAGGGAGGTAGGGTTTTACGGGCCTCGGTTCTCCTCCCGGTGCTCCGCCAGGAATCTTTAACTCGATCAGGACCGTCCGATGGATCCGACCGCCTCCGGCCAGGGAAATTAAGAATGAGGGTTTGGGTTGGGTCCTGTCTTAAAGGGACGGACCTAATTCCGGCTTGCCCCAGCCATCTACCAGCAGTTTAGGTGGTATTTGGTAACAGCATAAGACCTGAAATAAAATCCTGCACCAGCCAAATATTATTGACAAAATAATAATTATACTCTATTGCCAGTTATTTTTGCATATTGATGTTATATTTATATACAATATATATATATATATATATATATATATATATATAAACATGGAGATATGTGCCAACTTCTTGATATGATTTCAGAGTCTTGGAAGCTCTTGGCATGTTTTTTAAATCTCATGTTTTTTTTTTTTGCATTGGTGGTGTCTCAAAAGATGAGGTAGTAAAAGGACTCATGAAAAATTAAGAAATGGTTGATGGTGACCCTTGATTGTAAGCAGGGTTTGGGGTTTAAGAAATTAAATGTTCAAGACACTCTAATTATATATATTTTACTTGGTGAAACCTCTTTCTCACCTCCTACTTATATTGTATTTTAGATGTATCATTTTCTATTGAAGTGAACAAATATATAGGACAATTTACTTTGTTCTTTGAAGTCATGGATGGAAGATCGTGGAAAGTTTTTGTTGTTGGTGGATTAACACGCTTGCTGCTAGATGTGAAAAGTTAAAGTGGATGAGAATCTAAAAAGTGTGCTTAAATCAAACTAATTTCACTGTGTTAGGATTTTTGATTTATTTATGTTGCTCACAACTTAAGTATAATTGTCCTTCTAAGATCAAATAGAATCCACTGAGGAAAGAGCCAAAATGTGTGCTAAAATCAAGAGTAGCTAATTAATTTCATACTCTAATGCAAGTTTTTTTTTAAATTAAGTCTTCGGTTAATTGTGGAGAGTCATTGGATAATGAAATATTTTATATTTTTTTATTTATTAAAGTAAAAACCATATCTTTGGCTTTATCGTAGGGCTGTAGGGGGCAGGTTAGAGGAGCGTGCCATAGAACAATAATCCAACTCATCTAAATTTGAAAGACTTGCTTAAACTTATACTCTAATAATGGATTAAGCTGGGTAGAAACATAACTTTGTCTTCAAGATGGTGCAACCCGAAGCATGGTCTTTAGCAAACTGACCTCATTATCAAATGATGAAGATATGATCCAATTAACTAAAATTTACTTCCTATAAAGAAGCAATTGCTAAGATTGATATCATATTTTTGAGGTATTCAAAACTTGATATTGTAATAAACAGAATGTAGTCATAGGGACACTTTGAAATAAGAGTAATTATTCAAACGAGTGATTAAGATAGTTCAAAAAGTCTTAGCCTCAGATAGTGATATTTTTTTCTATTTTTCCATCCATAAGTTGATTTTATTTTGGTATTCGGTTTGTCTTTGTGCATTGATGCCACCAGCTTTTGCTCAACGCATAAAATCAACAAAAACTTGTGCGACGGTTCTGTCCAAAATTCACAATATTCATTAACCAAGTCACGTGCTCACGTGCTTTTTGTCAGTAACGTTAAATTTAGTCCCATATTGGATATTGGATAGAGTATACGCTTCTACTTCTATATGCTGCCAAGAGGACCGGGCGTCTTTTCGGAGACATCCGATAAAATTGGAACGATACAGAGAAGATTAGCATGGCCCCTGCGCAAGGATGACACGCATAAATCGAGAAATGGTCCAAATTTTTTTTTTGATCTTCGCAAGAGCTGTTTAATCTCTTATTTTTTAACCTCTTTTTCTTTCAATCCATCGTTCTAGGGTTTTCTTCTTCGATTTGGGGTAGTTTTATCTTCTCTTTTGCAAAACCCTCAGCGATTTCCAGGAGTTCTCTTAGGGCTCGGTTGGGTAAGTTTTAATATCAACTTCTGTTCCTTGCGTTCGAATTTATATGCTATTCATATGCATGGCAACCATGATGAACCAGATTCCATCGTTCTAGGGTTTTCTTCTTCGATTCAGGGTAGTTTTCCTTCTCTTTTGCACCAAATCGCACCTGATCCATCGTTCGAGGGTTTGCTTCTTCGATTTGGGGTTGTTTTTCTTCTCTTCTGCAAAACCCTCAGCGATTTCCAGGAGTTCTCTCAAGACTCGTTTGGGTAAGTTTTAATATCAACTTTTGATCTTTTCGGTAGCTTGGTGTTTCTTATGCGAATTTATATCCTATTCATATGCATGGCATCCACGATGAACCAGATTCATTTTTCTTCGACTTGGTCATGATGTGTTATAACTTTTTATATTTATAACATCTGTCCTTCAGTTTGATATAATTGTAATTGTAATTTGATTCGGTGTCTGTGAAATGAGTGGATGGGCAGAGTTAATGGTGGAGGTTAGATGGCTAGATACGTAAAATGGATGACAATGGAGAAGAAAAAATTTAGTTGTTTTCAGTTGTTGCGATGTTATGGTGCTGGAGTTGCAGCATTATTTTTTCTAAAATCATTACACCACAATTCCCTTTCTTGCTCTGGAATCATTTTGAAGAGATGAAGAAGATGGTGGGCTTCCAAAGGTTTGAAAATAGTGGCAGGTATTGATATAAAAAAATTCACTTTTATTCTTTAAATTTGAGGCCTTCAGATATGGATTCTTTTATAGAGGAGACTGTGAGGAAGGCCAAATAAAAGGAATAATTTTCAAAAATTCCATTAGCTATTGTAATTGTCTAAATCCCACTGATTTGATCCAAAGGATTTCCGAAAGAAAGATGCAGAAATCAAAAAATAAAAAATTCCCACTGATTAACTTGCAGTTACAACTCCTTGATTTTCTTAGGAATCCTTGTCATAACTACTTAGGCCAAGACATGTTCTTATCCTCATACGGCGACTTACCTTTTTTGGTCTTATACCATCTACAATGAAGTCATTTGGTTTCAGCCTGTAGAAGCCTCTGAAATATATTGGTCAAACGGGTTCTAATCTATCAGTTGCTCTTTTGAGAAAAAATTCCTAGCATGTGGGATGGCTCATTAGTTAGTCTTTATCGTCTTTTCACTTATTGGTGGGATACTCTTGGTCTGTTTGCAGCTTTTTAACAGCACCATATCTGTTTTTCAGTGTGGTTCATTTATTCTTCACTCCTAAAAGTATCTTCTCCAAGAAGTGTGAATCAGTCATTTGGTGGCTTTATTCCTGTTCACTTAATACACTCCATAATATATTTATTCGTGACTTGAATCATCCATGGATCATTGGATGGATAAGTGACTTGGGACAATCACTGTGATAATGGTATCTAAAGCAACACCATCACAAATTTGATCCTCAGAATCCAACAATATCTAGCATTTTCTTTAGTTTGATAATTTATTCACTGAATGATCATTGCATTTTACACATGTTTCCAGAAATTACACATATTTGAGTGATTTTTTTCTTTTTAGCATGCAGGTAATTAGAATCTATATGAAGTTTCTGGTTATGAAGTGAAGATGCTAATAAATAGTAGTCTGTTCTAAACAGCTATTGGGACAATCCATTGGAAATAAGAAAAGAAAGATTCATCTCCTCTCTTTCTTTTTTTTCAATGGTTCGTTCATAAGTTTCTTCTCATTTTCATGATCCAGGTTTCCATTTCGGTTTATGCATTGCAACTTTGGGTAGTTTGTGATAGCCTTTTCAGTTCCTAGTCCATGTTTGGGTAGACAAGTGGTGCTAGCAGAAATATTTTTGTTCAGAAACTTTTTAGGGTCCTGATCCTTTTGCTTTGTAGAGAGTTCAATATTTGGTGGGACACTAAATGTTGTCTCTAGGCAGCCTTCCCACCAACATCTGGTACTTAACCAGAACCAACTTTTGGAAGTTTGATGCTTGCTTTTGGAGCATCATCAACTAGCACATGTGGCAGTTCTTGCATTTTCATTGGTGGAGACGATGGAACAACCTTTCAAGAACTAAGTTATTTCCATGCATCTATATACTGATTATGTTTTTTTTTCCTTATTAGTAAAATTATGCATTATAAGTATGAGAAAAGAATAAATTCATGTGAGATCAGTGTTATTCTTCTACTTTTGGATGCAGGATGATGTAACAACTCTGTTGTATTTATGAGTTTGATGTGGTTTATTGCTTGCTTGGTTCGTCTGCCTTTAGTGCTTGATGCAGATGAATTTTGTACTCCCTTGTCTTGGACAAACAGTGGGTGGAATTGTTTTAGGTGGTCTCTTGAGGTTTCTGAGAACAGTGGTATGTCGTGTATTGCGGGCCTTATTACTTAAATTGAGATTTTACTATCTACCTATGAAATTCTAGACCATTACAAAAAAAAGTTAGCATATCTATTTGCTGCTCAACATGTTAACGTCATAAGTTTCAGTAGATGTTTGCCCATCAATCTTGATATCAAACTCTGCATTGTATACTCTTGTATGCTTGGAATTTGTGATTTCCAACCTTGGAGTCATGCCCTCCAAATATGAACTTTATAATGTGTTTGCTCCTTATGGTTCATCAATAGTACTATTTCTTGCTATAAGTGACCTAATAAGCCTCTTTCTTGGTATGGTACTAGTAGCAATAATGTTATGGGATGATGTTATATTTGTGGCATCTATCACAGTGGTTTCCCCAAACATTTGGGTATATTGTCATGATTAGTTCTCATTTGATATTTTGTCTTATTAAGCAATTTATTCCAAGGTTTGTCGTCTCAGTGTCAGACCCCATACCGGTGCCACATTAGCACTGTATTGGTATGGTATGGTAGTATGGTACGAAGTTGGTACGCCTTCCGTACCATATACCGATACCAAATGGGTACTGTACGGTATGTCCATACTGTCCGGTTCGAGCCAGTACGGCGATAAATTCCGATCACTTTCTTCCAAGATTATTATTTTTTTTTAATATATTTTGATGCTGTATTTGACATGTATCATTTGTTGTATGTGCACCTTGCAGCTATTTTAATTTTTTTCCCCTTCATTAGTTAGCGGATGCCACAGATATGAATGAATATGAAATGAGAATTGTATGGTTGACGTGGGCAACATTCGTGATGCAACATGGACAAATGATGATGAAAAAAAATATATTGTACTCATGGAAGAAGAGGTCATCAAGGGGAATAGGCCCAAAAGAAGCCTGCATGGCATCATATCTGAGAAGCACTTAATGCACAAACCTGGAAGAACTGTGATAACACACAATTAAGAAATAAGTTCAACTGATTAAGGACTTGACAGAAGGAATTTGCTAATTTGATAAATGAGAAGGGACTTAGTTGGAACTCAAGTGACGAGGTCTGGCAACGCTTATACGAGGTAAAATCTTGTATCTTGTGGGATGTTTTTTTTAATTTTTTACTTTTTAAATCATTTAGTTCAATAAGTTTACATGGTGACTTACACACCAGTGCATAAGTTTGCAAGAAGTTTTCATAAGAAAGGGTGCCTGCTATTTAATAAGTTATGTCTGATTTACAGGGACAAGGTAACTGGCTCCCATGAGCATCCTTCAGGGAGTCCTCCAGAAACTGATACTGAAGAATAGGGTGCAGAGCTGAATGTGGAGACTTCTTTTAATGAGCATCTTGATGGCGACTTAATTAATGCTTTGTATGCCTTCTCATGCAAGCACTAAATGCACTTAAAGGCTTAGATGGAGCAGCTTATGTTAAGGAAGTTGGGAAGTTCCATGATGATCTTTAAGGCATGTTGGAGTGGCAAGGGGATTGCAAGTGTGACAAAAATGATACTGGATCTATGCCAAGATTTTTTGGTACGTAAGGAAAAATGATACTGGATATAATCTCCAACTTGTACGTTATGCATAGGTAGCAAAAGGGGGCGGTGATGTGATGATACTGGATAACAAATTATACCACTATAAATGTAGCCAAATGGGGTCGTGGGGTTTACATTAACATCCAGAATGCTGTAAATTTCCACTTGACAGTTAATGTGGTTGCTCTGATGGTTCATTTTATTTCTGCATGCATCGCAGGTACACCCAAATCTTCATTGAACTCCTTTATTGCTGCACTTTAGTTGAGGACTCTTTGAGTTGCTCTGGCATTTAAAAATCACACATTTCTCATGTTGTTTTACTCATAGGAGTGCTCCTCTGACTGATACCCACTTGCTTTGGGTCAACATGATTATGGATATTCTCAGTGCTTTCGCATTAGCAGCAGAGTCTCCAATGATGAACAAGAAAAGACCACCTGGTGGGGAGAGAACTTCATCACCAGGGTCATGTTGAGAAATATCAATGGCCAGAGTATATTTCAATTGATTGTACTTGGACTTCTCATGTTTGATGGGAAACGGCTTTTGAAAGTTAGTGTTCCAGATGCTGATTCACTTCTCAATACATTCATGTTCTACACATTTGTGTTTTGCCAGGTATCAGTTGTACTTGTAGTTTCTAGTAAAATATGGAACATTTCTAGTATCTATAGTTTCATTGTTCTTGATTCTGCATCTCTTGAATGTAGAACCTCTTCGTGTGGTAAAGACTAATCTTTGTTTTTTTATCATTCACAGAATTCTTATAATTGTTCTTTGGTGCTTCGAAATCTATGAATATCATCACTTGTTTTTGTTTGCAATAGATCTCTTTCGCTATGTAACTCTACAGTAATGTTAGTGCATAAGATAGGAAAAGCAATCGGCTCTTGCCACTGCCGACAAAAAATAATTATTTTGTAGAAAATATTGTTTGATGGTATATGGTCTCTAGGGTTATTTGATTAGATGCTCGTTTTAGCAATGGTGTTAGCAGACTACTTGGTTTGACAGTCAATCTTGTAGCAGGTAGACCTTTGCAAGTTTTTTATCAGTTTATCTGTGTAAAGATCAAGTTGCAGCGGAAAATTTCATTCTGGAGAGTATCAAGTATTTGTTCATGCGGAATTTATCTAATTTGAAGGAATAGTTTAGTTCGGATTTATTCTAACTTTTTTCATTTGATAAGAAAAAGGAATATACTTCATACAATATAGTTTCATTTTGTTTTGCAGGGCTGCCAGGACATCAATTGTCAACCTTTGCCAAAACCAAACCAGCTTCAAGTCAAGATTTCGTTAGTTGTCAGTTCAAGAATAACTGAAAGTTTTAGCAATCAGATTTTGTGCAGTGATAGCACACCTTGAACCTCTGGTTGGAATATGAACTTATTTTATTTGTGGATTTATGGCACATCACAGCATATCCTTGTTCAGGATCTGGAATTTATTATATAAAGTTCAATTTTGGGATGGTCGTCTGATACATGTAGAAGCCTCAGTACCAACTGTTTGATAGTGTTTCAATTCCTATTTCTTGGTGCAGTAACACGACTCAAAGCGAAAAAATCTGATTCTTGGGAGAAAAAAAGAAAGGACATTGGCAAATGGATCTATCAATTAATTCTTCATTGTACAGAAGAAGCTTCCATGAACATTCAAGAAACGAAAAGGTCAAAAAAAATAAGAGGAAGAAAAAAGGGGCACCATTCTAGTTGTAACAGCAAATAAGAGGCTCAAAGGATCAAATCTAATCTGCTATTTTCCTCTAGTCAATTAATAGGGAATGCTGCAATATTTTTGTATACCACTGTCGTTGACAAATGAATCTAGCAGAAGGAGTGAGATTAAACTACCATTGACTCGAGAAACTTGTAACATATAATTGACTATCTTTGGCATGCGTCGGGCATCATATTGACTTGATCAAGTGAGTTAACTTGATGTCAACTTTCCATACTTTTCACGAGATTATTGCTTACATGTGCGATCGACTGCGAATATTCAATAGATTTTTCACTTCACTTAATCCCAATTTAACTGGCATGAGGTGAGATTGATTAAATTAGGGATCACATAAAATTCTGTATATCAAGTGTTTAAGGAACTTACTTCGACATGAATGCATATATAATTCCAAAGCTGTTAGACATCTAGCACCAAAGAGATTCGCATTACAACCTACAGATACAGGCATATATATTGCATTTGATATATTGGTAAATCATTGGATTTCTGAACTATATAGTAAAATTAAAATATAAGGGGTTTTGACATATTTTCAGAGTTAATTAGAACATAAAGGGACAACATTTGAAAGTAGACAACTCATAACATCCATCCTTCAATAATAATCAATATCATAATTCAGGGTGAAATATTACATCAAGCAGAACACATAAGATCACAGAGCTCTTTCAAACAAGCTGCAGCGTATGGGTGACCGATTTGTAAAACACAAAAGGTGGAGTCCAATACAAACAGCTTTGGGTCAGGAGCACTTCATTCTTTTAATTCCACCTGCAACAAGCATAAGAATAAGCTGCAGATGAGCACCCCAATTGCATATAAGTGCTCTAATGGTCGCCCCGCGGTTCACCCAAAAAGGTTGTATAAACAGTCCCTTTTGGGTGTACGGCCAGCCACTGTGTGATTCATGGGAGGGTCAGGGTGTTTTTCAATGCCAAGAGGCCAATTTTGCCCTTGGCAGGTCACAAGGAAACTGCCTTTGTAACCTTCTTTGTGGAACTTGTGAGTGAAAAATATGTCAAAGCACTTTGACTTCAAGTGAAACTTGCAACCTGTCAAAGCTGATGGACAAACAGCTCCTAAATTGCTAGCAAGAGTTCAACTTAAGAGTGGTCATTTAGAAGAAGTTTCTTAGAAAAATCTATTGCAAATTCATGACAGGAAGTCCTAAACCAACATTTCAGTTGCTCTAAACTATTTATGCATATCTAGTTTTCCAATGTCCTATATTACTGCAGCTTCACAACAGTTCATGATCTTTAAGTTACAACACTATCATTTTTAGAAGCCTCTTTAAAAGTTAACGAGAGATCATGATATTTTATTCAAGACACTGATAGTGATACACAAAATGTGTTCCAAAACTCAGAAAAACAAGACTTCATTAATTTACCAACTTAGCATCTGCCTCCTTCAATGCCCGAACAAGATGAGTGATACGATATTGAAGCTTCAGGTTCTCTGCTGCAAGTTTCTGGATCTCCTTTGAAGCCTACAAGCAAACAAAAGGTAATAAGACTCTCCTTACTTATGTGTTGTATGTGAAGATGCAACTCTAGACAGAGTCCAACCTTTTCTCGCTCAGACATGAGCTCCGCTTGTGCAGTTTCTAGCTTTGCTTGGAAGTCTTTTATTACAGATGATATTTCCTTGTTTTCATTGTCCGAATCACCTGAGAGATAATACACAAGAATATAAATAAAATTTACATTTAAAGAATACTTGGACTTGTATAATGACATTGCAGCCTACCTTTCTTAGCAAGCAAAGCCTCCAATTTTGCTAACCGGTCCTACAGATACAATATAAGAGTAAGGATGCTGCCAGAAACTAAACGTGCAGATAAGCAACACGTAGAAGTTCTATCAAAAATAAAGAAAATTTCTTGCAGCAGATTGTCAGATAAGCAACACGTAGATAAGAACAGGGAGAGTCTTTTCTCCCAAACGATATTGTTGTGGAAGTATACAGCCATACATATGTCTAACTATTTTGGGTTTTCTCAATCATAAAATCATACTTAAAGCAGTTGAAATTAGACTATGTTGTTATATGTTTAGAAGAATATTTAATACATGATTGGGTTGATACGGAAGTGGTGGATCGTCCTCATTAATTACTTTTTTAGGCTCTCTAATTTTTAATGATAACAAACTGTATCTCACATGGTCTGCTGTGCTAGTACAGTCCACTGGACCGGTTGCCTAGCGGCATGGGTCGGTACGGGCCTACGTCGCACCGTGTCTGTACCGACACAGTAGAGGAGGTGGGAGAGAGGGTGAACGAAAGAGAGAAAAAGAGAGAGAGAGAAGGGGGAGAGAGGGAGGAAGAGAGAAGGAGGCCGGCGGAGGCCGACGGAGGCCCTCCTCTCTCCCTCTCCCTTCCTCCCCTGCTCGCTCCTTCTTTTCTCTTTTTTCTTCTCATTCTCCACTAGCCCTCCGCCGGCCCTTCTTCTCTCCCCCTCCCTCTCCCTCTCTCCCCCGCTTGCTCTTTCTTTTCCTCTCTTTCCTTCTTGTTCTCTTTCTCCAGCAACAGGTTTCATTTCCGTTTTCAGAACCGTCCCGATTTGCCACCGGGACGGCTCGATACGACTAAAACTGTCCGATTCAGAACGGTTCTGCCGACCCTAGTATCTCACCTATGTCGGCTCAACTCTACGAATGATGGATCCTACTTTACCAATGGCTTATATCAACAAAAATATCTTCAGTAATCCCATCCAGCTAGGGATGGAAGTGGACCAAATAATATTCATTCGAACCTATTTCCATATTTGAATCTATTCAGGTATGAATACAAATTCGAGCATTATATCTGTTATCCTTAAAAAAAAAAAAAGAAGATGGATATCAATAGACAACTATCCAATCCATATCTGAATTTTCGAATCTATTTGCAATCCTATTCAGTCTTATATAGATTTCGTGAACTTTAAAGAGAAATAATTAGCAATATTAACATGTCTTTCACTTATTTTACCTTCCATACAATGATATCTTTGAGTGATGGTTCACCAAATTAAACTATCCAATTTACATCCCCATATATCTATATTGTTATTATCTAATTTGTATCTATATCTATTTAAAATAAATATGGATACGAATTTTTAACATCCCATCAATAGCAGTAACCATATTTGTATTTGCCAAAAAAACAGTTATGAATATGGATATATTAATATATGATCTGTTTTCAGCACTACATCTAGACTATGTAATTCCTTAAAGTAGGTCATCTTTAGCTTACACTCCACATGACTTTACCATACTAAACATCTTATCTCTCTCCCAGCTTATATTCATGTGGGGCTACTAGTAAGTTCTCTATTGTATTCCACAGTCCGGGGTACAAATATTTTTCTTCTGATGTACCCAATACTCATCTCGAAAACTATCTAGAGATATATCTAGTAAACTTTGCATTAGAGCTGGTACTAACCTGCCTCCGATGTACTCTCCTTCATAGTGCTACCAAAGATCCACTCTAACATTGTCAATTTTGCTACTTATAAATATGTCCGTTCCTACCTGATTTCATACACTAATCAAATCAAGGAGTGGGTCTTAGACCCTCCTCAACCTTCCAAAAAAAAAAATATATATGCCTTCCTATTCTTGATTCCGCACAAATTGCCATTGCCCAACATCATGATCCAAATAATAAAGCTATGTGTAAATAAACAATATTCGTAACAGGATCTTTAAACATCTAAAAAACAATACTTACAACTTCTATTACACTTTTTTTTCATGAATTGGTATAAATAAACTATGTTCATAAAAAAGTTACGATGTAATAATCTGCAATCAACTTTCTCTTCTCTTCAAAATTTAATGGCTTCTCTCCTTACAGATTTCAAAGGCAATGACTTTTGGTAAAATTCGACCAAACTCAAACCAAAACTTCGAGCAAGGTCCAATCTTTAACACATCCCACACCATATCATGAAGTTTTACCACGAATGAGATCAACGCCAATAGATTTCTTGAACTCAGTAAATAATAACGCTAGATGACCAAAAACCAAACCAAACCAAGGTCGCCAATCTAGGAGAGAGAACGAGAGGGGGAGCTGGGTGCATACCTCGGCCTCGGAGGCCCTCTGGTAGAAGGGCTTGAGGACCTTGTCCAGATTCTTGGATTTCTCGACCTCCGCCATGGCCCTTCTCCTCCGCCGTGCTGCGAAACCCTCGCGCGCTCTACCGCAAGACAGTGGAAGGAGGCGAAAGTGTGGTTCGTTGGTCGCTTTATTGCGTCAAAACTTTCGCAACCAGCCCGATCCAAAGAAAACCCAACCTCCAAATCATAAAAAAAAACCCAATTCCTGCGTTGGCCCACCTTAGCTTGTTGGGCTGGCCCGATCCAACTACTTGTACATGGCCACGTAAGTTTCTTACAAACAACTTTCATTAAAACCAAAAAAAAAAAATTTTATGAGAATCACCTCTCTTTGTGTGTACTAAAAGGAGATTGAGGGCGTTCTTGAGTTCGATTATTTTATCCATGGATAGAATGCTATTTAGTTTACAAAGAAGAGTTTATAATATAGTAACTATCAATATAAATTCTTTCAGCAATAAAAATAGAATTTTTTTGGATGAATACCTTTATAAATATCGAATTTTGTATGAATACCCTTCCAAAATTGATATTTGCATGTATACCCTCGTAAAATACTTATTTTGCTATTCAACTATTTTTTATTCTCATTTTTGCATATGTACCCACGTCATCTAACGCCGTTAAAAATTAATGATTTCAAATTAAAATGACTAAAATATTCTTAATGGGTAGATTTGTAAGAAGAAACATTTATAAGGCGACCGTGATAGAGGATAAAAAAAGTAATTTCAAAATTTTATTTTATTTTTTATTAAAATAAATATGGTTTTTATTCATGGTGTTAGAATAACCGTTATACTAGGGACATTTGTGCAAAAACAGTATTTATGAAGGTACAAAAATAAATATAAATTTTAAAAGGGTATTCATGCAAATTTAAATTTTTAGAAGGATATTCATGCCAAAAAAACTCTATAAAATATATAAATAACTAATCCCGATTGTCTTCTCTTTCAAAAAAATATACGCTATCCTCTCTTTTCAAAAAAGAATATACAACACCAATCTCAGTCCTTTCTCTCCTACATTCAAATCCAATATATTTCGCTTTTGGTAAAGATATGAATTATACTCTTATACTTGCAATTTTTCTCTGTATCATGACATATATTCTCTATCTCCCTATATCTCACAATGCGACTTCCTTTTTATCTCTCTCTCCCTCTCTAGAGATTTTGTCCTCTCTTCACGTTCAACATCTTTCCTTCTCCCATTTATATTCCAAAAATTTTGATCTTGGGGCTCGTTTGGTTCGCGGGAAGTATTTTCCCTCCTAGGAATATGATTCCTGGAAATCAGATTCCTAGGAAGAGGATACCTAGGAAAGTACTTTTGGCATGTTTGGTTAACCATGGGAAAGTGACAAATTTCCAAAGTGCTTATGTTTGGTTGACCATCCACTTTCCTAGGAAAGTTATGTATAATTCCTATTATGCCCTTAATAAAAATTAGGTCTTTAATGCCTCTTTAATGCTTCTTTAATGCTGAAGGGTCTTTTTGGGAAAAAATAAAAAAGGAGTGATTCCCACCTCATGGGAAAGTAACTTTCCCATGTTTCTCATGGGAAAGACTTTTCCATGAAATGTGGAAATCATATTCTCATAGGAATACAACTTTCCCATCTCTCTCCTTTGAAAACTCCAACCAAACAAGAGGCATTTCATTACTTTCCCGTTGACCACACTTTCCCCCCTCCTTTTCCTGCGAACCAAACGAACCCTTGAAGATTTGTCATCTAAAGGACCGTACCACAAGATCTTACTATTAGAGTTTTTGAGGTCTAGGAATGCAAATGTGGCATGGATATGCTTGATATTTGATGGTTTTATACCTTTGAAGTGTGAATAGAGTGCCAAAATGTGGGCTAACGCATATATATATTTATATATATATATATATATATATGTTTGTGTATGTATATGTATATATGTATATATGCGTATGTGCGACATATATGTATATATGTGTGCGTATTACTATGTTTGTGTATATATGGGTATATATGTGTGGATCTGCACACAATATGTACATCCACACAAACAATATATGTACTTATATTTACATATATATATATATATATATATATATATATATATATATATATATATATATATATATATATATATATATATATATATATATATATATATAAGTACATATATGTATATGATATATGTACATGTATATATTTATAATTGGGCATTGCCAATTGCAAAATTTGACACGCAAGCCCAACTGAGAGAGCCAGTCCATTTACTAATATGCCATCCTAGATTTATGCATACACATATATCAATGCACTATGATTTAAAAATTGATGTAATAATACATTTAAATTTTTTAAAAAAATTATGAGAATGGAGATATATTTCTTGCTATCACAAAATAAATTTGGTTTTAAATATTTATAAAGATCAAGATTTAGCAATGCAAGTTTTTTGAAATATGTCAATTGAAGATAATAAATAAGACCTGTAAAATGTCGAAAGATGTCTAAGGGCCAACATTGACCAATCATGATAAGGAGTATTTGGTAAATAAAACTGAAAAATATAGGGCCTCTTTAGCATTGTTTTTATTTTTTTAAGAAAATAAAATTATATAAACTAAGATAAAAACATGTTTGGTGCTATTATTTTTTTTTGTGTTTTTAAAAGTTGCTATCATTATTTTAGAGAAATAAATTAAAAATTCTTATTTTCAATATTTTCAAAATAAAAAAATATTTTTTTGCAGTACTGCTAACACCACCTCTACCATCACCATTGTGGCCTCCTTTCTCATCATAGTCGCTTTCACCACCATCATTACTATCTCTACTAATATTACTGCTAATCCCACCAGCATCGCCGCCTTAATCATACCACCGCCGCTACCATTGCTTTCTTCAAAATAGCTTAACACTTGAGCCACCACCATTGTTGTTTATGCTGCATCATGCCACCATCACATCATTCGTGCCCTCACCATTGTCGTTGCTACCTGCACTAACATTATTGTCTTCACTATGCCATTGCCACCACTATTACCATTTTCAACATATCGCGATACCCCAACCACCACCATTAATGTTTATGCTACATCATGCTGCCATCACATCGCCTATGCCCCCACCATTGTTGATGTCACCATCACCACTAGCACACCATTGTTGCCATCATCCCCACCCTCCACCACATCGACGATGCATTCCTACCATCACTGTCGCCATCCTACCATCACTGTCGCCATCGATATCATCTCCAACTACCCCATGCCATTGTCACCTTACATCAATGTTACTAGCAGCTCGGCTATCTCCGTCGTTACTACTGTCACCTCCATTATCATCACTTATATTTATATTTTTTAAAAATTGGACTATATGAAAGATATTTATATTTCTACAAATTTTAAAAAATAAAAATATATTTTTTAATTTTTTAAAGTAAAAAAATGAAATGTGATGCCAAATGGCACCTTAGTATACATTAAACAGTATTATGGTATTATGTATTACCTAGCTCGATGACCTTGTTACCGGAAAAGCTAAGACCACCTCCCACAATTGCAATTTGATACTCAATGGATTGATTTGTGTAAGAGAAGGGAAGAATGATTGATGAAGAGAGGATGCTTCCTGTTGGGCTCGATAAAAAATGATATTGATTCATAAAGAAGACGTTTTATTATTATTATTATTATTTTTTGCTGTGACAAAGGGTGGGGGGGGGGAAGGCAACCTCCCCCGTGTAGCAACCCCACACCGGGCCCCTCTCCCACTGGGACATATCCGATACGGATAGAAAGCACCCCCTACCCCCTCGGAGGTAGAGGCATACTTATGTTTCTCATATCCTCCCCACCTTGTGGGCGGCTCCACCTACATGGTAACCTCCTCACGAGTGAGTACGTCATCCCGGTGCCACCTTGGTACTAGCCGACCAATAGCGCTTCCAGACCCCGTGTCCAAGCGTGGGGTATCCGTTCCCCGAACTTAATCGATGTCTGTATGTTTCGAACTGGAATTACTTGGTTGGAAGCAAACGTCCTATTCCAACTGAGCTACCACCTTGGTGGCTTATTAGTTATTTTTGAGGGCAAGGAGCTGGTCTACGATCGACCATCATAGAAGGTTCTAATTCTCCCTCTAATCTTACATGTTTTGTAGTTTGTTAGTGCATTTGGTGGGAAAGAAATTTGAGGATTTATGTGCTAAAATTTATCATCGTAATATGGTCGAAAGAACCACTTATGTACAAGTTATCTCTTCGTACTTCTTTTAATGAGTTTGGAGATGAAGAAATGAGTCATGTTTTGGCTAGAGACCTTAATGGGTTAGGAATTCGGTGACTATATACAAATGGTTCTGATCCTTCTCTCCACTCGCATCAAAATATATGGATAGAGTTTCCAATCAAAACTATGCATGAAGGAGAGTGAGGAGAGTGACCAATATACTCGGTGATCTCGAGTAGGTTATTCTTCAATTTGCTTACCTGTGGAGGAGCATTATGGCTATCATTGACATAAGATATGTGCACTCATCTTCATATTATTTATGATTTTAGTTGACTATAGGATCCATGTTTATATGCATTTCGTGTGTATGCTTGAATGTCGTATCAAAGCGCCACAACCCATGGAACATTCTATGATCATGCAAAGCATGACAAGATCTAAAGTGGCAATCTGGTCCGGTCAAATCGGATACGGATTGCATTGGATATAGAATAAATCAAAAATTTGATAATCCGAATTCGACATATTTATTAAACAAATCAAAAATTCAAATCCAAACTTGATTATTTTATTTAAAGTTGAATCAATTTAAACAAGGTAAGTATTGCCAACCTTTACAAGATCAGAGATTTTAGATTAAAATTATTTGTAGGTTAATTTCTGATTAATTTTGAAATAATAGAAAAAATAATAAAATTAAGACTATGTTTTCCCATGACTTCTCACCATCTTGGTTTTTCTTCTGCATGCCTAATTCATTATTGTTCGATTGAAGGAGGTTAAAAGAGGAAAATTAAAAACAGCTAGGATAATTTGGTTGCAAAGAAATATATGGAAAAAAAAGAGACTAATTATTAAAAAATAATTTAAAGTGTTTCAAATTCACTAATTTTCTAGTGAAAATAAAAATTATATTTTTAAAAAATATTATAATTTAAACCACACCCGTCCTCATCAATACGTCGCGGATACGTAGGATATCTTGGTCGGCCGAGATATCCGGACTCCACCCTAATTCGCTATTCCGATTCGCCTCATACTCGCTATCCCATCACCGCTTAGCTCGAGCCCAAGCCGATCTTTCTTAGCCGAGCATGAGCATACTTTTCTCTACTCAGCTCTAACCGATCCGAGCCGAGCCGACCCGAGCCGAACCAAAGAGTCCCTTAACGAGATGACAACCAGCGATATACTAAAATATGAATATTCCTATGAGGCCCAACCGTTTCACCAACCCAATCCATTAAAAAAAAAAAAGAAGAAGAAGAAATTCATGCCACGGCTGGTTCGGTCGTCGGGGTCCGTTTCGTGCATGGTGACACGTGGCAGTGAACTCGGTTGGTAAAATAGCTGGGCACCGAAGCATTGGTTTCTAAAATAATATTAATGGCATACGCGGCTACGCCAAATCCCGAAATCCAAACCTAGTACGGGACTACGGCACTAATTGTTTGATAAAAAGTAATATTATTTTAACATTCTTAGATTTTAATAAGGATAAAAACTTCAACCGTAGGATCGAAAATCAAACGGCTGTGAGGGCCACGGTAACGCCTGCGAGGACGCGTCGCACCTCTGCCCGCTATAAATATCTCGCTTCGTGGGTTCCGGCGGAATATTGAGCCGAGACGGGGGATCGCTGCAGCCCTCTTAGGTCATCCCTTTCGCTCTCTTTTCTCCGTTTTTTTTTTTTCTTTTTCAAATTCCTCTAATTGGTGGTAGTATTCGTTTGATTTTTTTTGGCTATCAGCTGATGGATGAATTTTGTTTGTTTTGTTTTAATCTGTTTCTCTTTGTTCTGATCTCAATCTGTTGTTTCTTTGATCTGGATTTCTCTTTAGATTGCTCCTGATTTTGGTTTAGATCCATGAGTATGTATCATAATTCTTGATTGCTTTTACTTTCTTTTCTTTGCAATGGAAATCGTAGATGTGACTCTTATACTACAGGGTTTTTGATTTTTGTTTGGAATTTCTGTCTATTTTGTGCTGTTTTCCTTTTGATTTTGTTGGTTTGCGTGGGATTGGTTTATAGAACCCTAAGGGAAAGGGAACCGGTAGGTCAGTCTCTTTGTGGTAGGTCAGTCCCTCTGTGGCGATGTCCTTATATGATCTCAATCTGCTTAAATGTGATATAGTCTCACAAGATTTTGTGGACATGGTTATTGATTGTGAACTCGAGGGAAAAAATTCAAGTTGTATGAGATTTATTAGTGTACATGTTGTTCTCTTTAAAAGGATTGCATGTTTTTTGTATTTTTCTGCAAAGTTACATGCAGGGGTGAAAGTGGACTAGACAGTATCTGATCCATCTTGGTGTCCAAATATATTGGGATATGGATAAAAATTTGGGCATTCAACTAATAGTTGTATCCATATCTATATCCATATCAAAGGAAAATCGATAAGGATACGGATCGACAATTATTTGATCCACATCCGAATATCCAATTCTATCTGTAATCCTATTTAATCTTATATAGCACCCATGAACTTTTAAGGAAATTAAGTGACATATTAATATGTTAGTAACTTGAGTTATCTTCCACTTAGTAATATCTTTGATTTTTTGGTCATAAAGTTTGACTATCTGATAAATATCTGTATTTGAAATCGTATTTTCAATATTCGATTTGTATCCATTTCCATCTAAAACCAAACATCCAGTCTACTTTCAATATCGTACTTTCAATATCTGTACTCATGAATTTTTGTATCCAACTAACATCCACATTCGCCAAAGCCAAACAAATGCAGATATGGATAAATACTAATATCCAATCTGTTTTCAACCCTAGTTTCGTGCTTCAAATTATGTCTGTGAGGAAACCGGTTTTCCAGCTAAATATGATCAGCCTGATCGAAGCCATTGGCATACCTTTGTTAGACAATAGCGAACATGGTTTATAGGGTTTGACCAGCCCTTTGTTGTGGCCATGTCATATAAATTTAATGTCATCTAGTGAAGTTTGATCCTATTAATTCAGTATGATTGTTTTAATCAGCCAATGTGTGAGAAACAATGGTTGCCTAAAAGAATTTTGTTCGCATTCTTTTTATTTTTGTAGAACTAATTAAGTTCACATTTCAATATGTTTCATTTTGATCTGATTTTTTCCTTTGATCTATGAGCATGTATCGGAGTTATTCCCCGCTCTCTCCCAACCCCCCGCCCCGTCCGCCCCCAAAGAGAGAGAGATAGAGAGAGAGAGAGAGAGAAAGAGAAGAACTTAGATTTGATTCTTAACTGCTAGGATTGCTAAACTTCTTTAGAAATCAGCATTTATTTTGTGCTATGGTTTGTCTGATTTTTTTTTTTTGCTTTGATTTTGTTCATAAATCTCAGAAAGTCAACAAGTTTATTTGCATGTGGCTCTGATGATAATATGTTTTCAATCTTTTTTAATGGTTGTTTTGATGTTTATTCCCCAAATGTATAATCAGTAAGTATAGTGGCCACATGGTTGAGGTCAGAAACCCGGGGGGGGGGGGGGGGGGGGGGTGTGCTGCTGTGAAAGATTGTGTTTGGTTGGTGAGATTGCATATTGGAATTTTCCTGTCGAGTTGATGAGAATGCTACAGCTTTTTTGCTGGAAGGTCGTTGTCATGATTAGAATCATGTGAAATTTATTGATCTTGTTTTTTTTTTTGATGGCTTACATGCTACTGTGATTTGCTCTATAGTTGGGTACTTAAGATTATAGTTGCTGGAAAGCAGGTTTTTCCTTATGACTTAGTGGCTCCAAGGGGCCAGTTATAAGCCAGTTGGAGCCATTTGTTGGTATTTTTTAAGAAAATTCAGCTCTGCATCTGGGACAAGAAAATTCAAGTTATTTTCCTGCTTTTCTGAATATCTGGTGGGTCCAACATTATTAGCCTTTTGGCGATATTAGAAGGAAGACTCAATTCACATCCATGATCCACTAAGAAAAATTGAACAAGGTTAGAAAATCTTGAAAAGAGGGAATATATAAATGGTCGGAAGCTTTGAACAGATTTGAATCCTGAAGATCTCTAAAGCTCATTGTGCCTTCATCCGATCATGCCAGCAAGCATGCAGTTTCCTGGTTAGGCCATCTTGAAATTGGGCTTTGATTTGATCTTTTCTTCGAACTTCTTTTCTTAAAGATATCAAGGGTTTCTTGTAAGTACTTAATTGTCAATATGGGTAAATGAAATGCACGGGTGAGGTTCAGCTGAGAGCTATTGGCTGGAGAAGTTCCTTACTGAGTTAATTTTTTATTAGCATAGTTAGGCTCATGGATTTTATTTCTGTTAGGAATGTGGTCATCCTGGAAAAGAATTTGAAGATTAAGAATACTAGCCATGTGGATTGTCTTGTTCTCTCTTGTTTGTTTTATTATCTCACAAACAATTACTAACCGATTAGAAGTTGATATTCTGACTAGTAGAATGTGAAATATAATATAGGGCTTGCCTCTCCATATGCTCGAATTCTAGAAACTGATTCAATAAAAGGATTATTACTCTCTCGTGTTTTGCTCCAAAAATTGTCAGCCATACTTCAATTATTTGCTTTGAAACATTAAACTGAGTTTTGCTGTTCTGTATTCTTCTTTTAATTTAAAATATTTTCTTGTATCTTGAAGATCTCTTTTAGATCAAGATTAATTTTGGGTTGACATAAAATCTGGTCCCTAACACATATGATTCTAAATTACTTTGCTTAACTTAATTTCACTAAAGTAAAAGGTTGTTTGCAATATATTCTAGTTTTCCATCATCTTGTTGTTTCTAAAAGAAGGTCAACTCAAAGCAGTGGTTTTTATGGTTCACAAAGAAGTTTGAGGTGTGCTTAAGGATATTGGGGCTGAAGGACAAGATAGCTGCACAACACAGATCGGCAGTAGAATTTTTTGGGAAGGACCTAATGGAGAAAATGCAAGCGAATTTCTTTCACAATTTTAGTTCGGCATGTATGAATTTTCTATGGAGTATTCATGGCCAACAAGCCTATTGCTGTATCTCGACTTTAGGAATGCCCTAGCTCCTTTTGTTTATATTTTTGGCCATATTGACCAACAACTTTTCCCTCCCCATGCACAACCTTCAAGACTAAACATGCCAATAGGTAATGATCACTTTGTTCTATTGATGCAACATCTAATCTTTTTATAGTTTGTTAGTTATTTACTTATTTTAGTCCTAAATTTACCAAATCATTATCTCTTAGGTTCTGGGTTGGTTGCTGAGAAAATGGGGGAATCTTCTTTTCCGTTGTTTGACAACAAAAGAAAAGTCAGGAAGAGAAAAACGTAGTTAAAAAAAGGGCATTTTAGGAAGAGAAAAACGTAGTTAAAATAAAGGGCATTTTTTCTCCCTAAGAGTCTTAAAATCTTGTTCTCCTAAATGCAGTGTTTTGGAAAGAAATAATGAAAAGAGAAGGCGATCAAGAAAAACTTTAACCATATCTTAGCCACTTTCTTCATAAGTTTCTTCCTAATTCTCGTATCTCAAACGTGCAAAGTTATCCAATTGATTTTTTTTTCTTTTCTTGCAATAATGTACTTTTCTTTTTATTTCATTTTCCTGGCAATCAAAAATAGCCTGGGTGCCTGTTATGCATCCACGACATCATTATCACGAAATACATGTAGCTTCGGTACTTACAAAAAGATTTTATCAGTAACATTAACTGTCACATTGATTGGTACACTTTTGGAGTTCATTTCTGCTGCATCTTTCATTTGATGTGCTATATATTTTTATCCTCTCCATACTTGTATAACTAAATACGATTGTCCAAAGAAAACTTTTCAAGTAATTAATTTCCCACTTAACTATGCTGTGATTGAGCAAAGAATATTTCAGAACGATTCTCTGCTATATGACCTGACACCTATTCAAAGGCAGGAATTTTTTATGCGGAATTGACTGAGAAGTAATTACTCAAGAATAGCCGAGGTTCATTTTACCTGTTTAATGACTCAGTAGTCCATGAATTCTGATATATCTGATGTTATTTGATATTTCTGGAGGATTATGTTTGGCTTAAAGCTGTTTTCACTCACCATTCATATCGATCTACACTTGCTGACACTAGAGAATAAGCGTCGAGTTTAATTTGATGTGCTTTGTTAAAGAGGGAAAGGGGGTGTCGGTGTATGAGTTATAATATACTATCTAATGCCAGTCCCTTTGGATATGATTATTTTTTAATCAAGTTCCTTTGCAAAAGCCTCCTAGTTTATCAGAATTACAAACAGGTCATATGAAGCTGGAATATATCTCATTTTGATTGAGACCAATCTATTTGTCAATGGTCACGCAACTAGGTTAGAAAGATCTCGGCCCCATGTATAATGTCGTCTTGGTCTTATTAATAAATGGGCAAAGATCCAAGCCGAACGAAACGAATACTTTCTTTTCTTGTTTTTCCTGTGACCAACTCGACCTTAAGGGAGAGGGGACCTCATAAAAGGGTTACCTTTTGGGCTAAACTAAAGGTGGGGTAGGAAGAAAAGAGACTAAAGAGCTGTGCGGCGAGGGTTTCGCTCGCTGAAAGAAAGCTGGAATGCGACGTGGCATACCCGAAAGCCCTAAGAAATGCATGGGAAAGAGGGTCGGATTAACCCCGAAAGAAGTGATCCAAAAATGGATTTGGCCTGGGTTCTACCGGGAAACCATGGATTTTTGAGTTTTCGCCATTGGTTACTGGTCGAGCCACTGGAATGGAATGAGATAGGAATCTCTGGAGATCTTTCCTCTCCACAGACGCATGGAATTAGCTAAACATTTTATTCGAACAAATGTAGAACCAGAGTTGCTGAGCATCTTCTTTTTGCATAGGAACCCGAATCAGCCGCGCTTGCTATCTTTATTATGTTCTCTGAAGCAGTGGTATGTTAAATCAAATTATCAATATCATGACACATGCTGTCACTATTGGGTGTGGGTGTATCACTGTTCCAATTTTGTCTTCATCATGTTATCACATATTTCGTGCCATGTATCATGTGCTTTCCAACATTTTCAAAATGTGAACATCATGTGGCCTAGGCATATAATCTTTTGGGTCTGCTGTTGTTCTCAGAAATATATGCTTCTCTAAGTTGCATGCGCTATAATTTATTATTCTGTTTATAATGTGGTTTCTTAACATATATGTTTGCGGATAATATGTTTATGCAGGTAGATCTCTGTCCTTTGTGCTGTGAGCTTTCTTAAAATGGCTGATGGTCATGAAACTGATAAGAACATTGAGATATGGAAGGTTAAGAAATTAATCAAGGCATTAGAAGCTGCAAGAGGTAATGGCACTAGCATGATATCTTTGATCATGCCACCTCGTGATCAAATTGCTCGAGTTGCTAAAATGTTGGGTGATGAATATGGAACTGCCTCTAACATTAAGAGCAGAGTCAACCGGCAGTCTGTATTGGCTGCCATTACTTCTGCGCAGCAGCGGTTGAAGCTTTACAACAAGGTTCCTCCCAATGGACTAGTTCTATACACAGGAACCATTGTTACCGAAGATGGCAAAGAAAAGAAGGTCACCATAGATTTTGAGCCGTTCAAGCCCATTAATGCATCACTGTATCTCTGTGATAACAAGTTTCATACTGAGGCGTTGAGTGAGCTTCTGGAATCTGATGACAAGTTTGGTTTCATCATAATGGATGGAAATGGAGCTCTTTTTGGCACTTTAAGTGGCAATACTCGTGAAGTGCTTCACAAGTTCACTGTGGATCTTCCAAAGAAGCACGGAAGAGGAGGGCAGTCAGCATTGCGATTTGCTCGCCTCCGTATGGAGAAGCGCCATAACTATGTCCGCAAGACAGCTGAACTTGCTACACAATTCTTTATCAATGCTTCCACAAGTCAGCCAAATGTTGCTGGATTGATTTTGGCGGGTTCTGCTGATTTCAAAACAGAGTTGAGTCAGTCCGACATGTTTGATCCTCGCCTACAAGCTAAGATTCTCAATGTGGTTGATGTCTCATATGGAGGTGAGAATGGCTTCAATCAGGCCATTGAATTGTCAGCAGAGATTCTATCAAATGTCAAGTTCATACAGGAAAAGAAGTTGATAGGAAAGTATTTTGAGGAAATAAGCCAGGACACTGGAAAATATATATTTGGTGTGGATGATACACTGAAAGCTCTTGAAATGGGTGCTGTTGAGATCCTGATTGTGTGGGAAAATTTGGATATCAACAGATATGTGCTAAAGCACAGTACTAGTGGTGAAATCATTATCAAGCATTTGAACAAGGATCAAGAAGCAGATCAGGACAACTTTCGAGATCCTGCAACATCTGCAGAGCTGGAAGTGCAAGAGAAGATGCCTCTCTTGGAGTGGTTTGCTAATGAGTACAAGCGTTTTGGGTGCTCCCTCGAGTTCGTTACCAACAAATCTCAAGAGGGCTCTCAGTTTTGCAGGGGTTTTGGTGGCATTGGTGGGATCCTTCGCTATCAGCTAGATATAAGGGCTTTTGATGAGCTGTCTGATGGAGAATACTATGAAGATTCTGAATAGCAATCAGCCAACCTTGAACTGGATCCGGTCCAGGAGGAGCCTGTGCTGGCCCTTCCTGTGACCGGACATGCTCCTCGGGGGCTGCACATCTTCAGAAAAAAATTGATGGGTTTGTGCCTTCTTTCTATTGCTACTAACTTCAAAACATTTGCATTTACTTATCATTTTCTTATGTTTTGGGATTCACACTTCTCGTTGATCTTCATTTTGCTAATAAGTGATTTTATTTTTGTTTTCAGGAGCAAAGAACAGTTTCACAGTGATCGGGATGGAGCATTTCATTGACTGGCATGACAATATGATATGGAAAATTGAAGATATCTCAGCTGCCTGATGCTGAGATCTTGGAGGTTTATTAGTGCTTTGTTAGGTCCTTGCAACTAGAAATAATGGCTTTACTCTGTGGCAGGCGTGCCTGCTTTGAAGAGTTTCCTGGCTGTTCTTATTACAACTGAAACAATTGCAGTTGGTTTGTCATGGTAGAACCTATTCTCGAGTATGTTGGCTTGTTTGTGCTGCTTATTTTTGTTGTCTTAGAATCCTTGGCAGTCTATGATGTCACTTGAAACGTTGGAATTCAACTTTTGTCATCAGCACAAGTCAGACTCTATAAATGGGCGGCAGCGTATTGAGCAACAGATTGTTTTCTGTTGGCTCAATGTTTAGGAATCTTGGTTTGCTAATCTGTAGGAAATCTGTCAATGATCAATGTGTATCGCCTTTTAAGCAGTGGCATGTCGAGCATTCCTGATCGCCGACCAGAACGAAAGGTAATGAGTGACACTGGATATCAGCATTTCCCTTTTGGAAGATCGAATGCCTAGTTCTTATCTACTACTCATGTAAATGTTAACTTTGTTGTGGAACATATTTAAATGCTTTGAATACAAAATGTTGCTGTTATCTGTTTGACAGCTGCTATGACCAATGGCGTGCAAGTATTCCATCAAACTTGAGTGCAACATGAACTTTATTCTGTTAGATGTTTTTGAGCGTAATATCTGGTATTGGCTGTGGACAAATCTAAGAAGTGCTTGGGGGGATGGTAGTACAACTAAACAGGTTAGCAGGTGTATGGAGGTTAATTTGACATGCAGCACTTTCACCACTAGAGCGTAGAGGCCGAGGTGTACGCTCTTGATCTCAGATGCTCTGCAAAGTGAAACATTCCATTAGTTCTATACAATCTGGTTTTTGTGGTGAGTGTTTGTTGAATGCCTTCATGACTAATGCTAGCTGCAACCTGATACCGTCTGGTTATATGTGTAACTTGTGGCTGTTCCCTTGTATTGGTGCTTTTGGATAGACATGGGAAAAGCCAATCCTGCCAAGTACCCCGGCTACAGAGGCTGCAGAAAATTTAATCCACCTAGGGTTGTAACTCTGTTTCTTTAGGTTTGTGTGGGAGGCTTGTTGTTAGTTAAGCAATTGTTATACACCCTAAATGACACTGGCAGAATCCTGGAGGGAAGGAAAAAAGAAAAGAAAAAAAGTTCTAAGCACGCGACGGTGTACCTGCACAAAGCCTCACCGGTGATTCTGGTGAGGATCCTTCGACACTCAAGTTTGGATGGATCTTAGTTGGTCCAAAAGTTCCTTAGGCATTACCTGATGGGGCTATTTATAGTTTCCATAGAGGTGCCCAAGTGGCGGAGGTATGGTCCATTCTCATCATTGGAGGATATAGATTTTAGACAGATGGCGCACAGCTAGAGCCTGCTTGAGGCGCACGGCGTATACCGTTCTTGTGATCGGTAAGGCGTTGATAGGTGTAACGGGGTATAGTTGGAGCACCATGGTGTCGTCCTTGACTGTTGTTGGCCAGCAAGCAAAGCATGACGCGGTGACGTTATAATGTACAGCCATGTAGGCGGGCGCGGGCATGGTTTTCTTAAAATATATAAACATTTATGATGTTTGAAAGAATTTAAACAACTGAAAATTGTCTATATATATAAAAAATTACATGTTCATGTTCATCCCCAAGTTGCACAAGAAAAGCATAAAGAGTAAGCAAAAACAAACAAGAATAAAAAAACAAGATGTTCATGTTGGCTTCTTTCTTTTGCTGTCGGCCATGAACAAAATATATATGCATGGCTTCTTGGGTTTTCAAATTGTTATATAATCTTCATTTGTCTCGTGGCTGGTGTAATTCTTTTTCTTTTTGATCTTTATTTTTCAAGGCTAGCAGGCCAGTCACAACATGGGAAGAATCCCTCCTCAAACAGGCTCAATAAGGCTGCTAATCATACGGCCATAACTAAATCACCAGTTCATACAGCCCATAACCTCATCAATGGCTTGCGCAAATCTCGCTGAATCATTACACCATGACATTGACCCGACCGTACAGGGTACGCCGCCAATCACAGCCGCTTGTCCTGTGAGCTCCATTCATCAGGCATCTATCTCAATCTACAGCAACAGGCAGACAAGTGGATCAGAATAAACTGAAGCAGTTGGTTGGATGATTAAGTTGGTGGGCACATCTCATCAGTTATTGCAGAGGTCCCGTGCTTTGAATTTAACCAGATTTAATCCATGTGACAGAGAAATTTGATGCTAATATCCTCAATGTAGCTGGACTTCCAGCAAATTAGTAATTATATGCTATGTATAGAGTTGTAGAATAGAACATATGTTGATATCACATGAGACTATGGGATGTCAATGGAAGCCTGTCATTGTTTATTGAATTGCCTGTTCAACAGACAATGATGTGAAATGCTAAGACTGGACTGGAAGTAAACTACTATTCTGTTTGTTTTACCCAAGTGTTCTTTGTTTTTCTGTCACAATCTTCTAATCAAACCTTATTTGTCATTTTTGCACATACTTCATGCTAACAAATTTTATTTCTCTTTTTTTTGTTAAAGTTTTTTTTTATTCTGACTCCATCAGTTCTGAATACTCGCACAAAATTCTTTTCCTCTCCATTCTTTTCATGTCATCACAATAGACCACCTTGCTAACTCCAATGCTGACTTGCATTTTCCATTTCACAGATATCAATTTTTAGCTGTTGCTGTCACGATGGCCAGGTTGATATGTTAGTGATAGACATCAACATCATCAAACGCAAACAATGCTACTCAGAAGAGAGAAATCTCGTCTTTGAAGGAGAAATGCAGTCTTGAAATAATTTATGACAATTCTCCACCAGAAGGTCAAGGTTGGTTGTGCAATGCTGGCCAATATTGAATTGGGGGGTAGTCACATAAAGATTTGTAGTTAAAAGCAGTGTTCTGGAAGACCTTTTCACTTCGTTTCTTGTTTCAAATTTTTGTTTTTTTTTTTTCTTTTGAGAAATTTTTTTGGATATATTTCCAGATATTCAAATTGTCACAGTATCTGTACCAACTCCTAGATCTATATGAAAATATCAGATTGCCACAATATTTTCTCTTGGAGTGCTGCTGAAAACAAGCTTATCCTGTTGGAGACTCTTATGTACAGTCTACGAAATATAATTTCGAGCCAAGTAATAAAGAATGATGGCTAGAAAATACACTACTTAGCAAACGATTTTCATGGGACTGCATTGTTCCTTCGGTGACCCACATTAACAATAAAAGGGTCATGTGCTGTGCATTAGCCTCTACCAGCCAATATTTTTTTATGAAAATACTGGGAATTAGCAACAAAAGTTTGCTAGGACTAATCTCAAAAAGCAAGAAACAACTTAAAAACAATCCTTGATGCTTTTACCGGTTCCAGCGAAAGTTCTGCTTATGAGAGAGCTCATTGCAAGATGAGTTACTTGGCTACCAATGCGATTGTTGTTCTTTCAGATAGGATGCATCAAATTGTGTCAAAGCAAAGCTCCCTCTGCTATTGTTATAATGCAAGTGTTTAGAGTCCAACCATGGATGACAGACCATAAAGCCTTGATTATTGGGATCTTTCATAACAAATTTGAGTGTAAGCAATGAGTATGTGCCATGACATACCTCCATAACAAGTGAATACAAAATCCATCTTCTCAAAGCATTTATCCACTATGTCATCTTGGCACATTAAACTGAATCTAGATCCTTTTTAATTGAAGATGGCATAGAAGAGGTTTAGTTCTACATCATCGATTGTCTATATATCACAAAACAGCCGATCATTAAGCAAAAGCTACTTATTTCGGTAACACATCAATACTAGGCCCTACTCAATCATAATAGACCATTACCAATACATGACCAGTCTGTGATTTAAAACTGGATCTCTCCATTTCATCCCTAAATTTTGACACTAGACATAATAGAGATGGCCACCAAGGTGGTAGCCTAGTGGTACTCGGCAGCAATTCTAACCACAAGGTCCCAAGTTCGAATCGCTGCGGCGACGATTAAATTGTGGACCGGAGCTCACTACTTTGGCTACTGCTTGGACTTGTGGTGTAGGACCGCTCTTGAACCGCTAGTAGCCGAGGTGGTGTCGGATGTGACGTACTCACATGTGGGACTCGAGCCAGAGCTCAGAGGAGTAGCTGAGCCGGGCCCACAGGTGGGGAGGGTATGAGTAAAACCGGTCGGGGTGCCCAACACACGGCCATTTCTGCCCGCATCAAACATTCTCCTGGCGGGGCGGGGGTCCAGTGGGGGCTGCTACGCAGGGGTGGGCTTGTCCCTTCCTCCCCTCTACCCCTTTTTTTAGCAAAAAAAAAAAAACATAATAGAGATGAACATATTTGGTGTTCACTACTCAAAAAAAAAAAAAAAAAAAAAAAAAAGAAAAGAAAAAGAAAAAGGTGGTCATGCCATACTCCTACAATGCCATACTTTTGCCAGCTGCCATGTAGTCACAAAGAAACTCTTCCAAGGGCCCAATTCCAACAAACACTTCTCTTTGTGTGAGAGTGGCAACAACTCATTACAGCAGAGATGTCTTTCCTTCTCACAGCTGCGCCCAGAGCTCTCCAATTTATGGCCGTTGGAAAGGTAGCAACATCACCAGCCTTTAATGCCTCCATCCAACTCCAAAGTCCTAACAGCTTTCGTGAAACCCGCCCCAAAAGCGCAGCTCTTTCCCCTCCCTTCCCCAATGAAAGCTTCGGCTTCCAAGTCTCGAGTCCTGTTCCCATCCTTCCCCTGTCTCCAAGAGAGCTGGAAGGAGCCCCAACTGCCCATCTGTTGCTCAACTGCAATGCCGGCTTCTTGTCTTGTTACTGTGAGCTTTGGGCGAAAGAATTAGAGAAGTTCAAGTGGGGGTAGTGCAGGCTTTGGAGTCTCCGACACGAAAGCCGGGTGTTTTATTATTGTTTGGGGTAGATGACCAAAACTCTAACGGCAATCACAAAGGTAAGCTTTTAAGTTTACTTGTGGGCTTTTATATTTTGATTTGGTGAGCGCTTGAAGGTAGGTAGGAGAAATTTGAGTGTTTTGGAGTCGACCCGTTGGAGAAAGATTGGATTTTTGGCGAGGAATTTTATGGTACTGCTGCATAAAAAAGACGGGTTTGTGAGTGTTTGGGGACAGGTTATGCCATAGAGGAGGTGAGTTTTTTTGATGTTGAATTAAGGTTTTGTGGAATTCTGGGTGGTAGAAGAGGATTGAAGCGTGCTTTTCCTCCCCTTTTTACAACATTAGCGAAGGCTGAAGTAATTCTGATATCTAGATAGAAGTCAAAAAGCTGAGTCAATGAATTAGAGAACTAGGGTTTGCTGAAAGCTGTTAGATATAGAGAAACTTCAGCATTTGTATTGGATGAACCTTGTTTCTTTTTTTTTTTGCTGTGATCTAAAGAATTTGATTACTGAGAAAGTATAAGGAAGTCCAAATTTTGAAGTTTTTTAGTGTGTGGTGCTGGAAAGAAGATGGTTGGCAGCGTTGAAAGGGATCATGGTTCTCTTCACTGGAACGGATCTATTGACTGCTCCAGTGGTGCTGAAGAAAGGCTTGATGAGCTCCGTCGCCTTCTCGGCAAGTCCGATGGCGATCTGTTAAAGATTGTCGGCATAGGTGCTGGTGCCTGGGGCAGTGTGTTTGCTGCGCTCTTGCAAGATGCTTATGGTCATTTTCGTGAAAAGGTCCAGATTAGAATATGGAGAAGGGCCGGGAGATCGGTTGACAGGTCGACAGCAGAGCATCTATTTGAGGTAATCAACTCTAGGGAGGATGTTCTAAGGCGTTTGATACGACGGTGTGCATACTTGAAATATGTTGAAGCAAGGCTCGGGGATCGGACACTGTATGCAGATGAGATCTTGAGGGATGGTCTCTGCTTGAACATGATTGACACACCACTCTGCCCATTGAAGGTTGTGACCAATTTGCAGGAGGCAGTGTGGGATGCTGATATCGTAGTCAATGGTCTGCCTTCCACAGAGACCCATGAAGTGTTTAAGGAGATCAGTAGATACTGGAAGGAGAGAATTACTGCTCCACTTATAATCTCTCTGGCGAAGGGTATTGACGTAGGTTTAGATCCAGTCCCACGGGTAGTAACACCTACACAGATGATTAGATGTGCAAGTATGTTCTCTTTCCCCTTTCGACTGTTTTATGATTGCCATGTTATGGGTTTTGGATTTTTAGCTTCATCACTTGTTGAGTCCACAATTAATTGGAAGTAAGCAAGTTGTAACTGACAAGAATTAGCTAGAAAAGTATGAACTAGGCACAAATAGGTCTTCAATTGCTCAATGTATCTTCATTTGTCTCCTCTTATGGCTGTTCGTCTTTAACACAAACATATATTTGATTGTATAGAGAACCATGACATCTCAAAACACAAAATGTATATACCTACAAAACTTGACTTCGATGTTATTCTCAAATTTTTGATTTTGTATAATTTCAATATAATTTCTATACCTTCTCTCCAGACAGGAAAACTGAATATGATATCCATATATCTTAGCTTTCACTCCTTTTTCTTTTTTGAACCAAATGTTGGTGTTTCCACCTGTGCTTTCATATATTGTATTGTTGAATAAATTATAATTTTTCAATTGCGATTTCTTACTTGTTACCTGTGCTGTGAGTAAAAGAAGTAGATGACACCGTTTGTTTCAATATTTGGAAAACATAGTTGACCTTCACATTACCGTTCCTATTTGATGGTCATCTTGTTTTAGCAATCTCAAAATTTTTCTGTGTTTTTTCCATAGTAATATATCCATCACTAATTTTCTTTTAATACATAAATATCTCTTTAAACACCATCTGTTTATCATTGTTTTGATATTCTTTCCTTTACGGAAATAATGTTTCATATCTTGTAATTTTGAGATACTATCCCTATTTGGGTCTTTAGTTTGTTTTTCCCCTTATCTTTTCTAAGCTTGAATGTATGTCTGGCAGCTGGAGTTCCAGTTGAGAACATTCTTTATCTCGGGGGCCCAAACATTGCTTCAGAGATTTATAACAAGGAATATGCTAATGCTAGAATATGTGGATCTGATAAGTGGAGGAAACCTCTTGCTAAGTTTTTGAGGCAGCCACATTTCATTGTGTGGGATAATGGTGATCTCGTCACTCATGAAGTTATGGGTGGTCTGAAAAATGTATATGCCATTGGTGCTGGTAAGTTTAATATCTTGTTGATATTTCATCTTGTAAAAAAAAAAAACTATAGTATTCATATCTTTTATTGTTCTCTGGTGCATTATGGAGTCATGGAATAGATTATGGGAAGACATAATCTGCCGCTGTTAAGCAGAAGTAATTAAAAGAACCTATAAAATTATGCTTCAGCCCTATTTATTGCTACAGGAAGTGCTACTGCAACTAGTCATCTTTTATGCATTGCTAAATATAGGTTTTCAGAAGATAGGATTGGGGTTGTATTTTGACTCCCTATTAGTAAAGTTATCCTAGACAGTGTTTTGACTCCCTATAGTTTTCATATCTCTATTTTATCTGCAGTATCTCTCACCATCTGGTTCTTGGTAGAAGAAAAATAACAAAAGGTAAGTGAATGGTGAAGAGATGTTTTATATTTGGACTTAGAAGGTGAATATTTAATAATGACATTGATACACTGGATATGTGAATATACAGAAGCATGCACGTGCGTGCATCTATGGTGGTTCTCTGAAAGATTGCCAATCTATGGTGATTCTAGTGTAATGTGTGAAAGCCCCAAAAAGATTCCTGAATTCATATAGCTCCCATATTTTGTCCTGAACGAGCATTGAGCAGCTGTTATATTATTGTTGTGCATGAAATTATTGTAGACTCGTGTTTGTCAGTTTCAAACTTGTTCTAATTATAAATGTTATGGTTTTCAAAAGGATCACTTGAGTATGCAGTGAGATTGGATAAGTTTTGTGGTTAGTGATATTTAAATTCTCTTTACTTCCAAATTTAAGATGTTATAGAGTGAAAATGGGCTTATAAGACTGATGATGCACCGACACCAATGTTTAGAGTCACTGTGATAACTATACCTTTGTTTCATTCTATCTATTGTTAACAATGTGGAGCCAGAACAACCTGAATCATTAATAACTAGCTAAGATTAGGACTTTGGTCATATCGTGTGGATTATATGGATATATTCAGCAGTGCAGGTTCGCTGCTCGAATGATTATTTGTTTACGAAGCTGTTACTGATTGCCAAAAGGAAGGAATTCAAGGTCAGAAAGAATGGGGAGAGCCAGAAGAGGGAATTAATTTGCGGAACATGTCCATATTTATTAACGAGATGGATAGATTGGAGACCTAGATAAAATGTATATCAAAAAACAGTGGTTAGCCTCTATGCATGCATCCATGATGTCCACCAAAGAGAACTATTTTCTATTCTGTTGCATGCTACTCTTTTGTTTAGTCCTGTTACTTTGATCTAAGAGAAATTCGGCGAGTCATTTGTCTGGCATGGATTTATTGATTATTTTGCTATCATTAGGCTTATCGTAATATTGGGCTCCATCCAATCTATGAACTCTAACTATTAAAATTTTGCTCTAAAAATATACTCGTAAAATGTATGTGGTTCTTTCAGAACTAGTTCAACATTTCACTCCCATTTGGGTGAATCGGCTTGATCCCTGGGATTGGAACATGTTGTGAAACTTCTTGTGAATTTTCCTCTATTGTTCATATATTTTTCATTTCCACTTCTTAGTTTATGGAGTTAACTATGTTTGTAACTCGGTACTTTTTTGGTTATCGTAATGGTTAAGGCTCAAAAGATGATGGTATTACAGCACTATTCATGACTTTATGTTATTTCAGTGCTATTTAATATGGTTTTACACTTACTTTCTCATGACCGCTTCTTAATTAACCTATCCTATTGAGCATGCATGCTCTAATCTCTTCCTGGAATCATGCTTTATATGAGTTTGTTTTTATTTCTTCAGGGATGGTAGCAGCTCTGACAAATGAGAGTGCAACAAGCAAATCCGTGTACTTTGCACACTGCACTTCGGAAATGATATTTATTACTCATCTATTGGCAGAACAGCCAGAGAAACTTGCTGGTCCATTGCTAGCTGATACCTATGTAACTCTTTTAAAAGGTCGCAATGCATGGTATGGCCAAATGCTAGCAAAAGGGGAACTGAGCCCTGATATGGGTGATAGCATCAAGGGGAAAGGGATGATTCAGGTTAGCCTCACCTGAATTTGCTGAACTGGTGCTCAACCAAGGGACATATTTTACTTGTTTCAGTAAATTTGAATTAAGGTTCTGGTATGATTTATCTCTATTTTGTATCTATTCCCTCCTATGAACTCACATTATTCTGTCTGTCACTCAGGGCATCTCTGCAGTTGATGCTTTTTATGAGCTTCTCAGCCAGCCTAGCTTGAGTGTGTTGCATCCAGAAGAAAACAAGCCTGTTGCTCCAGTTGAGCTGTGCCCCATCCTCAAAACACTCCACAGAGTTCTAATAAAAAGGTCAGGTTCCATTCCCCCCCCACCCTGATCTCTTTTCAAGCCCTTGTTGTAGTTGAGAGGTTTTGTGAGCTTGCTTACATCAGCATTAACTTTATGTTTCTTGCCTCTAGCTTTTATGACTAAAAATGAAGGGAAACGTCTTTAGATTTCAACATGGGATACCAATATGATGTAAATTTTGATTGATTAATTGTCATGTGGGTTTATCCTGCTCTTTGCACCCTCATTGAGCTTGTAATGAGGGGAGCTGCACTGCTTCTTTTTCTACCAAGAATACATACAATCTAGAAATGATTGAATCAGATGGCTTTGTATTTTCATTAGGATCTGAATGACCATCAGGTTTCTTCTTTGAGTTGATCATCATTGCTTGACTTACATGATTGATTTGGGATCTGCAGGGAAGTTTCTACACAGGCCATTCTTCAAACATTAAGAGACGAAACCATGAACGATCCTCGTGAACGGATTGAGATTGCACAAAGCCATGCCTTCTACAGACCATCTCTTCTTGGCCAACTTTAATAGCATCAGTTGATCAAGGAATAAAAAATTGAAAACTGGTCCTCCTTGTTATTCTGTCAATATTAGTTTGATATGTGATGAGCTTGTTAGAGCTGGTAGTGCATATTTTATTCAGTTAATAAGGAATTCTTTGCCTGTCGCTCTGAACTATATTTAGGCGAGCTTGATTTACTTTCTATTTGTTATGTAAACAAGAAGGCATCCAATTGAAGCTCAAGACGATATCGAAATCCTATGCATCGTGTTTGCACAGATAGAAAGCTACTGCTGTTTGTAAGAGGAGAATTAATTTCTTTATTTATATCTAAGATGATGTACAAGGCCATGTGTGAAAATAGTTTCAGATCAATTGATGCCATCTCCTGGTAAGAATGACAAGTTTTGCCACTTGCTTCCTTGGTTCCACTTAAGACAATTTTGGTGCTATCAAAGAAATTCTCTTTATATAACCAAAGCAGGTAAATTTCACATGAGGAAACCAACTGATAGTAGCTTGGATTCTGCAGTTCGGTTTCCTGCTCTGTGCTCTCCATCCTTGATTCTTTTCTCCATGTCCCTCTGTCTGGACTCTGGAGTCATCCTTTTCAGCTCACAGTTGTGTATCAAGTAAAGAGCTTGCTCCACTGCCTTTCAAGCCATCTGATGCTTGCACCTGGATATTGTCTATGTTCTAGCTAGGTGGTATAGTAGCATTCAGATGGTTTAGCACTATCAAGTAGGCTGTGCTAGATATCAACATCCTGCTTTTGTGCCAAGATATTTAAGTTCATTTGCAAATAATGAAGTGGGAACCATCCCCAGTATTATCTATCACTTCCAAATGGTGGGGCAAGACTTTGAGACAATGGAGGAGTTGAAAGGAGTGCCGGGGAGAACCTAAGTTTGGGCTCAAGATGACACTGAAAAAAGGAGTAGCCAAGCAGTCCGACCGGCGGGATGCCGGTAAGTTCGCCGCTAGCAAAAGCAAGGTGTCGATAAAGGCCATTTTCTAGTTCAGAAATGCTTGAGCAACTTAAAAATAAAATCACATAAAAAAGATACTCAGGTGGTGGTGTGGTATTTTCTTTTTGAAGTGTGACATTTTAATGAAGTTTTGGTGCAAAATACCTGAGTGACCTTTTTATTAGTCACCATAGAATTGCTATTTTTTCATTAGAATGGGCTCCTATTAAAATTGTGATCGACCTCTATCTAAATAAAATATTATCAACTATTATAATAATTATAGCAACAATTATTTATCTGATTTTGTGCAATATAAAATTATTTATTATTAAAATAATGATTGCTATGATGCTATCGTAATAAAAATAATTAATAATAATATAAGAATAATAATGTTATTATTTAAATTAAATATTTTTAGTTATTTATTTTGCAAGAAAAGAGTAGTTGTTTTGGCACAGCGAGATGATTTTTTTTTTTCTAAATCTAAATGTAAAAAAAAATCATAGTCTAAATTTTAGACAAATGCATGTCAGATATTCAAAATATAAGAGTATTAGATTAATGTTCATCCTTTCATTTGAAATCTCTCGATATATTATTCTATAAAAAAATAATTTCTATCTTTTCCTACAAATAGTTAATAATTTTTAATGAAAAATTAGTTTATTCAAATCACAGGTCACTCAAAAAAAAAAAAAAAAATTTCTTCAGATCACATAAATATTTCTGGAGAAAAAATTGGTATAGAAATTCGAATTTTCTATTTTCTTGTGACCAACGGGCGTTATAATAAAAGTTTTAAAAAAAATCAAATAACAATCATCATTTAAATATTCGTTATTGTTGATGGTACGTATAAAGTCGGATCATCTCTCCCAACCTGTTACAAAGACCTATTCTCACCGGGTGGTCACCGGTATCACTCCCTGAGCCTTCTTATCTCTACTTTCCCTTATTCCTGATCCGAAGAGAGAGATGGAGAAGCCGACGGAGATCAGCAGTTACAAAATGTTCGGCGGCCATAACAAGCGGTACAAGCACTTCAGCCCGACACTGGGCTGCTCCATGATCTTCTCCATCTACTTCCCCCCTTCTTCTCCCTCACAAAAAATTCCGGTAAGCATCTCTTCGATTCCCCCATATTTTTTCCAGCTTTTGTTGTAATATTCTTCCATCCTTCTTTGTTTTGAACATTCGGGCTCTGGATTCCAGAGAGCAAAGGTAGATCGATCGCTGAGTCGATTCTCGGGAACGCAATGTCTATCGCTAGTACTGCTTTGATCATCTGATGCTTTAAGTCTATTTGGAATGCGTTGATTTTTCGATCGCCTGCTTGTTTCCATTTGTATGTATAAAAATGAGAAAATTTTGGGCTTAGCGCCTGATAATTGGTGGATAGATCGTAGTCTCTGCTGTCTCGCTTCACTCATGACCTGGATTTTCACAAATAAGGGAAGCAACACGCTTCTCGACTTCTTTAACAGGAAAAGGAAAGGAATTTTGGATTCTTTATTTATATGGGTGATGTCTTGATGAAGCATTGGGTGGCAAGAAAATGAGGAGGGAGCTGAACCCCGAGTAATGCAATAGGGCTTGTTAGATTTAACTGAGATGTTGTCTAGAAGTCAGGAAACAGCATGGAAGAATGATTTTGGTGGACTTTTTGTTGTCTGGTATGTAAGATCAAGATTTCTGGATTCTGAATTGATTTCGACAAATTGAACCATCCTTTTCTCACCATTTCATGGGTTGGTTCTCGGAGTCTCGCCTCTCCATTCGCTTCATATCTTTTAAGTAAATTAGGAAAATTTAGGTAATAAGAATACTAAGAGGGGTTTGCATGAGAACCTGAGGAGACCCAATTGACTTCTACCCTAGAAAGATTTTAACCAGTGATTTAAAAGGCGGCTGCGGTATGCGGTGGTCAAGGGTCTGCATAGTGCATGTGCAGTGTGGGGGATGCACATGTGGTTACTATTCTCTAACTATTAAAAATAAAATATAGTATATGGTAAATATAATAATAACAACAATAATGATAGTAATAATTTTTTGGATGGATAATAACAATTAGTAACTATAATAACTAAGAATTAGTGCTTATTTATTAGTATCCAATACCTAATAGCAAATAATTATAATATAATCAATTTTAATATTATCAATACCTGTATTAAGCCCGCCGGAAATGTACATCAAGCATAACCATCGGCTTAAACCCGCTTCACCTGCATGGGCCCAAATAAGAGTTGGCTGTATATGTGGCTCCAAAATGCTAAGCGAGCTCACATATCAAGCAGTATGATATGTAGCAGCCATATATGTAGCCATATGATGCTAATTGGATCACCTTCTTGGTCCATATACTGTATGATCACATATGTTAACCGCACATATGCGGGCGCATATGTTCTAAAACACTGTTTCTAACATTTACTTCTTGTTGATTTTTTTTTTTCTTTTTGCTACATGAAATTTGGGCTGTGCTCCATCTATCTTCTGGTTTTTAACACTGAATTGCTTGTCAAAGGAGAGCCAACAACATAGTTTGCTGCTTATAATACCATTTCCAGTTGAGCTGCTATTCAACCAAAGAATTGTTAAAGATGGATTTGACTAATGCTATCAATATCTTTGCAGGTTCTCTATTGGCTCTCTGGCCTTACATGTACAGATGAGAATTTTATCACTAAATCTGGAGCCCAGCGTGCAGCTTGCAGTGATGGTATTGCTTTAGTTGCTCCAGATACATCTCCAAGTAAGTCAATAGCAAGGTGGAAACAGCACCTGGCATCTCCAGATTAAGTACTAGCATTTTCTATTTCTTGTTTATTTTCTGGTATCAATAGTTATTATTCCTTTCTTATGTAGCTGACCAGTACTGATTGTTAGATGGCGTTGGGTCAACAAATGTAAGTGACAAGCCATGCTACATCTATTTGCCATTTAATCAGTATTTGATTTCGAAAAAACTTCAACAAGATCGTTGGAAACTGATCTGCAGTGTATTGCAATTTCAGTGGAAAACTGATTAAAGGAAGGTTTATGCCATATTGATGTATGTAGGGAAATTAGCATTTTAAACGTAGTATTACACAACAGTCTTACACTTGACAAAAGAAAAGTGAATACATTAATTACAGATTATAAGATATTGACTATTTGCATAAATTTGTAAATGGAAGTTCTATTGTATGTTTGAGGGTTCATTGCTGTATTTGTGTAAGCAAAAAATGCAAATTACAACCTTCATGTTTGGGGGAAAAAGGGTGAAAGGATATCAATTTCTTTAACTATCCAAACATATGTGAGCTTTATTAAATTGTTAGTGCAAACCGAAATTAGTGAGATCTAGTGTTTCTTTTACAAGCACCCTATTTTTTCACCTTTAATTTATCATGCTGTGAAATCTGAAAATTGAAGATTAAAAATACATTTTTGAATGATTCATGTTACATAGATATTACTATATGTAACTCCTAGTGCGTACTTAATTTACAAGAATATTTTCTTTTATTGTCTAGAAAATTTCATTTATGAAAAGATCTTTACATAACATGTATGTATCAAATTTGATAAAAAGTTCAAAATAAGTAACAAGATGTCTTGAAAGATGTTGGTTTTAGTAGGGCCATATTTGATCTGATTTTGCTTTTACTTGCATTGATCCTTGATAGTAAGAGATCTTAAATTTCTCCTAAATTAGTTTAGCTAAACTTGTTCTTTTGACAAATCAGGATTATATATTCAGAAAAGTTGTATTTCAGTGGAAATGAATTGCTTTTCAAGCAAAATGCATAAAACATCCTTAAAATGATACCTTCATAGTTTTTGACATGCTTTTCGTATCAATTCCATGACAAGCCAGAAGGTATCAATTGAAAGCCTGATACGTCTTACATGCTAGAAGTGCGTGCAAGTTTTAGTTGATGCATAATGTTGGCTAACATCTTATTCTTTTTTTCATAGTTTGTTGAGGTTCTTTCTTTTTAATCCTTATCCCTCCTCCGTAATTATTAGTTGTTAACATGTATTTTTTGCATATTGTCCTATTTAGCAATATATTTTTGAATCAGTGTCTTGCCGATTATATCTTATGCTTTTGTTCCATTCAGGAGGGCTAAATGTTGAAGGAGAGGCAGACAGCTGGGACTTTGGTGTAGGTATGAGTGGAAGCAATAGCACATCTCAGATCTTTAATTTTGAATATGATCTTTCATATCACCCAGTTTGCCAATGAATGTTCATTCTTTTGTAGGCTCACGTTCATGCGGTAATGATGTGTGCAAACCAAAATATTTGAAACAAGTTTTGTTAGAAGTCTTCTAATATGGTTTTATCTAAGTTGCATTTTCTGTGCAAAGTAAACATGTTTCAAATTAATTGATCCCTTGCAGCAAATGACGCTTTCCTTGAGCTACAGACTGTTTATCATATCTAGGACCTCTTGCATTTAATCTTTCACTGTTTTGAAAACCCCAAAAGTGCACATGCATGGAAGGATTTTATCATTTGGTATTGTAAATTATGATTTAAATCTGTTGATTCTATTTAATTTACTAATATAGTGATTTGAGATTATGATATGGCAGCACATGTTAAGAGCAAATACAGTCAGTTTTAGGTAAATACAGATAATTGTAATATCTGTTTTACTATGAAGTGAAGGACTAAAAAAGATGTGGTCACATATGGCTGCAAAAGTTTAATACATTTGTTGTCCTAAAAGAAGCTTTATGGGAATCTGGTTGTTTAATCATATGCAAGGTTTGAACACTGGGTTTGGTCAGGGCCGTCAAATTTCAGATTTGGCAGCTTCCATGGTAATTTCAGTTAAAAAAAACAAGAAAAGAAAAATGAAGAAAAGGTTAGGGAACTTTCAGTTTTTCGATGCCCAGCTATGGGATGCTTCATCAGGTTTTTGGGTTAATTAATAAGAATATCAAATATTCTGAATTTTTGCTGTCAGAATGTCATACGATTTTCAGTAAGTATTTTGTATATGATATTTGGAACCATGCAGGTTTGAAACTTGTCTTAATAGGTAGAGATGGGATAGAAGACTTGATAATTCTCTTATATTTTAGCTTTAGATATCCGACTCTTTGGTCGTCCGACCTCCTTTTCTTAAAAAAATAAAAAATTATGGGATTTTTGTGATCATTTCTGGCAAAGCTTATTTTTTATTACTTTAGTCTGGGAAGAATTAGATTAGGATATTTTTTCAAATTTGCTTCAGGGCCTATATTTATGATCAAGTCTGAAAAACATTTTGATAACCAAGTCTTGCGACCCCTTATGTCATTGTAACTTCCTTTCTTCATGACTAGGAGCTGGATTCTATCTAAATGCCACTGAGCAGAAATGGAAAAATTGGCTTATGTATGACTATGTTGTCAAGGAGTTACCAAAAGTTTTGAGCAAAAATTTTGAACAGCTTGATATGTCACGGGTATCCATTTCTGGGCATTCAATGGGTGGCCATGGAGCATTGACGATCTACCTGAAAAACCCTGACAAGTACAAGGTATTTGTTGAGTTGATTTTCTGGTTAAAAAAATGCAACTGTATGTTACAAATTATTCTTTCTGAATCTTTGAATAAGAATGTCTCTACATGATTTTCAGTCAGTATCTGCTTTTGCACCAATTACCAATCCCATGAACTGTCCTTGGGGTCAGAAGGCTTTCTCAAACTATTTGGGCAGCAATAGATCAGACTGGGAGGTAAGCTTTCCATGATATGATTCTCATATTATTATCTGTAGATTTGCTGACATAATCTGCCTAAAGGTTTTTAATTTATCATTTGCAGGAATATGATGCGACCTGCCTGATTAGAAAGTGCAACAAGGTTTCAGCTCCAATCCTAATTGATCAGGTAGGACATGATTTTTCTTTTACTGATTTTCAATGGAATAGTTTGGGCATTTAACTCAACATGAATGGATGATAATTAAGTTTGCCTATTCAAAAATTTTCTTGTTTGTAACATTTAGATACTTCAGTACTTGTTGCTTGTAAATTCAGGGTTATTGGAGCCAAAGGCTCATCCTATTGATTTATATTTTTAATAACACATATGAATTTTCAAAGTTTGGAGATACACTTTTTTTTCCGCTCAGTCTTGCTAATAGCCTTACGTTTTTTTTTAGAGGTATAGATAACTAGTGTAAAATTATTTAAGAGACCAGATTTAGAAATCAAATCTTAAATTCATCTGTTATTTATTAATTAGAAAATAATATTGTTACTAGACTAGGTTGGATTCTGGTTAGCTTACAAAAGTTGTTGATCGTTTGACTAAATTTTACCACTACCACAAAATTACTTGGAGGTGCAGCTATCTATTTCCTTCAAACCTTTCATTTCAATGCTGTATGACAAGGTGCAGGTATGCAGCATAACTTGTAGTTGATTGGAAAGTACTGAAAGGGGAGCATGATCCCTAGTTTGTTTGCTTAAGTCTGAAGCTTTTCAAACATGGTTAGTTTCCAAAATGATGGCCTTTGGGTGCTTTATTGTAGGAAGAAAGCTTCCACTGCATGTGAAAACTAAAAGAAATAATTAAAATTGCGAAAAGCATGAACCAACAACACCAGGACAACTTGGAAAAGGTGCGTTAAAGGAAGAAATCATGAGAATAGTACTTAGGACTTATGCAGGGAGGAAAATTTTAAACTTAAAATGTCTTGAATAATAGATGGTTGATCTGAAAATAAGGCAAGGGGAGGAAATACAAGATGGTGCATAAGTGACAGGGGATCAAGGAGAAGCTGGAAGGAATACGGAACCACGGGACTCAATAAATTAGTGAATTCATAGTGACACTGTTGCAAAAAATCGTGTCGCAAAATTGGTATCAGAAACCATACTGGTAAGTTACCTGTTTGGTAGAGTAGGGTATGCAACTCGTATTGAGAGCGGCTTCCAACATTTCATTCTTTCTCCTAGCCATGGTACTGCCTGAAACCGGGCAGTACAGATTGGTGCTAAGTGGTGCCAAATGGTTCCACTTGGTTCGGACTAGTATAGATCGGTTCGACTTATATACGAAACCGAACCTTAGTATCTTACTAGTATGGTACAGTATGGTATGGTCAGGATGGTATGAGGCAATACGGCAAACTAGCATAAACATACCACCCCATACAAGGCCTATATCATGGTACATACTATGTCGTAGCCCCTGTATCAACAAATTTTAAGTTGATATAGGGGCGTTAGGGGCGTACCATGATATCTACTGTAATAATGCATATGTACTGTGGTAATTCAAACCTTGTCATAGACCAAATCAAAGGTTAGCATGATCACCATGAGGTTGAAGGAACAAGGAACCTGCATCAAAAGGTGCCAACTTGCTTGGAAGGAAAAGGAGAAAAGAAGCCACTCACTGGGTATAAGTGTACTCGACTATTTTACAGGTATGCTCTGCAAGTCCAAACATGCAAATGTAGCATCTAATGTTTTAAACTGCTAAGAGACCCACAGTATCAACTGTCAAATTCTTCTCTTTTTTCTTGCAATTGATCCTTTTTAGGATAATTCACCACAATTGTTTCAACTGTGCCTCTTCTTCTTCTTCTTCTTCTTTTAGATAACTAGGACGGGAAACACAGCAGAAATCAGGTGAGGTTTCTTCATTGTAGAGTGAATCTCATTTCTTATGTGCTGATGGTTTGGCACCTCATCTATGATGAAAATGATGAGAGATACTACAATTGAACTTGTGATTCCATGACCACATTCTTTTCCTCTAGATGATTCTGTAAAACATGACAGTATGAACTCTAAACGTCTTGTTCTCCATTATAATTGGCTTATGCCTCTCCAATTGATGACAATGTTTTTACGGTGGACAGGGGGAGGATGATAAATTCCTACATGATCAGCTTCTGCCCCGCAACTTTGAGGAGGCCTGCAAGAGTGTAAATGCTCCACTGATTCTCCGACTGCAGCCTGGCTATGACCATTCGTACTATTTCATCGCAACCTTCATTGATGATCACATTCACCACCATGCCCAAGCTCTAAAATGACCATGATTCCATAATCACAAAGTTCTCCCTATACCTTACAAGCCCTTGTGGAATGTGGAGGATGTAGTCATGGTGGATCTGTCATATTTGTTTGTCGACTGCCCCTTTTTTAATTATCTAGTTACCATGAACTAGAAGTTCTATCTTGTATTAATTTTCAGCACACTCTTTTTCTCTCTGTTTAGAACATATATATGAGTGCAAATTGTGGAAATTTTTCAATGAGCTCTGAATCTGCTCGTGTTGAAGCAGGGTAATATGTTCCTTAAATTCTTATTCTGCTGAGACATTACGGAAATGGTTAAAAAATAATGGTCTTCAACATGACCAGATCTGCTGTCACCATGGATATAAGGTGCATGCTTTCATGTTATAATGGTTGTTATATGTTTCGAGTTAGCTTGACCAATAATAATTTTCAAATGCAGATATGCTTATCAGTTTTAGAAGTTTCATTTTATTCTATGGCATGGGACACAGTCAAGTGATGCCGTTTCTTACCATTATTTCTTGTTATGATGAGTGTCACAATGTTATCACAACTAATCTATGGAGTATCTTTGTACCATACTAGTTTTTTTTTTTTTTTTTTTGAAGTAAAAGGAGGTCAAAGGACCACCAATTATTTATTGAAAAATATGAAAGAATTAGAGGTAGAAAGAGTTCAGAGAGAAGTCAGAAGAAGAGAAATGGTACAGAAAAAATCAACAGAGCTTACAGATAGATACTTTCAGTTAGCTGTAATGAAGATATCATGGCAGAAGGCTAAGGGTAAATAATTGATCTCACCGAATAGTCCAGCTCATCTCTAAGGCTTCACGATCATGCATCCGAGAGACATCGGAGGGAGGGCTTTTGCATCTTTCCAGCCAATTCCAGCAGTTCCTTTTCATTTCATGGTATGGATCAGTCATGGAGTAACCTTAAGCCTGTCTTTGCAACAGCTGCCGAAGTAGAGCTTTTGAGCAAGAAGATCCTAGCATTCCGTTCAGTCCAACAACTCCAACAGATTGCAGCCAGGAGCATTAGCACAGCAGGTTGCATGATGAGAGTGAAGTTATGCATTCGCCATGATGGGAAGAAATCAACCGGATTAGATAAAGAGGGACCCCAGCAGCGTCTCAGAAGAGGGACCAAATCGGAGAAACTAAGGGGCAGGAAATGAATATGTGATCAATCAATTCAGGTGCCTGGTTGCAGAGAATACAGCCCTCGAAGTCCCTGCATAATTTTCTCTGCAAAATATGCTCTGTTAAGCCTATTGAGGAGAGCAAGCTGAAGGAAGGAATCCTTTAATTTTGGATGGGGCATTGACATTCCAGATCACTTTTTTCGAGAGGCCATTCGATACTTCAGATCTTGTAATTCAGATCATTTCCTGCTTCGAATTCACTTGTGTTCCAGACCAGGGATAGCAAGGCAGCAACATCACTAGCTTTTAAGTTTCATTTTATTCTTTATCAGGGGATGTTATCTTAATTCCAGTTATTAGCTATTGTAACATGTCATGTTTTATCCTATGGTGATCTCAGATGGGAGCTATGTGACATGGCCCCTTTACTTGTGCTGTGATCAGTGGGCTCATGAACCAGTAACCCAGTAACGGCGGTTCAAAAAGGGCGATCCTAAGCTAAATCTTTATTTTGAGAAGACAAGAGTTTATAAAATTAAAATAAAAAAAAGATAGATGCAAAGATTCAATGGAAACTGTTCTAACGAATGGCCGTAGCTGGCTTGATCAATGGCCTCCAGGAGCTCGGTCAAATAATTTACGTCATCAGCTTTGATTAAGGTACTCCATAAGCTCATCCCAGAAACTCACAAGTCCTCTTCTTCAAGGTCAACAGTGTAAAGGTCAAATATAAGTTAATTATACATTCTTCTTTTTATCTGGAGAGTCCAAAGCCAGGTAGTTAATTAATTATAAGGGGATTACTTATGCACTATTATGTAACGGCCTAGTTACAGGATCATAATGCATGTTATGTTAAACCTAGTCAAGGAATTTTAGGAGGGGAGAATTAAGAACACTAGATCAAAATCTTACCCCAACATCAATATGCTATGAATTGCTCCTTCTATTGCCCGATCCAACTTTGAGTTTGCCTTATCTTTAGGTTGGATGACCTCGGCTAGGAAATAGCTAACTTGAGTTGAATGTAAGCCGCCATCTTCAACGCTAATGAGTGGTGTAGACACGCATTTGCACATGTGTGCAAGTATGCCATTGTAGCCTTAGAATGTAATGAAACATTAGAAAACCTAGGCCGGACTCGGCATTGCAACTTGTAGTTACATCCATAGGTTGACATTCCGTCAAGAGCTTACAATCTAACTTGAATTGAAGGACATGGTGTAGCCTGTTATGGTCATGGGTAGAGCCACACTCTCTTTTCTTTTTATCTTCCCAAATCACCCCTCTTTTTTCCGATTTTTTGTCAAATACAAAATAAGCTAGCTTTCTTGTAAGTCAACTACTGCAACTTAAGTTGCAATACTATTTGAATTATAGTGTAACTTCAACCGTGGAACTCAAAACAACCCTTAATTGCATGTCCAAACAACCTCTCGCCATACTTGCTGAGATCGTTCAATGCAAGCCTTATTTGATCATATACTTGAGCCAATCCCTCAGCATCATAAGCAAGCCCAACCACATCTAACGCATCCAAACCCACCTAAAGCACCCTTTCACTCTCCAAGATTCGTATTATAGCTTAGAATCATGCACAATCTTGCCTATTATAATATATACGATATTGGATATCACAACTACCATATATTGCATGCATAATCTTGGTATGATTACACAACTGTCATATATTACATATACAATCTTGGTATGATATCACAACTGCATGCACATATTGCATGCACAATCTTGGTATGATATCTCAGATCAATTTCTAAAAATCATGGAATTTGATTGTCATATTCAAAATTAGTATTCATATCAAATCATAGGATTTTGTTCTACTATATCTGATCCCTATTATCTTTCTCATAATTATAGAATTTTACTATATTTGGAGGGTCAATTTGTATATAAAGCATGTCAATGCTATAAACAGAACAAAGCAATTCAAATCATATGTCTACTACAAAATTTTCAGTTTATACTAAGCAAGCGACACTAATTTTTCTCATGTCCTTGTCTCAGCAATGGATCCTCCAAAACTTGGGTGTGTTTGGATTCATCATAGGTCAGAAGTGCAAGCTGTACGTTACCTATATAGTGACATTGGACCATCTCCGACGGAACATACTTCCTCAATTCCATTTCTGCCAAACCAAACAGATGGAAGTCTCTTCCACTATCTTTCACCTCCAATCATTGGTGGCAAACGAAACACATGATCTAAGACGAAGAGATTTCCTTTAGCTTGGGTATCTATCTGGCTGTGAGTTCCGCTCGAGTCCCATCCAATAAGAATTCTCTACCACGCCCAAGCTTGTGCAACCAAGGATTTTGTAGAGGATTCAGGCTCCCTTGTTTTTGTGAAGAGTCAAACACGATGCACTCCGCGAGAGTCAAACCAATCTCTCCCACCTTCCCTCGTGATCTTAAGGAGTCGCACAAACACCACATTTCTTACATCCTTGGAATTAATAACAATAGATTGAATTCAAAACAGCTGTTTCGTGCAAGGATAGAAACCTCCAACCTCTCCAAGTTAATTAGATCCCTCCGTTTACGGCATCCACAAATGTAGCTTTCAAGGCTTATCTTAGATTTCATGCATTTGGTCTCTAGAACCGTATCTTTTAGGACATTGGCCCTTAGAGGCCATTTGTAAATGAATTCAAACTAGCTACAGTGGTTCATACGACACAATCTATAGAAGATTTTGTCCAAGAGAAAACCATGGACTAACTCCTATAATAGTAGAAAACGACAATGAGATCCAGGATCTTGATGCTTGCACCTAATGCCAAGCAACCAAGTCCAGGGACATGAAGAAAAGTTGGCTAGTTTCCATGCCTTTCATGAGAATGATTGGCCAGGGGGTAATTGACGATGTCACGGTTAGGCTCCCATGCGATGGGGACCTGCACGAGAGAGAGAGAGAGAGAGAGAGAGAGACCATTTTGGGTATCACATTCCATTGAGGTTAGTGGAGTTAATGGAGCATAAGTGCAGTGGAAAACCAATAGGAGAAGAACAGGTAGCTTGACCTTTCTCCTTCCTTGGGGCATGTGAAGCTAGTCTTTGAGCTTTTGTAATCCTCGAACCTAATGATTTGCCAGTGTGGACCACAGCTAACATCAGTGATCTTCACAAACTGTCCGTGTCCAAGAATATCTTCTTTTACTTGGAAAAAGAAAGATCACATTCATGCAAAGTGATCATGCCATTTTACTCTCCAAGGGGAAGAAAGAACTCTTCCCCACTTGGCACTTATGTATGGAGGTCTACTTAACCAAGCATGCAAGTTTGGTTGGCAGCTTGTTGGCCCTCCTTGATGCCATAGAACACTCTGGGGTTGATGAATGTCCTTATCCCAGTAGCATTGATGGTCTAATGAGCAACACTACCGACGAATCTTCGAGATTTCCTTTGATATATACACTTGATAGTTTTATCTCAGTTTGGCAATGTCACCATTGGTATGGAAAGTCTTATTAAAAAAAATTCTTAAGACTAGAGAGAGAATTTTTATGAAGAGCAGTTGAAGAGAACATAGGTGTCTTCTGAAAAAACTTTGTTATTCCTAATGTAGATTAACATAGTGGATCATATTACTACAGGAACCTAGTTAATGGGCATGCATGTTTACAGCCAATTAATTATGATCACATCATTTAGAGCACTGATATAAATATTGGCAGATATTTTCGTGTATAAGGGTCACTAGGAGAAAGGTCCACAAGAGGTGAATAAGGAGTAGGTTGAATTGTTCTTAGGAGAAAATCTAATAAGAAATTCAGATGGCAATGTGATCCTCATTAATGAATCCGACGACCTTAGAAATGTTTTAGACGTGTCTCTAAGTCCCATATTCATGAGGCAGGGGGTTCATCAAGTGTTGCCATTGACAAAATGGGTTCATCAATCTAACTTTGATTTTTTCTTCTAAAAATAAATTGCCCTTTTCTTATAATTCCAGTTAAACTAGATACACTCGAGTGGTCTGACTCTCTACAGTGTCATGGTACCTAGATACCATCCTAATATTCTTGCTTCAAATTAATTTCTCAAAATTTTGGTGCAGCTGCATTGAGAATACTGACGATGTTGTTTTGCATGTTGGTGATTTGGAAAAATCTTAATTTTGTTCAAGCTCAAACCTAAGCTCGACATAAAATCAAAGATAGCTCGAAAGATATGTATAAGTTCTATAATTCCTATAATTTCTCCATTCAAGAAGTACAACATAATTCTTTTCTAGAGCAGGGTGCATTCTTATTAATAATACGATATTATTTCTAAATTAGAGCTCCAAACATAAAGTATGCATAATTAAAAACAAATCTAAATTTATAAATTTATATTTTTATATATAAGTGCTATTCTTATGTGCTATATTACTTATATAACCAGCATATACATTCAGAATATAAGGTAAAGTCCAAAATGATGATGATGAAGGGTTCTAAAGTGGTGATTGTTTAAATCAAGTAAGAAAGACTCTTCCCTTTGGAAGTATTAGTACAGCTTCATGATTTTGCACATTTTATATTGATAGTTAGCCAGCTTATACGGTACACCTTCATGTAGGATGCTCTCAGTTAATTTACTTATATACTTAGGTCTAGATTTCCGATGACATTTATAAGCGTCGTTTTAGGTCGGAGGACACCGAAGACGCTTAAAAGCATCATCCTGGAACCGGCTTTCACCTACCACAACGCCTGAAAGCGTCGTCTTAGCTGGAGGCCTTCGACGACCCTTTCAAGCGTCGTCTGCTCTTTCATGCTTACCGACGCTCTTTAGAAGCATAGACAAATTTTGGCATCAGAGCTAAAATTACCGACAATTCTACCTAGTGTGAGCAAGCATAAATCAGTTTTGCCCACATTTTGTTGTAGTAATAACACTCTCCAGTACCTACAACATGCTTGATAGCACATTTGTGAGGGCTCCGCATGAGTGTAGATTTTGATCTTGCTTTTACTTTCATATATTAGATAGCTTTCCATTTTTCTTTTTCAAAACATTCATAAATGCCACCGTAGAGCCAAAAGCCTACCATTGCACTTCCACTTGTGAGGCGATAATATATGACATGCGAACATTGGTCTATAAGAGCTTTGCTAGGTTTAGCATGCACATATATTGCTATGATCCACAGATCAGCACTTGGCATAGTACACACTACATGCAGCTGAAGTTGCTATAATTCACTAGTTAGCAAATGGCATGGCTTGCATCTCATGTAAACCCAAAAATAACGATTTTTTATAGTCTAAGCCTTCATCTTAATTTTAAACTAATTTTCCATGTTTTAATTTTTAATTTGCTTTTGTTGATATTTAGGCTATGAAGTAAGGTTTTCTATTCTTCATCATCCATCATAGAATGCGCATATCGATTTAGTCATTAAGAAGAGCCATGACTCGATAAAAAAAGCTATCATCCACATCAAAAAGCATACGACGATTTACACGCATAGCATGACATATAGAATTGACGACCCTATTATAGGTCCATTATTATTTGCATGCAATATTAACTCTATCATAGGAAAGATTTTTTCATTTCATATTTTTGTGGTAACTCTTTTATATACACGTCCTTGCTATCTTAGTTTACCATGCAAAGCAAGGAGCAGAGGGCGCAGTGAATGTCGAACCTGGAATAGGTGTAGGTGATGTGGAAGGGGTAGAAAAGTTGTGGATATTCCACACCCTACTTATTTCTCCAATTTATTTCTCTAACCAAACAACATGAGAGAATAACTTCAGAATTATCCATCCAATTAAATGCACAAAGTTTTATTCCGCAGAATAGACTATTCCCTCCTCCACCACAAACTTATGCAAACAACTCTCTTTTATTCCATTTAAATCAAATTTATCTCGTGGCCAAACGCAGTCTAAAGCTCCTTTTAAGATGGGGGTCCCAAGATCCACTCCTATCACTGCCCTTGTCTCCGTGGGAAAAAGGTGGCTTTAGGCTGGTCCTTGCCGGCACGCTGCTCCACCACCACACGCTAGACTCCACCGGCCAAATCCATTGGCAATCCAATATGATGCCACGCCGATGGCCATGCATCCAAATAATACCGAGAAATTATTCTCTACACTGCATGCACCATATGTCCGTATACTTGCATCCACTCGTTTTTATGGGTCTCATTCATCAAACGTGCATCTTGGTGCACTGCTACAGGAACGAGCGTTGTGATTGGTAGTGTTCATGGTCACGTGGTGTATGGGAATAATTCCTCAAAAATATGGGTCTTATATGAAGATGGCAATTTATTATCCGTCCGCCAACTTGATCCGCAAATGACCTACTTTAAGCAGGTTTGGATTTGACATAAATAGACTTGGATCATAAATAGGCCAACCTGCCTAAACTTGTTTATTAAATAGGTTGGGTTCGGATCCGTTTAACCTGTTTTAATCCGTTTAACCCGTTTAATAATTGGGTCGGGTTATGATGCGGCCCGTTTAACTTGTTTGAAACCTATTTCTGACCTGTTTAACCCGACTTGCTTAACCTGCTTAACATGTTTAAATCTATTTTATCCGATCCGTCTAACTTGTTAATAAATAGGTTATATAGGTCGGATTGGATTACTTGTTTAATAAATAAATCGGATTTAGATTTATAATTTTGACCTATTTAATAAATAGATTGAATTTAGTTAATAAATTTTTGATCCGATCGACCCAATCCGACCGCCACCTCTTGTCCTATATCAAACCCAACCAGCTGAGGAGAAATGCTTCTCTCATCCATGACAACTAGATATATCCTCACCGTTCCAACACCGTATAGAGCTTCTGAATAATCTATACAGTAGTATTTGTCATGAAAAGAATTGCTTCATGGACCACTCTATGAGATAGATTATACGGGATAGATAATATAACATAACTTATTATGTCAAGATCGATGCTAGGTTTTAAATTTCAACGTTAATAAAAAGATAACGTCGCTTTAGTTTTCTTATGAAGCTGACGCATGAGATAGCTAGGTTGCATGAAAGAGCTTATCAGCAAGGAGAATGAGGGGCCTTTGGATGATGGATGAGATTTTGGATCCATTATGGAGTGGAAACTGAGTCTTGACCTACCTCTTAGCCATCTTTTAATGCACAAATTGGACATTAATTTGGTGACTGCTGTGAAGATCATAATCCATCATGTAATGCAAGCAAATTCGAAGTGAAAACTTGGTTTTCACTTCCTGGCACACCCAAACCTTATTCTTTGATGAGAAGATTATTGTATTGAATTTAGTCATGGATGTTTTCAATCTCTACTTGTTCTTCTTGGACATGGCATAAATATGCCTGGTGGTTGCACCCCTCCAATATTATATGGGAGAAGGTAGTGGGTTTGGATCTCAGTTGTGTTGTTTCCCAGGTGTCTGACTCAAATAATACTAATTGGTGGTAGTCCAGTTGTTTACTCCATGGTCACATGAGATTGGATTATGTACTTCCTATAATATGACATATCACTTATAGCTTGGACTTGTTTATTACATTAACTAGGTTTTAACATGTCAACTTTATAATTAAAAAAATATAATAAATACATATGAGAAAACAAACTTTACTCCTAAATATTCCATGTCAAATTGTTGGTTCACTAATTACCTAGGTGGTGGGTCCTTTTAGGCAAAATTCCTACTCTAATAACAAGTAGGATACCTCAATATGAGATCTAATATGAGATTGCCCTTCTTTTATAATGGGAAGTCAATTACTCTTTACCCTATTTTTCTTTCTCTAAACTTTAGGCCATTGCTAGCTAGATCCTTCGGAGAAATTCGAAAATAAGGTCGCTTACATGGACATCTATTAATTAAGCACAGAATGATGGAACTCTTGCAGAATTTTTGTTGATAACAAATCTTTATTAGTATAAGCATGACAACAAATGACAAATAGATTGGGCTTAAGGAGGTTATGTTGACACTAAGATTAATATATGCATAGAACTATTTGTAAGTGCATCGAGATCTATTTTTAAGCATAGAGTAGATACATTATTTCCACTTTAGATAAAAGTTGGAGCTAGTTTTTTCAAGAGATTGATTCAAAGCTTTCTAATATCATACTTCATGCATCTTCGCACACGCATGAATGCATACACATGCACACGTGCGCAGACACATTATCTAGTACCTTGATTTAGACAATGCTAGGCTCTATTATGAAATAGAAACTTTATTAATTTCCATTTTATGGGCAAAAGATGGCTTATTAAAAGGGTGGAATGCACATCAAATGGTGATTGAAATGGAGAGGCAGTAGTAAAATTTTTGTGAACAAAGATTAGATACCACATAGTAATCAATCAAGATGATGGACCTCAATTTCTTCAAATATTTGAAGGGGGTCACCTCCTTCCTATCCAAACTTTATATCTTCTGCGGATTTATTTTGACCGACAAGTCTCTTTTCATGGATTTACTTTCGGATCATGCTATATCATGTAGCAAAATCTACCTTTCAAAACTTATATTTTCGTATTTCGATCATGATGCCGGCACAGTTGTCCTCCGATCATTGGTTGAGCATAAGACAATGTACATCCATTTAGTTTTTTTTCCTTTTAGGTGCAGAGCCTCTTAGAATTTTGACTGTATCATATAGTGAAGGCAATCATATGTCACAAAGAAATTTATGCTAGAACATGATGCTAGTAAAGCTGCCATCAAATCATTGATCAAGTCAACGATGACATGCATCCATTGTTTTGTTTGGATTTGTTTCTTTTTCTTTTTCTTGGTTGAACAGTCTGATTATCTTTGGATTGAATTATGTGATATAATAAAGTCTTACCCTCTGCATTTGAGAAATTCATATTTTGAACTTGATGCAAAGAAGCTGCCCTCAAATACATTAATCAAGTAGTTAAAAGCGTGGTACACATTGTTTAATGCAAAAATAAAACCGGTTTATATTTTAAATTCCAATTTCCTTGCTATTTCAGATAATTTCTATTTGTGCTCTTGCATGATCACTCACCAAAAGTTCAAAAGTCGAGATTCTCTACATTACATGTTCTGCGACAGCAGAAGGCATTACGCCCTTGGATAGCCATCATATCATCTATTTTGGATAGGAACAACTTTTTTATCCCCACGAGACGCCAAATCATATTCACAGGATAAATAAGAGCTGCCCATCTCTGAGATCGATGACATTATAGCTAGTAATGGTTTTACAACCCTCTGCAGTGCAAAACACGCATCATAGAGAATCCGAACTCTAAGTTCATCTTTTGTAGGTGCACCATTGTTGAGAAATGCCCATCATCTGCGGTTGATATCACCCTAGAAGCTGTAAAGAGTAGAGACTATAAATGATGGCTTGGCAATGACTAAAAAGGCAGGATGAGGAGGGTGGAGGGATCTGTTTTGCTGGAAAGGCTGGGGAGGGACAAGGAGACAAGATGTGAGTGCAATGTAGTAAGTTGGAGGAGACATTGCAAAAAGAGACCCTCTAGTTTATCTTCCCCTCTCCCTAGTTTTAGATGGTCCTGTTTCACTCCTGTCCAAATAATACTCTACATAATGGACTACTTAGTCTCACATGACATGATGCTGTTGATGGTGGTGTTGATGATGGTGATGATGATGATGATGAGATTGATGATGTGGCAATCTCGAGGACCTGTACATAGGTTGCCATGTGTTGTTTTGTTGTTGGTGACTCCACCAAAAGATGCAGCACAACTCAAAAGCCAATGGAGTACAATAGAAGCATGTAAAGAGAAACACTCTCTTTTCTACAAGAGAGAAAGAATAAATAAACAAACACTTCTGTCTGTTTTCTTTTGCTTCTATGTGGCTGTCATCTCCTGCTAGAATTGCTTCCTTCCAGCGTTCAAGATTCCACTTTGCCACCCTTATCGACTCTGCCACCCCTTCACCCGACTTGCTTCAATGCTTCAAAATTTTTTATTCCTCAGTGGGTGTAGCGATTGTAGGGCAGTGATAACTCTAGTGATACTCTGATTTGGAGAATCCTTATTGGGACAAACTGGGGGCAGAAATAAATAGTAAAAATATTCTCAGACAAAGGAAAACAGGGAATGATAAGGTATCTATAGGTAAGGTGGCTGTCAGCCATGATCAAAACAATGCTTTGCTGATGCTATGTTTCGCATTTTTGCCCTATATGCTAAGTGAGGTAGAT